>NC_071993.2:41647500-42272500 GCF_028885655.2 Pongo abelii
TTATTTCGAGCGCTTTGAGGCCTAAGCTGGAAAAGGAAGTATCTTCACATAACAACTACACAGAAGCATTCTCAGAAACTTCTTTGTGATGAGTGCATTCAACTCACAGACTTGAGCCTTCCCTTTGAAAGAGCAGTTTTGAAGCACTCTGTTTGTAGAGTCTGCAAGTGGATATTTGGAGGGCTTTGAGGCCTATGCTGGGAAAAGAAATATTTTCATCTAAAAACTAGACAGAAGCATTCTCAGAAACTTCTGTCTGATTAGTGCATTCAACTCACAGACTTGAACATTCCCTCGGATAGAGCAGTTTGGAAACACTCCTTTTGTAGAATCTGCAAGTGCTTATTTGGAACGCTTTTACGCACATGCTGGAAAAGGAAATATCTTCACATAAAAACTAGATAGAAGCATTCTCAGAAACTTCTTTGTGATGAGTCCATTCTACTCACCGACTTGAACATTCCTCTTGAGAGAGCAGTTTGGAAACACTCCTTTTGTAGAATCTGCAAGTGTTTATTTGGATCGCTTTCACCCCTATGCAGGAAAAGGAAATATCTTCAACTAAAAACAACACAGAAGCATTCTCAGAAACTTCTGTGTGATGAGTGCATTCAACTCACAGACTTGAACGTTTCTATTGATAGGACAGTTTTGAAACACTCCTTTCGTAGAATCTGCAAGTGTTTATTTCGAGCGCTTTGAAGCCTATGGTGGAAAAGGAAGTATCTTCACATAACAACTACACAGAAGCATTCTCAGAAACTTCTTTGTGATGAGTGCATTCTACTCACAGAGTTGAAGCCTCTTTTTGGTGGAAGTGTTTTCAACCTCTGTTTTTGTAGAATCTGCGCGTGCATATTTGGAGTGCTCCGAGGCCTATGCTGGGAAATGAAATATCTTCACCTAAAAACTACACAGAAGCATTCTCAGAAACTTCTGTGTGATGAGTGCATTCAACTCACGGACTTGAGCCTTCCTTTTGAAAGAGCAGTTTTGAAACACTCCTTTCGTAGAATCTGCAAGTGTTTATTTCGACCGCTTTCAGGCCTATGCTGGAAAAGGAACTATCTTCACATAACAATTACACAGAAGCATTCTCAGAAACTTCTTTGTGATGAGAGCATTCAACTCACAGACTTTAGCCTTCCTTTTAAAAGAGCAGTTTTGAAGCACTCTTTTTGTAGAGTCTGCAAGTGGATATTTGGAGGGCTTTGAGGCCTGTGCTGGGAAAAGAAATATCTTCACATAAAAACTAGACAGAAGCATAATCAGAAACTTCTGTCTGATTAGTTCATTCAACTCACAGAGTTGAAAATTCCCTCGTATAGAGCAGTTTGGAAACACTCCTTTTGTAGAATCTGCAAGTGTTTATTTGGAGCGCTTTGACGCCTATGCTGGAAAAGGAAATATCTTCACATAAAAACTAGACAGAAGCATTCTCAGAAACTTCTTTGTGATGAGTGCATTCTACTCACAGAGTTGAACATTCCTCTTGATAGAGCAGTTTGGAAACACTCCTTTTGTAGAATCTGCAAGTGTTTATTTGGATCGCTTTGACGCGTATGTTGGAAAAGGAAATAGCTGCACCTAAAAACTACACAGAAGCATTCTCAGAAACTTCTGTGTGATGAGTGCATTCAACTCACAGACTTGAACGTTTCTTTTGATAGGATAGTTTTGCAACACTCCTTTTGTAGAATCTGCAAGTGTTTATTTCGAGCGCTTTGAGGTCTACGCTGGAAAAGGAAGTATCTTCACATAACAACTACACAGAAGCATTCTCAGGCACTTCTTTGTGATGAGTGCATTCAACTCACAGACTTGAGCCTTTCTTTTCAAAGAGCAGTTTTGAAACACTCTTTTTGTAGAGTCTGCAAGTGGATATTTGGAGGGCTTTGAGGCCTATGCTGGGAAAAGCAATATCTTCACCTAAAAACTAGACAGAAGCTTTCTCACAAACTTCTGTCGGATTAGCGCATTCAACTCACAGACTTGAACATTCCCTCGGATAGAGCAGTTTGGAAACACTCCTTTGGGAGAATCTGCAAGTGTTTATTTGGAACGCTTTGACGCCTATGATGGAAAAGGAAATATATTCACATAAAAACTAGCCAGACGCATTCTCAGAAACTTCTTTGTGATGAGTGCATTCTACTCACCGACTTGAAGATTCCTCTTGAGAGAGTAGTTTGGAAACACTCCTTTTCTAGAATATGCAAGTGTTTATTTGGATCGCTTTCACGCCTATGCTGGGAAATGAAATACCTTCACCTAAAAACTAGAGAGAAGCATTCTCAGAAACTTCTGTGTGATGAGGGCATTCAACTAACAGACTTGAACGTTTCTTTTGATAGGACACTTTTGAAACACTCCTTTCGTAAAATCTGCAAGTGTTTATTTCGAGCGCTTTGAGGCCTATGCTGGAAAAGGAAGTATCTTCACATAAAAACTACACAGAAGCATTCTCAGAAACTTCTTTGTGATGAGTGCATTCATCTCACAGACTTGAGCCTTCCTTTTGAAAGAGCAGTTTTGAAACACTCTTTTTGTAGGGTCTGCAAGTGGATATTTGGAGAGCTTTGAGGCCTACGCTGGGAAAAGAAATATCTTCACCTAAAAACTGGACAGAAGCATTCTCACAAACTTCTGTCTGATTAGTGCATTCAACTCACAGACTTGAATATTCCCTCTGATAGAGCAGTTTGGAAACAATCCTTTTGTAGAATCTGCAAGTGTTTATTTGGAGCGCTGTGACGCCTATGCTGGAAAAGGAAATATCTTCACATAAAAACTAGCCAGAAGCATTCTCAGAAACATCTTTGTGATGAGTGTATTCTACTCACAGAGTTGAAGCCTCTTTTTGGTGGAAGAGTTTTCAAGCTCCCTTTTTGTAGGATCTGCAAGTGCATATTTTGAGCGCTCCGAGGCCTATGCTGGGAAAGGAAATATCTTCACCTAAAAACTACACAGAAGCATTCTCAGAAACATCTGTGTGATGAGTGCATTCAACTCACAGACTTGAACGTTTCTTTTGATAGGACAGTTTTGAAACAATCCTTTCGTAGAATCTGCAAGTGTTTATTTCGAGAGCTTTGAGGCCTATTTTGGAAAAGGAAGTATCTTCACATAAGAACTACACAGAAGCATTCTCAGAAACTTCTTTGTGATGAGTGTATTCAACTCACAGACTTGAGCTTTCCTTTAGAAAGAGCAGTTTTGAAACACTCTTTTTGTAGAGTCTGCAAGTGGATATTTGGAGGGCTTTGAGGCCTATGCTGGGAAAAGCAATATCTTCACCTATAAACTAGACAGAAGCTTTCTCACAAACTTCTGTCAGATTAGCGCATTCAACTCACAGACTTGAACATTCCCTCGGATAGAGCAGTTTGGAAACACTCCTTTGGGAGAATCTGCAAGTGTTTATTTGGAACGCTTTGACGCCTATGATGGAAAAGGAAATATATTCACATAAAAACTAGCCAGACGCATTCTCAGAAACTTCTTTGTGATGAGTGCATTCTACTCACCGACTTGAAGATTCCTCTTGAGAGAGCAGTTTTTAAACACTCCTTTTCTAGAATATGCAAGTGTTTATTTGGATCGCTTTCACGCCTATGCTGGGAAATGAAATACCTTCACCTAAAAACTAGAGAGAAGCATTCTCAGAAACTTCTGTGTGATGAGGGCATTCAACTAACAGACTTGAACGTTTCTTTTGATAGGACACTTTTGAAACACTCCTTTCGTAAAATCTGCAAGTGTTTATTTCGAGCGCTTTGAGGCCTATGCTGGAAAAGGAGGTATCTTCACATAAAAACTACACAGAAGCATTCTCAGAAACTTCTTTGTGATGAGTGCATTCATCTCACAGACTTGAGCCTTCCTTTTGAAAGAGCAGTTTTGAAACACTCTTTTTCTAGGGTCTGCAAGTGGATATTTGGAGAGCTTTGAGGCCTACGCTGGGAAAAGAAATATCTTCACCTAAAAACTAGACAGAAGCATTCTCACAAACTTCTGACTGATTAGTGCATTCAACTCACAGACTTGAATATTCCCTCTGATAGAGCAGTTTGGAAACAATCCTTTTGTAGTATCTGCAAGTGTTTATTTGGAGCGCTTTGACGCCTATGCTGGAAAAGGAAATATCTTCACATAAAAACTAGCCAGAAGCATTCTCAGAAACATCTTTGTGATGAGTGGATTCTACTCACAGAGTTGAAGCCTCTTTTTGGTGGAAGAGTTTTCAAGCTCCCTTTTTGTAGGATCTGCAAGTGCATATTTTGAGCGCTCCGAGGCCTATGCTGGGAAATGAAATATCTTCACCTAAAAACTACACAGAAGCATTCTCAGAAACATCTGTGTGATGAGTGCATTCAACTCACAGACTTGAACGTTTCTTTTGATAGGACAGTTTTGAAACAATCCTTTCGTAGAATCTGCAAGTGTTTATTTCGAGAGCTTTGAGGCCTATTTTGGAAAAGGAAGTATCTTCACATAAGAACTACACAGAAGCATTCTCAGAAACTTCTTTGTGATGAGTGTATTCAACTCACAGACTTGAGCTTTCCTTTAGAAAGAGCAGTTTTGAAACACTCTTTTTGCAGAGTCTGCAAGTTGATATTTGGAGGGCTTTGAGGCCTATGCTGGGAAAAGCAATATCTTCACCTAAAAACTAGACAGAAGCATTCTCAGAAACTTCTGTCTGATTAGTGCATTCAACTCACAGACTTGAACATTCCCTCGGATAGAGCAGTTTGGAAACACTCCTTTTGTAGAATCTGCAAGTGTTTATTTGGAGCGCTTTGACGCCTATGCTGGAAAAGGAAATATCTTCACATAAAAACTAGCCAAAAGCATTCTCAGAAACTTCTTTGTGATGAGTGCATTCTACTCACAGACTTGAACATTCCTCTTGAGAGAGCAGTTTGGAAGCACTCATTTTGTAGAATCTGCAAGTGTTTATTTGGATCGCTTTGACGCCTATGCTGGAAAAGGAAATATCTTCACCTAAAAACTACACAGAAGCATTTTCAGAAACTTCTGTGTGATGAGTGCATTCAACTCACAGACTTGAACGTTTCTTTTGATAGGACAGTTTTGAAACACTCCTTTTGTAGAATCTGCAAGTGTTTATTTCGAGCGGTTTGAGGCCTATGCTGGAAAAGGAAGTATCTTCACCCAAAAACTACACAGAAGCATTCTCAGAAACTTCTGTGTGATGAGTGCATTCAACTCACAGACTTGAGCCTTTCTTTTGAAAGAGCAGTTTTGAAACACTCTTTTTGTAGAATCTGCAAGTGGATATTTGGAGCGCTGAAAGGCCTATTCGGGGAAAAGAAATATCTTTACATAAAAACTAGACAGAAGCATTCTCACAAACTTCTGTGTGATTAGTGCATTCAACTCACAGACTTGAACATTCCTTTTGATAGAGCAGTTTGGAAACACTCCTTTTGTAGAATCTGCAAGTGTTTATTTGGAGCGATTTGACGGCTATGCTGGAAAAGGAAATATCTTCACATAAAAACTAGACAGAAGCATTCTCAGAAACTTCTGTGTGATGAGTGCATTCTACTCACAGAGTTGAAGCCTGTTTTTGGTGGAAGAGTTTTCAACCTCTCTTTTTGTAGAATCTGCAAGTGCATATTTGGAGCGCTTCGAGGCCTATGCTGGGAAATGAAATATCTTCACCTAAAAACTACACAGAAGCATTCTCAGAAACTTCTGTGTGATGAGTGCATTCAACTCACAGACTTGAACGTTTCTTTTGATAAGACAGTTTTGAAACACTCCTTTCGTAGAATCTGCAAGTGTTTATTTCGAGCGCTTTGAGGCCTAAGCTGGAAAAGGAAGTATCTTCACATAACAACTACACAGAAGCATTCTCAGAAACTTCTTTGTGATGAGTGCATTCAACTCACAGACTTGAGCCTTCCCTTTGAAAGAGCAGTTTTGAAGCACTCTGTTTGTAGAGTCTGCAAGTGGATATTTGGAGGGCTTTGAGGCCTATGCTGGGAAAAGAAATATTTTCATCTAAAAACTAGACAGAAGCATTCTCAGAAACTTCTGTCTGATTAGTGCATTCAACTCACAGACTTGAATATTCCCTCGGATAGAGCAGTTTGGAAACACTCCTTTTGTAGAATCTGCAAGTGCTTATTTGGAACGCTTTTACGCACATGGTGGAAAAGGAAATATCTTCACATAAAAACTAGATAGAAGCATTCTCAGAAACTTCTTTGTGATGAGTCCATTCTACTCACAGACTTGAACATTCCTCTTGAGAGAGCAGTTTGGAAACACTCCTTTTGTAGAATCTGCAAGTGTTTATTTGGATCGCTTTCACCCCTATGCAGGAAAAGGAAATATCTTCAACTAAAAACAACACAGAAGCATTCTCAGAAACTTCTGTGTGATGAGTGCATTCAACTCACAGACTTGAACGTTTCTATTGATAGGACAGTTTTGAAACACTCCTTTCGTAGAATCTGCAAGTGTTTATTTCGAGCGCTTTGAAGCCTATGGTGGAAAAGGAAGTATCTTCACATAACAACTACACAGAAGCATTCTCAGAAACTTCTTTGTGATGAGTGCATTCTACTCACAGAGTTGAAGCCTCTTTTTGGTGGAAGTGTTTTCAACCTCTGTTTTTGTAGAATCTGCAAGTGCATATTTGGAGTGCTCCGAGGCCTATGCTGGGAAATGAAATATCTTCAGCTAAAAACTACACAGAAGCATTCTCAGAAACTTCTGTGTGATGAGTGCATTCAACTCACGGACTTGAGCCTTCCTTTTGAAAGAGCAGTTTTGAAACACTCCTTTCGTAGAATCTGCAAGTGTTTATTTCGAGCGCTTTGAGGCCTATGCTGGAAAAGGAACTATCTTCACATAACAATTACACAGAAGCATTCTCAGAAACTTCTTTGTGATGAGTGCATTCAACTCACAGACTTTAGCCTTCCTTTTAAAAGAGCAGTTTTGAAGCACTCTTTTTGTAGAGTCTGCAAGTGGATATTTGGAGGGCTTTGAGGCCTGTGCTGGGAAAAGAAATATCTTCACATAAAAACTAGACAGAAGCATAATCAGAAACTTCTGTCTGATTAGTTCATTCAACTCACAGAGTTGAAAATTCCCTCGTATAGAGCAGTTTGGAAACACTCCTTTTGTAGAATCTGCAAGTGTTTATTTGGAGCGCTTTGACGCCTATGCTGGAAAAGGAAATATCTTCACATAAAAACTAGACAGAAGCATTCTCACAAACTTCTGTCTGATTAGTTCATTCAACTCACAGAGTTGAACATTTCCTCGTATAGAGCAGTTTGGAAACACTCCTTTTGTAGAATCTGCAAGTGTTTATTTGGAGCGCTTTGACGCCTATGCTGGAAAAGGAAATATCTTCACATAAAAACTAGACAGAAGCATTCTCAGAAACTTCTTTGTGATGAGTGCATTCTACTCACAGAGTTGAACATTCCTCTTGATAGAGCAGTTTGGAAACACTCCTTTTGTAGAATCTGCAAGTGTTTATTTGGATCGCTTTGACGCGTATGTTGGAAAAGGAAATAGCTGCACCTAAAAACTACACAGAAGCATTCTCAGAAACTTCTGTGTGATGAGTGCATTCAACTCACAGACTTGAACGTTTCTTTTGATAGGATAGTTTTGCAACACTCCTTTTGTAGAATCTGCAAGTGTTTATTTCGAGCGCTTTGAGGTCTACGCTGGAAAAGGAAGTATCTTCACATAACAACTACACAGAAGCATTCTCAGGCACTTCTTTGTGATGAGTGCATTCAACTCACAGACTTGAGCCTTTCTTTTCAAAGAGCAGTTTTGAAACACTCTTTTTGTAGAGTCTGCAAGTGGATATTTGGAGGGCTTTGAGGCCTATGCTGGGAAAAGCAATATCTTCACCTAAAAACTAGACAGAAGCTTTCTCACAAACTTCTGTCGGATTAGCGCATTCAACTCACAGACTTGAACATTCCCTCGGATAGAGCAGTTTGGAAACACTCCTTTGGGAGAATCTGCAAGTGTTTATTTGGAACGCTTTGACGCCTATGATGGAAAAGGAAATATATTCACATAAAAACTAGCCAGACGCATTCTCAGAAACTTCTTTGTGATGAGTGCATTCTACTCACCGACTTGAAGATTCCTCTTGAGAGAGTAGTTTGGAAACACTCCTTTTCTAGAATATGCAAGTGTTTATTTGGATCGCTTTCACGCCTATGCTGGGAAATGAAATACCTTCACCTAAAAACTAGAGAGAAGCATTCTCAGAAACTTCTGTGTGATGAGGGCATTCAACTAACAGACTTGAACGTTTCTTTTGATAGGACACTTTTGAAACACTCCTTTCGTAAAATCTGCAAGTGTTTATTTCGAGCGCTTTGAGGCCTATGCTGGAAAAGGAAGTATCTTCACATAAAAACTACACAGAAGCATTCTCAGAAACTTCTTTGTGATGAGTGCATTCATCTCACAGACTTGAGCCTTCCTTTTGAAAGAGCAGTTTTGAAACACTCTTTTTGTAGGGTCTGCAAGTGGATATTTGGAGAGCTTTGAGGCCTACGCTGGGAAAAGAAATATCTTCACCTAAAAACTGGACAGAAGCATTCTCACAAACTTCTGTCTGATTAGTGCATTCAACTCACAGACTTGAATATTCCCTCTGATAGAGCAGTTTGGAAACAATCCTTTTGTAGAATCTGCAAGTGTTTATTTGGAGCGCTGTGACGCCTATGCTGGAAAAGGAAATATCTTCACATAAAAACTAGCCAGAAGCATTCTCAGAAACATCTTTGTGATGAGTGTATTCTACTCACAGAGTTGAAGCCTCTTTTTGGTGGAAGAGTTTTCAAGCTCCCTTTTTGTAGGATCTGCAAGTGCATATTTTGAGCGCTCCGAGGCCTATGCTGGGAAAGGAAATATCTTCACCTAAAAACTACACAGAAGCATTCTCAGAAACATCTGTGTGATGAGTGCATTCAACTCACAGACTTGAACGTTTCTTTTGATAGGACAGTTTTGAAACAATCCTTTCGTAGAATCTGCAAGTGTTTATTTCGAGAGCTTTGAGGCCTATTTTGGAAAAGGAAGTATCTTCACATAAGAACTACACAGAAGCATTCTCAGAAACTTCTTTGTGATGAGTGTATTCAACTCACAGACTTGAGCTTTCCTTTAGAAAGAGCAGTTTTGAAACACTCTTTTTGTAGAGTCTGCAAGTGGATATTTGGAGGGCTTTGAGGCCTATGCTGGGAAAAGCAATATCTTCACCTATAAACTAGACAGAAGCTTTCTCACAAACTTCTGTCAGATTAGCGCATTCAACTCACAGACTTGAACATTCCCTCGGATAGAGCAGTTTGGAAACACTCCTTTGGGAGAATCTGCAAGTGTTTATTTGGAACGCTTTGACGCCTATGATGGAAAAGGAAATATATTCACATAAAAACTAGCCAGACGCATTCTCAGAAACTTCTTTGTGATGAGTGCATTCTACTCACCGACTTGAAGATTCCTCTTGAGAGAGCAGTTTTTAAACACTCCTTTTCTAGAATATGCAAGTGTTTATTTGGATCGCTTTCACGCCTATGCTGGGAAATGAAATACCTTCACCTAAAAACTAGAGAGAAGCATTCTCAGAAACTTCTGTGTGATGAGGGCATTCAACTAACAGACTTGAACGTTTCTTTTGATAGGACACTTTTGAAACACTCCTTTCGTAAAATCTGCAAGTGTTTATTTCGAGCGCTTTGAGGCCTATGCTGGAAAAGGAGGTATCTTCACATAAAAACTACACAGAAGCATTCTCAGAAACTTCTTTGTGATGAGTGCATTCATCTCACAGACTTGAGCCTTCCTTTTGAAAGAGCAGTTTTGAAACACTCTTTTTCTAGGGTCTGCAAGTGGATATTTGGAGAGCTTTGAGGCCTACGCTGGGAAAAGAAATATCTTCACCTAAAAACTAGACAGAAGCATTCTCACAAACTTCTGACTGATTAGTGCATTCAACTCACAGACTTGAATATTCCCTCTGATAGAGCAGTTTGGAAACAATCCTTTTGTAGTATCTGCAAGTGTTTATTTGGAGCGCTTTGACGCCTATGCTGGAAAAGGAAATATCTTCACATAAAAACTAGCCAGAAGCATTCTCAGAAACATCTTTGTGATGAGTGGATTCTACTCACAGAGTTGAAGCCTCTTTTTGGTGGAAGAGTTTTCAAGCTCCCTTTTTGTAGGATCTGCAAGTGCATATTTTGAGCGCTCCGAGGCCTATGCTGGGAAATGAAATATCTTCACCTAAAAACTACACAGAAGCATTCTCAGAAACATCTGTGTGATGAGTGCATTCAACTCACAGACTTGAACGTTTCTTTTGATAGGACAGTTTTGAAACAATCCTTTCGTAGAATCTGCAAGTGTTTATTTCGAGAGCTTTGAGGCCTATTTTGGAAAAGGAAGTATCTTCACATAAGAACTACACAGAAGCATTCTCAGAAACTTCTTTGTGATGAGTGTATTCAACTCACAGACTTGAGCTTTCCTTTAGAAAGAGCAGTTTTGAAACACTCTTTTTGCAGAGTCTGCAAGTTGATATTTGGAGGGCTTTGAGGCCTATGCTGGGAAAAGCAATATCTTCACCTAAAAACTAGACAGAAGCATTCTCAGAAACTTCTGTCTGATTAGTGCATTCAACTCACAGACTTGAACATTCCCTCGGATAGAGCAGTTTGGAAACACTCCTTTTGTAGAATCTGCAAGTGTTTATTTGGAGCGCTTTGACGCCTATGCTGGAAAAGGAAATATCTTCACATAAAAACTAGCCAAAAGCATTCTCAGAAACTTCTTTGTGATGAGTGCATTCTACTCACAGACTTGAACATTCCTCTTGAGAGAGCAGTTTGGAAGCACTCATTTTGTAGAATCTGCAAGTGTTTATTTGGATCGCTTTGACGCCTATGCTGGAAAAGGAAATATCTTCACCTAAAAACTACACAGAAGCATTTTCAGAAACTTCTGTGTGATGAGTGCATTCAACTCACAGACTTGAACGTTTCTTTTGATAGGACAGTTTTGAAACACTCCTTTTGTAGAATCTGCAAGTGTTTATTTCGAGCGGTTTGAGGCCTATGCTGGAAAAGGAAGTATCTTCACCCAAAAACTACACAGAAGCATTCTCAGAAACTTCTGTGTGATGAGTGCATTCAACTCACAGACTTGAGCCTTTCTTTTGAAAGAGCAGTTTTGAAACACTCTTTTTGTAGAATCTGCAAGTGGATATTTGGAGCGCTGAAAGGCCTATTCGGGGAAAAGAAATATCTTTACATAAAAACTAGACAGAAGCATTCTCACAAACTTCTGTGTGATTAGTGCATTCAACTCACAGACTTGAACATTCCTTTTGATAGAGCAGTTTGGAAACACTCCTTTTGTAGAATCTGCAAGTGTTTATTTGGAGCGATTTGACGGCTATGCTGGAAAAGGAAATATCTTCACATAAAAACTAGACAGAAGCATTCTCAGAAACTTCTGTGTGATGAGTGCATTCTACTCACAGAGTTGAAGCCTGTTTTTGGTGGAAGAGTTTTCAACCTCTCTTTTTGTAGAATCTGCAAGTGCATATTTGGAGCGCTTCGAGGCCTATGCTGGGAAATGAAATATCTTCACCTAAAAACTACACAGAAGCATTCTCAGAAACTTCTGTGTGATGAGTGCATTCAACTCACAGACTTGAACGTTTCTTTTGATAAGACAGTTTTGAAACACTCCTTTCGTAGAATCTGCAAGTGTTTATTTCGAGCGCTTTGAGGCCTAAGCTGGAAAAGGAAGTATCTTCACATAACAACTACACAGAAGCATTCTCAGAAACTTCTTTGTGATGAGTGCATTCAACTCACAGACTTGAGCCTTCCCTTTGAAAGAGCAGTTTTGAAGCACTCTGTTTGTAGAGTCTGCAAGTGGATATTTGGAGGGCTTTGAGGCCTATGCTGGGAAAAGAAATATTTTCATCTAAAAACTAGACAGAAGCATTCTCAGAAACTTCTGTCTGATTAGTGCATTCAACTCACAGACTTGAATATTCCCTCGGATAGAGCAGTTTGGAAACACTCCTTTTGTAGAATCTGCAAGTGCTTATTTGGAACGCTTTTACGCACATGGTGGAAAAGGAAATATCTTCACATAAAAACTAGATAGAAGCATTCTCAGAAACTTCTTTGTGATGAGTCCATTCTACTCACAGACTTGAACATTCCTCTTGAGAGAGCAGTTTGGAAACACTCCTTTTGTAGAATCTGCAAGTGTTTATTTGGATCGCTTTCACCCCTATGCAGGAAAAGGAAATATCTTCAACTAAAAACAACACAGAAGCATTCTCAGAAACTTCTGTGTGATGAGTGCATTCAACTCACAGACTTGAACGTTTCTATTGATAGGACAGTTTTGAAACACTCCTTTCGTAGAATCTGCAAGTGTTTATTTCGAGCGCTTTGAAGCCTATGGTGGAAAAGGAAGTATCTTCACATAACAACTACACAGAAGCATTCTCAGAAACTTCTTTGTGATGAGTGCATTCTACTCACAGAGTTGAAGCCTCTTTTTGGTGGAAGTGTTTTCAACCTCTGTTTTTGTAGAATCTGCAAGTGCATATTTGGAGTGCTCCGAGGCCTATGCTGGGAAATGAAATATCTTCAGCTAAAAACTACACAGAAGCATTCTCAGAAACTTCTGTGTGATGAGTGCATTCAACTCACGGACTTGAGCCTTCCTTTTGAAAGAGCAGTTTTGAAACACTCCTTTCGTAGAATCTGCAAGTGTTTATTTCGAGCGCTTTGAGGCCTATGCTGGAAAAGGAACTATCTTCACATAACAATTACACAGAAGCATTCTCAGAAACTTCTTTGTGATGAGTGCATTCAACTCACAGACTTTAGCCTTCCTTTTAAAAGAGCAGTTTTGAAGCACTCTTTTTGTAGAGTCTGCAAGTGGATATTTGGAGGGCTTTGAGGCCTGTGCTGGGAAAAGAAATATCTTCACATAAAAACTAGACAGAAGCATAATCAGAAACTTCTGTCTGATTAGTTCATTCAACTCACAGAGTTGAAAATTCCCTCGTATAGAGCAGTTTGGAAACACTCCTTTTGTAGAATCTGCAAGTGTTTATTTGGAGCGCTTTGACGCCTATGCTGGAAAAGGAAATATCTTCACATAAAAACTAGACAGAAGCATTCTCACAAACTTCTGTCTGATTAGTTCATTCAACTCACAGAGTTGAACATTTCCTCGTATAGAGCAGTTTGGAAACACTCCTTTTGTAGAATCTGCAAGTGTTTATTTGGAGCGCTTTGACGCCTATGCTGGAAAAGGAAATATCTTCACATAAAAACTAGACAGAAGCATTCTCAGAAACTTCTTTGTGATGAGTGCATTCTACTCACAGAGTTGAACATTCCTCTTGATAGAGCAGTTTGGAAACACTCCTTTTGTAGAATCTGCAAGTGTTTATTTGGATCGCTTTGACGCGTATGTTGGAAAAGGAAATAGCTGCACCTAAAAACTACACAGAAGCATTCTCAGAAACTTCTGTGTGATGAGTGCATTCAACTCACAGACTTGAACGTTTCTTTTGATAGGATAGTTTTGCAACACTCCTTTTGTAGAATCTGCAAGTGTTTATTTCGAGCGCTTTGAGGTCTACGCTGGAAAAGGAAGTATCTTCACATAACAACTACACAGAAGCATTCTCAGGCACTTCTTTGTGATGAGTGCATTCAACTCACAGACTTGAGCCTTTCTTTTCAAAGAGCAGTTTTGAAACACTCTTTTTGTAGAGTCTGCAAGTGGATATTTGGAGGGCTTTGAGGCCTATGCTGGGAAAAGCAATATCTTCACCTAAAAACTAGACAGAAGCTTTCTCACAAACTTCTGTCGGATTAGCGCATTCAACTCACAGACTTGAACATTCCCTCGGATAGAGCAGTTTGGAAACACTCCTTTGGGAGAATCTGCAAGTGTTTATTTGGAACGCTTTGACGCCTATGATGGAAAAGGAAATATATTCACATAAAAACTAGCCAGACGCATTCTCAGAAACTTCTTTGTGATGAGTGCATTCTACTCACCGACTTGAAGATTCCTCTTGAGAGAGTAGTTTGGAAACACTCCTTTTCTAGAATATGCAAGTGTTTATTTGGATCGCTTTCACGCCTATGCTGGGAAATGAAATACCTTCACCTAAAAACTAGAGAGAAGCATTCTCAGAAACTTCTGTGTGATGAGGGCATTCAACTAACAGACTTGAACGTTTCTTTTGATAGGACACTTTTGAAACACTCCTTTCGTAAAATCTGCAAGTGTTTATTTCGAGCGCTTTGAGGCCTATGCTGGAAAAGGAAGTATCTTCACATAAAAACTACACAGAAGCATTCTCAGAAACTTCTTTGTGATGAGTGCATTCATCTCACAGACTTGAGCCTTCCTTTTGAAAGAGCAGTTTTGAAACACTCTTTTTGTAGGGTCTGCAAGTGGATATTTGGAGAGCTTTGAGGCCTACGCTGGGAAAAGAAATATCTTCACCTAAAAACTAGACAGAAGCATTCTCACAAACTTCTGTCTGATTAGTGCATTCAACTCACAGACTTGAATATTCCCTCTGATAGAGCAGTTTGGAAACAATCCTTTTGTAGAATCTGCAAGTGTTTATTTGGAGCGCTGTGACGCCTATGCTGGAAAAGGAAATATCTTCACATAAAAACTAGCCAGAAGCATTCTCAGAAACATCTTTGTGATGAGTGTATTCTACTCACAGAGTTGAAGCCTCTTTTTGGTGGAAGAGTTTTCAAGCTCCCTTTTTGTAGGATCTGCAAGTGCATATTTTGAGCGCTCCGAGGCCTATGCTGGGAAAGGAAATATCTTCACCTAAAAACTACACAGAAGCATTCTCAGAAACATCTGTGTGATGAGTGCATTCAACTCACAGACTTGAACGTTTCTTTTGATAGGACAGTTTTGAAACAATCCTTTCGTAGAATCTGCAAGTGTTTATTTCGAGAGCTTTGAGGCCTATTTTGGAAAAGGAAGTATCTTCACATAAGAACTACACAGAAGCATTCTCAGAAACTTCTTTGTGATGAGTGTATTCAACTCACAGACTTGAGCTTTCCTTTAGAAAGAGCAGTTTTGAAACACTCTTTTTGTAGAGTCTGCAAGTGGATATTTGGAGGGCTTTGAGGCCTATGCTGGGAAAAGCAATATCTTCACCTATAAACTAG
Source organism: Pongo abelii (assembly GCF_028885655.2). Classification (NCBI taxonomy): domain Eukaryota; kingdom Metazoa; phylum Chordata; class Mammalia; order Primates; family Hominidae; genus Pongo; species Pongo abelii. The sequence continues at coordinate 41,662,779 of NC_071993.2, forward strand.
ACAGAAGCTTTCTCACAAACTTCTGTCAGATTAGCGCATTCAACTCACAGACTTGAACATTCCCTCGGATAGAGCAGTTTGGAAACACTCCTTTGGGAGAATCTGCAAGTGTTTATTTGGAACGCTTTGACGCCTATGATGGAAAAGGAAATATATTCACATAAAAACTAGCCAGACGCATTCTCAGAAACTTCTTTGTGATGAGTGCATTCTACTCACCGACTTGAAGATTCCTCTTGAGAGAGCAGTTTTTAAACACTCCTTTTCTAGAATATGCAAGTGTTTATTTGGATCGCTTTCACGCCTATGCTGGGAAATGAAATACCTTCACCTAAAAACTAGAGAGAAGCATTCTCAGAAACTTCTGTGTGATGAGGGCATTCAACTAACAGACTTGAACGTTTCTTTTGATAGGACACTTTTGAAACACTCCTTTCGTAAAATCTGCAAGTGTTTATTTCGAGCGCTTTGAGGCCTATGCTGGAAAAGGAGGTATCTTCACATAAAAACTACACAGAAGCATTCTCAGAAACTTCTTTGTGATGAGTGCATTCATCTCACAGACTTGAGCCTTCCTTTTGAAAGAGCAGTTTTGAAACACTCTTTTTCTAGGGTCTGCAAGTGGATATTTGGAGAGCTTTGAGGCCTACGCTGGGAAAAGAAATATCTTCACCTAAAAACTAGACAGAAGCATTCTCACAAACTTCTGACTGATTAGTGCATTCAACTCACAGACTTGAATATTCCCTCTGATAGAGCAGTTTGGAAACAATCCTTTTGTAGTATCTGCAAGTGTTTATTTGGAGCGCTTTGACGCCTATGCTGGAAAAGGAAATATCTTCACATAAAAACTAGCCAGAAGCATTCTCAGAAACATCTTTGTGATGAGTGGATTCTACTCACAGAGTTGAAGCCTCTTTTTGGTGGAAGAGTTTTCAAGCTCCCTTTTTGTAGGATCTGCAAGTGCATATTTTGAGCGCTCCGAGGCCTATGCTGGGAAATGAAATATCTTCACCTAAAAACTACACAGAAGCATTCTCAGAAACATCTGTGTGATGAGTGCATTCAACTCACAGACTTGAACGTTTCTTTTGATAGGACAGTTTTGAAACAATCCTTTCGTAGAATCTGCAAGTGTTTATTTCGAGAGCTTTGAGGCCTATTTTGGAAAAGGAAGTATCTTCACATAAGAACTACACAGAAGCATTCTCAGAAACTTCTTTGTGATGAGTGTATTCAACTCACAGACTTGAGCTTTCCTTTAGAAAGAGCAGTTTTGAAACACTCTTTTTGCAGAGTCTGCAAGTTGATATTTGGAGGGCTTTGAGGCCTATGCTGGGAAAAGCAATATCTTCACCTAAAAACTAGACAGAAGCATTCTCAGAAACTTCTGTCTGATTAGTGCATTCAACTCACAGACTTGAACATTCCCTCGGATAGAGCAGTTTGGAAACACTCCTTTTGTAGAATCTGCAAGTGTTTATTTGGAGCGCTTTGACGCCTATGCTGGAAAAGGAAATATCTTCACATAAAAACTAGCCAAAAGCATTCTCAGAAACTTCTTTGTGATGAGTGCATTCTACTCACAGACTTGAACATTCCTCTTGAGAGAGCAGTTTGGAAGCACTCATTTTGTAGAATCTGCAAGTGTTTATTTGGATCGCTTTGACGCCTATGCTGGAAAAGGAAATATCTTCACCTAAAAACTACACAGAAGCATTTTCAGAAACTTCTGTGTGATGAGTGCATTCAACTCACAGACTTGAACGTTTCTTTTGATAGGACAGTTTTGAAACACTCCTTTTGTAGAATCTGCAAGTGTTTATTTCGAGCGGTTTGAGGCCTATGCTGGAAAAGGAAGTATCTTCACCCAAAAACTACACAGAAGCATTCTCAGAAACTTCTGTGTGATGAGTGCATTCAACTCACAGACTTGAGCCTTTCTTTTGAAAGAGCAGTTTTGAAACACTCTTTTTGTAGAATCTGCAAGTGGATATTTGGAGCGCTGAAAGGCCTATTCGGGGAAAAGAAATATCTTTACATAAAAACTAGACAGAAGCATTCTCACAAACTTCTGTGTGATTAGTGCATTCAACTCACAGACTTGAACATTCCTTTTGATAGAGCAGTTTGGAAACACTCCTTTTGTAGAATCTGCAAGTGTTTATTTGGAGCGATTTGACGGCTATGCTGGAAAAGGAAATATCTTCACATAAAAACTAGACAGAAGCATTCTCAGAAACTTCTGTGTGATGAGTGCATTCTACTCACAGAGTTGAAGCCTGTTTTTGGTGGAAGAGTTTTCAACCTCTCTTTTTGTAGAATCTGCAAGTGCATATTTGGAGCGCTTCGAGGCCTATGCTGGGAAATGAAATATCTTCACCTAAAAACTACACAGAAGCATTCTCAGAAACTTCTGTGTGATGAGTGCATTCAACTCACAGACTTGAACGTTTCTTTTGATAAGACAGTTTTGAAACACTCCTTTCGTAGAATCTGCAAGTGTTTATTTCGAGCGCTTTGAGGCCTAAGCTGGAAAAGGAAGTATCTTCACATAACAACTACACAGAAGCATTCTCAGAAACTTCTTTGTGATGAGTGCATTCAACTCACAGACTTGAGCCTTCCCTTTGAAAGAGCAGTTTTGAAGCACTCTGTTTGTAGAGTCTGCAAGTGGATATTTGGAGGGCTTTGAGGCCTATGCTGGGAAAAGAAATATTTTCATCTAAAAACTAGACAGAAGCATTCTCAGAAACTTCTGTCTGATTAGTGCATTCAACTCACAGACTTGAATATTCCCTCGGATAGAGCAGTTTGGAAACACTCCTTTTGTAGAATCTGCAAGTGCTTATTTGGAACGCTTTTACGCACATGGTGGAAAAGGAAATATCTTCACATAAAAACTAGATAGAAGCATTCTCAGAAACTTCTTTGTGATGAGTCCATTCTACTCACAGACTTGAACATTCCTCTTGAGAGAGCAGTTTGGAAACACTCCTTTTGTAGAATCTGCAAGTGTTTATTTGGATCGCTTTCACCCCTATGCAGGAAAAGGAAATATCTTCAACTAAAAACAACACAGAAGCATTCTCAGAAACTTCTGTGTGATGAGTGCATTCAACTCACAGACTTGAACGTTTCTATTGATAGGACAGTTTTGAAACACTCCTTTCGTAGAATCTGCAAGTGTTTATTTCGAGCGCTTTGAAGCCTATGGTGGAAAAGGAAGTATCTTCACATAACAACTACACAGAAGCATTCTCAGAAACTTCTTTGTGATGAGTGCATTCTACTCACAGAGTTGAAGCCTCTTTTTGGTGGAAGTGTTTTCAACCTCTGTTTTTGTAGAATCTGCAAGTGCATATTTGGAGTGCTCCGAGGCCTATGCTGGGAAATGAAATATCTTCAGCTAAAAACTACACAGAAGCATTCTCAGAAACTTCTGTGTGATGAGTGCATTCAACTCACGGACTTGAGCCTTCCTTTTGAAAGAGCAGTTTTGAAACACTCCTTTCGTAGAATCTGCAAGTGTTTATTTCGAGCGCTTTGAGGCCTATGCTGGAAAAGGAACTATCTTCACATAACAATTACACAGAAGCATTCTCAGAAACTTCTTTGTGATGAGTGCATTCAACTCACAGACTTTAGCCTTCCTTTTAAAAGAGCAGTTTTGAAGCACTCTTTTTGTAGAGTCTGCAAGTGGATATTTGGAGGGCTTTGAGGCCTGTGCTGGGAAAAGAAATATCTTCACATAAAAACTAGACAGAAGCATAATCAGAAACTTCTGTCTGATTAGTTCATTCAACTCACAGAGTTGAAAATTCCCTCGTATAGAGCAGTTTGGAAACACTCCTTTTGTAGAATCTGCAAGTGTTTATTTGGAGCGCTTTGACGCCTATGCTGGAAAAGGAAATATCTTCACATAAAAACTAGACAGAAGCATTCTCACAAACTTCTGTCTGATTAGTTCATTCAACTCACAGAGTTGAACATTTCCTCGTATAGAGCAGTTTGGAAACACTCCTTTTGTAGAATCTGCAAGTGTTTATTTGGAGCGCTTTGACGCCTATGCTGGAAAAGGAAATATCTTCACATAAAAACTAGACAGAAGCATTCTCAGAAACTTCTTTGTGATGAGTGCATTCTACTCACAGAGTTGAACATTCCTCTTGATAGAGCAGTTTGGAAACACTCCTTTTGTAGAATCTGCAAGTGTTTATTTGGATCGCTTTGACGCGTATGTTGGAAAAGGAAATAGCTGCACCTAAAAACTACACAGAAGCATTCTCAGAAACTTCTGTGTGATGAGTGCATTCAACTCACAGACTTGAACGTTTCTTTTGATAGGATAGTTTTGCAACACTCCTTTTGTAGAATCTGCAAGTGTTTATTTCGAGCGCTTTGAGGTCTACGCTGGAAAAGGAAGTATCTTCACATAACAACTACACAGAAGCATTCTCAGGCACTTCTTTGTGATGAGTGCATTCAACTCACAGACTTGAGCCTTTCTTTTCAAAGAGCAGTTTTGAAACACTCTTTTTGTAGAGTCTGCAAGTGGATATTTGGAGGGCTTTGAGGCCTATGCTGGGAAAAGCAATATCTTCACCTAAAAACTAGACAGAAGCTTTCTCACAAACTTCTGTCGGATTAGCGCATTCAACTCACAGACTTGAACATTCCCTCGGATAGAGCAGTTTGGAAACACTCCTTTGGGAGAATCTGCAAGTGTTTATTTGGAACGCTTTGACGCCTATGATGGAAAAGGAAATATATTCACATAAAAACTAGCCAGACGCATTCTCAGAAACTTCTTTGTGATGAGTGCATTCTACTCACCGACTTGAAGATTCCTCTTGAGAGAGTAGTTTGGAAACACTCCTTTTCTAGAATATGCAAGTGTTTATTTGGATCGCTTTCACGCCTATGCTGGGAAATGAAATACCTTCACCTAAAAACTAGAGAGAAGCATTCTCAGAAACTTCTGTGTGATGAGGGCATTCAACTAACAGACTTGAACGTTTCTTTTGATAGGACACTTTTGAAACACTCCTTTCGTAAAATCTGCAAGTGTTTATTTCGAGCGCTTTGAGGCCTATGCTGGAAAAGGAAGTATCTTCACATAAAAACTACACAGAAGCATTCTCAGAAACTTCTTTGTGATGAGTGCATTCATCTCACAGACTTGAGCCTTCCTTTTGAAAGAGCAGTTTTGAAACACTCTTTTTGTAGGGTCTGCAAGTGGATATTTGGAGAGCTTTGAGGCCTACGCTGGGAAAAGAAATATCTTCACCTAAAAACTAGACAGAAGCATTCTCACAAACTTCTGTCTGATTAGTGCATTCAACTCACAGACTTGAATATTCCCTCTGATAGAGCAGTTTGGAAACAATCCTTTTGTAGAATCTGCAAGTGTTTATTTGGAGCGCTGTGACGCCTATGCTGGAAAAGGAAATATCTTCACATAAAAACTAGCCAGAAGCATTCTCAGAAACATCTTTGTGATGAGTGTATTCTACTCACAGAGTTGAAGCCTCTTTTTGGTGGAAGAGTTTTCAAGCTCCCTTTTTGTAGGATCTGCAAGTGCATATTTTGAGCGCTCCGAGGCCTATGCTGGGAAAGGAAATATCTTCACCTAAAAACTACACAGAAGCATTCTCAGAAACATCTGTGTGATGAGTGCATTCAACTCACAGACTTGAACGTTTCTTTTGATAGGACAGTTTTGAAACAATCCTTTCGTAGAATCTGCAAGTGTTTATTTCGAGAGCTTTGAGGCCTATTTTGGAAAAGGAAGTATCTTCACATAAGAACTACACAGAAGCATTCTCAGAAACTTCTTTGTGATGAGTGTATTCAACTCACAGACTTGAGCTTTCCTTTAGAAAGAGCAGTTTTGAAACACTCTTTTTGTAGAGTCTGCAAGTGGATATTTGGAGGGCTTTGAGGCCTATGCTGGGAAAAGCAATATCTTCACCTAAAAACTAGACAGAAGCTTTCTCACAAACTTCTGTCGGATTAGCGCATTCAACTCACAGACTTGAACATTCCCTCGGATAGAGCAGTTTGGAAACACTCCTTTGGGAGAATCTGCAAGTGTTTATTTGGAACGCTTTGACGCCTATGATGGAAAAGGAAATATATTCACATAAAAACTAGCCATACGCATTCTCAGAAACTTCTTTCTGATGAGTGCATTCTACTCACCGACGTGAAGATTCCTCTTGAGAGAGCAGTTTTTAAACACTCCTTTTCTAGAATATGCAAGTGTTTATTTGGATCGCTTTCACGCCTATGCTGGGAAATGAAATACCTTCACCTAAAAACTAGAGAGAAGCATTCTCAGAAACTTCTTTGTGATGAGTGCATTCTATTCACAGAGTTGAAGTCTCTTTTTGGGGGAAGTGTTTTCAACCTCTGTTTTTGTAGAATCTGCAATTGCATATTTGGAGTGCTCCGAGGCCTATGCTGGGAAATGAAATATCTTCACCTAAAAACTACACAGAAGCATTCTCAGAAACTTCTGGGTGATGAGTGCATTCAACTCACAGACTTGAACGTTTCTTTTGATAGGACAGTTTTGAAACACTCCTTTCCTAGAATGTGCAAGTGTTTATTTCGAGCGCTTTGAGGCCTATGCTGGAAAAGGAAGCATCTTCACATAACAACTACACAGAAGCATTCTCAGAAACTTCTTTGTGATGAGTGCATTCAACTCACAGACTTGAGCCTTCCTTTTGAAAGAGCAGTTTTGAAGCACTCTTTTTGTAGGGTCTGAAAGTGGATATTAGGATGGCTTTGAGGCCTATGCTGGGAAAAGAAATATTTTCATCTAAAAACTAGACAGAAGCATTCTAAGAAACTTCTGTCTGATTAGTGCATTCAACTCACAGACTTGAACATTCCCTCGGATAGAGCAGTTTGGAAACACTCCTTTTGTAGAATCTGCAAGTGCTTATTGGGAACGCTTTTACGCACATGCTGGAAAAGGAAATATCTTCACATAAAAACTAGATAGAAGCATTCTCAGAAACTTCTTTGTGATGAGTCCATTCTACTCACAGACTTGAACATTCCTCTTGAGAGAGCAGTTTGGAAACACTCCTTTTGTAGAATCTGCAAGTGTTTATTTGGATCGCTTTCACCCCTATGCAGGAAAAGGAAATATCTTCAACTAAAAACAACACAGAAGCATTCTCAGAAACTTCTGTGTGATGAGTGCATTCAACTCACAGACTTGAACGTTTCTATTGATAGGACAGTTTTGAAACACTCCTTTCGTAGAATCTGCAAGTGTTTATTTCGAGCGCTTTGTAGCCTATGGTGGAAAAGGAAGTATCTTCACATAACAACTACACAGAAGCATTCTCAGAAACTTCTTTGTGATGAGTGCATTCTACTCACAGAGTTGAAGCCTCTTTTTGGTGGAAGTGTTTTCAACCTCTGTTTTTGTAGAATCTGCGCGTGCATATTTGGAGTGCTCCGAGGCCTATGCTGGGAAATGAAATATCTTCACCTAAAAACTACACAGAAGCATTCTCAGAAACTTCTGTGTGATGAGTGCATTCAACTCACGGACTTGAGCCTTCCTTTTGAAAGAGCAGTTTTGAAACACTCCTTTCGTAGAATCTGCAAGTGTTTATTTCGAGCGCTTTGAGGCCTATGCTGGAAAAGGAACTATCTTCACATAACAATTACACAGAAGCATTCTCAGAAACTTCTTTGTGCTGAGTGCATTCAACTCACAGACTTTAGCCTTCCTTTTAAAAGAGCAGTTTTGAAGCACTCTTTTTCTAGAGTCTGCAAGTGGATATTCGGAGGGCTTTGAGGCCTGTGCTGGGAAAAGAAATATCTTCACATAAAAACTAGACAGAAGCATAATCAGAAACTTCTGTCTGATTAGTTCATTCAACTCACAGAGTTGAAAATTCCCTCGTATAGAGCAGTTTGGAAACACTCCTTTTGTAGAATCTGCAAGTGTTTATTTGGAGCGCTTTGACGCCTATGCTGGAAAAGGAAATATCTTCACATAAAAACTAGACAGAAGCATTCTCAGAAACTTCTTTGTGATGAGTGCATTCTACTCACAGACTTGAACATTCCTCTTGATAGAGCAGTTTGGAAACACTCCTTTTGTAGAATCTGCAAGTGTTTATTTGGATCGCTTTGACGCCTATGCTGGAAAAGGAAATATTTTCACCTAAAAACTACACAGAAGCATTCTCAGAAACTTCTGTGTGATGAGTGCATTCAACTCCCAGACTTGAACGTTTCTTTTGATAGGATAGTTTTGCAACACTCCTTTTGTAGAATCTGCAAGTGTTTATTTGGATCGCTTTCATGCCTATGCTGGAAAAGGATATATCTTCACCTAAAAACTACACAGAAGCATTCTCAGAAACTTCTGTGTGATGAGTGCATTCAACTCACACACTTGAACGTTTCTTTTGATAGGACACTTTTGAAACACTCCTTCGTAAAATCTGCAAGTGTTTATTTCGAGCGCTTTGAAGCCTAGGCTGGAAAAGGAAGTATCTTCACATAAAAACTACACAGAAGCATTCTCAGAAACTTCTTTGTGATGAGTGCATTCATCTCACAGACTTGAGCCTTCCTTTTGAAAGAGCAATTTTGAAACACTCTTTTTGTAGAGTCTGCAAGTTGATATTTGGTGGGCTTTGAGGCCTATGCTGGGAAAAGGAATATCTTCACTTAAAAACTAGACAGAAGCATTCTCACAAACTTCTCTGTGATTAGTGCATTCAACTAACAGACTTGAATATTGCCTCTGATAGAGCAGTTTGGAAACAATCCTTTTGTAGAATCTGCAAGTGTTTATTTCGAGTGCTTTGACGCCTAGGCTGAAAAAGGAAGTATCTTCACATAACAACTACACAGAAGCATTCTCAGAAACTTCTTTGTGATGAGTGCATTCTACTCACAGAGTTGAAGCCCCTTTTTGGTGGAAGTGTTTTCAACCTCTGTTTTTGTAGAATCTGCAATTGCATATTTGGAGCGCTCCGAGGCCTATGCTGGGAAATGAAATATCTTCAGCTGAAAACCACACAGAAGCATTCTCAGAAACTTCTGTGTGATGAGTGCATTCAACTCACAGACTTGAGCCTTCCTTTTGAAAGAGCAGTTTTGAAACACTCTTTTTGTAGAGTCTGCAAGTGGATATTTGGAGGGCTTGGAGGCCAATGCTGGGAAAAGAAATATCTGCACCTAAAAACTATACAGAAGCATTCTCACAAACTTCTGTCTGATTAGTGCGTTCAACTCACAGACTTGAACATTCCCTCGGATAGAGCAGTTTGGAAACACTCCTTTTGTAGAATCTGCAAGTGTTTATTTGGAACGCTTTGACGCCTATGCTGGAAAAGGAAATATATTCACATAAAAACTAGGCAGAAGCATTCTCAGAAACTTCTTTGTGATGAGTGCATTCTACTCACAGGCTTGAACATTCCCCTTTAGAGAGCAGTTTGGAAACACTCCTTTTGTAGAATCTGCAAGTGTTTATTTGGATCCCTTTCACGCCAATGCTGGAAAAGGAAATATCTTCACCTAAAAACTACACAGAAGTATTCTCAGAAACTTCTTTGTGATGAATGCATTCTACTCACAGACTTGAACATTCCTCTTGAGAGAGCAGTTTGGAAACACTCCTTTTGTAGAATCTGCAAGTGTTTATTTGGATCGCTTTCACGCCTATGCTGGAAAAGGAAATATCTTCAAGTAAAAACTACACAGAAGCATTCTCAGAAACTTCTGTGTGATGAGTGCATTCAACTCACAGACTTGAACGTTTCTTTTGATAGGACACTTTTGAAACACTCCTTTCGTAAAATCTGCAAGTGTTTATTTCGAGCGCTTTGAGGCCTATGCTGGAAAAGGAAGTATCTTCACATAAAAACTACACAGAAGCATTCTCAGAAACTTCTTTGTGATGAGTGCATTCTATTCACAGAGTTGAAGTCTCTTTTTGGGGGAAGTGTTTTCAACCTCTGTTTTTGTAGAATCTGCAATTGCATATTTGGAGCGCTCCGAGGCCTATGCTGGGAAATGAAATATCTTCACCTAAAAACTACACAGAAGCATTCTCAGAAACTTCTGGGTGATGAGTGCATTCAACTCACAGACTTGAACGTTTCTTTTGATAGGACAGTTTTCAAACACTCCTTTCCTAGAATCTGCAAGTGTTTATTTCGAGCGCTTTGAGGCCTATGCTGGAAAAGGAAGCATCTTCACATAACAACTACACAGAAGCATTCTCAGAAACTTCTTTGTGATGAGTGCATTCAACTCACAGACTTGAGCCTTCCTTTTGAAAGAGCAGTTTTGAAGCACTCTTTTTGTAGGGTCTGAAAGTGGATATTAGGAGGGCTTTGAGGCCTACGCTGGGAAAAGAAATATCTTCACCTAAAAACTAGACAGAAACATTCTGACAAACATCTGTCTGATTAGTGCATTCAACTCACAGACTTGAACATTCCCTCTGATAGGGCAGTTTGGAAACACTCCTTTTGTAGAATCTGCAAGTGTTTATTTGGAGCGCTTTGACGCCTATGCTGGAAAAGGAAATATCTTCACATAAAAACTAGCCAGAAGCATTCTCAGAAACTTCTTTGTGATGAGTGCATTCTACTCACAGACTTGAACATTCCTCTTGAGAGAGCAGTTTGGAAACACTCCTTTTGTAGAATCTGCAAGTGTTTATTTGGATCGCTTTGATGCCTATGCTGGAAAAGGAAATATCTTCACCTAAAAACTACACAGAAGCATTTTCAGAAACTTCTGTGTGATGAGTGCATTCAACTCACAGACTTGAACGTTTCTTTTGATAGGACAGTTTTGAAACACACCTTTTGTAGAATCTGCAATTGTTTATTTCGAGCGGTTTGAGGCCTATGCTGGAAAAGGAAGTATCTTCACCCAAAAACTACACAGAAGCATTCTCAGAAACTTCTGTGTGATGAGTGCATTCAACTCACAGACTTGAGCCTTTCTTTTGAAAGAGCGGTTTTGAAACACTCTTTTTGTAGAATCTGCAAGTGGATATTTGGAGCGCTTAAAGGCCTATTCGGGGAAAAGAAATATCTTTACATAAAAACTAGACAGAAGCATTCTCACAAACTTCTGTGTGATTAGTGCATTCAACTCACAGACTTGAACATTCCTTTTGATAGAGCAGTTTGGAAACACTCCTTTTGTAGAATCTGCAAGTGTTTATTTGGAGCGATTTGACGCCTATGCTGGAAAAGGAAATATCTTCACATAAAAACTAGACAGAAGCATTCTCAGAAACTTCTGTGTGATGAGTGCATTCTACTCACAGAGTTGAAGCCTGTTTTTGGTGGAAGAGTTTTCAACCTCTCTTTTTGTAGAATCTGCAAGTGCATATTTGGAGCGCTTCGAGGCCTATGCTGGGAAATGAAATATCTTCACCTAAAAACTACACAGAAGCATTCTCAGAAACTTCTGTGTGATGAGTGCATTCAACTCACAGACTTGAACGTTTCTTTTGATAGGACAGTTTTGAAACACTCCTTTCGTAGAATCTGCAAGTGTTTATTTCGAGCGCTTTGAGGCCTAAGCTGGAAAAGGAAGTATCTTCACATAACAACTACACAGAAGCATTCTCAGAAACTTCTTTGTGATGAGTGCATTCAACTCACAGACCTGAGCCTTCCCTTTGAAAGAGCAGTTTTGAAGCACTCTGTTTGTAGAGTCTGCAAGTGGATATTTGGAGGGCTTTGAGGCCTATGCTGGGAAAAGAAATATTTTCATCTAAAAACTAGACAGAAGCATTCTCAGAAACTTCTGTCTGATTAGTGCATTCAACTCACAGACTTGAACATTCCCTCGGATAGAGCAGTTTGGAAACACTCCTTTTGTAGAATCTGCAAGTGCTTATTTGGAACGCTTTTACGCACATGCTGGAAAAGGAAATATCTTCACATAAAAACTAGATAGAAGCATTCTCAGAAACTTCTTTGTGATGAGTCCATTCTACTCACAGACTTGAACATTCCTCTTGAGAGAGCAGTTTCAAAACACTCCTTTTGTAGAATCTGCAAGTGTTTATTTGGATCGCATTCACCCCTATGCAGGAAAAGGAAATATCTTCAACTAAAAACAACACAGAAGCATTCTCAGAATCTTCTGTGTGATGAGTGCATTCAACTCACAGACTTGAAAGTTTCTATTGATTGGACAGTTTTGAAACACTCCTTTCGTACAATCTGCAAGTGTTTATTTCGAGCGCTTTGAAGCCTATGGTGGAAAAGGAAGTATCTTCACATAACAACTACACAGAAGCATTCTCAGAAACTTCTTTGTGATGAGTGCATTCTACTCACAGAGTTGAAGCCTCTTTTTGGTGGAAGTGTTTTCAACCTCTGTTTTTGTAGAATCTGCACGTGCATATTTGGAGTGCTCCGAGGCCTATGCTGGGAAATGAAATATCTTCACCTAAAAACTACACAGAAGCATTCTCAGAAACTTCTGTGTGATGAGTGCATTCAACTCACAGACTTGAACGTTTCTTTTGATAGGACAGTTTTGAAACACTCCTTTCGTAGAATCTGCAAGTGTTTATTTCGAGCGCTTTGAGGTCTAAGCTCGAAAAGGAAGTATCTTCACATAACAACTACACAGAAGCATTCTAAGAAACTTCTTTGTGATGCGTGCATTCAACTCACAGACTTGAGCCTTCCCTTTGAAAGAGCAGTTTTGAAGCACTCTGTTTGTAGAGTCTGCAAGTGGATATTTGGAGGGCTTTGAGGCCTATGCTGGGAAAAGAAATATTTTCATCTAAAAACTAGACAGAAGCATTCTCAGAAACTTCTGTCTGATTAGTGCATTCAACTCACAGACTTGAACATTCCCTCGGATAGAGCAGTTTGGAAACACTCCTTTTGTAGAATCTGCAAGTGCTTATTGGGAACGCTTTTACGCACATGCTGGAAAAGGAAATATCTTCACATAAAAACTAGATAGAAGCATTCTCAGAAACTTCTTTGTGATGAGTCCATTCTACTCACAGACTTGAACATTCCTCTTGAGAGAGCAGTTTGGAAACACTCCTTTTGTAGAATCTGCAAGTGTTTATTTGGATCGCTTTCACCCCTATGCAGGAAAAGGAAATATCTTCAACTAAAAACAACACAGAAGCATTCTCAGAAACTTCTGTGTGATGAGTGCATTCAACTCACAGACTTGAACGTTTCTATTGATAGGACAGTTTTGAAACACTCCTTTCGTAGAATCTGCAAGTGTTTATTTCGAGCGCTTTGAAGCCTATGGTGGAAAAGGAAGTATCTTCACATAACAACTACACAGAAGCATTCTCAGAAACTTCTTTGTGATGAGTGCATTCTACTCACAGAGTTGAAGCCTCTTTTTGGTGGAAGTGTTTTCAACCTCTGTTTTTGTAGAATCTGCACGTGCATATTTGGAGTACTCCGAGGCCTAGGCTGGGAAATGAAATATCTTCACCTAAAAACTACACAGAAGCATTCTCAGAAACTTCTGTGTGATGAGTGTATTCAACTCACGGACTTGAGCCTTCCTTTTGAAAGGGCAGTTTTGAAACACTCCTTTCGTAGAATCTGCAGGTGTTTATTTCGAGCGCTTTGAGGCCTATGCTGGAAAAGGAACTATCTTCACATAACAATTACACAGAAGCATTCTCAGAAACTTCTTTGTGATGAGTGCATTCAACTCACAGACTTTAGCCTTCCTTTTAAAAGAGCAGTTTTGAAGCACTCTTTTTGTAGAATCTGCAAGTGAATATTTGGAGCGCTTTAAGGCCTCTTCTGGGAAAAGAAATATCTTCACCTAAAAACTAGACAGAAGCATTCTCACAAACTTCTGTGTGATTAGTGCATTCAACTCACAGACTTGAACATTTCTTTTGATAGAGCAGTTTGGAAACACTCCTTTTGTAGAATCTGCAAGTGTTTATTTGGAGCGCTTTGACGCCTATGCTGGAAAATTAAATATCTTCACATAAAAACTAGACAGAAGGATTCTTAGAAACTTCTTTGTGATGAGTGCATTCTACCCACAGAGTTGAAGCCTCATTTTGGTGGAAGAGTTTTCAAACTCTCTTTTTGTAGAATCTGCCAGTGCATATTTGGAGCGCTCCAGGGCCTATGCTGGGAAATGAAATATCTTCACCTAAAAACTACACAGAAGCATTCTCAGAAACTTCTCTGTGATGAGTGCATTCAACTCACAGACTTGAACGTTTCTTTTGATAGGACAGTTTTGAAACACTCCTTTCGTAGAATCTGCAAGTGTTTACTTCGAGCGCTTTGAAGCCTATGGTGGAAAAGGAAGCATCTTCACATAAGAACTACACAGAAGCATTCTCAGAAACTTCTTTGTGATGAGTGCATTCAACTCACAGACTTGAACCTTCCTTTTGAAAGAGCATTTTTGAAGCACTCTTTTTGTAGAGTCTGCAAGTGGATATTTGGAGGGCTTTGAGGCCTATGCTGGGAAAAGAAATATCTTCACCTAAAAACTAGACAGAAGCATTCTCACAAACTTCTGTCTGATTAGTGCATTCAACTCACCGACTTCAACATTCCCTCGGATATAGCAGTTCGGAAACACTCCTTTTGTAGAATCTGCAAGTGTTTATTGGGAATGTTTTGACGCCTATGCCGGAAAAGCAAATACCTTCACATAAAAACTAGCCAGAAGCTTTCTCAGAAACTTCTTTGTGATGAGTGCATTCAACTCACAGAAGAGCCTTTCTTTTGAAAGAACAGTTTTGAAACACTCTTTTTGTAGAATCTGCAAGCGGATATTTGGAGGGCTTTGAGGCCTATGCTGGGAAAAGAAATATCTTCACCTAAAAACTACACAGAAGCATTCTCACAAACTTCTGTCTGATTAGTGCATTCAACTCACAGAGTTGAACATTCCCTCGTATAGAGCAGTTTGGAAACACTCCTTTTGTAGAATCTGCAAGTGTTTATTTGGAGCGCTTTGACGCCTATGCTGGAAAAGGAAATATCTTCACATAAAAACTAGACAGAAGCATTCTCAGTAACTTCTTTGTGATGAGTGCATTCTACTCACGGACTTGAACATTCCTTTTGATTGAGCAGTTTCGAAACACTCCTTTTGTAGAATCTGCAAGTGTTTATTTGGAGCGCTTTCACGCCTATGCTGGAAAAGGAAATGTCTTCACCTAAAAACTACAGAGAAGCATTCCCAGAAACTTCTTTGTAACGTCTGCATTAAACTCACAGAGTTACACCTTTCTTTCGATACAGAAGTTTTGAAACACTCTTTTAGAAGAATCTTCAAGTGGATGGATGGAGTGCTTTGAGGCCTGTCCTGGACAAAGAAATATCTTCACATAGAAACTAGACAAAAGCATTCGCAGAAAGTTCCTTCTGCTTTGTGCATTCAACTCACAGAGTCCAACCTGCCTTTTGAAAGAGCAGTTTTGAAACACTCTTTTTGTAGAGTCTGCAAGAGGATATTTGGAGGGCTTTGAGGCCTATACTGGGAAAAGAAATATTTTCAACTAAAAAGTAGACAGAAGAATTCTCACAAACATCTGTGTGATTAGTGCATTCAACTCACAGACTTGAACATTCCCTCTGATAGGGCAGTTTGGAAACACTCCTTTTGTAGAATCTGCAAGTGTTTATTTGGATCGCTTTGACGCCTATGCTGGAAAAGGAAATATCTTCACATAAAAACTAGCCAGAAGCATTCTCAGAAACTTCTGTGTGATGAGTGCATTCAACTCACAAACATGAACGTTTCTTTTGATAGGACAGTTTTGAAACACTCCTTTCGTAGAATTTGCAAGTGTTTATTTCGAGCGCTTTGAAACGTATGTTGGAAAAGGAAGTATCTTCACATAACAACAACACAGAAGCATTCTCAGAAACATCTTTGTCATGAGTGCATTCAACTCACAGACTTGAGCCTTTCTTTTGAAAGAACGGTTTTGAAACCCTCTTTTTGTAGAATCTGCAAGTGGATATTTGGAGAGCTTTAAGGCCTATTCTGGGAAAAGAAATATCTTCACCTAAAAACTAGACAGAACCATTCTCACAAACTTCTGTGTGATTAGTGCATTCAACTCACAGACTTGAACATTCCTTTTGATAGAGCAGTTTGGAAACACTCCTTTTGTAGAATCTGCAAGTGTTTATTTGGAGCGCTTTGACGCCTAGGTTGGAAAACGAAATATCTTCCCATAAAAACTAGACAGAAGCATTCTCAGAAACTTCTTTGTGATGAGTGCATTCTACTCACAGACTTGAACATTCCTCTTGAGAGAGCAGTTTGGAAACACTCCTTTTGTAGAATCTGCAAGTGTTTATTTGGATTGCTTTGACTCCTATGCTGGAAAATGAAATATCTTCACCTGAAAACTACACAGAAGCATTCTCAGAAACTTCTGTGTGATGAGTGCATTCAACTCACAGACTTGAACGTTTCTTTTCATAGGACAGTTTTGAAACACTCCTTTCGTAGAATCTGCAACTGTTTATTTCGAGAGCTTTGAAACCTATGGTGGAAAAGGAAGTATCTTCACATAACAACTACACAGAAGCATTCTCAGAAACTTCTTTGTGATGAGTGCATTCAACTCACAGACTTGAACATTCCTTTTGAAAGAGCAGTTTTGAAACACTCTTTTTGTAGAGTTTGTAAGTGGATATTTCGAGGGCTTTGAGGCCTATGCTGCGAAAAGAAATATCTTCACCTAAAAAGTAGACAGAAGCATTCTCACAAACTTGTGTCTGATTAGTGCATTCAACTCACAGACTTGAACATTCCCTCTGTTAGAGCAGTTTGGAAACACTCCTTTTGTAGAATCTGCAAGTGTTTATATCGAGCGCTTTGAGGCCTATGCTGGAAAAGGAAATATCTTCACATAACAACTACACAGAAGCATTCTCAGAAACATTTTTGTGATGAGTGCATTCAACTCACAGACTTGAGGCTTTCTTTTTAAAGAGCAGTTTTGAAACACTCTTTTTGTAGAATCTGCAAGTGGATATTTGGAGCGATTTATGGCCTATGCTGGGAAAAGAAATATCTTCCCCTAAAAACTGGACAGAAGCATTCTCAAAAACTTCTTTGTAATGAGTGCATTCTATTCACAGACTTGAACATTCCTCTTGAGAGAGCAGTTTGGAAACACTCCTTTTGTAGAATCTGCAAGTGTTTATTTGGATCGCTTTGACGCCAATGCTGGAAAAGGAAATATCTTCACCTAAAAACTACACAGAAGCATTCTCAGAAACTTCTGTGTGATGAGTGCATTCAACTCACAGACTTGAACGTTTCTTTTGATAGGACAGTTTTGAAACACTCCTTTTGTAGAATCTGCAAGTGTTTATTTCGAGCGCTTTGAGGCCTATGCTGGTAAAGGAAGTATCTTCATCTAACAACTACACAGAAGCATTCTCAGAAACTTCTGTGTGATGAGTGCATTCACCTCACAGACTTGAGCCTTTCTTTTGAAAGAGCAGTTTGCAAACACTCTTTTTGTAGAATCTGCAAGTGGATATTTGGAGCGCTTTAAGGCCTATTCTGGGAAAAGAAATATCTTTACAGAAAAACTGGACAGAAGCATTCTCAAAAACTTCTTTGTGATGAGTGTATTCAACTCACAGGCGTGAACATTCCTCTTGATAGAGCAGTTTGGAAAAACTCCTTTTGTAGAATCTGCAACTGATTATTGGAGCGCTTTGACGCCTATGCTGGGAAAGGAAATATCTTCACCTAGAAACTAGATAAAAGCATTCGCAGAAAGTTCCCTTTGCTTTCTGCATTCAACTCACAGAGTCCAACCTGCCTTTTGAAAGAGCAGTTTTGAAACACTCTTTTTATAGAGTCTGCAAGTGGATATTTGGAGGGCTTTGAGGCCTAGGCTGGGAAAAGAAATATCTTCTCCTAAAAACTAGACAGAAGCATTCTCACAAACATCTGTGTGATTAATGCATTCAACTCACCGACTTGAACTTTCCCTCTGATAGGGCAGTTTGGAAACACTCCTTTTGTAGAATCTGCAAGTATTTATTTGGAGCGCTTTGACGCCCATGCTGGAAAAGGATATATCTTCACATAAAAACTAGCCAGAAGCATTCTCAGAAACTTCTTTGTAATAAGTGCATTCTACTCACAGACATGAACATTCCTCTTGAGAGAGAAGTTTGGAAACACTCCTTTTGTAGAATCTGCAGGTGTTTATTTGGATCGCTTTGACGCCTATGCTGGAAAAGGAAATATCTTCACCTAAAAACTACACAGAAGCATTCTCAGAAACTTCTGTGTGATGAGTGCATTCAACTCACAGACTTGAACGTTTCTTTTGATAGGACAGTTTTGAAACACTCCTTTTGTAGAATCTGCAAGTGTTTATTTCGAGCGGTTTGAGGCCTATGCTGGAAAAGTAAGTATCTTCACCTAACAACTACACAGAAGCATTCTCAGAAACTTCTGTGTGATGAGTGGATTCAACTCACAGAATTGAGCCTTTCTTTTGAAAGAGCAGTTTTGAAACACTCTTTTTGTAGAATCTGCAAGTGGATATTTGGAGCGCTTTAAGGCCTATTCTGGGAAAAGAAATATCTTTACATAAAAACTAGACAGAAGCATTCTCACAAACTTCAGTGTGATTAGTGCATTCAACTCAGAGACTTGAACATTCCTTTTGATAGAACAGTTTGGAAACACTCCTTTTGTAGAATCTGCAAGTGTTTATTTGGAGCGCTTTGACGCCTATGCTGGAAAAGGAAATATCTTCACATAAAAACTAGACAGAAGCACTCTCAGAAACTTCTGTGTGATGAGTGCATTCAACTCACAAACATGAACGTTTCTTTTGATAGGACAGTTTTGAAACACTCCTTTCGTAGAATTTGCAAGTGTTTATTTCGAGCGCTTTGAAGCGTATGTTGGAAAAGGAAGTATCTTCAAAAAAAAACTACACAGAAGCATTCTCAGAAACTTCTTTGTGATGAGTGCATTCTACTCACCGACTTGACCCTTTCTTTTGAAAGAGCAGTTTTGAAACACTCTTTTTGTAGAATCTGCAAGTGGATATTTGGAGCGCTTTATGGCCTATTCTGGGAAAAGAAATATCGTCACCTGAAAACTAGACAGAAGCATTCTCACAAACTTCTGTGTGATTAGTGCATTCAACTCACAGACTTGAACATTCCTTTTGATAGAGCAGTTTGGAAACACTCCTTTTGTAGAATCTGCAAGTGTTTATTTGGAGCGCTTTGACGCCTATGCTGGAAAAGAAAATATCTTCACATAAAAACTAGACAGAAGCATTCTCAGAAACTTCTGTGTGATGAGTGCATTCTACTCACAGAGTAGAAGCCTCTTTTTCGTGGAAGAGTTTTCAAGCTCCCTTTTTGTAGAATCTACAAGTGCATATTTGGAGCGCTCCGAGGCCTATGCTGGGAAATGAAATATCTTCAACTAAAAACTACACAGAAGCATTCTCAGAAACTTCTGTGTGATGAGTGCATTCAACTCACAGACTTGAACGTTTCTTTTGATAGGACAGTTTTCAAACACTCCTTTCGTAGAATCTGCAGGTGTTTATTTCGAGCGCTTTGAGGCCTATGCCGGAAAAGGAAGTATCTTCACATAACAACTACACAGAAGCATTCTCAGAAACTTCTTTGTGATGAGTGCATTCATCTCACAGACTTGAGCCTTCCTTTTGAACGAGCAGTTTTGAAACACACTTTTTGTAGAGTCTGCAAGTGGATATTTGGAGTGCTTTGAGGCCTAGGCTGGCAAAAGAAATATCTTCACCTAAAAACTAGACAGAAGCATTTTCACAAACTTCTCTCTGATTAGTGGATTCAACTCACAGACTTGAACATTCCCTCGGATAGAGCAGTTTGGAAACACTCCTTTTGTAGAATCTGCAAGTGTTTATTTGGATCGCTTTGACGCCTATGCTGGAAAAGGAAATATCTTCACCTAAAAACTACACAGAAGCATTCTCAGAAACTTCTGTGTGATGAGTGCATTCAACTCACAGACTTGAACGTTTCTTTTGATAGGACAGTTTTGAAACAATCCTTTTGTAGAATCTGCAAGTGTTTATTTCGAGCGCTTTGAGGCCTATGCTGGAAAAGGAGGTATCTTCACATAACAACTACACAGAAGAATTCTCAGACACTTCTTTGTGATGAGTGCATTCAACTCACAGACTTGAGACTTTCTTTTGAAAGAGCAGTTTTGAAACACTCTTTTTGTAGAATCTGCAAGTGGATATTTGGAGCGCTTTAAGGCCTATTCTGGGAAAAGAAATATCTTCACCTAAAAACTAGACAGAAGCATTCTCACAAACTTCTGTGTGATTAGTGCATTCAGCTCACAGACTTGAACATTCCTTTTGATAGAGCAGTTTGGAAACACTCCTTTTGTAGAATCTGCAATTGTTTATTTGGAGCGCTTTGACGCCGATGGTGGAAAAGGAAATATCTTCACATAAAAACTAGACAGAAGCATTCTCAGAAACTTCTTTGTGATGAGTGCATTCTACTCACAGACTTGAACATTCCTCTTGAGAGAGCAGTTTGGAAACACTCCTTTTGTAGAATCTGCAAGTGTTTGTTTGGATCGCTTTGACGCCTATGCTAGAAAACGAAATATCTTCACATAAAAACTAGACAGAAGCATTCTCACAAACTTCTGTGTGATGAGTGAATTCTACTCGCAGAGTTGAAGCCTCTTTTTGTTGGAAGAGTTTTCAAGCTCTCTTTTTGTAGAATGTGCAAGTGCATATTTGGAGCGCTCCGAGGCCTATGCTGGGAAATGAAATATCTTCACCTAAAAACTACACAGAAGCATTCTCAGAAACTTCTTTGTGATGAGTGCATTCAACTCACAGACTTCAGCCTTTCTTTTGAAAGAGCAGTTTTGAATCACTCTTTCTGTGGAATCTGCACGTGGATATTTGGATCGCTTTAAGGCCTATTCTGGGAAAAGATATATCTTCACCAAAAAACTAGACAGAAGCATTCTCACAAACTTCTCTGTGATTAGTGCATTCAACTCACAGACTTCAACATTCCCTCTGAAAGAGCAGATTGGAAACACTCCTTTTGTAGAATCTGCAAGCGTTTATTTCGAGCGCTTTGACGCTTATGCTGGAAAACGAAATATCTTCACATAAAAATTAGACAGAAGAATTCTCAGAAACTTCTTTGTGATCAGTGCATTCTACTCACAGACTTGAACATTCCTCTTGATACAGCAGTTTGGAAACACTCCTTTTGTAGAATCTGCAAGTGTTTATTTGGATAGCTTTGACGTCTATGCTGGAAAAGCAGATATCTTCTCCTAAAAACTACACAGAAGCATTCTCAGAAACTTCTGTGTGATGAGTGCATTCAACTCACAGACTTGGGCCTTTCTTTTTATAGGACAGTTTTGAAACACTGCTTTTGTAGAATCTGCAAGTGTTTACTCCGAGCGCTTTGAGGCTTATGCTGGAAAAGGAAGTATCTTCACATAACAACTACACAGAAGCATTCTCGGAAACTTCTTTGTGATGAGTGCATTCAACTCACAGACTTGAGCCTTCCTTTTGAAAGAGCAGTTTTGAAACACGCTTTTTGTAGAGTCTGCATGTGGATATTTGGAGGGTTTTGAGGCCTCTGCTGGGAAAAGAAATATCTTCACCGAAAAACTAGACAGAAGCATTCTCACAAACATCTGTGTGATTAGTGCATTCAACTCACAGACTTGAACATTCACTCTGATAGGGCAGTTTGGAAACACTCCTTTTGTAGAATCTGCAAGTGTTTATTTGGAGCGCTTTTGCGCCTATGCTGGAAAAGGAAATATCTTCACATAAAAACTGGCCAAAAACATTCTCAGAAACTTCTTTGTGATGAGTGCATTCTACTCACAGACTTGAACATTCCTCTTGAGAGAGCAGTTTAGAAACACTCCTTTTGTAGTATCTGCAAGTGTCTATTTGGATCGCTTTGACACCTATGCTGGAAAAGGAAATATCTTCACCTGAAAACTACACAGAAGCATTTTCAGAAACTTCTGTGTGATGAGTGCATTCAACTCACAGACTTGAGACTTTCTTTTGATAGAGCAGCTTTGAAACACTATTTCTGTAGTATCTGCCAGTGGATATTTGGAGAACTTTAAGGCCTTTTCTGGAAAAAGAAATATCTTCACCTAAAAACTAGACAGAAGAATTCTCACAAACTTCTGTGTGATTAGTGCATTCAACTCATAGACTTGAACATTCCTTTTGATGGAGCAGATTGGAAACACTTCTTTTGTAGAATCTGCAAGTGTTTATTTGGAGCGCTTTGAGGCCTATGTTGGAAAAGGAAATATCTTCACATAAAAACTAGACAGAAGCATTCTCAGTAACTTCTTTGTGATGACTGCATTCTACTGAGAGAGTTGAAGCCTCTTTTTGGTGGAAGAGTTTTCAAGCTCTCCTTTTGTAGAATCTGCACGTGCATATTTGGAGCGCTGCGAGGCCCATGCTGGGAAATGAAATGTCTTCACCTAAAAACTACACAGAAGCATTCTCAGAAACTTCTGTGTGATGAGTGCATTCAACTCACTGACTTGAACGTGTCTTTTCATAGGGCAGTTTTGAAACACTCCTTTTGTAGAATCTGCAAGTGCTTATTTCGAGCGCTTTGAGGACTATGCTGGAAAAGGAAGTATCTTCACATAACAACTACACAGAAGCATTCTCAGAAACTTCTTTGTGATGAGTGCATTCAAGTCACAGACTTGAGCCTTCCTTTTGAAACAGCAGTTTTGAAACACTCTTTTTGTAGAGTCTGCAAGTGGATATTTGGAGGGCTTTGAGGCATATGCTGGGAAAAGACATACCTTCACCTAAAAACTAGACAGAAGCATTCTCACAAACATCTGTGTGATTAGTGCATTCAACTCACAGACTTGAACAGTCCCTCTGATAGGGCAGTTTGGATACACTCATTTTGTAGAATCTGCAAGTGTTAATTTGGAGCGCTTTTGGCGCCTATTATGGAAAAGGAAATAACTTCACCTAAAAACTACACAGAAGCATTCTCAGAAACTTCTGTGTGATGAGTGCATTCAACTCACAGACTTGAGCCTTCCTTTTGAAACAGCAGTATTGAAACACTCTTTTTGTAGAGTCTGCAATTGGATATTTGGAGGGCTTTGAGGCCTAAGCTGGGAAAAGACATATCTTCACCTAAAAACTAGACAGAAGCATTCTCACAAACATCTGTGTGATTAGGGCATTCAACTCACAGACTTGAACATTCCCTCTGATAGGGCAGTTTGGAAACACTCCCTTTGTAGAATCTGCAAGTGTTTATTTGGAGCTCTTTGACGCCTATGCTGGAAAAGGAAATATCTTCACATAAAAACTACACAGAAGCATTCTCAGAAACTTCTGTGTGATGAGTGCATTCAACTCACAGACTTGAACGTTTCTTTTGATAGGACAGTTTTGAAACACTCCTTTTGTAGAATCTGCAAATGTTTATTTCGAGCGCTTTGGGGCCTACGCTGGAAAAAGAAGTATCTTCACAAAACAACTACACAGAAGAATTCTCAGAAACTTATTTGTGATGAGTGCATTCAAGTCACAGACTTGAGCCTTTCTTTTGAAAGAGCAGTTTTGAAACACACTTTTTGTAGAATCTGCAAGTGGATATTTGGAGCACTTTAAGGCCTTTTCTGGAAAGAGAAATATCTTCTCCTTAAAAGTAGACACAAGAATTCTCACAAACTTCTGTGTGATTAGTGCATTCAACTCACAGACTTGAACATTCCTTTTGATAGAGCAGTTTGGAAACACTCCTTTTGTAGAATCTGCAAGTGTTTATTTGGAGCTCTTTCATGCCTATGCTGGAAAAGGAAATATCTTCACATAAAAACTAGCCAGAAGCATTCTTAGGAACTTCTATGTGATGAGTGCATTCAACTCACCGACTTGAACGTTTCTTTTGATAGGACAGTTTTGAAACACTCCTTTCGTATAATCTGCAAGTGTTTATTTCGAGGGCTTTGACTCCTATGCTGGAAAAGGAAATATCTTCACATAAAAACTAGACAAAAGAATTCTCAGAAACTTCTTTGTGATGAGTGCATTCTACTCACAGAGTTGAAGCCTCTTTTTGTTGGAAGAGTTTTCAAGCTCTCTTTTTGTAGAATCTGCAAGTGCATATTTGGAGCGCTCCGAGGCCTATGCTGGGAAATGAAATATCTTCACCTAAAAACTACACAGAAGCATTCTCAGAAACTTCTGTGTGATGAGTGCATTCAACTCACAGACTTGAACGTTTCTTTTGATAGGACAGTTTCGAAACACTCCTTTCGTAGAATCTGCAAGTGTTTATTTCGAGCGCTTTGAGGCCTAAGCTGGAAAAGGAAGTATCTTCACATAACAAATACACAGAAGCATTCTCAGAAACTTCTTTGTGATGAGTGCACTCAACTCACAGACTTGAGCCTTGTTTTTGAAAGAGCAGTTTTGAAACACTTTTTTTGTAGTGTCTGCAAGTGGATATTTGGAGGGCTTTGAGGCCTATGCTGGGAAAAGAAATATCTTCACCTAAAAACTAGACAGAAGCATTCTCAGAAACTTCTGTCTGATTAGTGCATTCAACTCACAGACTTGAACCTTCCCTCTGAAAGAGCAGTTTGGAAACACTCCTTTTGTAGAATCTGCAAGTGTTTACTTGGAACGCTTTGACTCTTTTGCAGGAAAAGGAAATATCTTCACATAAAAATTAGACAGAAGAATTCTCAGAAACTTCTTTGTGATGAGGCATTCTACTCACAGACTTGAACATTCCTCTTGATAGAGCAGTTTGGAAACACTATTTTGTAGAATCTGCAAGTGTTTATTTGGATCGTTTTGACGTCTATTCTGGAAAAGGAAATATCTTCACCTGAAAACTACACAGAAGCATTCTCAGAAACTTCTGTGTGATGAGTGTATTCAACTCACAGACTTGAGCGTTTCTTTTGATAGGACAGTTTTGAAACACTCCTTTTGTAGAATCTGCAAGTGTTTATTTCGAGCGCTTTGAGGCCTATGCTGGAAAAGGAAGTATCTTCAAATAACAACTACACAGAAGCATTCTCAGAAACTTCTTTGTGATGAGTGCATTCCACTCAGAGAGTTGAAGCCTCTTTTGGGTGGAAGAGTTTTCAAGCTCTCCTTTTGTAGAATCTGCAAGTGCATATTTGGAGCGCTCCGAGGCCTATACTGGGAAATGAAATATCTTCACCTAAAAACTACACAGAAGCATTCTCAGAAACTTCTGTGTGATGAGTGCACTCAACTCACAGACTTGAACGTTTCTTTTGATAGGACAGTTTTGAAACACTCCTTTGTAGAATCTGCAAGTGCTTATTTCGTGCGCTTTGAGGCCTATGCTGGAAAAGGAAGTATCTTCACATAACAACTACACAGAAGCATTCTCAGAAACTTCTTTGTGATGAGTGCATTCAACTCACAGACTTGAGCCTTCCTTTTGAAACAGCAGTTTTGAAACACTCTTTTTGTAGAGTCTGCAAGTGGATATTTGGAGGGCTTTGAGGCCTAGGCTGGGAAAAGACATACCTTCACCTAAAAACTAGACAGAAGCATTCTCACAAACATCTGTGTGATTAGTGCATTCAACTCACAGACTTGAACATTCCCTCTCATAGGGCAGTTTGGATACACTCCTTTTATAGAATCTGCAAGTGTTAATTTGGAGCGCTTTGGCGCCTATTATGGAAAAGGAAATATCTTCACCTAAAAACTACACAGAAGCATTCTCAGAAACTTCTGCGTGATGAGTGCATTCAACTCACTGACTTGAACGTTTCTTTTGATAGGACAGTTTTGAAACACCCCTTTTGTAGAATCTGCAAGGGCTTATTTCGAGCACTTTCAGGCCTATACTCGAAAAGGAAGTATCTTCACTTAACAACTACACAGAAGAATTCTCGGAAACTTCTTTGTGATGAGTGCATTGAACTCACAGACTTGAGCCTTCCTTTTGAAAGAGCAGTTTTGAAACACTCTTTTTGTAGAGTCTGCATGTGGATATTTGGAGGGCTTTGAGGCCTATGCTGGGAAAAGTAATATCTTCACATAAAAACTGGGCAGAAGCATTCTCACAAACATCTGTGTGATTAATGCACTCAACTCACAGACTTGAACATTCCCTCTGATAGTGCAGTTTGGAAACAATCCTTTTGTAGAATCTGCAAGAGTTTATTTGGAGCGCTTTGGCGCCTATGCTGGAAAAGGAAATATCTTCACATAAAAACTAGCCAGAAACATTCTCTGAAACTTCTTTGTGATGAGTGCATTCTACTCACAGACTTGAACATTCCTCTTGAGAGAGCAGTTTGGAAACACTCCTTTTGTAGAATCTGCAAGTGTTTATTTGGAGCGCTTTGGCGCCTATGCTGGAAAAGGAAATATCTTCACATAAAAACTAGACAGAAGCATTCTCAGAAACTTCTGTGTGATGAGTGCATTCAACTCACAGACTTGAACGTTTCTTTTGATAGGACAGTTTTGAAACACTCCTTTTGTAGAATCTGCAAGAGTTTATTTCGGGCGCTTTGAGGCCTATGCTGGAAAAGGAAGTATCTTCACATAACAACTACACAGAAGCATTCTCAGAAACTTCTTTGTGATGAGTGCATTCAACTCACAGACTTGAGCCTTCCTTTTGAAAGAGCAGTTTTGAAACACTCTTTTTGTAGAGTGTGCAAGTGCATATTTGGAGGGCTTTGAGGCCTATGCTGGGAAAAGACATACCTTCACCTTAAAACTAGACAGAAGCATTCCCACAAACATCTGTTTGATTAGTGCATTCAACTCACAGACTCGAACATTCCCTCTGATAGGGCAGTTTGGAAACACTCCTTTTGTAGAATCTGAAAGTGTTTATTTGGAGCTCTTTGACGCCTCTGCTGGAAAAGGAAATATCTTCACCTAAAAACTAGACAGAACCATTCTCAGAAACTTCTTTGTGATGAGTGCATTCTACTCACAGACTTGAACATTCCTCTTGATAGAGCAGTTTGGAAACACTCCTTTTGTAGAATCTGCAAATGTTTATTTGGAGCGCTTTGATTCCTATGCTGGAAAAGGAAATATCTTCACCTAAAAACTAGCCAGAAGCATTTTCAGAAACTTCTTTCTGATGAGTGCATTCTACTCTCAGACTTGAACATTACTCTTCAGAGAGCAGTTTGGAAACACTCCTTTTGTAGAATCTGCAAGTGTTTATTTGGATCGCTTTGACGCCTATGCTGGAAAAGGAAATATCTTCACCTAAAAACTACACAGAAGAATTTTCAGAAACTTCTGTGTGATGAGTGCATTCAACTCACAGACTTGAACATTCCCTCTGATAGGGCAGTTTGGAAACACTCCTTTTGTAGAATCTGCAAGTGTTTACTTGGAGCTCTTTGATGCCTATGCTGGAAAAGGAAATATCTTCTCAAAAAAACTAGCGAGAAACATTGTCAGAAACTTCTTTGTGATGAGTGCATTCTACTCACAGACTTGAACATTCTTTTTGAGAGAGCAGTTTGGAAACACTCCTTTTGTAGTATCTGCAAGTGTCTATTTGAGTCGCTTTGACGCCTATGCTGGAAAAGGAAATATCTTCACCTAAAAACTACACAGAAGCATTCTCAGAAACTTCTGTGTGATGAGTGCATTCAACTCACAGACTTGAACGTTTCTTTTGATAGGACAGTTTTGAAACACTCCTTTTGTAGAATCTGCAAGTGTTTATTTGGAGCGCTTTGAAGCCTATGCTGGAAAAGGAAGTATCTTCACATAACAACTACACAGAAGCATTCTCGGAAACTTCTTTGTGATGAGTGCATTCAACTCACAGACTTGAGCCTGTCTTTTGAAGGAGCAGTTTAGAAACACTCTTTTTGTAGAATCTGCAAGTGGATATTTTTGAGCACTTTAAGGCCATTTCTGGAAAGAGAAATATCTTCACCTAAAAACTAGACAGAAGAATTCTCTCAAACTTCTGTGTGATTAGTGCATTCAACTCACAAACTTGAACATTCCTTTTGATAGAGCAGTTTTGAAACACTCCTTTTGTAGAATCTGCAAGTGTTTATTTGGAGCGCTTTGACGCCTATGCTGGAAAAGGAAATATCTTCACATAAAAACTAGCCAGAAGTATTCTCAGAAACTTCTTTGCGATGAGAGCATTCTACTCACAGAGTTGAACATTCCTCTTGAGAGAGCAGTTTGGAAACACTCCTTTTGTAGAATCTGCAAGTGTTTATTTGGATCGCTTTGAGGCCTAAGCTTGAAAAGGAAATATCTTCACCTAAAAACTACACAGAAGCATTCTCAGAAACTTCTGTGTGACGAGTGCATTCAACTCACTGACTTGAACGTTTCTTTTGATAGGACAGTTTTGAAACACTCCTTTTGTAGAATCTGTAAGTGTTTATTTCAAGGGCTTTGAATCCTATGCTGGAAAAGGAAGTATCTTCACATAACAACTACACAGAAGCATTCTCAGAAACTTCTTTGTGATGAGTGCATTCAACTCACAGACTTGAGCCTTCCTTTTGAAAAAGCAGTTTTGAAACACTCTTTTTGTAGAGTCTGCAAGAGGATATTTGGAGGGCTTTGAGGCCTATGCTGGGAAAAGAAATATCTTCACCTAAAAACTAGACAGAAGCATTCTCACAAACTTCTGTCTGATTAGTGCATTCAACTCAGAGACTTGAACATTCCCTCTGAAAGAGCAATTTGGAAACACTCCTTTTGTAGAATCTGCAAGTGTTTACTTGGAACGCTATGACGCTTATGCTGGAAAACGAAGTATCTTCACATAAAAATTAGACAGAAGAATTCTCAGAAACTTCTTTGTGATGAGTGCATTCTACTCACAGACTTGAACATTCCTCTTGATAGAGCAGTTTGGAAACACTCCTTTTGTAGAATCTGCTAGTGTTTATTTGGATCGCTTTGACGTCTATGCTGGAAAAGGAAATATCTTTACCTAAAAACTACACAGAAGCATTCTCAGAAACTTCTGTGTGATGAGTGTATTCAACTCACAGACTTGAACGTTTCTTTTGATAGGACAGTTTTGAAACACTCCTTTTGTAGAATCTGCAAGTGTTTATTTCGAGCGCTTTGGGGCCTAGGCTGGAAAAGGAACTATCTTCACATAACAACTACACAGAAGCATTCTCAGAAACTTCTTTGTGATGAGTGCATTCAACTCACAGACTTGAGCCTTTCTTTTGAAAGAGCAGTTTTGAAACACTCTTTTTGTAGAATCTGCAAGTGGATATTTGGAGCACTTTAAGGCCTTTTCTGGAAAAAGAAATATCTTCACCTAAAAACTAGACAGAAGAGTTCTCACAAACTTCTGCGTGATTAGTGCATTCAACTCACAGACTTGAACATTTCTTTTGATAGAGCAGTTTGGAAACACTCCTTTTGTAGAATCTGCAAGTGTTTATTTGGAGCGCTTTGACGCCTATGCTGGAAAAGGGAATATCTTCACATAAAAGTAGACAGAAGCATTCTCAGAAACTTCTTTGTGATGACTGCATTCTACTCAGAGGGTTGAAGCCTCTTTTTGGTGGAAGAGTTTTCAAGCTCTCCTTTTGTAGAATCTGCAAGTGCATATTTGGAGCGCTCCGAGGCCTATGCTGGGAAATGAAATATCTTCACCTAAAAACTACACAGAAGCATTCTCAGAAACTTCTTTGTGATGAGTGCATTCAACTCACAGACTTGAACGTTTCTTTTGATAGGACAGTTTTGAAACACTCCTTTTGTAGAATCTGCAAGTGTTTATTTCGAGCGCTTTGAGGCCTATGCTGGAAAAGGAAGTATCTTCAAATAACAACTACACAGAAGCATTCTCAGAAACTTCTTTGTGATGAGTGCATTCAAGTCACAGACTTGAGCCTTACTTTTGAAAGAGCAGTTTTGAAACACTCTTTTTGTAGAGTCTGCAAGTGAATATTTGGAGGGATTTGAGGCCTATGCTGGGAAAAGACATACCTTCACCTAAAAACTAGACAGAAGCATTCTCACAAACTTCTGTCTGATTAGTGCATTCAACACACAGACTTGAAATTTCGCTCTGAATGAGCAGTTTGGAAACACTCCTTTTGTAGAATCTGTAAGTGTTTACTTGGAACACAATGACGCTTATGCTGGAAAACGAAATATCTTCACATAAAAATTAGACAGAAGAATTCTCAGAAACTTCTTTGTGATGAGTGCATTCTACTCACAGACTTGAACATTTCTCTTGATACAGCAGTTTTGAAACACTCCTTTTGTAGAATCTACAAATGTTTATTTCGAGCGCTTTGGGGTCTATGCTGGAAAAGGAAGTATCTTCACATAACAACTACACAGAAGCATTCTCAGAAACTTCTTTGTTATGAGTGCATTCAACTAACAGACTTGAGCCTTTCTTTTGAAGGAGCAGTTTAGAAACACTCTTTTTGTAGAATCTGCAAGTGGATATTTGGAGCACTTTAAGGCCTTTTCTGGAAAGAGAAATATCTTCACCTAAAAACTAGACAGAAGAATTCTCACAAACTTCTGTGTGATTAGTGCATTCAACTCACAGACTTGAACATTCCTTTTGATAGAGCAGTTTGGAAACACTCCTTTTGTAGAATCTGCAAGTGTTTATTTGGAGCGCTTTGACGCCTATGCTGGAAAAGGAAATATCTTCACATAAAAACTAGCCAGAAGTATTCTCAGAAACTTCTTTGCGATGAGTGCATTCTACTCACAGACTTGAACATTCCTCTTGAGAGAGCAGTTTGGAAACACTCCTTTTCTAGAATCTGCAAGTGTTTATTTGGATCGCTTTGAGGCCTATGCTTGAAAAGGAAATATCTTCACCTAAAAACTACACAGAAGCCTTCTCAGAAACTTCTGTGTGACCAGTGCATTCAACTCACTGACTTGAACGTTTCTTTTGATAGGACAGTTTTGAAACACTCCTTTTGTAGAATCTGCAAGTGCTTATTTCGAGCGCTTTCAGGCCTATGCTGGAAAAGAAAGTATCTTCACATAACAACTACACAGAAGCATTCTCGGAAACTTCTTTGTGATGAGTGCATTGAACTCACAGACTTGAGCCTTCCTTTTGAAAGAGCAGTTTTGAAACACTCTTTTTGTAGAGTCTGCATGTGGATATTTGGAGGGCTTTGAGGCCTATGCTGGGAAAAGAAATATCTTCACCTAAAAACTAGACAGAAGCATTCTCACAAACATCTGTGTGATTAATGCATTCAACTCACAGACTTGAACATCCCCTCTGATAGGGCAGTTTGGAAACAATCCTTTTGTAGAATCTGCAAGAGTTTATTTGGAGCGCTTTGGCGCCTATGCTGGAAAAGGAAATATCTTCACATAAAAACTAGCCAGAAACATTCTCAGAAACTTCTTTGTGATGAATGCATTCTACTCACAGACTTGAACATTCCTCTTGAGAGAGCAGTTTGGAAACACTCCTTTTGTAGTATCTGCAAGTGTCTATTTGGATCGCTTTGACGCCTATGCTGGAAATGGAAATATCTTCACCTAAAAACTACACAGAAGCATTCTCAGAAACTTCTGTGTGATGAGTGCATTCAACTCTCGGACCTGAGCGTTTCTTTTGATAGGACAGTTTTGAAACACTCTTTTTGTAGAATCTGCAAGTGGATATTTGGAGCGCTTTAAGGCCTATTCTGGGAAAAGAAATATCTTCACCTAAAAACTAGACAGAAGCATTATCACAAACTTCTGTGTGATTAGTGCATTCAACTCACAGACATGAACATTCCTTTTGATAGAGCAGTTTGGAAACACTCCTTTTGTAGAATCTGCAAGTGTTTATTTGGAGCTCTTTGATGCCTATGCTGGAAAAGGAAATATCTTCACATAAAAACTAGCCAGAAGGATTCTCAGAAACTTCTGTGTGATGAGTGCATTCAACTCACCGACTTGAACGTTTCTTTTGATAGGACAGTTTTGAAACACTCCTTTCGTATAATCTGCAAGTGTTTATTTCGAGGGCTTTGACTCCTATGCTGGAAAAGGAAATATCTTCACATAAAAATTAGAAAGAAGAATTCTCAGAAACTTCTTTGTGATGAGTGCATTCTACTCACAGACTTGAACATTCCTCTTGATAGAGCAGTTTGGAAACTGTCCTTTTGTAGAATCTGCAAGTGTTTATTTGGAACGCTTTGACATCTATGCGGGAAAAGGAATTATCTTCACCTAAAAACTACACAGAAGCATTCTCAGAAACTTCTGTGTGATGAGTGCATTCAACTCACAGACTTGAACATTCCTTTTGATAGAGCAGTTTGGAAACACTCCTTTTGTAGAATCTGCAAGTGTTTATTTGGAGCGCTTTGACGCCTATCCTGGAAAAGGAAATATCTTCACATAAAAACTAGACAGAAGCATTCTCAGAAACTTCTTTGTGATGAGTGCATTCTACTCAGAGAGTTGAAGCCTCTTTTTGGTGGAAGAGTTTTCAAGCTCTCCTTTTGTAGAATCTGCAAAAGCATATTTGTAGCGCTCCAAGGCCTACGCTGGGAAATGAAATATCTTCACCTAAAAACTACACAGAAGCATTCTCAGAAACTTCTGTGTGATGAGTGCATTCAACTCACAGACTTGAACGTTTCTTTTGATAGGACAGTTTTGAAACACTCCTTTTGTAGAATCTGTAAGTGTTTATTTCAAGGGCTTTGAATCCTATGCTGGAAAAGGAAGTATCTTCACATAACAACTACACAGAAGCATTCTCAGAAACTTCTTTGTGATGAGTGCATTCAACTCACAGACTTGAGCCTTCCTTTTGAAAAAGCAGTTTTGAAACACTCTTTTTGTAGAGTCTGCAAGAGGATATTTGGAGGGCTTTGAGGCCTATGCTGGGAAAAGAAATATCTTCACCTAAAAACTAGACAGAAGCATTCTCACAAACTTCTGTCTGATTAGTGCATTCAACTCAGAGACTTGAACATTCCCTCTGAAAGAGCAATTTGGAAACACTCCTTTTGTAGAATCTGCAAGTGTTTACTTGGAACGCTATGACGCTTATGCTGGAAAACGAAGTATCTTCACATAAAAATTAGACAGAAGAATTCTCAGAAACTTCTTTGTGATGAGTGCATTCTACTCACAGACTTGAACATTCCTCTTGATAGAGCAGCTTGGAAACACTCCTTTTGTAGAATCTGCAAGTGTTTATTTGGATCGCTTTGACGTCTATGCTGGAAAAGGAAATATCTTTACCTAAAAACTACACAGAAGCATTCTCAGAAACTTCTGTGTGATGAGTGTATTCAACTCACAGACTTGAACGTTTCTTTTGATAGGACAGTTTTGAAACACTCCTTTTGTAGAATCTGCAAGTGTTTATTTCGAGCGCTTTGGGGCCTAGGCTGGAAAAGGAAGTATCTTCACATAACAACTACACAGAAGCATTCTCAGAAACTTCTTTGTGATGAGTGCATTCAACTCACAGACTTGATCCTTTCTTTTGAAAGAGCAGTTTTGAAACACTCTTTTTGTAGAATCTGCAAGTGGATATTTGGAGCACTTTAAGGCCTTTTCTGGAAAAAGAAATATCTTCACCTAAAAACTAGACAGAAGAGTTCTCACAAACTTCTGTGTGATTAGTGCATTCAACTCACAGACTTGAACATTTCTTTTGATAGAGCAGTTTGGAAACACTCCTTTTGTAGAATCTGCAAGTGTTTATTTGGAGCGCTTTGACGCCTATGCTGGAAAAGGGAATATCTTCACATAAAAGTAGACAGAAGCATTCTCAGAAACTTCTTTGTGATGACTGCATTCTACTCAGAGGGTTGAAGCCTCTTTTTGGTGGAAGAGTTTTCAAGCTCTCCTTTTGTAGAATCTGCAAGTGCATATTTGGAGCGCTCCGAGGCCTATGCTGGGAAATGAAATATCTTCACCTAAAAACTACACAGAAGCATTCTCAGAAACTTCTTTGTGATGAGTGCATTCAACTCACAGACTTGAACGTTTCTTTTGATAGGACAGTTTTGAAACACTCCTTTTGTAGAATCTGCAAGTGTTTATTTCGAGCGCTTTGAGGCCTATGCTGGAAAAGGAAGTATCTTCAAATAACAACTACACAGAAGCATTCTCAGAAACTTCTTTGTGATGAGTGCATTCAAGTCACAGACTTGAGCCTTACTTTTGAAAGAGCAGTTTTGAAACACTCTTTTTGTAGAGTCTGCAAGTGAATATTTGGAGGGATTTGAGGCCTATGCTGGGAAAAGACATACCTTCACCTAAAAACTAGACAGAAGCATTCTCACAAACTTCTGTCTGATTAGTGCATTCAACACACAGACTTGAAATTTCGCTCTGAATGAGCAGTTTGGAAACACTCCTTTTGTAGAATCTGTAAGTGTTTACTTGGAACACAATGACGCTTATGCTGGAAAACGAAATATCTTCACATAAAAATTAGACAGAAGAATTCTCAGAAACTTCTTTGTGATGAGTGCATTCTACTCACAGACTTGAACATTTCTCTTGATACAGCAGTTTTAAACACTCCTTTTGTAGAATCTACAAATGTTTATTTCGAGCGCTTTGGGGTCTATGCTGGAAAAGGAAGTATCTTCACATAACAACTACACAGAAGCATTCTCAGAAACTTCTTTGTTATGAGTGCATTCAACTAACAGACTTGAGCCTTTCTTTTGAAGGAGCAGTTTAGAAACACTCTTTTTGTAGAATCTGCAAGTGGATATTTGGAGCACTTTAAGGCCTTTTATGGAAAGAGAAATATCTTCACCTAAAAACTAGACAGAAGAATTCTCACAAACTTCTGTGTGATTAGTGCATTCAACTCACAGACTTGAACATTCCTTTTGATAGAGCAGTTTGGAAACACTCCTTTTGTAGAATCTGCAAGTGTTTATTTGGAGCGCTTTGACGCCTATGCTGGAAAAGGAAATATCTTCACATAAAAACTAGCCAGAAGTATTCTCAGAAACTTCTTTGCGATGAGTGCATTCTACTCACAGACTTGAACATTCCTCTTGAGAGAGCAGTTTGGAAACACTCCTTTTCTAGAATCTGCAAGTGTTTATTTGGATCGCTTTGAGGCCTATGCTTGAAAAGGAAATATCTTCACCTAAAAACTACACAGAAG
The DNA here is from genome assembly GCF_028885655.2 of Pongo abelii. Taxonomy (NCBI): domain Eukaryota; kingdom Metazoa; phylum Chordata; class Mammalia; order Primates; family Hominidae; genus Pongo; species Pongo abelii. Next base: position 41,698,004 of record NC_071993.2, read on the forward strand.
CCTTCTCCGAAACTTCTGTGTGACCAGTGCATTCAACTCACTGACTTGAACGTTTCTTTTGATAGGACAGTTTTGAAACACTCCTTTTGTAGAATCTGCAAGTGCTTATTTCGAGCGCTTTCAGGCCTATGCTGGAAAAGAAAGTATCTTCACATAACAACTACACAGAAGCATTCTCGGAAACTTCTTTGTGATGAGTGCATTGAACTCACAGACTTGAGCCTTCCTTTTGAAAGAGCAGTTTTGAAACACTCTTTTTGTAGAGTCTGCATGTGGATATTTGGAGGGCTTTGAGGCCTATGCTGGGAAAAGAAATATCTTCACCTAAAAACTAGACAGAAGCATTCTCACAAACATCTGTGTGATTAATGCATTCAACTCACAGACTTGAACATCCCCTCTGATAGGGCAGTTTGGAAACAATCCTTTTGTAGAATCTGCAAGAGTTTATTTGGAGCGCTTTAGCGCCTATGCTGGAAAAGGAAATATCTTCACATAAAAACTAGCCAGAAACATTCTCAGAAACTTCTTTGTGATGAATGCATTCTACTCACAGACTTGAACATTCCTCTTGAGAGAGCAGTTTGGAAACACTCCTTTTGTAGTATCTGCAAGTGTCTATTTGGATCGCTTTGACGCCTATGCTGGAAAAGGAAATATCTTCACCTAAAAACTACACAGAAGCATTCTCAGAAACTTCTGTGTGATGAGTGCATTCAACTCTCGGACCTGAGCGTTTCTTTTGATAGGACAGTTTTGAAACACTCTTTTTGTAGAATCTGCAAGTGGATATTTGGAGCGCTTTAAGGCCTATTCTGGGAAAAGAAATATCTTCACCTAAAAACTAGACAGAAGCATTATCACAAACTTCTGTGTGATTAGTGCATTCAACTCACAGACATGAACATTCCTTTTGATAGAGCAGTTTGGAAACACTCCTTTTGTAGAATCTGCAAGTGTTTATTTGGAGCTCTTTGATGCCTATGCTGGAAAAGGAAATATCTTCACATAAAAACTAGCCAGAAGCATTCTCAGAAACTTCTGTGTGATGAGTGCATTCAACTCACCGACTTGAACGTTTCTTTTGATAGGACAGTTTTGAAACACTCCTTTCGTATAATCTGCAAGTGTTTATTTCGAGGGCTTTGACTCCTATGCTGGAAAAGGAAATATCTTCACATAAAAATTAGAAAGAAGAATTCTCAGAAACTTCTTTGTGATGAGTGCATTCTACTCACAGACTTGAACATTCCTCTTGATAGAGCAGTTTGGAAACTGTCCTTTTGTAGAATCTGCAAGTGTTTATTTGGAACGCTTTGACATCTATGCGGGAAAAGGAATTATCTTCACCTAAAAACTACACAGAAGCATTCTCAGAAACTTCTGTGTGATGAGTGCATTCAACTCACAGACTTGAACATTCCTTTTGATAGAGCAGTTTGGAAACACTCCTTTTGTAGAATCTGCAAGTGTTTATTTGGAGCGCTTTGACGCCTATCCTGGAAAAGGAAATATCTTCACATAAAAACTAGATAGAAGCATTCTCAGAAACTTCTTTGTGATGAGTGCATTCTACTCAGAGAGTTGAAGCCTCTTTTTGGTGGAAGAGTTTTCAAGCTCTCCTTTTGTAGAATCTGCAAAAGCATATTTGTAGCGCTCCAAGGCCTACGCTGGGAAATGAAATATCTTCACCTAAAAACTACACAGAAGCATTCTCAGAAACTTCTGTGTGATGAGTGCATTCAACTCACAGACTTGAACGTTTCTTTTGATAGGACAGTTTTGAAACACTCCTTTTGTAGAATCTGTAAGTGTTTATTTCAAGGGCTTTGAATCCTATGCTGGAAAAGGAAGTATCTTCACATAACAACTACACAGAAGCATTCTCAGAAACTTCTTTGTGATGAGTGCATTCAACTCACAGACTTGAGCCTTCCTTTTGAAAAAGCAGCTTTGAAACACTCTTTTTCTAGAGTCTGCAAGAGGATATTTGGAGGGCTTTGAGGCCTATGCTGGGAAAAGAAATATCTTCACCTAAAAACTAGACAGAAGCATTCTCACAAACTTCTGTCTGATTAGTGCATTCAACTCAGAGACTTGAACATTCCCTCTGAAAGAGCAATTTGGAAACACTCCTTTTGTAGAATCTGCAAGTGTTTACTTGGAACGCTATGACGCTTATGCTGGAAAACGAAGTATCTTCACATAAAAATTAGACAGAAGAATTCTCAGAAACTTCTTTGTGATGAGTGCATTCTACTCACAGACTTGAACATTCCTCTTGATAGAGCAGTTTGGAAACACTCCTTTTGTAGAATCTGCAAGTGTTTATTTGGATCGCTTTGACGTCTATGCTGGAAAAGGAAATATCTTTACCTAAAAACTACACAGAAGCATTCTCAGAAACTTCTGTGTGATGAGTGTATTCAACTCACAGACTTGAACGTTTCTTTTGATAGGACAGTTTTGAAACACTCCTTTTGTAGAATCTGCAAGTGTTTATTTCGAGCGCTTTGGGGCCTAGGCTGGAAAAGGAAGTATCTTCACATAACAACTACACAGAAGCATTCTCAGAAACTTCTTTGTGATGAGTGCATTCAACTCACAGACTTGATCCTTTCTTTTGAAAGAGCAGTTTTGAAACACTCTTTTTGTAGAATCTGCAAGTGGATATTTGGAGCACTTTAAGGCCTTTTCTGGAAAAAGAAATATCTTCACCTAAAAACTAGACAGAAGAGTTCTCACAAACTTCTGTGTGATTAGTGCATTCAACTCACAGACTTGAACATTTCTTTTGATAGAGCAGTTTGGAAACACTCCTTTTGTAGAATCTGCAAGTGTTTATTTGGAGCGCTTTGACGCCTATGCTGGAAAAGGGAATATCTTCACATAAAAGTAGACAGAAGCATTCTCAGAAACTTCTTTGTGATGACTGCATTCTACTCAGAGGGTTGAAGCCTCTTTTTGGTGGAAGAGCTTTCAAGCTCTCCTTTTGTAGAATCTGCAAGTGCATATTTGGAGCGCTCCGAGGCCTATGCTGGGAAATGAAATATCTTCACCTAAAAACTACACAGAAGCATTCTCAGAAACTTCTTTGTGATGAGTGCATTCAACTCACAGACTTGAACGTTTCTTTTGATAGGACAGTTTTGAAACACTCCTTTTGTAGAATCTGCAAGTGTTTATTTCGAGCGCTTTGAGGCCTATGCTGGAAAAGGAAGTATCTTCAAATAACAACTACACAGAAGCATTCTCAGAAACTTCTTTGTGATGAGTGCATTCAAGTCACAGACTTGAGCCTTACTTTTGAAAGAGCAGTTTTGAAACACTCTTTTTGTAGAGTCTGCAAGTGAATATTTGGAGGGATTTGAGGCCTATGCTGGGAAAAGACATACCTTCACCTAAAAACTAGACAGAAGCATTCTCACAAACTTCTGTCTGATTAGTGCATTCAACACACAGACTTGAAATTTCGCTCTGAATGAGCAGTTTGGAAACACTCCTTTTGTAGAATCTGTAAGTGTTTACTTGGAACACAATGACGCTTATGCTGGAAAACGAAATATCTTCACATAAAAATTAGACAGAAGAATTCTCAGAAACTTCTTTGTGATGAGTGCATTCTACTCACAGACTTGAACATTTCTCTTGATACAGCAGTTTTGAAACACTCCTTTTGTAGAATCTACAAATGTTTATTTCGAGCGCTTTGGGGTCTATGCTGGAAAAGGAAGTATCTTCACATAACAACTACACAGAAGCATTCTCAGAAACTTCTTTGTTATGAGTGCATTCAACTAACAGACTTGAGCCTTTCTTTTGAAGGAGCAGTTTAGAAACACTCTTTTTGTAGAATCTGCAAGTGGATATTTGGAGCACTTTAAGGCCTTTTCTGGAAAGAGAAATATCTTCACCTAAAAACTAGACAGAAGAATTCTCACAAACTTCTGTGTGATTATTGCATTCAACTCACAGACTTGAACATTCCTTTTGATAGAGCAGTTTGGAAACACTCCTTTTGTAGAATCTGCAAGTGTTTATTTGGAGCCCTTTGACGCCTATGCTGGAAAAGGAAATATCTTCACATAAAAACTAGCCAGAAGTATTCTCAGAAACTTCTTTGCGATGAGTGCATTCTACTCACAGACTTGAACATTCCTCTTGAGAGAGCAGTTTTGAAACACTCCTTTTCTAGAATCTGCAAGTGTTTATTTGGATCGCTTTGAGGCCTATGCTTGAAAAGGAAATATCTTCACCTAAAAACTACACAGAAGCCTTCTCAGAAACTTCTGTGTGACGAGTGCATTCAACTCACTGACTTGAACGTTTCTTTTGATAGGACAGTTTTGAAACACTCCTTTTGTAGAATCTGCAAGTGCTTATTTCGAGCGCTTTCAGGCCTATGCTGGAAAAGAAAGTATCTTCACATAACAACTACACAGAAGCATTCTCGGAAACTTCTTTGTGATGAGTGCATTGAACTCACAGACTTGAGCCTTCCTTTTGAAAGAGCAGTTTTGAAACACTCTTTTTGTAGAGTCTGCATGTGGATATTTGGAGGGCTTTGAGGCCTATGCTGGGAAAAGAAATATCTTCATCTAAAAACTAGACAGAAGCATTCTCACAAACATCTGTGTGATTAATGCATTCAACTCACAGACTTGAACATCCCCTCTGATAGGGCAGTTTGGAAACAATCCTTTTGTAGAATCTGCAAGAGTTTATTTGGAGCGCTTTGGCGCCTATGCTGGAAAAGGAAATATCTTCACATAAAAACTAGCCAGAAACATTCTCAGAAACTTCTTTGTGATGAATGCATTCTACTCACAGACTTGAACATTCCTCTTGAGAGAGCAGTTTGGAAACACTCCTTTTGTAGTATCTGCAAGTGTCTATTTGGATCGCTTTGACGCCTATGCTGGAAAAGGAAATATCTTCACCTAAAAACTACACAGAAGCATTCTCAGAAACTTCTGTGTGATGAGTGCATTCAACTCTCGGACCTGAGCGTTTCTTTTGATAGGACAGTTTTGAAACACTCTTTTTGTAGAATCTGCAAGTGGATATTTGGAGCGCTTTAAGGCCTATTCTGGGAAAAGAAATATCTTCACCTAAAAACTAGACAGAAGCATTATCACAAACTTCTGTGTGATTAGTGCATTCAACTCACAGACATGAACATTCCTTTTGATAGAGCAGTTTGGAAACACTCCTTTTGTAGAATCTGCAAGTGTTTATTTGGAGCTCTTTGATGCCTATGCTGGAAAAGGAAATATCTTCACATAAAAACTAGCCAGAAGCATTCTCAGAAACTTCTGTGTGATGAGTGCATTCAACTCACCGACTTGAACGTTTCTTTTGATAGGACAGTTTTGAAACACTCCTTTCGTATAATCTGCAAGTGTTTATTTCGAGGGCTTTGACTCCTATGCTGGAAAAGGAAATATCTTCACATAAAAATTAGAAAGAACAATTCTCAGAAACTTCTTTGTGATGAGTGCATTCTACTCACAGACTTGAACATTCCTCTTGATAGAGCAGTTTGGAAACTGTCCTTTTGTAGAATCTGCAAGTGTTTATTTGGAACGCTTTGACATCTATGCGGGAAAAGGAATTATCTTCACCTAAAAACTACACAGAAGCATTCTCAGAAACTTCTGTGTGATGAGTGCATTCAACTCACAGACTTGAACATTCCTTTTGATAGAGCAGTTTGGAAACACTCCTTTTGTAGAATCTGCAAGTGTTTATTTGGAGCGCTTTGACGCCTATCCTGGAAAAGGAAATATCTTCACATAAAAACTAGACAGAAGAATTCTCAGAAACTTCTTTGTGATGAGTGCATTCTACTCAGAGAGTTGAAGCCTCTTTTTGGTGGAAGAGTTTTCAAGCTCTCCTTTTGTAGAATCTGCAAAAGCATATTTGTAGCGCTCCAAGGCCTACGCTGGGAAATGAAATATCTTCACCTAAAAACTACACAGAAGCATTCTCAGAAACTTCTCTGTGATGAGTGCATTCAACTCACAGACTTGAACGTTTCTTTTGATAGGACAGTTTTGAAACACTCCTTTTGTAGAATCTGCAAGAGTTTATTTCGGGCGCTTTGAGGCCTATGCTGGAAAAGGAAGTATCTTCACATAAGAACTACACAGAAGCATTCTCAGAAACTTCTTTGTGATGAGTGCATTCAACTCACAGACTTGAGCCTTCCTTCTGAAAGAGCAGTTTTGAAACACTCTTTTTGTAGAGTCTGCAAGTGCATATTCGGAGGGCTTTGAGGCCTATGCTGGGAAAAGACATACCTTCAACTTAAAACTAGACAGAAGCATTCCACAAACATCTGTTTGATTAGTGCATTCAACTCAGAGACTTGAGCATTCCCTCTGATAGGGCAGTTTGGAAACACTCCTTTTGCAGTATCTGCAAGTGTTTATTTGGAGCTCTTTGATGCCTCTGCTGGAAAAGGAAATATCTTCACATAAAAACAAGCCGGAAGCATTCTCACAAACATCTGTGTGATTAGAGCATTCAACTCACAGACTTGAACATTCCCTCTGATAGAGCAGTTTGGAAACACTCCTTTTGTAGAATCTGCAAGTGTTTATTTCGAGTGCTTTGAGGCCTATGCTGGAAAAGGAAGTATCTTCACATAACAACTACACAGAAGCATTCTCAGAAACTTCTTTGTGATGAGTGCATTCAACTCACAACTTCAGCCTTTCTTTTGAAAGAGCAGTTTTGAATCACTCTTTCTGTAGAATCTGCACGTGGATATTTGGAGCGCTTTAAGGCCTATTCTGTTAAAAGAAATATCTTCACCAAAAAACTAGACAGAAGCATTCTCACAAACTTCTGTGTGATTAGTGCATTCAACTCACAGACTTGAACATTCCCTCTGAAAGAGCAGTTTGGAAACACTCCTTTTGTAGAATCTGCAAGTGTTTACTTGGAACGCTTTGACGCTTATGCTAGAAAACGAAATATCTTCACATAAAAATTAGACAGAAGAATTCTCAGAAACTTCTTTGTGATGAGTGCATTCTACTCACAGACTTGAACATTCCTCTTGATAGAGCAGTTTGGAAACAGTCCTTTTGTAGAATCTGCAAGTGTTTATTTGGATCGCTTTGACGTCTATGCTGGAAAAGGGAATATCTTCACCTAAAAACTACACAGAAGCATTCTCAGAAACTTCTGTGTGATGAGTGCATTCAACTCACAGACTTGAACGTTTCTTTTGATAGGACAGTTTTGAAACACACCTTTTGTAGAATCTGCAAGTGTTTATTTCGAGCGCTTTGAAGCCTATGCTGGAAAAGGAAGTATCTTCACATAACAACTACACAGAAGCATTCTCAGAAACTTCTGTGTGATGAGTGCATTCAACTCACAGACTTGAGCCTTTCTTTTGTAAGAGCAGTTTTGAAACACTCTTTTTGTAGAATCTACAACTGGATATTTGGAGCACATTAAGGCCTTTTCTGGAAAAAGAAATATGTTCACCTAAAAACTAGATAGAAGAATTCTCACAAACTTCTGTGTGATTAGTGCATTCAACTCACAGACTTGAACATTCCTTTTGATAGAGCAGTTTGGAAACACTCCTTTTGTAGAATCTGCAAGTGTTTATTTGGAGCGCTTTGACGTCTATGCTTGAAAAGGAAATATCTTCACATAAAAACTAGACAGAAGCATTCTCAGAAACTTCTTTGTGATGAGTGCATTCTACTCAGAGAGTTGAAGCCTCTTTTTGGTGGAAGAGTTTTCAAGCTCTCCTTTTGTAGAATCTGCAAGTGCATATTTGGAGAGCTCCGAGGCCTATGCTGGGAAATGAAATATCTTCACCTAAAAACTACACAGAAGCATTCTCAGAAAATTCTGTGTGATGAGTGCATTCAACTCACAGACTTGAACGTTTCTTTTGATAGGACAGTTTTGAAACACCCTTTTGTAGAATCTGCAAGTGTTTATTTCGAGCGCTTTGAGGCCTATGCTCTAGAAGGAAGTATCTTCACATAACAGTTACAGAGAAGCATTCTCGGAAACTTCTTTGTGATGAGTGCATTCAACTCACAGACTTGAGCCTTCCTTTTGAAAGAGCAGTTTTGAAACACTCTTTTTGTAGAGTCTGCAAGTGGATATTTGGAGGGCTTTGAGGCCTATGCTGGGAAAAGAAATATCTTCACCTAAAAACTAGACAGGAGAATTCTCACAAACTTCTGTGTGATTAGTGCATTCAACTCACAGACTTGAACATTCCTTTTGATACAGCAGTTTGGAAACACTCCTTTTGTAGAATCTGCAAGTGTTTATTTGGAGCGATTTGACGCCAATGCTGGAAAAGGAAATATCTTCACATAAAAACTAGACAGTAGCATTCTCAGAAACTTCTTTGTGATGAGTGCATTCTACTCAGAGAGTTGAAGCCTCTTTTTGGTGGAAGACTTTTCAAGCTCTCTTTTTGTAGAATCTGCAAGTGCATATTTGGAGCGCTCCGAGGCCCATGCTGGAAAATGAAATATCTTCACCTAAAAACTACACAGAAGCATTCTCAGAAACTTCTTTGTGATGAATGCATTCAGCTCACAGACTTGAGCTGTGAAAGAGCAGTTTTGAAAGAGCAGTTTTGAAACACTCTTGTTGTAGAGGCTGCAAGTCGATATTTGGAGGGCTTTGAGGCCTATGCTGGGAAAAGACATACCTTCACCTAAAAACTAGACAGAAGCATTCTCACAAACGTCTGTGTGATGAGTGCATTCAACTCACAGACTTGAGCCTTTCTTTTGAAAGAGCAGTTTTGAAACACTCTTTTTGTAGAATCTGCAAGTGGATATTTGGAGCACTTTGAGGCCTTTTCTGGAAAGAGAAATATCTTCACCTAAAAACTAGACAGAAGAATTCTCACAAACTTCTGTGTGATTAGTGCATTCAACCCACAGACTTGAACATTCCTTTTGATAGAGCAGTTTGGAAACACTCCTTTTGTAGAATCTGCAAGTGTTTATTTGGAGCGCTTTGACGCCTATGCTGGAAAAGGAAATATCTTCACATAAAAACTAGCCAGAAGCATTCTCAGAAACTTCTTTGCGATGAGTGCTTTCTACTCCCAGAATTGAACATTCCTCTTGAGAGAGCAGTTTGGAAACACTCCTTTTGTAGTATCTGCAAGTGTTTATTTGGATCGCTTTGACACCTATGCTGGAAAAGGAAATATCTTCACCTAAAAACTAGACAGAAAAATTCTCACAACCTTCTGTGTGATTAGTGCATTGAAATCACAGACTTGAACATTCCTTTTGATAGAGCAGTTGGGAAACACTCCTTTTGTAGAATCTGCAAGTGTTTATTTGGAGCGCTTTGACGCCTATGCTGGAAAAGGAAATAACTTCACATAAAAACTAGACAGAAGCATTCTCAGAAACTTCTTTGTGATGAGTGCATTCTACTCACAGAATTGAACATTCCTCTTGAGAGAGCAGTTTGGAAACACTCCTTTTGTAGAATCTGCAAGTGTTTATTTGGATCGCTTTGACCCCTATGCTGGAAAAGGAAATATCTTCACCTAAAAACTACACAGAAGCATTCTCAGAAACTTCTGTGTGATGAGTGCATTCAACTCACAGACTTGAACGTTTCTTTTGATAGGACACTTTTGAAACACTCCTTTCGTAAAATCTGCAAGTGTTTATTTCGAGCGCTTTGAGGCCTATGCTGGAAAAGGAATTATCTTCACATAAAAACTACACAGAAGCATTCTCAGAAACTTCTTTGTGATGAGTGCATTCATCTCACAGACTTGAGCCTTCCTTTTGAAAGAGCAGTTTTGAAACATTCTTTTTGTAGAGTCTGCAAGTTGATATTTGGAGGGCTTTGAGGCCTACGCTGGGAAAAGAAATATCTTCACCTAAAAACTAGACAGAAGCATTCTCACAAACTTCTGTGTGATTAGTGCATTCAACTAACAGACTTGAATATTGCCTCTGATAGAGCAGTTTGGAAACAATCCTTTTGTAGAATCTGCAAGTGTTTATTTGGAGCGCTTTGACGCCTAGGCTGTAAAAGGAAATATCTTCACATAAAAACTAGCCAGAAGCATTCTCAGAAACTTCTTTGTGATGAGTGCATTCCACTCACAGAGTTGAAGCCTCTTTTTGGTGGAAGAGTTTTCAAGCTCCCTTTTTGAAGGATCTGCAAGTATATATTTGGAGCGCTCCGAAGCCTACGCTGGGAAATGAAATATCTTCACCTAAAAACTACACAGAAGCATTCTCAGAAACTTCTGCGTGATGAGTGCATTCAACTCACAGACTTGAACGTTTCTTTTGATAGGACAGTTTTGAAACACTCCTTTCGTAGAATCTGCAATTGTTTATTTCGAGCGCTTTGAGGCCTATGCTGGAAAAGGAAGTATCTTCACATAACAACTACACAGAAGCATTCTCAGAAACTTCTTTGTGATGAGTACATTCAACTCACAGACTTGAGCCTTCCTTCTGAAAGAGCAGTTTTGAAGCACTCGTTTTGTAGAGTCTGCAAGTGGATATTTGGAGGGCTTTGAGGCCTATGCTGGGAAAAGAAATATCTTCTCCTAAAAACTAGACAGAAGCATTCTCACAAACTTCTGTATGATTAGTGCATTCAACTCACAGACTTGAACATTCCCTCGGATAGAGCAGTTTGGAAACACTCCTTTTGTGGAATCTGCAAGTGTTTATTTGGAATGCTTTGACGCCTATGCTGGAAAAGGAAATATCTTCACATAAAAACTAGCCAGAAGTATTCTCAGAAACTTCTTTGTGATGAGTGCATTCTACTCACAGACTTGAACATTCCTATTGAGAGAGCAGTTTGGAAACACTCCTTTTTTGGAATCTGCAAACGTTTATTTGGATCGCTTTGACGCCTATGCTGGAAAAGGAAATATCTTCACCTAAAAACTACACAGAAGCATTCTCAGAAACTTCTGTGTGATGAGTGCATTCAACTCACAGACTTGAACGTTTCTTTTCATAGGACATTTTTGAAACACTCCTTTTGTAGAATCTGCAAGTGTTTATTTCGAGCTCTTTGAGGCCTATGCTGGAAAAGGAAGTATCTTCACATAACAACTACACAGTAGCATTCTCAGAAACTTCTTTGTAATGAGTGCATTGAAATCACAGACTTGAGCCTTTCTTTTGAAAGAGCAGTTTTGAAACACTCTTTTTGTAGAATCTGCAAGTGGATATTTGGAGCGTTTTAAGGCCTATTCTCGGAAAAGGAATATCTTCGCCTAAAAACTAGAGAGAAGCATTCTCACAAACTTCTGTCTGATTAGTGCATTCAACTCACAGACTTGAACATTCCCTCGGATAGAGCAGTTTGGAAACAATCCTTTTGTAGAATCTGCAAGTGTTTATTTGGAGCGCTTTGACGCCTATGCTGGAAAAGGAAATATCTTCACATAAAAACTAGACAGAAGCATTCTCACAAACTTCTGTGTGATGAGTAAATTCTACTCACAGAATTGAAGCCTCTTTTTGTTGGAAGAGTTTTCAAGCTCTCTTTTTGTAGAATCTGCAAGTGCATATATGGAGCGCTCCGAGGCCTATGCTGGGAAATGAAATATCTTCACCTTAAAACTATACAGAAGCATTCTCAGAAACTTCTGTGTGATGAGTGCATTCAACTCACAGACTTGATCGTTTCTTTTGATAGGACAGTTTTGAAACACTCCTTTCGTAGAATCTGCAAGTGTTTATTTCGAGCGCTTTGAGGCCTATGCTGGAAAAGAATTTATCTTCACATAAAATTACACAGAAGCATTCTCAGAAACTTCTTTGTGATGAGTGCATTAAACTCACAGACTTGAGCCTTTCTTTAGAAACAGCAGTTTTGAAACACTCTTTTTGTAGAATCTGCAAGTGGATATTTGGAGCGCTTTAAGGCCTCTTCCGGAAAAAGAGATATCTTCACCTAAAAACTAGACAGAAGAATTCTCACAAACTTCTGTGTGATTAGTGCATTCAACTCACAGACTTGAACATTCCTTTTGATAGAGCAGTTTGGAAACACTCCTTTTGCAGAATCTGCAAGTGTTTATTTGGAGCGCTTTGACGCCTATGCTGGAAAAGGAAATATCTTCACATAAAAACTAGACAGTAGCATTCTCAGAAACTTCTTTGTGATGAGTGCATTCTACTCAGAGAGTTGAAGCCTCTTTTTGGTGGAAGAGTTTTCAAGCTCTCCTTTTGTAGAATCTGCAAGTGCATATTTGGCGCGCTGCGAGGCCCATGCTGGGAAATGAAATATCTTCACCTAAAAACTACACAGAAGCATTCTCAGAAACTTCTGTGTGATGAGTGTATTCAACTCACAGACTTGAGCGTTTCTTTTGATAGGACAGATTTGAAACACTCCTTTTGTAGAATCTGCAAGTGTTTATTTCGAGCGCTTTGAGGCCTATGCTGGAAAAGGAAGTATCTTCACGTAACAACTACACAGAAGCATTCTCAGAAACTTCTTTGTGATGAGTGCATTCAACTCTGAGACCTGAGCCTTTCTTTTGAAAGAGCAGCTTTGAAACACTCCTTCTGAAGTATCTGCCAGTGGATATTTGGAGCACTTTAAGGCCTTTTCTAGAAAAAGAAATATCTTCACCTAAAAACTAAACAGAAGAATTCTCACGAACTTCTGTGTGATTAGTGCATTCAACTCACAGACTTGAACATTCCTTTTGATAGACCAGTTTGGAAACACTCCTTTTGTAGAATCTGCAAGTGTTTATTTGGAGCGCTTTGAGGCCTATGTTGGAAAAGGAAATATCTTGACATAAATACTAGACAGAAGCATTCTCAGAAAGTTCTTTGTGATGAGTGCATTCCACTCAGAGAGTTAAAGCCTCTTTTTGGTGGAAGAGTTTTCAAGCTCTCCTTTTGTAGAATCTGCAAGTGCATATTTGGAGCGGTCCGAGGCCTATACTGGGAAATGAAATATCTTCACCTAAAAACTACACAGAAGCATTCTCAGAAACTTCTGTGTGATGAGTGTATTCAACTCACAGACTTGAGCGTTTCTTTTGATAGGACAGTTTTGAAACACTCCTTTTGTAGAATCTGCAAGTGTTTATTTCGAGCGCATTGAGGCCTATGCTGGAAAAGGATGTATCTTCACATAACAACTACACAGAAGCATTCTCAGAAACTTCTTTGTGATGAGTTCATTCAACTCTGAGACTTGAGCCTTTCTTTTGAAAGAGCAGCTTTGAAACACTCTTTCTGTAGTATCTCCCAGTGGATATTTGGAGCACTTTAAGGCCTTTTCTGGAAAAAGAAATATCTTCACCTAAAAACTAGACAGAAGAATTCTCACAAACTTCTGTGTGATTAGTGCATTCAACTCACAGACTTGAACATTCCTTTTGATAGAGCAGTTTGGAAACATTCCTTTTGTAGAATCTGCAAATGTTTATTTGGAGCGCTTTGATGCCTATGCTGGAAAAGGAAATATCTTCACATAAAAACTAACCAGAAGCATTCTCAGAAACTTCTTTGCGATGAGTGCATTCTACTCACGGACTTGAACATTCCTCTTGAGAGAGCAGTTTGGAAACACTCATTTTGTAGAATCTGCAAGTCTTTATTTGGATCGCTTTGACGCCTATGCTGGAAAAGGAAATATCTTCACCTAAAAACTACACAGAAGCATTCTCAGAAACTTCTGTGTGATGAGTGCATTCAACTCACTGACTTGAAAGTTTCTTTTGATAGGACAGTTTTGAAACACTCCTTTCGTAGAATCGGAAAGTGTTTATTTCGAGCGCTTTGAGGCCTATGCTGGAAAAGGAAGTATCTTCACATAACAACTACACAGAAGCATTCTCGGAAACTTCTTTGTGATGAGTGCATTCAACTCACAGACTTGAGCCTTTCTTTTGAAAGAGCAGTTTTGAAACACTCTTTTTGTAGAATCTGCAAGTGGATATTTGGAGCGCTTTAAGGCCTTTTCTGGAAAAAGAAATACCTTGACCTAAAAACTAGACAGAAGAATTTTCAAAAACTTCTGCGTGATTAGTGGATTCAACTCACAGACTTGAACATTCCTTTTGATGGAGCAGTTTGGAAACACTCCTTTTGTAAAATCTGCAAGTGTTTATTTTGAGCGATTTGACGCCTATGCTGGAAAAGGAAATATCTTCACATAAAAACTAGACAGAAGCATTCTCAAAAACTTCTTTCTGATGAGTGCATTCTACTCACATAGTTGAAGCCTCTTTTTGATGGAATAGTTTTCAAGCTCTCTTTTTGTAGAATCTGCAAGTGCATCTTTGGAGCGCTCTGAGGCCTATGCTGGGAAATGAAATATCTTCACCTAAAAACTACACAGAAGCATTCTCACAAACTTCTGTCTGATTAGTGCATTCAACTCACAGACTTGAACATTCCTTTTGAGAGAGCAGTTTGGAAACACTCCTTTTGTAGGATCTGCAAGTGTTTATTTGGAGCGCTCTGACGCCTATGCTGGAAAAGGAAATATCATCACATAAAAACTAGACAGAAGCATTCTCAGAAACTTCTTTGTGATGAGTGCATTCTACTCAGAGAGTTGAAACCTCTTTTTGGTGGAAGAGTTTTCAAGCTCTCTTTTTGAAGAATCTGCAAGTGCATGTTTGGAGCGCTCCAAGGCCTATGCTGGGAAATTAAATATCTTCACATAAAAACTAGACAGAAGCATTCTCAAAAACTTCTTTCTGATGAGTGCATTCTACTCACATAGTTGAAGCCTCTTTTTGGTGGAAGAGATTTCAAGCTCTCCTTTTGTAGAATCTGCAAGTGCATATTTGGAGCGCTGCGAGGCCCATGCTGGGAAATGAAATATCTTCACCTAAAAACTACACAGAAGCATTCTCAGAAACTTCTGTGTGATGAGTGCATTCAACTCACAGACTTGAACATTTCTTTTGATAGGACAGTTTTGAAACACTCCTTTTGTAGAATCTGCAAGTGTTTATTTCGAGCGCTTTGAGGCCTATGCTGGAAAAGGAAGTATCTTCACATAACAACTACACAGAAGCATTCTCGGAAACTTCTTTGTGATGAGTGCATTCAACTCACAGACTTGAGCCTTGCTTTTGAAAGAGCAGTTTTGAAACACTCTTTTTGTAGAGTCTGCAAGTGGATATTTGGAGGGCTTTCAGGCCTATACTGGGAAAAGAAATATTTTCAACTAAAAACTAGACAGAAGCATTCTCACAAACATCTGTATAATTAGTGCATTCAACTCACAGACTTGAGCATTCCCTCTGATAGGGCAGTTTGGAAACACTCCTTTTGCAGAATCTGCAAGTGTTTATTTGGATCGCTTTGACGCCTATGCTGGAAAAGGAAATATCTTCACCTAAAAACTAGCCAGAAGCATTCTCAGAAACTTCTTTGTGATGAATGCATTCTACTCACGGAATTGAACATTCCCCTTGAGAGAGCAGTAGGGAAACACTCCTTTTGTAGAATCTGCAAGTGTTTATTTGGAGCGCTTTGACCCCTAGGCTGGAAAAGGAAATATCTTCACATAAAAACTAGCCAGAAGCATTCCCAGAAACTTCTGTGTGATGAGTGCATTCAACTCACAGACTTGAACGTTTCTTTTGATAGGACACTTTTGAAACACTCCTTTCGTAAAATCTGCAAGTGTTTATTTCGAGCGCTTTGAGGCCTATGCTGGAAAAGGAAATATCTTCACCTGAAAACTACACAGAAGGATTCTCAGAAACTTCTGTGTGATGAGTGTATTCAACTCACAGACTTGAGCGTTTCTTTTGATAGGACAGTTTTGAAACACTCCTTTTGTAGAATCTGCAAGTGTTTATTTGGAGCGCTTTGACGTCTATGCTGGAAAAGGAAATATCTTCACATAAAAACTAGACAGAAGCATTCTCACAAACTTCTGTGTGATGAGTAAATTCTACTCACAGAATTGAAGCCTCTTTTTGTTGGAAGAGTTTTCAAGCTCTCTTTTTGTAGAATCTGCAAGTGCATATATGGAGCGCTCCGAGGCCTATGCTGGGAAATGAAATATCTTCACCTCAAAACTACACAGAAGCATTCTCAGAAACTTCTGTGTGATGAGTGCATTCAACTCACAGACTTGTACGTTTCTTTTGATAGGACAGTTTTGAAACTCTCCTTTCGTAGAATCTGCAAATGTTTATTTTGAGCGCTTTGAGGCCTATGCTGGAAAAGGAAGTATCTTCACATAACAACTACACAGAAGCATTCTCAGAAACTTCTTTGGGATGAGTGCATTCAACTCACGGACTTGAGCCTTTCTTTTGAAAGAGCAGTTTTGAAACACTCTTTTTGTAGAATCTGCAAGTGAATATTTGGAGCGCTTTAAGGTCTCTTCTGGGAAAAGAAATATCTTCACCTAAAAACTAGACAGAAGCATTCTGACAAACATCTCTGTGATTAGTGCATTCAACTCACAGACTTGAACATTCCCTCTAATAGGGCAGTTTGGAAACACTCCTTTTGTAGAATCTGCAAGTGTTTATTTGGAGCGCTTTGACGCCTATGATGGAAAAGGAAATATCTTCACATAAAAACTAGACAGCAGGATTCTTAGAAACTTCTTTGCGTTGAGTGCATTCTACTAACAGAGTTGAAGCCTCTTTTTCTTGGAAGAGTTTTCAACCTCTCTTTTTGTAGAATCTGCAAGTGCATATTTGGAGCGCTCCGAGGCCTATGCTGGGAATTGAAATATCTTCACCTAAAAACTACACGGAAGCATTCTCAGAAACTTTTTTGTGATGAGTGCATTCATCTCACAGACTTGAGCCTTCCTTTTGAAAGAGCAGTTTTGAAACACTCTTTTTGTACAGTCTGCAAGTGGATATTTGGAGGGCTTTGAGGCCTACGCTGGGAAAAGAAATATCTTCACCTAAAAACTAGACAGAAGCATTCTCACAAACTTCTGTGTGATTAGTGCATTCAACTAACAGACTTGAATATTGCCTCTGATAGAGCAGTTTGGAAACAATCCTTTTGTAGAATCTGCAAGTGTTTATTTGGAGCGCTTTGACGCCTAGGCTGGAAAAGGAAATATCTTCACATAAAAACTAGCCAGTAGCATTCTCAGAAACTTCTTTGTGATGAGTGCATTCTACTCACAGAGTTGAAGCCTCTTTTTGGTGGAAGAGTTTTCAAGCTCCCTTTTTGTAGAATCTGCAAGTCCATATTTGGAGCGCTCTGAGGCCTACGCTGGGAAATGAAATATCTTCACCTAAAAACTACACAGAAGCATTCTCAGAAACTTCTGCGTGATGAGTGCATTCAACTCACAGACTTGAACGTTTCTTTTGATAGGACAGTTTTGAAACACTCCTTTTGGAGAATCTGCAAATGTTTATTTCGAGCGCTTTGGGGCCTATGCTGGAAAAAGAAGTATCTTCACATAACAACTACACAGAAGCATTCTCAGAAACTTCTTTTTGATGAGTGCATTCAACTCACAGACTTGAGCATTTCTTTTGAAAGAGCAGTTTTGAAACACTCCTTTTGTAGAATCTGCAAGTGGATATTTGGAGCACTTTAAGGCCTTTTCTGGAAAGAGAAATATCTTCACCTAAAAACTAGACAGAAGAATTCTCACAAACTTCTGTGTGATTAGTGCATTGAACTCACAGACTTGAACATTCCTTTTGATAGAGCAGTTTGGAAACACTCCTTTTGTAGAATCTGCAAGTGTTTATTTGGAGCGCTTTGACGCCTATGCTGGAAAAGGAAATATCTTCACATAAAAACTAGCCAGAAGAATTCTCAGAAACTTCTTTGTGATGAGTGCATTCTACTCATGGACTTGAACATTCCCCTTGAGAGAGCAGTTTGGAAACACTCCTTTTGTAGAATCTCCAAATGTTTATTTGGATCGCTTTGACGCCAATGCTGGAAACGGAAATATCTTCACCTAAAAACTACACAGAAGCATTCTCAGAAACTTCTGTGTGATTAGTGCATTCAACTCACAGACTTGGGCCTTTCTTTTGATAGGACAGTTTTGAAACACTCCTTTTGTAGAATCTGCAAGTGTTTTTTTCGAGCGCTTTGGGGCCTATGCTGGAAAAGGAAGTATCTTCACATAACAACTACACAGAAGCATTCTCGGAAACTTCTTTGTGATGAGTGCATTCAACTCACAGACTTGAGCCTTCCTTTTGAAAGAGCAGTTTTGAAACACACTTTTTGTAGAGTCTGCATGTGGATATTTGGAGGGATTTGAGGCCTCTGCTGGGAAAAGAAATATCTTCACCGAAAAACTAGACAGAAGCATTCTCACAAACATCTGTGTGATTAGTGCATTCAACTCACAGACTTGAACATTCCCTCTGATAGGGCAGTTTGGAAACACTCCTTTTGTAGAATCTGCAAGTGTTTATTTGGAGCGCTTTTGCGCCTATGCTGGAAAAGGAAATATCTTCACATAAAAACTAGCCAGAAACATTCTCAGAAACTTCTTTGTGATGAGTGCATTCTACTCACAGACTTGAACATTCCTCTTGAGAGAGCAGTTTGGAAACACTCCTTTTGTAGTATCTGCAAGTGTCTATTTGGATCGCTTTGACGCCTATGCTGGAAAAGGAAATATCTTCACCTGAAAACTACACAGAAGGATTCTCAGAAACTTCTGTGTGATGAGTGTATTCAACTCACAGACTTGAGCGTTTCTTTTGATAGGACAGTTTTGAAACACTCCTTTTGTAGAATCTGCAAGTGTTTATTTCGAGCCCTTTGAGGCCTATGCTGGAAAAGGAAGTATCTTCACATAACAACTACACAGAAGCATTCTCGGAAACTTCTTTGTGATGGTGCATTCAACTCACAGACTTGAGCCTTCCTTTTGAAAGAGCAGTTTTGAAACACTCTTTTTGTAGAGTCTGCAATTGGATATTTGGAGGGCTTTGAGGCCTATGCTGGGAAAAGAAATATCTTCACCTAAAAACTAGACAGAAGCATTCTCACAAACTTCTGTCTGATTAGTGCATTCAACTCACAGACTTGAACATTCCCTCTGAAAAAGCAGTTTGGAAACACTCCTTTTGTAGATTCTGCAAGTGTTTACTTGGAACGCTATGACGCTTATGCTGGAAAACGAAATATCTTCACATAAAAATTAGACAGAAGAATTCTCAGAAACTTCTTTGTCATGAGTGCATTCTACTCACAGACTTGAACGTTCCTCTTGTTAGAGCAGTTTTTAAACACTCCTTTTGTAGAATCTGCAAGTGTTTATTTGGATCGCATTGACGTCTCTGCTGGAAAAGGAAATATCTTCACCTAAAAACTACACAGAAGCATTCTCAGAAACTTCTGTGTGATGAGTGCATTCAACTCACAGACTTGAACTTTTCTTTTGATAGGACAGTTTTGAAACACTCCTTTTGGAGAATCTGCAAATGTTTATTTCGAGCGCTTTGGGGCCTATGCTGGAAAAAGAAGTATCTTCACATAACAACTACACAGAAGCATTCTCAGAAACTTCTTTTTGATGAGTGCATTCAACTCACAGACTTGAGCATTTCTTTTGAAAGAGCAGTTTTGAAACACACTTTTTGTAGAGTCTGCATGTGGATATTTGGAGGGTTTTGAGGCCTCTACTGGGAAAAGAAATATCTTCACCGAAAAACTAGACAGAAGCATTCTCACAAACATCTGTGTGATTAGTGCATTCAACTCACAGACTTGAACATTCCCTCTGATAGGGCAGTTTGGAAACACTCCTTTTGTAGAATCTGCAAGTGTTTATTTGGAGCGCTTTTGCGCCTATGCTGGAAAAGGAAATATCTTCACATAAAAACTAGCCAGAAACATTCTCAGAAACTTCTCTGTCATGAGTGCATTCTACTCACAGATTTGAACATTCCTCTTGAGAGAGCAGTTTGGAAACACTCCTTTTGTAGTATCTGCAAGTGTCTATTTGGATCGCTTTGACGCCTATGCTGGAAAAGGAAATATCTTCACCTGAAAACTACACAGAAGCATTCTCAGAAACTTCTGTGTGATGAGTGTATTCAACTCACAGACTTGAGCGTTTCTTTTGATAGGACAGATTTGAAACACTCCTTTTGTAGAATCTGCAAGTGTTTATTTCGAGCGCTTTGAGGCCTATGCTGGAAAAGGAAGTATCTTCACATAACAACTACACAGAAGCATTCTCAGAAACTTCTTTGTGATGAGTGCATTCAACTCTGAGACCTGAGCCTTTCTTTTGAAAGAGCAGTTTTGAAACACTCCTTCTGAAGTATCTGCCAGTGGATATTTGGAGCACTTTAAGGCCTTTTCTAGAAAAAGAAATATCTTCACCTAAAAACTAAACAGAAGAATTCTCACAAACTTCTGTGTGATTAGTGCATTCAACTCACAGACTTGAACATTCCTTTTGATAGACCAGTTTGGAAACACTCCTTTTGTAGAATCTGCAAGTGTTTATTTGGAGCGCTTTGAGGCCTATGTTGGAAAAGGAAATATCTTGACATAAATACTAGACAGAAGCATTCTCAGAAACTTCTTTGTGATGAGTGCATTCCACTCAGAGAGTTAAAGCCTCTTTTTGGTGGAAGAGTTTTCAAGCTCTCCTTTTGTAGAATCTGCAAGTGCATATTTGGAGCGGTCCGAGGCCTATACTGGGAAATGAAATATCTTCACCTAAAAACTACACAGAAGCATTCTCAGAAACTTCTGTGTGATGAGTGTATTCAACTCACAGACTTGAGGGTTTCTTTTGATAGGACAGTTTTGAAACACTCCTTTTGTAGAATCTGCAAGTGTTTATTTCGAGCGCATTGAGGCCTATGCTGGAAAAGGATGTATCTTCACATAACAACTAGACAGAAGCATTCTCAGAAACTTCTTTGTGATGAGTTCATTCAACTCTGAGACTTGAGCCTTTCTTTTGAAAGAGCAGCTTTGAAACACTCTTTCTGTAGTATCTCCCAGTGGATATTTGGAGCACTTTAAGGCCTTTTCTGGAAAAAGAGATATCTTCACCTAAAAACTAGACAGAAGAATTCTCACAAACTTCTGTGTGATTAGTGCATTCAACTCACAGACTTGAACATTCCTTTTGATAGAGCAGTTTGGAAACACTCCTTTTGCAGAATCTGCAAGTGTTTATTTGGAGCGCTTTGACGCCTATGCTGGAAAATGAAATATCTTCACATAAAAACTAGACAGTAGCATTCTCAGAAACTTCTTTGTGATGAGTGCATTCTACTCAGAGAGTTGAAGCCTCTTTTTGGTGGAAGAGTTTTCAAGCTCTCCTTTTGTAGAATCTGCAAGTGCATATTTGGAGCGCTGCGAGGCCCATGCTGGGAAATGAAATATCTTCACCTAAAAACTACACAGAAGCATTCTCAGAAACTTCTGTGTGATGAGTACATTCAACTCACAGACTTGAACGTTTCTTTTGATAGGACAGTTTTGAAACACTCCTTTTGTAGAATCTGCAAGTGTTTATTTCGAGCGCTTTGAGGCCTATGCTGGAAAAGGAAGTATCTTCACATAACAACTACACAGAAGCATTCTCAGAAACTTCTTTGGGATGAGTGTATTCAACTCACAGACTTGAGCCTTTCTTTTGAAAGAGCAGTTTTGAAACACTCTTTTTGTAGAATCTGCAAGTGAATATTTGGAGCGCTTTAAGGTCTCTTCTGGGAAAAGAAATATCTTCACCTAAAAACTAGACAGAAGCATTCTGACAAACATCTCTGTGATTAGTGCATTCAACTCACAGACTTGAACATTCCCTCTGATAGGGCAGTTTGGAAACACTCCTTTTGTAGAATCTGCAAGTGTTTATTTGGAGCGCTTTGACGCCTATGATGGAAAAGGAAATATCTTCACATAAAAACTAGACAGAAGGATTCTTAGAAACTTCTTTGTGTTGAGTGCATTCTACTCACAGAGTTGAAGCCTCTTTTTCGTGGAAGAGTTTTCAACCTCTCTTTTTGTAGAATCTGCAAGTGCATATTTGGAGCGCTCCGAGGCCTATGCTGGGAAATGAAATATCTTCACCTAAAAACTACACAGAAGCATTCTCAGAAACTTTTGCGTGATGAGTGCATTCAACTCACAGACTTGAACGTTTCTTTTGATAGGACAGTTTTGAAACACTCCTTTCGT
The DNA here is from genome assembly GCF_028885655.2 of Pongo abelii. Classification (NCBI taxonomy): domain Eukaryota; kingdom Metazoa; phylum Chordata; class Mammalia; order Primates; family Hominidae; genus Pongo; species Pongo abelii. The sequence continues at coordinate 41,720,155 of NC_071993.2, forward strand.
AGAATCTGCAAGTGTTTATTTCGAACGCTTTGTGGCCTACGCTGGAAAAGGAAGTATCTTCACATAACAACTACACAGAAGCATTCTCAGAAACTTCTTTGTGATGAGTGCATTCATCTCACAGACTTGAGCCTTCCTTTTGAAAGAGCAGTTTTGAAACACTCTTTTTGTACAGTCTGCAAGTGGATATTTGGAGGGCTTTGAGGCCTATGCTGGTAAAAGAAATATCTTCACCTAAAAACTAGACAGAAGGGTTCTCACAAACATCTCTGTGATTAGTGCATTCAACTCACAGACATAAACAGTCCCTCTGATAGGGCAGTTTGGAAACACTCCTTTTGTAGAATCTGCAAGTGTTTATTTGGAGCGCTTTGTCGCCTATGCTGGAAAATGAAATAACTTCACATAAAAACTAGGCAGAAGCATTCTCAGAAACTTCTTTGTGATGAGTGCATTCTACTCACAGACTTGAACATTCCTTTTGATAGAGCAGTTTGGAAACAATCCTTTTGTAGAATCTGCAAGTGTTTATTTGGAGCGCTTTCACGCCTATGCTGGAAAAGGAAATATATTCACCTAAAAACTACAGACAAGCATTCCCAGTAACTTCTTTGTAACGTCTGCATTCAACTCACAGAGTTACACCTTTCTTTCGATAGAGAAGTTTTGAAACACTCTTTTAGAAGAATCTTCAAGTGGATGGATGGAGTGCTTTGAGGCCTGTCCTGGACAAGGAAATATCTTCAACTAGAAACGAGACAAAAGCATTCGCAGAAAGTTCCCTCTGCTTTGTGCATTCAACTCACAGAGTCCAACCTGCCTTTTGAAAGAGCAGTTTTGAAACACTCTTTTTGTAGAGTCTGCAAGTGGATATTTGGAGGGCTTTCAGGCCTATACTGGGAAATGAAATATTTTCAACTAAAAACTAGACAGAAGCATTCTCACAAACATCTGTATAATTAGTGCATTCAACTCACAGACTTGAGCATTCCCTCTGATAGGGCAGTTTGGAAACACTCCTTTTGTAGAATCTGCAAGTGTTTATTTGGATCGCTTTGACGCCTATGCTGGAAAAGGAAATATCTTCACATAAAAACTAGCCAGAAGCATTCTCAGAAACTTCTTTGTGATGAATGCATTCTACTCACGGAATTGAACATTCCCCTTGAGAGAGCAGTAGGGAAACACTCCTTTTGTAGAATCTGCAAGTGTTTATTTGGAGCGCTTTGACGCCTAGGCTGGAAAACGAAATATCTTCACATAAAAACTAGCCAGAAGCATTCTCAGAAACTTCTGTGTGATGAGTGCATTCAACTCACAGACTTGAACGTTTCTTTTGATAGGACACATTTGAAACACTCCTTTCGTAAAATCTGCAAGTGTTTATTTCGAGCGCTTTGAGGCCTATGCTGGAAAAGGAATTATCTTCACATAAGAACTACACAGAAGCATTCTCAGAAACTTCTTTGTGATGAGTGCATTCATCTCACAGACTTGAGCCTTCCTTTTGAAAGAGCAGTTTTGAAACACTCTTTTTGTAGAGTCTGCAAGTTGATATTTGGAGGGCTTTGAGGCCTACGCTGGGAAAAGAAATATCTTCACCTAAAAACTAGACAGAAGCATTCTCACAAACTTCTGTGTGATTAGTGCATTCAACTAACAGACTTGAATATTGCCTCTGATAGAGCAGTTTGGAAACAATCCTTTTGTAGAATCTGCAAGTGTTTATTTGGAGCGCTTTGACGCCTAGGCTGTAAAAGGAAATATCTTCACATAAAAACTAGCCAGAAGCATTCTCAGAAACTTCTTTGTGATGAGTGCATTCTACTCACAGAGTTGAAGCCTCTTTTTGGTGGAAGAGTTTTCAAGCTCCCTTTTTGTAGAATCTGCAAGTATATATTTGGAGCGCTCCGAAGCCTACGCTGGGAAATGAAATATCTTCACCTAAAAACTACACAGAAGCATTCTCAGAAACTTCTGCGTGATGAGTGCATTCAACTCACAGACTTGAACGTTTCTTTTGATAGGACAGTTTTGAAACACTCCTTTCGTAGAATCTGCAATTGTTTATTTCGAGCGCTTTGAGGCCTATGCTGGAAAAGGAAGTATCTTCACATAACAACTACACAGAAGCATTCTCAGAAACTTCTTTGTGAAGAGTACATTCAACTCACAGACTTGAACCTTCCTTCTGAAAGAGCAGTTTTGAAGCACTCGTTTTGTAGAGTCTGCAAGTGGATATTTGGAGGGCTTTGAGGCCTATGCTGGGAAAAGAAATATCTTCTCCTAAAAACTAGACAGAAGCATTCTCACAAACTTCTGTATGATTAGTGCATTCAACTCACAGACTTGAACATTCCCTCGGATAGAGCAGTTTGGAAACACTCCTTTTGTGGAATCTGCAAGTGTTTATTTGGAATGCTTTGACGCCTATGCTGGAAAAGGAAATATCTTCACATAAAAACTAGCCAGAAGTATTCTCAGAAACTTCTTTGTGATGAGTGCATTCTACTCACAGACTTGAACATTCCTATTGAGAGAGCAGTTTGGAAACACTCCTTTTTTGGAATCTGCAAACGTTTATTTGGATCGCTTTGACGCCTATTCTGGAAAAGGAAATATCTTCACCTAAAAACTACACAGAAGCATTCTCAGAAACTTCTGTGTGATGAGTGCATTCAACTCACAGACTTGAACGTTTCTTTTCATAGGACATTTTTGAAACACTCCTTTTGTAGAATCTGCAAGTGTTTATTTCGAGCTCTTTGAGGCCTATGCTGGAAAAGGAAGTATCTTCACATAACAACTACACAGTAGCATTCTCAGAAACTTCTTTGTAATGAGTGCATTGAAATCACAGACTTGAGCCTTTCTTTTGAAAGAGCAGTTTTGAAACACTCTTTTTGTAGAATCTGCAAGTGGATATTTGGAGCGCTTTAAGGCCTATTCTCGGAAAAGGAATATCTTCGCCTAAAAACTAGAGAGAAGCATTCTCACAAACTTCTGTCTGATTAGTGCATTCAACTCACAGACTTGAACATTCCCTCGGATAGAGCAGTTTGGAAACAATCCTTTTGTAGAATCTGCAAGTGTTTATTTGGAGGGCTTTGACGCCTATGCTGGAAAAGGAAATATCTTCACATAAAAACTAGACAGAAGCATTCTCACAAACTTCTGTGTGATGAGTAAATTCTACTCACAGAATTGAAGCCTCTTTTTGTTGGAAGAGTTTTCAAGCTCTCTTTTTGTAGAATCTGCAAGTGCATATATGGAGCGCTCCGAGGCCTATGCTGGGAAATGAAATATCTTCACCTTAAAACTACACAGAAGAATTCTCAGAAACTTCTGTGTGATGAGTGCATTCAACTCACAGACTTGTACGTTTCTTTTGATAGGACAGTTTTGAAACACTCCTTTCGTAGAATCTGCAAATGTTTATTTTGAGCGCTTTGAGGCCTATGCTGGAAAAGGAAGTATCTTCACATAACAACTACACAGAAGCATTCTCAGAAACTTCTTTGGGATGAGTGCATTCAACTCACGGACTTGAGCCTTTCTTTTGAAAGAGCAGTTTTGAAACACTCTTTTTGTAGAATCTGCAAGTGAATATTTGGAGCGCTTTAAGGTCTCTTCTGGGAAAAGAAATATCTTCACCTAAAAACTAGACAGAAGCATTCTGACAAACATCTCTGTGATTAGTGCATTCAACTCACAGACTTGAACATTCCCTCTAATAGGGCAGTTTGGAAACACTCCTTTTGTAGAATCTGCAAGTGTTTATTTGGAGCGCTTTGACGCCTATGATGGAAAAGGAAATATCTTCACATAAAAACTAGACAGCAGGATTCTTAGAAACTTCTTTGTGTTGAGTGCATTCTACTAACAGAGTTGAAGCCTCTTTTTCGTGGAAGAGTTTTCAACCTCTCTTTTTGTAGAATCTGCAAGTGCATATTTGGAGCGCTCCGAGGCCTATGCTGGGAATTGAAATATCTTCACCTAAAAACTACACAGAAGCATTCTCAGAAACTTCTTTGTGATGAGTGCATTCATCTCACAGACTTGAGCCTTCCTTTTGAAAGAGCAGTTTTGAAACACTCTTTTTGTACAGTCTGCAAGTGGATATTTGGAGGGCTTTGAGGCCTATGCTGGGAAAAGAAATATCTTCACCTAAAAACTAGACAGAAGCATTCTCACAAACTTCTGTGTGATTAGTGCATTCAACTAACAGACTTGAATATTGCCTCTGATAGAGCAGTTTGGAAACAATCCTTTTGTAGAATCTGCAAGTGTTTATTTGGAGCGCTTTGACGCCTAGGCTGGAAAAGGAAATATCTTCACATAAAAACTAGCCAGTAGTATTCTCAGAAACTTCATTGTGATGAGTGCATTCTACTCACAGAGTTGAAGCCTCTTTTTGGTGGAAGAGTTTTCAAGCTCCCTTTTTGTAGAATCTGCAAGTCCATATTTGGAGCGCTCTGAGGCCTACGCTGGGAAATGAAATATCTTCACCTAAAAACTACACAGAAGCATTCTCAGAAACTTCTGCGTGATGAGTGCATTCAACTCACAGACTTGAACGTTTCTTTTGATAGGACAGTTTTGAAACACTCCTTTTGGAGAATCTGCAAATGTTTATTTCGAGCGCTTTGGGGCCTATGCTGGAAAAAGAAGTATCTTCACATAACAACTACACAGAAGCATTCTCAGAAACTTCTTTTTGATGAGTGCATTCAACTCACAGACTTGAGCATTTCTTTTGAAAGAGCAGTTTTGAAACACTCCTTCTGAAGTATCTGCCAGTGGATATTTGGAGCACTTTAAGGCCTTTTCTAGAAAAAGAAATATCTTCACCTAAAAACTAAACAGAAGAATTCTCACAAACTTCTGTGTGATTAGTGCATTCAACTCACAGACTTGAACATTCCTTTTGATAGACCAGTTTGGAAACACTCCTTTTGTAGAATCTGCAAGTGTTTATTTGGAGCGCTTTGAGGCCTATGTTGGAAAAGGAAATATCTTGACATAAATACTAGACAGAAGCATTCTCAGAAAGTTCTTTGTGATGAGTGCATTCCACTCAGAGAGTTAAAGCCTCTTTTTGGTGGAAGAGTTTTCAAGCTCTCCTTTTGTAGAATCTGCAAGTGCATATTTGGAGCGGTCCGAGGCCTATACTGGGAAATGAAATATCTTCACCTAAAAACTACACAGAAGCATTCTCAGAAACTTCTGTGTGATGAGTGTATTCAACTCACAGACTTGAGCGTTTCTTTTGATAGGACAGTTTTGAAACACTCCTTTTGTAGAATCTGCAAGTGTTTATTTCGAGCGCATTGAGGCCTATGCTGGAAAAGGATGTATCTTCACATAACAACTACACAGAAGCATTCTCAGAAACTTCTTTGTGATGAGTTCATTCAACTCTGAGACTTGAGCCTTTCTTTTGAAAGAGCAGCTTTGAAACCCTCTTTCTGTAGTATCTCCCAGTGGATATTTGGAGCACTTTAAGGCCTTTTCTGGAAAAAGAGATATCTTCACCTAAAAACTAGACAGAAGAATTCTCACAAACTTCTGTGTGATTAGCACATTCAACTCACAGACTTGAACATTCCCTCTGATAGAGAAGTTTGGAAACACTCCTTTTATAGAATCTGCAAGTGTTTATTTAGAACGCTTTGACGCTTATGCTAGAAAAGGAAATATCTTCACATAAAAACTAGACAGAAGCATTCTCAGTAACTTCTTGGTGATGAGTGTGTTCTACTCACCGACTTGAACATTCCTCTTGAGAGAGTAGTTTGGAAACACTCCTTTTGTAGAATCTGCAAGTGTTTATTTGGAGCGCTTTGTCGCCTATGATGGAAAAGGAAATATCTTCACATAAAAACTACACAGAAGCATTATCAGAAACTTCTGTGTGATGAGTGCATTCAACTCACTGACTTGAACGTTTCTTTTGATAGGACAGTTTTGAAACACTCCTTTTGTAGAATCTGCAAGTGTTTATTTCGCGTGCTTTGAGGCCTATGCTGGAAAAGGAAGTATCTTCACATAACAACTACACAGAAGCATTCTCAGAAACTTCTTTGTGATGAGTGCATTCAACTCACAGACTTCAGCCTTTCTTTTGAAAGAGCAGTTTTGAATCACTCTTTCTGTAGAATCTGCACGTGGATATTTGGATCGCTTTAAGGCCTATTCTGGGAAAAGAAATATCTTCACCTAAAAACTAGACAGAAACATTCTCACAAACGTCTGTGTGATTAGTGCATTCAACACACAGACTTGAACATTCCCTCTGAAAGAGCAGTTTGGAAACACTCCTTTTGTAGAATCTGCAAGTGTTTACTTGGAACGCTTTGACGCTTATGCTGGAAAACTAAATATCTTCACATAAAAATTAGACAGAAGAATTCTCAGAAACTTCTTTGTGATGAGTGCATTCTACTCACAGACTTGAACATTCCTCTTGATAGAGCAGCTTGGAAACACTCCTTTTGTAGAATCTGCAAGTGTTTATTTGGATAGCTTTGACGTCTATGCTGGAAAAGGAAATATCTTCTCCTAAAAACTACACAGAAGCATTCTCAGAAACTTCTGTGTGATGAGTGCATTCAACTCACACACTTGAACCTTTCTTTTGATAGGACAGTTTTGAAACACTCCTTTTGTAGAATCTGCAAGTGTTTATTTCGTGCGCTTTGGCGCCTATGCTGGAAAAGGAAGTATCTTCACATAACAACTACACAGAAGCATTCTCAGAAACTTCTTTGTGATGAGTGCATTCAACTCACAGACTTGAGCCTTTCTTTTGAAAGAGCAGTTTTGAAACACTCTTTTTGTAGAATCTGCAAGCGGATATTTGGAGCACTTTAAGGCCTTTTCTGGAAAAAGAAATATCTTCACATAACAACTACACAGAAGCATTCTCTGAAACTTCTTTGTGACGAGTGCATTCAACTCAGAGACTTGAGCCTTCCTTTTGAAAAAGCAGTTTTGAAACACTCTTTTTCTAGAGTCTGCAAGTGGATATTTGGAGGGCTTTTAGGCCTATGCTGGGAAAAGACATACCTTCACCTAAAAACTAGAAAGAAGCATTCTCACAAACATCTGTGTGATTAGTGCATTCAACTCACAGACTTGAACATTCCCTCTGATAGGGCAGTTTGGAAACACTCGTTTTGTAGAATCTGCAAGTGTTTTTTTGGAGCTCTTTGACGCCTATGCTGGAAAAGGAAATATCTTCACATAAAAACTAGCCAGAAGCATTCTCACAAATATCTGTGTGATTAGTGCATTCAACTCACAGACTTGAACATTCCCTCAGATAGAGCAGTTTGGAAACACTCCTTTTGTAGAATCTGCAAGTGTTTATTAGGAGCGCTTTGACGCCTATGCTGGAAAAGAAAATATCTTCACCTAAAAACTACACAGAAGCATTCTCAGAAACTTCTGTGTGATGAGTGCATTCAACTCACAGACTTGAACGTTTCTTTCGATAGGACAGTTTTGAAACACTCCTTTCGTAGAATCTGCAAGTGTTTATTTTGAGCGCTTTGAGGCCTATGCTGGAAAAGGAAGTATCTTCACATAAAAACTACACAGAAGTATTCTCAGAAACTTCTTTGTGATGAGTGCATTCAGCTCACAGACTTGAGCTGTGAAAGAGCAGTTTTGAAAGAGCAGTTTTGAAACACTCTTGTTGTAGAGGCTGCAAGTCGATATTTGGAGGGCTTTGAGACCTATGCTGGGAAAAGACATACCTTCACCTAAAAACTAGACAGAAGCATTCTCACAAACGTCTGTGTGATTAGTGCATTCAACTCACAGACTTGAACATTCCCTCTGATAGAGCAGTTTGGAAACACTCCTTTTATAGAATCTGCAAGTGTTTATTTGGAACGCTTTGACGCTTATGCTGGAAAAGGAAATATCTTCACATAAAAGCTAGACAGAAGCATTCTCAGAAACTTCTTTGTGATGAGTGCATTCTACTCACAGACTTGAACATTCCTCTTGAGAGAGCAGTTTGGAAACACTGCTTTTTTAGAATCTGCAAGTGTTTATTTGGATCGCTTTGACGCCTATGCTGGAAAAGTTAATATCTTCACATAAAAACTACACAGAAGTATTCTCAGAAACTTCTGTGTGATGAGTGAATTCAACTCACAGACTTGATCGTTTCTTTTGATAGGACAGTTTTGAAACACTCCTTTCGTAGAATCTGCAAGTGTTTATTTCGAGCGCTTTGAGGCCTATGCTGGAAAAGGATTTATCTTCACATAAAACTACACAGAAGCATTCTCAGAAACTTCTTTGTGATGAGTGCATTAAACTCACAGACTTGAGCCTTTCTTTAGAAACAGCAGTTTTGAAACACTCTTTTTGTAGAATCTGCAAGTCGATATTTGGAGCTCTTTAAGGCCTCTTCCGGAAAAAGAGATATCTTCACCTAAAAACTAGACAGAAGAATTCTCACAAACTTCTGTGTGATTAGTGCATTCAACTCACAGACTTGAACATTCCTTTTGATAGAGCAGTTTGGAAACACTCCTTTTGCAGAATCTGCAAGTGTTTATTTGGAGCGCTTTGATGCCTATGTTGGAAAAGGAAATATCTTCACATAAAAACTAGACAGTAGCATTCTCAGAAACTTCTTTGTGATGAGTGCATTCTACTCAGAGAGTTGAAACCTCTTTTTGGTGGAAGAGTTTTCAAGCTCTCCTTTTGTAGAATCTGCAAGTGCATATTTGGAGCGCTGCGAGGCCCATGCTGGGAAATGAAATATCTTCACCTAAAAACTACACAGAAGCATTCTCAGAAACTTCTGTGTGATGAGTGCATTCAACTCACCGACTTGAACGTTTCTTTTGATAGGACAGTTTTGAAACACTCCTTTTGTAGAATCTGCAAGTGTTTATTTCGAGCGCTTTGAGGCCTATGCTGGAAAGGGAAGTATCTTCACATAACAACTACACAGAAGCATTCTCAGAAACTTCTTTGGGATGAGTGCATTCAACTCACAGACTTGAGCCTTTCTTTTGAAATAGCAGTTTTGAAACACTCTTTTTGTAGAATCTGCAAGTGAATATTTGGAGCGCTTTAAGGTCTCTTCTGGGAAAAGAAATATCTTCACCTAAAAACTAGACAGAAGCATTCTGACAAACATCTCTGTGATTAGTGCATTCAACTCACAGACTTGAACATTCCCTCTGATAGGGCAGTTTGGAAACACTCCTTTTGTAGAATCTGCAAGTGTTTATTTGGAGCGCTTTGACGCCTATGATGGAAAAGGAAATATCTTCACATAAAAACTAGACAGAAGGATTCTTAGAAACTTCTTTGTGTTGAGTGCATTCTACTCACAGAGTTGAAGCCTCTTTTTCGTGGAAGAGTTTTCAACCTCTCTTTTTGTAGAATCTGCAAGTGCATATTTGGAGCGCTCCGAGGCCTATGCTGGGAAATGAAATATCTTCACCTAAAAACTACACAGAAGCATTCTCAGAAACTTTTGCGTGATGAGTGCATTCAACTCACAGACTTGAACGTTTCTTTTGATAGGACAGTTTTGAAACACTCCTTTCGTAGAATCTGCAAGTGTTTATTTCGAACGCTTTGTGGCCTACGCTGGAAAAGGAAGTATCTTCACATAACAACTACACAGAAGCATTCTCAGAAACTTCTTTGTGATGAGTGCATTCATCTCACGGACTTGAGCCTTCCTTTTGAAAGAGCAGTTTTGAAACACCCTTTTTGTACAGTCTGCAAGTGAATATTTGGAGGGCTTTGAGGCCTATGCTGGTAAAAGAAATATCTTCACCTAAAAACTAGACAGAAGGGTTCTCACAAACATCTCTGTGACTAGTGCATTCAACTCACAGACATAAACAGTCCCTCTGATAGGGCAGTTTGGAAACACTCCTTTTGTAGAATCTGCAAGTGTTTATTTGGAGCGCTTTGTCGCCTTTGCTGGAAAATGAAATAACTTCACATAAAAACTAGGCAGAAGCATTCTCAGAAACTTCTTTGTGATGAGTGCATTCTACTCACAGACTTGAACATTCCTTTTGATAGAGCAGTTTGGAAACAATCCTTTTGTAGAATCTGCAAGTGTTTATTTGGAGCGCTTTCACGCCTATGCTGGAAAAGGAAATATATTCACCTAAAAACTACAGACAAGCATTCCCAGTAACTTCTTTGTAACGTCTGCATTCAACTCACAGAGTTACACCTTTCTTTCGATAGAGAAGTTTTGAAACACTCTTTTAGAAGAATCTTCAAGTGGATGGATGGAGTGCTTTGAGGCCTGTCCTGGACAAGGAAATATCTTCAACTAGAAACGAGACAAAAGCATTCGCAGAAAGTTCCCTCTGCTTTGTGCATTCAACTCACAGAGTCCAACCTGCCTTTTGAAAGAGCAGTTTTGAAGCACTCTTTTTGTAGAGTCTGCAAGTGGATATTTGGAGGGCTTTCAGGCCTATACTGGGAAAAGAAATATTTTCAACTAAAAACTAGACAGAAGCATTCTCACAAACATCTGTATAATTAGTGCATTCAACTCACAGACTTGAGCATTCCCTCTGATAGGGCAGTTTGGAAACACTCCTTTTGTAGAATCTGCAAGTGTTTATTTGGATCGCTTTGACGCCTATGCTGGAAAAGGAAATATCTTCACATAAAAACTAGCCAGAAGCATTCTCAGAAACTTCTTTGTGATGAATGCATTCTACTCACGGAATTGAACATTCCCCTTGAGAGAGCAGTAGGGAAACACTCCTTTTGTAGAATCTGCAAGTGTTTATTTGGAGCGCTTTGACGCCTAGGCTGGAAAAGGAAATATCTTCACATAAAAACTAGCCAGAAGCATTCTCAGAAACTTCTGTGTGATGAGTGCATTCAACTCACCGACTTAAACGTTTCTTTTGATAGGACACTTTTGAAACACTCCTTTCGTAAAATCTGCAAGTGTTTATTTCGAGCGCTTTGAGGCCTATGCTGGAAAAGGAATTATCTTCACATAAAAACTACACAGAAGCATTCTCAGAAACTTCTTTGTGATGAGTGCATTCATCTCACAGACTTGAGCCTTCCTTTTGAAAGAGCAGTTTTGAAACACTCTTTTTGTACAGTCTGCAAGTGGATATTTGGAGGGCTTTGAGGCCTATGCTGGGAAAAGAAATATCTTCACCTAAAAACTAGACAGAAGCATTCTCACAAACATCTGTGTGATTAGTGCATTCAACTAACAGACTTGAATATTGCCTCTGATAGAGCAGTTTGGAAACAATCCTTTTGTAGAATCTGCAAGTGTTTATTTGGAGCGCTTTGACGCCTAGGCTGGAAAAGGAAATATCTTCACATAAAAACTAGCCAGTAGTATTCTCAGAAACTTCTTTGTGATGAGTGCATTCTACTCACAGAGTTGAAGCCTCTTTTTGGTGGAAGAGTTTTCAAGCTCCCTTTTTGTAGAATCTGCAAGTCCATATTTGGAGCGCTCTGAGGCCTACGCTGGGAAATGAAATATCTTCACCTAAAAACTACACAGAAGCATTCTCAGAAACTTCTGCGTGATGAGTGCATTCAACTAACAGACTTGAATATTGCCTCTGATAGAGCAGTTTGGAAACAATCCTTTTGTAGAATCTGCAAGTGTTTATTTGGAGCGCTTTGACGCCTAGGCTGTAAAAGGAAATATCTTCACATAAAAACTAGCCAGAAGCATTCTCAGAAACTTCTTTGTGATGAGTGCATTCTACTCACAGAGTTGAAGCCTCTTTTTGGTGGAAGAGTTTTCAAGCTCCCTTTTTGTAGAATCTGCAAGTATATATTTGGAGCGCTCCGAAGCCTACGCTGGGAAATGAAATATCTTCACCTAAAAACTACACAGAAGCATTCTCAGAAACTTCTGCGTGATGAGTGCATTCAACTCACAGACTTGAACGTTTCTTTTGATAGGACAGTTTTGAAACACTCCTTTCGTAGAATCTGCAATTGTTTATTTCGAGCGCTTTGAGGCCTATGCTGGAAAAGGAAGTATCTTCACATAACAACTACACAGAAGCATTCTCAGAAACTTCTTTGTGAAGAGTACATTCAACTCACAGACTTGAACCTTCCTTCTGAAAGAGCAGTTTTGAAGCACTCGTTTTGTAGAGTCTGCAAGTGGATATTTGGAGGGCTTTGAGGCCTATGCTGGGAAAAGAAATATCTTCTCCTAAAAACTAGACAGAAGCATTCTCACAAACTTCTGTATGATTAGTGCATTCAACTCACAGACTTGAACATTCCCTCGGATAGAGCAGTTTGGAAACACTCCTTTTGTGGAATCTGCAAGTGTTTATTTGGAATGCTTTGACGCCTATGCTGGAAAAGGAAATATCTTCACATAAAAACTAGCCAGAAGTATTCTCAGAAACTTCTTTGTGATGAGTGCATTCTACTCACAGACTTGAACATTCCTATTGAGAGAGCAGTTTGGAAACACTCCTTTTTTGGAATCTGCAAACGTTTATTTGGATCGCTTTGACGCCTATGCTGGAAAAGGAAATATCTTCACCTAAAAACTACACAGAAGCATTCTCAGAAACTTCTGTGTGATGAGTGCATTCAACTCACAGACTTGAACGTTTCTTTTCATAGGACATTTTTGAAACACTCCTTTTGTAGAATCTGCAAGTGTTTATTTCGAGCTCTTTGAGGCCTATGCTGGAAAAGGAAGTATCTTCACATAACAACTACACAGTAGCATTCTCAGAAACTTCTTTGTAATGAGTGCATTGAAATCACAGACTTGAGCCTTTCTTTTGAAAGAGCAGTTTTGAAACACTCTTTTTGTAGAATCTGCAAGTGGATATTTGGAGCGCTTTAAGGCCTATTCTCGGAAAAGGAATATCTTCGCCTAAAAACTAGAGAGAAGCATTCTCACAAACTTCTGTCTGATTAGTGCATTCAACTCACAGACTTGAACATTCCCTCGGATAGAGCAGTTTGGAAACAATCCTTTTGTAGAATCTGCAAGTGTTTATTTGGAGGGCTTTGACGCCTATGCTGGAAAAGGAAATATCTTCACATAAAAACTAGACAGAAGCATTCTCACAAACTTCTGTGTGATGAGTAAATTCTACTCACAGAATTGAAGCCTCTTTTTGTTGGAAGAGTTTTCAAGCTCTCTTTTTGTAGAATCTGCAAGTGCATATATGGAGCGCTCCGAGGCCTATGCTGGGAAATGAAATATCTTCACCTTAAAACTACACAGAAGAATTCTCAGAAACTTCTGTGTGATGAGTGCATTCAACTCACAGACTTGTACGTTTCTTTTGATAGGACAGTTTTGAAACACTCCTTTCGTAGAATCTGCAAATGTTTATTTTGAGCGCTTTGAGGCCTATGCTGGAAAAGGAAGTATCTTCACATAACAACTACACAGAAGCATTCTCAGAAACTTCTTTGGGATGAGTGCATTCAACTCACGGACTTGAGCCTTTCTTTTGAAAGAGCAGTTTTGAAACACTCTTTTTGTAGAATCTGCAAGTGAATATTTGGAGCGCTTTAAGGTCTCTTCTGGGAAAAGAAATATCTTCACCTAAAAACTAGACAGAAGCATTCTGACAAACATCTCTGTGATTAGTGCATTCAACTCACAGACTTGAACATTCCCTCTAATAGGGCAGTTTGGAAACACTCCTTTTGTAGAATCTGCAAGTGTTTATTTGGAGCGCTTTGACGCCTATGATGGAAAAGGAAATATCTTCACATAAAAACTAGACAGCAGGATTCTTAGAAACTTCTTTGTGTTGAGTGCATTCTACTAACAGAGTTGAAGCCTCTTTTTCGTGGAAGAGTTTTCAACCTCTCTTTTTGTAGAATCTGCAAGTGCATATTTGGAGCGCTCCGAGGCCTATGCTGGGAATTGAAATATCTTCACCTAAAAACTACACAGAAGCATTCTCAGAAACTTCTTTGTGATGAGTGCATTCATCTCACAGACTTGAGCCTTCCTTTTGAAAGAGCAGTTTTGAAACACTCTTTTTGTACAGTCTGCAAGTGGATATTTGGAGGGCTTTGAGGCCTATGCTGGGAAAAGAAATATCTTCACCTAAAAACTAGACAGAAGCATTCTCACAAACTTCTGTGTGATTAGTGCATTCAACTAACAGACTTGAATATTGCCTCTGATAGAGCAGTTTGGAAACAATCCTTTTGTAGAATCTGCAAGTGTTTATTTGGAGCGCTTTGACGCCTAGGCTGGAAAAGGAAATATCTTCACATAAAAACTAGCCAGTAGTATTCTCAGAAACTTCATTGTGATGAGTGCATTCTACTCACAGAGTTGAAGCCTCTTTTTGGTGGAAGAGTTTTCAAGCTCCCTTTTTGTAGAATCTGCAAGTCCATATTTGGAGCGCTCTGAGGCCTACGCTGGGAAATGAAATATCTTCACCTAAAAACTACACAGAAGCATTCTCAGAAACTTCTGCGTGATGAGTGCATTCAACTCACAGACTTGAACGTTTCTTTTGATAGGACAGTTTTGAAACACTCCTTTTGGAGAATCTGCAAATGTTTATTTCGAGCGCTTTGGGGCCTATGCTGGAAAAAGAAGTATCTTCACATAACAACTACACAGAAGCATTCTCAGAAACTTCTTTTTGATGAGTGCATTCAACTCACAGACTTGAGCATTTCTTTTGAAAGAGCAGTTTTGAAACACTCCTTCTGAAGTATCTGCCAGTGGATATTTGGAGCACTTTAAGGCCTTTTCTAGAAAAAGAAATATCTTCACCTAAAAACTAAACAGAAGAATTCTCACAAACTTCTGTGTGATTAGTGCATTCAACTCACAGACTTGAACATTCCTTTTGATAGACCAGTTTGGAAACACTCCTTTTGTAGAATCTGCAAGTGTTTATTTGGAGCGCTTTGAGGCCTATGTTGGAAAAGGAAATATCTTGACATAAATACTAGACAGAAGCATTCTCAGAAAGTTCTTTGTGATGAGTGCATTCCACTCAGAGAGTTAAAGCCTCTTTTTGGTGGAAGAGTTTTCAAGCTCTCCTTTTGTAGAATCTGCAAGTGCATATTTGGAGCGGTCCGAGGCCTATACTGGGAAATGAAATATCTTCACCTAAAAACTACACAGAAGCATTCTCAGAAACTTCTGTGTGATGAGTGTATTCAACTCACAGACTTGAGCGTTTCTTTTGATAGGACAGTTTTGAAACACTCCTTTTGTAGAATCTGCAAGTGTTTATTTCGAGCGCATTGAGGCCTATGCTGGAAAAGGATGTATCTTCACATAACAACTACACAGAAGCATTCTCAGAAACTTCTTTGTGATGAGTTCATTCAACTCTGAGACTTGAGCCTTTCTTTTGAAAGAGCAGCTTTGAAACACTCTTTCTGTAGTATCTCCCAGTGGATATTTGGAGCACTTTAAGGCCTTTTCTGGAAAAAGAGATATCTTCACCTAAAAACTAGACAGAAGAATTCTCACAAACTTCTGTGTGATTAGCACATTCAACTCACAGACTTGAACATTCCCTCTGATAGAGAAGTTTGGAAACACTCCTTTTATAGAATCTGCAAGTGTTTATTTAGAACGCTTTGACGCTTATGCTAGAAAAGGAAATATCTTCACATAAAAACTAGACAGAAGCATTCTCAGTAACTTCTTGGTGATGAGTGTGTTCTACTCACCGACTTGAACATTCCTCTTGAGAGAGTAGTTTGGAAACACTCCTTTTGTAGAATCTGCAAGTGTTTATTTGGAGCGCTTTGTCGCCTATGATGGAAAAGGAAATATCTTCACATAAAAACTACACAGAAGCATTATCAGAAACTTCTGTGTGATGAGTGCATTCAACTCACTGACTTGAACGTTTCTTTTGATAGGACAGTTTTGAAACACTCCTTTTGTAGAATCTGCAAGTGTTTATTTCGCGTGCTTT
This sequence comes from Pongo abelii, assembly GCF_028885655.2. Lineage (NCBI taxonomy): Eukaryota > Metazoa > Chordata > Mammalia > Primates > Hominidae > Pongo > Pongo abelii. The sequence continues at coordinate 41,736,096 of NC_071993.2, forward strand.
GAGGCCTATGCTGGAAAAGGAAGTATCTTCACATAACAACTACACAGAAGCATTCTCAGAAACTTCTTTGTGATGAGTGCATTCAACTCACAGACTTCAGCCTTTCTTTTGAAAGAGCAGTTTTGAATCACTCTTTCTGTAGAATCTGCACGTGGATATTTGGATCGCTTTAAGGCCTATTCTGGGAAAAGAAATATCTTCACCTAAAAACTAGACAGAAACATTCTCACAAACGTCTGTGTGATTAGTGCATTCAACTCACAGACTTGAACATTCCCTCTGAAAGAGCAGTTTGGAAACACTCCTTTTGTAGAATCTGCAAGTGTTTACTTGGAACGCTTTGACGCTTATGCTGGAAAACTAAATATCTTCACATAAAAATTAGACAGAAGAATTCTCAGAAACTTCTTTGTGATGAGTGCATTCTACTCACAGACTTGAACATTCCTCTTGATAGAGCAGCTTGGAAACACTCCTTTTGTAGAATCTGCAAGTGTTTATTTGGATAGCTTTGACGTCTATGCTGGAAAAGGAAATATCTTCTCCTAAAAACTACACAGAAGCATTCTCAGAAACTTCTGTGTGATGAGTGCATTCAACTCACACACTTGAACCTTTCTTTTGATAGCACAGTTTTGAAACACTCCTTTTGTAGAATCTGCAAGTGTTTATTTCGTGCGCTTTGGCGCCTATGCTGGAAAAGGAAGTATCTTCACATAACAACTACACAGAAGCATTCTCAGAAACTTCTTTGTGATGAGTGCATTCAACTCACAGACTTGAGCCTTTCTTTTGAAAGAGCAGTTTTGAAACACTCTTTTTGTAGAATCTGCAAGCGGATATTTGGAGCACTTTAAGGCCTTTTCTGGAAAAAGAAATATCTTCACATAACAACTACACAGAAGCATTCTCTGAAACTTCTTTGTGACGAGTGCATTCAACTCAGAGACTTGAGCCTTCCTTTTGAAAGAGCAGTTTTGAAACACTCTTTTTCTAGAGTCTGCAAGTGGATATTTGGAGGGCTTTTAGGCCTATGCTGGGAAAAGACATACCTTCACCTAAAAACTAGAAAGAAGCATTCTCACAAACATCTGTGTGATTAGTGCATTCAACTCACAGACTTGAACATTCCCTCTGATAGGGCAGTTTGGAAACACTCGTTTTGTAGAATCTGCAAGTGTTTTTTTGGAGCTCTTTGACGCCTATGCTGGAAAAGGAAATATCTTCACATAAAAACTAGCCAGAAGCATTCTCACAAATATCTGTGTGATTAGTGCATTCAACTCACAGACTTGAACATTCCCTCAGATAGAGCAGTTTGGAAACACTCCTTTTGTAGAATCTGCAAGTGTTTATTAGGAGCGCTTTGACGCCTATGCTGGAAAAGGAAATATCTTCACCTAAAAACTACACAGAAGCATTCTCAGAAACTTCTGTGTGATGAGTGCATTCAACTCACAGACTTGAACGTTTCTTTCGATAGGACAGTTTTGAAACACTCCTTTCGTAGAATCTGCAAGTGTTTATTTTGAGCGCTTTGAGGCCTATGCTGGAAAAGGAAGTATCTTCACATAAAAACTACACAGAAGTATTCTCAGAAACTTCTTTGTGATGAGTGCATTCAGCTCACAGACTTGAGCTGTGAAAGAGCAGTTTTGAAAGAGCAGTTTTGAAACACTCTTGTTGTAGAGGCTGCAAGTCGATATTTGGAGGGCTTTGAGACCTATGCTGGGAAAAGACATACCTTCACCTAAAAACTAGACAGAAGCATTCTCACAAACGTCTGTGTGATTAGTGCATTCAACTCACAGACTTGAACATTCCCTCTGATAGAGCAGTTTGGAAACACTCCTTTTATAGAATCTGCAAGTGTTTATTTGGAACGCTTTGACGCTTATGCTGGAAAAGGAAATATCTTCACATAAAAGCTAGACAGAAGCATTCTCAGAAACTTCTTTGTGATGAGTGCATTCTACTCACAGACTTGAACATTCCTCTTGAGAGAGCAGTTTGGAAACACTGCTTTTTTAGAATCTGCAAGTGTTTATTTGGATCGCTTTGACGCCTATGCTGGAAAAGTTAATATCTTCACATAAAAACTACACAGAAGTATTCTCAGAAACTTCTGTGTGATGAGTGAATTCAACTCACAGACTTGATCGTTTCTTTTGATAGGACAGTTTTGAAACACTCCTTTCGTAGAATCTGCAAGTGTTTATTTCGAGCGCTTTGAGGCCTATGCTGGAAAAGGATTTATCTTCACATAAAACTAAACAGAAGCATTCTCAGAAACTTCTTTGTGATGAGTGCATTAAACTCACAGACTTGAGCCTTTCTTTAGAAACAGCAGTTTTGAAACACTCTTTTTGTAGAATCTGCAAGTCGATATTTGGAGCTCTTTAAGGCCTCTTCCGGAAAAAGAGATATCTTCACCTAAAAACTAGACAGAAGAATTCTCACAAACTTCTGTGTGATTAGTGCATTCAACTCACAGACTTGAACATTCCTTTTGATAGAGCAGTTTGGAAACACTCCTTTTGCAGAATCTGCAAGTGTTTATTTGGAGCGCTTTGATGCCTATGTTGGAAAAGGAAATATCTTCACATAAAAACTAGACAGTAGCATTCTCAGAAACTTCTTTGTGATGAGTGCATTCTACTCAGAGAGTTGAAACCTCTTTTTGGTGGAAGAGTTTTCAAGCTCTCCTTTTGTAGAATCTGCAAGTGCATATTTGGAGCGCTGCGAGGCCCATGCTGGGAAATGAAATATCTTCACCTAAAAACTACACAGAAGCATTCTCAGAAACTTCTGTGTGATGAGTGCATTCAACTCACCGACTTGAACGTTTCTTTTGATAGGACAGTTTTGAAACACTCCTTTTGTAGAATCTGCAAGTGTTTATTTCGAGCGCTTTGAGGCCTATGCTGGAAAGGGAAGTATCTTCACATAACAACTACACAGAAGCATTCTCAGAAACTTCTTTGGGATGAGTGCATTCAACTCACAGACTTGAGCCTTTCTTTTGAAATAGCAGTTTTGAAACACTCTTTTTGTAGAATCTGCAAGTGAATATTTGGAGCGCTTTAAGGTCTCTTCTGGGAAAAGAAATATCTTCACCTAAAAACTAGACAGAAGCATTCTGACAAACATCTCTGTGATTAGTGCATTCAACTCACAGACTTGAACATTCCCTCTGATAGGGCAGTTTGGAAACACTCCTTTTGTAGAATCTGCAAGTGTTTATTTGGAGCGCTTTGACGCCTATGATGGAAAAGGAAATATCTTCACATAAAAACTAGACAGAAGGATTCTTAGAAACTTCTTTGTGTTGAGTGCATTCTACTCACAGAGTTGAAGCCTCTTTTTCGTGGAAGAGTTTTCAACCTCTCTTTTTGTAGAATCTGCAAGTGCATATTTGGAGCGCTCCGAGGCCTATGCTGGGAAATGAAATATCTTCACCTAAAAACTACACAGAAGCATTCTCAGAAACTTTTGCGTGATGAGTGCATTCAACTCACAGACTTGAACGTTTCTTTTGATAGGACAGTTTTGAAACACTCCTTTCGTAGAATCTGCAAGTGTTTATTTCGAACGCTTTGTGGCCTACGCTGGAAAAGGAAGTATCTTCACATAACAACTACACAGAAGCATTCTCAGAAACTTCTTTGTGATGAGTGCATTCATCTCACGGACTTGAGCCTTCCTTTTGAAAGAGCAGTTTTGAAACACTCTTTTTGTACAGTCTGCAAGTGAATATTTGGAGGGCTTTGAGGCCTATGCTGGTAAAAGAAATATCTTCACCTAAAAACTAGACAGAAGGGTTCTCACAAACATCTCTGTGACTAGTGCATTCAACTCACAGACATAAACAGTCCCTCTGATAGGGCAGTTTGGAAACACTCCTTTTGTAGAATCTGCAAGTGTTTATTTGGAGCGCTTTGTCGCCTTTGCTGGAAAATGAAATAACTTCACATAAAAACTAGGCAGAAGCATTCTCAGAAACTTCTTTGTGATGAGTGCATTCTACTCACAGACTTGAACATTCCTTTTGATAGAGCAGTTTGGAAACAATCCTTTTGTAGAATCTGCAAGTGTTTATTTGGAGCGCTTTCACGCCTATGCTGGAAAAGGAAATATATTCACCTAAAAACTACAGACAAGCATTCCCAGTAACTTCTTTGTAACGTCTGCATTCAACTCACAGAGTTACACCTTTCTTTCGATAGAGAAGTTTTGAAACACTCTTTTAGAAGAATCTTCAAGTGGATGGATGGAGTGCTTTGAGGCCTGTCCTGGACAAGGAAATATCTTCAACTAGAAACGAGACAAAAGCATTCGCAGAAAGTTCCCTCTGCTTTGTGCATTCAACTCACAGAGTCCAACCTGCCTTTTGAAAGAGCAGTTTTGAAGCACTCTTTTTGTAGAGTCTGCAAGTGGATATTTGGAGGGCTTTCAGGCCTATACTGGGAAAAGAAATATTTTCAACTAAAAACTAGACAGAAGCATTCTCACAAACATCTGTATAATTAGTGCATTCAACTCACAGACTTGAGCATTCCCTCTGATAGGGCAGTTTGGAAACACTCCTTTTGTAGAATCTGCAAGTGTTTATTTGGATCGCTTTGACGCCTATGCTGGAAAAGGAAATATCTTCACATAAAAACTAGCCAGAAGCATTCTCAGAAACTTCTTTGTGATGAATGCATTCTACTCACGGAATTGAACATTCCCCTTGAGAGAGCAGTAGGGAAACACTCCTTTTGTAGAATCTGCAAGTGTTTATTTGGAGCGCTTTGACGCCTAGGCTGGAAAAGGAAATATCTTCACATAAAAACTAGCCAGAAGCATTCTCAGAAACTTCTGTGTGATGAGTGCATTCAACTCACCGACTTAAACGTTTCTTTTGATAGGACACTTTTGAAACACTCCTTTCGTAAAATCTGCAAGTGTTTATTTCGAGCGCTTTGAGGCCTATGCTGGAAAAGGAATTATCTTCACATAAAAACTACACAGAAGCATTCTCAGAAACTTCTTTGTGATGAGTGCATTCATCTCACAGACTTGAGCCTTCCTTTTGAAAGAGCAGTTTTGAAACACTCTTTTTGTACAGTCTGCAAGTGGATATTTGGAGGGCTTTGAGGCCTATGCTGGGAAAAGAAATATCTTCACCTAAAAACTAGACAGAAGCATTCTCACAAACTTCTGTGTGATTAGTGCATTCAACTAACAGACTTGAATATTGCCTCTGATAGAGCAGTTTGGAAACAATCCTTTTGTAGAATCTGCAAGTGTTTATTTGGAGCGCTTTGACGCCTAGGCTGGAAAAGGAAATATCTTCACATAAAAACTAGCCAGTAGTATTCTCAGAAACTTCTTTGTGATGAGTGCATTCTACTCACAGAGTTGAAGCCTCTTTTTGGTGGAAGAGTTTTCAAGCTCCCTTTTTGTAGAATCTGCAAGTCCATATTTGGAGCGCTCTGAGGCCTACGCTGGGAAATGAAATATCTTCACCTAAAAACTACACAGAAGCATTCTCAGAAACTTCTGCGTGATGAGTGCATTCAACTCACAGACTTGAACGTTTCTTTTGATAGGACAGTTTTGAAACACTCCTTTTGGAGAATCTGCAAATGTTTATTTCGAGCGCTTTGGGGCCTATGCTGGAAAAAGAAGTATCTTCACATAACAACTACGCAGAAGCATTCTCAGAAACTTCTTTTTGATGAGTGCATTCAACTCACAGACTTGAGCATTTCTTTTGAAAGAGCAGTTTTGAAACACTCCTTCTGAAGTATCTGCCAGTGGATATTTGGAGCACTTTAAGGCCTTTTCTAGAAAAAGAAATATCTTCACCTAAAAACTAAACAGAAGAATTCTCACAAACTTCTGTGTGATTAGTGCATTCAACTCACAGACTTGAACATTCCTTTTGATAGACCAGTTTGGAAACACTCCTTTTGTAGAATCTGCAAGTGTTTATTTGGAGCGCTTTGAGGCCTATGTTGGAAAAGGAAATATCTTGACATAAATACTAGACAGAAGCATTCTCAGAAACTTCTTTGTGATGAGTGCATTCCACTCAGAGAGTTAAAGCCTCTTTTTGGTGGAAGAGTTTTCAAGCTCTCCTTTTGTAGAATCTGCAAGTGCATATTTGGAGCGGTCCGAGGCCTATACTGGGAAATGAAATATCTTCACCTAAAAACTACACAGAAGCATTCTCAGAAACTTCTGTGTGATGAGTGTATTCAACTCACAGACTTGAGCGTTTCTTTTGATAGGACAGTTTTGAAACACTCCTTTTGTAGAATCTGCAAGTGTTTATTTCGAGCGCATTGAGGCCTATGCTGGAAAAGGATGTATCTTCACATAACAACTACACAGAAGCATTCTCAGAAACTTCTTTGTGATGAGTTCATTCAACTCTGAGACTTGAGCCTTTCTTTTGAAAGAGCAGCTTTGAAACACTCTTTCTGTAGTATCTCCCAGTGGATATTTGGAGCACTTTAAGGCCTTTTCTGGAAAAAGAGATATCTTCACCTAAAAACTAGACAGAAGAATTCTCACAAACTTCTGTGTGATTAGCACATTCAACTCACAGACTTGAACATTCCCTCTGATAGAGAAGTTTGGAAACACTCCTTTTATAGAATCTGCAAGTGTTTATTTAGAACGCTTTGACGCTTATGCTAGAAAAGGAAATATCTTCACATAAAAACTAGACAGAAGCATTCTCAGTAACTTCTTGGTGATGAGTGTGTTCTACTCACCGACTTGAACATTCCTCTTGAGAGAGTAGTTTGGAAACACTCCTTTTGTAGAATCTGCAAGTGTTTATTTGGAGCGCTTTGTCGCCTATGATGGAAAAGGAAATATCTTCACATAAAAACTACACAGAAGCATTATCAGAAACTTCTGTGTGATGAGTGCATTCAACTCACTGACTTGAACGTTTCTTTTGATAGGACAGTTTTGAAACACTCCTTTTGTAGAATCTGCAAGTGTTTATTTCGAGTGCTTTGAGGCCTATGCTGGAAAAGGAAGTATCTTCACATAACAACTACACAGAAGCATTCTCAGAAACTTCTTTGTGATGAGTGCATTCAACTCACAGACTTCAGCCTTTCTTTTGAAAGAGCAGTTTTGAATCACTCTTTCTGTAGAATCTGCACGTGGATATTTGGATCGCTTTAAGGCCTATTCTGGGAAAAGAAATATCTTCACCTAAAAACTAGACAGAAACATTCTCACAAACGTCTGTGTGATTAGTGCATTCAACTCACAGACTTGAACATTCCCTCTGAAAGAGCAGTTTGGAAACACTCCTTTTGTAGAATCTGCAAGTGTTTACTTGGAACGCTTTGACGCTTATGCTGGAAAACTAAATATCTTCACATAAAAATTGGACAGAAGAATTCTCAGAAACTTCTTTGTGATGAGTGCATTCTACTCACAGACTTGAACATTCCTCTTGATAGAGCAGTTTGGAAACACTCCTTTTGTAGAATCTGCAAGTGTTTATTTGGATAGCTTTGACGTCTATGCTGGAAAAGGAAATATCTTCTCCTAAAAACTACACAGAAGCATTCTCAGAAACTTCTGTGTGATGAGTGCATTCAACTCACACACTTGAACCTTTCTTTTGATAGGACAGTTTTGAAACACTCCTTTTGTAGAATCTGCAAGTGTTTATTTCGTGCGCTTTGGCGCCTATGCTGGAAAAGGAAGTATCTTCACATAACAACTACACAGAAGCATTCTCAGAAACTTCTTTGTGATGAGTGCATTCAACTCACAGACTTGAGCCTTTCTTTTGAAAGAGAAGTTTTGAAACACTCTTTTTGTAGAATCTGCAAGCGGATATTTGGAGCACTTTAAGGCCTTTTCTGGAAAAAGAAATATCTTCACATAACAACTACACAGAAGCATTCTCTGAAACTTCTTTGTGACGAGTGCATTCAACTCAGAGACTTGAGCCTTCCTTTTGAAAGAGCAGTTTTGAAACACTCTTTTTCTAGAGTCTGCAAGTGGATATTTGGAGGGCTTTTAGGCCTATGCTGGGAAAAGACATACCTTCACCTAAAAACTAGAAAGAAGCATTCTCACAAACATCTGTGTGATTAGTGCATTCAACTCACAGACTTGAACATTCCCTCTGATAGGGCAGTTTGGAAACACTCGTTTTGTAGAATCTGCAAGTGTTTTTTTGGAGCTCTTTGACGCCTATGCTGGAAAAGGAAATATCTTCACATAAAAACTAGCCAGAAGCATTCTCACAAATATCTGTGTGATGAGTGCATTCAACTCACAGACTTGAACATTCCCTCTGATAGAGCAGTTTGGAAACACTCCTTTTGTAGAATCTGCAAGTGTTTATTAGGAGCGCTTTGACGCCTATGCTGGAAAAGGAAATATCTTCACCTAAAAACTACACAGAAGCATTCTCAGAAACTTCTGTGTGATGAGTGCATTCAACTCACAGACTTGAACGTTTCTTTCGATAGGACAGTTTTGAAACACTCCTTTCGTAGAATCTGCAAGTGTTTATTTCGAGCGCTTTGAGGCCTATGCTGGAAAAGGAAGTATCTTCACATAAAAACTACACAGAAGTATTCTCAGAAACTTCTTTGTGATGAGTGCATTCAGCTCACAGACTTGAGCTGTGAAAGAGCAGTTTTGAAAGAGCAGTTTTGAAACACTCTTGTTGTAGAGGCTGCAAGTCGATATTTGGAGGGCTTTGAGACCTATGCTGGGAAAAGACATACCTTCACCTAAAAACTAGACAGAAGCATTCTCACAAACGTCTGTGTGATTAGTGCATTCAACTCACAGACTTGAACATTCCCTCTGATAGAGCAGTTTGGAAACACTCCTTTTATAGAATCTGCAAGTGTTTATTTGGAACGCTTTGACGCTTATGCTGGAAAAGGAAATATCTTCACATAAAAGCTACACAGAAGCATTCTCAGAAACTTCTTTGTGATGAGTGCATTCTACTCACAGACTTGAACATTCCTCTTGAGAGAGCAGTTTGGAAACACTGCTTTTTTAGAATCTGCAAGTGTTTATTTGGATCGCTTTGACGCCTATGCTGGAAAAGTTAATATCTTCACATAAAAACTACACAGAAGTATTCTCAGAAACTTCTGTGTGATGAGTGAATTCAACTCACAGACTTGATCGTTTCTTTTGATAGGACAGTTTTGAAACACTCCTTTTGTAGAATCTGCAAGTGTTTATTTCGAGCGCTTTGAGGCCTATGCTGGAAAAGGATTTATCTTCACATAAAACTACACAGAAGCATTCTCAGAAACTTCTTTGTGATGAGTGCATTAAACTCACAGACTTGAGCCTTTCTTTAGAAACAGCAGTTTTGAAACACTCTTTTTGTAGAATCTGCAAGTCGATATTTGGAGCTCTTTAAGGCCTCTTCCGGAAAAAGAGATATCTTCACCTAAAAACTAGACAGAAGAATTCTCACAAACTTCTGTGTGATTAGTGCATTCAACTCACAGACTTGAACATTCCTTTTGATAGAGCAGTTTGGAAACACTCCTTTTGCAGAATCTGCAAGTGTTTATTTGGAGCGCTTTGATGCCTATGTTGGAAAAGGAAATATCTTCACATAAAAACTAGACAGTAGCATTCTCAGAAACTTCTTTGTGATGAGTGCATTCTACTCAGAGAGTTGAAACCTCTTTTTGGTGGAAGAGTTTTCAAGCTCTCCTTTTGTAGAATCTGCAAGTGCATATTTGGAGCGCTGCGAGGCCCATGCTGGGAAATGAAATATCTTCACCTAAAAACTACACAGAAGCATTCTCAGAAACTTCTGTGTGATGAGTGCATTCAACTCACCGACTTGAACGTTTCTTTTGATAGGACAGTTTTGAAACACTCCTTTTGTAGAATCTGCAAGTGTTTATTTCGAGCGCTTTGAGGCCTATGCTGGAAAAGGAAGTATCTTCACATAACAACTACACAGAAGCATTCTCAGAAACTTCTTTGGGATGAGTGCATTCAACTCACAGACTTGAGCCTTTCTTTTGAAAGAGCAGTTTTGAAACACTCTTTTTGTAGAATCTGCAAGTGAATATTTGGAGCGCTTTAAGGTCTCTTCTGGGAAAAGAAATATCTTCACCTAAAAACTAGACAGAAGCATTCTGACAAACATCTCTGTGATTAGTGCATTCAACTCACAGACTTGAACATTCTCTCTGATAGGGCAGTTTGGAAACACTCCTTTTGTAGAATCTGCAAGTGTTTATTTGGAGCGCTTTGACGCCTATGATGGAAAAGGAAATATCTTCACATAAAAACTAGACAGAAGGATTCTTAGAAACTTCTTTGTGTTGAGTGCATTCTACTCACAGAGTTGAAGCCTCTTTTTCGTGGAAGAGTTTTCAACCTCTCTTTTTGTAGAATCTGCAAGTGCATATTTGGAGCGCTGCGAGGCCTATGCTGGGAAATGAAATATCTTCACCTAAAAACTACACAGAAGCATTCTCAGAAACTTTTGCGTGATGAGTGCATTCAACTCACAGACTTGAACGTTTCTTTTGATAGGACAGTTTTGAAACACTCCTTTCGTAGAATCTGCAAGTGTTTATTTCAAACGCTTTGTGGCCTACGCCGGAAAAGGAAGTATCTTCACATAACAACTACACAGAAGCATTCTCAGAAACTTCTTTGTGATGAGTGCATTCATCTCACGGACTTGAGCCTTCCTTTTGAAAGAGCAGTTTTGAAACACTCTTTTTGTACAGTCTGCAAGTGAATATTTGGAGGGCTTTGAGGCCTATGCTGGTAAAAGAAATATCTTCACCTAAAAACTAGACAGAAGGGTTCTCACAAACATCTCTGTGACTTGTGCATTCAACTCACAGACATAAACAGTCCCTCTGATAGGGCAGTTTGGAAACACTCCTTTTGTAGAATCTGCAAGTGTTTATTTGGAGCGCTTTGTCGCCTATGCTGGAAAATGAAATAACTTCACATAAAAACTAGGCAGAAGCATTCTCAGAAACTTCTTTGTGATGAGTGCATTCTACTCACAGACTTGAACATTCCTTTTGATAGAGCAGTTTGGAAACAATCCTTTTGTAGAATCTGCAAGTGTTTATTTGGAGCGCTTTCACGCCTATGCTGGAAAAGGAAATATATTCACCTAAAAACTACAGACAAGCATTCCCAGTAACTTCTTTGTAACGTCTGCATTCAACTCACAGAGTTACACCTTTCTTTCGATAGAGAAGTTTTGAAACACTCTTTTAGAAGAATCTTCAAGTGGATGGATGGAGTGCTTTGAGGCCTGTCCTGGACAAGGAAATATCTTCAACTAGAAACGAGACAAAAGCATTCGCAGAAAGTTCCCTCTGCTTTGTGCATTCAACTCACAGAGTCCAACCTGCCTTTTGAAAGAGCAGTTTTGAAACACTCTTTTTGTAGAGTCTGCAAGTGGATATTTGGAGGGCTTTCAGGCCTATACTGGGAAAAGAAATATTTTCAACTAAAAACTAGACAGAAGCATTCTCACAAACATCTGTATAATTAGTGCATTCAACTCACAGACTTGAGCATTCCCTCTGATAGGGCAGTTTGGAAACACTCCTTTTGTAGAATCTGCAAGTGTTTATTTGGATCGCTTTGACGCCTATGCTGGGAAAGGAAATATCTTCACATAAAAACTAGCCAGAAGCATTCTCAGAAACTTCTTTGTGATGAATGCATTCTACTCACGGAATTGAACATTCCCCTTGAGAGAGCAGTAGGGAAACACTCCTTTTGTAGAATCTGCAAGTGTTTATTTGGAGCGCTTTGACGCCTAGGCTGGAAAAGGAAATATCTTCACATAAAAACTAGCCAGAAGCATTCTCAGAAACTTCTGTGTGATGAGTGCATTCAACTCACCGACTTGAACGTTTCTTTTGATAGGACACTTTTGAAACACTCCTGTCGTAAAATCTGCAAGTGTTTATTTCGAGCGCTTTGAGGCCTATGCTGGAAAAGGAATTATCTTCACATAAAAACTACACAGAAGCATTCTCAGAAACTTCTTTGTGATGAGTGCATTCATCTCACAGACTTGAGCCTTCCTTTTGAAAGAGCAGTTTTGAAACACTCTTTTTGTAGAGTCTGCAAGTTGATATTTGGAGGGCTTTGCTGCCTACGCTGGGAAAAGAAATATCTTCACCTAAAAACTAGACAGAAGCATTCTCACAAACTTCTGTGTGATTAGTGCATTCAACTAACAGACTTGAATATTGCCTCTGATAGAGCAGTTTGGAAACAATCCTTTTGTAGAATCTGCAAGTGTTTATTTGGAGCGCTTTGACGCCTAGGCTGTAAAAGGAAATATCTTCACATAAAAACTAGCCAGAAGCATTCTCAGAAACTTCTTTGTGATGAGTGCATTCTACTCACAGAGTTGAAGCCTCTTTTTGGTGGAAGAGTTTTCAAGCTCCCTTTTTGTAGAATCTGCAAGTATATATTTGGAGCGCTCCGAGGCCTACGCTGGGAAATGAAATATCTTCACCTAAAAACTACACAGAAGCATTCTCAGAAACTTCTGCGTGATGAGTGCATTCAACTCACAGACTTGAACGTTTCTTTTGATAGGACAGTTTTGAAACACTCCTTTCGTAGAATCTGCAATTGTTTATTTCGAGCGCTTTGAGGCCTATGCTGGAAAGGGAAGTATCTTCACATAACAACTACACAGAAGCATTCTCAGAAACTTCTTTGGGATGAGTGCATTCAACTCACAGACTTGAGCCTTTCTTTTGAAAGAGCAGTTTTGAAACACTCTTTTTGTAGAATCTGCAAGTGAATATTTGGAGCGCTTTAAGGTCTCTTCTGGGAAAAGAAATATCTTCACCTAAAAACTAGACAGAAGCATTCTGACAAACATCTCTGTGATTAGTGCATTCAACTCACAGACTTGAACATTCCCTCTGATAGGGCAGTTTGGAAACACTCCTTTTGTAGAATCTGCAAGTGTTTATTTGGAGCGCTTTGACGCCTATGATGGAAAAGGAAATATCTTCACATAAAAACTAGACAGAAGGATTCTTAGAAACTTCTTTGTGTTGAGTGCATTCTACTCACAGAGTTGAAGCCTCTTTTTCGTGGAAGAGTTTTCAACCTCTCTTTTTGTAGAATCTGCAAGTGCATATTTGGAGCGCTCCGAGGCCTATGCTGGGAAATGAAATATCTTCACCTAAAAACTACACAGAAGCATTCTCAGAAACTTTTGCGTGATGAGTGCATTCAACTCACAGACTTGAACGTTTCTTTTGATAGGACAGTTTTGAAACACTCCTTTCGTAGAATCTGCAAGTGTTTATTTCGAACGCTTTGTGGCCTACGCTGGAAAAGGAAGTATCTTCACATAACAACTACACAGAAGCATTCTCAGAAACTTCTTTGTGATGAGTGCATTCATCTCACGGACTTGAGCCTTCCTTTTGAAAGAGCAGTTTTGAAACACCCTTTTTGTACAGTCTGCAAGTGAATATTTGGAGGGCTTTGAGGCCTATGCTGGTAAAAGAAATATCTTCACCTAAAAACTAGACAGAAGGGTTCTCACAAACATCTCTGTGACTAGTGCATTCAACTCACAGACATAAACAGTCCCTCTGATAGGGCAGTTTGGAAACACTCCTTTTGTAGAATCTGCAAGTGTTTATTTGGAGCGCTTTGTCGCCTATGCTGGAAAATGAAATAACTTCACATAAAAACTAGGCAGAAGCATTCTCAGAAACTTCTTTGTGATGAGTGCATTCTACTCACAGACTTGAACATTCCTTTTGATAGAGCAGTTTGGAAACAATCCTTTTGTAGAATCTGCAAGTGTTTATTTGGAGCGCTTTCACGCCTATGCTGGAAAAGGAAATATATTCACCTAAAAACTACAGACAAGCATTCCCAGTAACTTCTTTGTAACGTCTGCATTCAACTCACAGAGTTACACCTTTCTTTCGATAGAGAAGTTTTGAAACACTCTTTTAGAAGAATCTTCAAGTGGATGGATGGAGTGCTTTGAGGCCTGTCCTGGACAAGGAAATATCTTCAACTAGAAACGAGACAAAAGCATTCGCAGAAAGTTCCCTCTGCTTTGTGCATTCAACTCACAGAGTCCAACCTGCCTTTTGTAAGAGCAGTTTTGAAACACTCTTTTTGTAGAGTCTGCAAGTGGATATTTGGAGGGCTTTCAGGCCTATACTGGGAAAAGAAATATTTTCAACTAAAAACTAGACAGAAGCATTCTCACAAACATCTGTATAATTAGTGCATTCAACTCACAGACTTGAGCATTCCCTCTGATAGGGCAGTTTGGAAACACTCCTTTTGTAGAATCTGCAAGTGTTTATTTGGATCGCTTTGACGCCTATGCTGGAAAAGGAAATATCTTCACATAAAAACTAGCCAGAAGCATTCTCAGAAACTTCTTTGTGATGAATGCATTCTACTCACGGAATTGAACATTCCCCTTGAGAGAGCAGTAGGGAAACACTCCTTTTGTAGAATCTGCAAGTGTTTATTTGGAGCGCTTTGACGCCTAGGCTGGAAAAGGAAATATCTTCACATAAAAACTAGCCAGAAGCATTCTCAGAAACTTCTGTGTGATGAGTGCATTCAACTCACCGACTTGAACGTTTCTTTTGATAGGACACTTTTGAAACACTCCTTTCGTAAAATCTGCAAGTGTTTATTTCGAGCGCTTTGAGGCCTATGCTGGAAAAGGAATTATCTTCACATAAAAACTACACAGAAGCATTCTCAGAAACTTCTTTGTGATGAGTGCATTCATCTCACAGACTTGAGCCTTCCTTTTGAAAGAGCAGTTTTGAAACACTCTTTTTGTACAGTCTGCAAGTGGATATTTGGAGGGCTTTGAGGCCTATGCTGGGAAAAGAAATATCTTCACCTAAAAACTAGACAGAAGCATTCTCACAAACTTCTGTGTGATTAGTGCATTCAACTAACAGACTTGAATATTGCCTCTGATAGAGCAGTTTGGAAACAATCCTTTTGTAGAATCTGCAAGTGTTTATTTGGAGCGCTTTGACGCCTAGGCTGGAAAAGGAAATATCTTCACATAAAAACTAGCCAGTAGTATTCTCAGAAACTTCTTTGTGATGAGTGCATTCTACTCACAGAGTTGAAGCCTCTTTTTGGTGGAAGAGTTTTCAAGCTCCCTTTTTGTAGAATCTGCAAGTCCATATTTGGAGCGCTCTGAGGCCTACGCTGGGAAATGAAATATCTTCACCTAAAAACTACACAGAAGCATTCTCAGAAACTTCTGCGTGATGAGTGCATTCAACTCACAGACTTGAACGTTTCTTTTGATAGGACAGTTTTGAAACACTCCTTTTGGAGAATCTGCAAATGTTTATTTCGAGCGCTTTGGGGCCTATGCTGGAAAAAGAAGTATCTTCACATAACAACTACGCAGAAGCATTCTCAGAAACTTCTTTTTGATGAGTGCATTCAACTCACAGACTTGAGCATTTCTTTTGAAAGAGCAGTTTTGAAACACTCCTTCTGAAGTATCTGCCAGTGGATATTTGGAGCACTTTAAGGCCTTTTCTAGAAAAAGAAATATCTTCACCTAAAAACTAAACAGAAGAATTCTCACAAACTTCTGTGTGATTAGTGCATTCAACTCACAGACTTGAACATTCCTTTTGATAGACCAGTTTGGAAACACTCCTTTTGTAGAATCTGCAAGTGTTTATTTGGAGCGCTTTGAGGCCTATGTTGGAAAAGGAAATATCTTGACATAAATACTAGACAGAAGCATTCTCAGAAACTTCTTTGTGATGAGTGCATTCCACTCAGAGAGTTAAAGCCTCTTTTTGGTGGAAGAGTTTTCAAGCTCTCCTTTTGTAGAATCTGCAAGTGCATATTTGGAGCGGTCCGAGGCCTATACTGGGAAATGAAATATCTTCACCTAAAAACTACACAGAAGCATTCTCAGAAACTTCTGTGTGATGAGTGTATTCAACTCACAGACTTGAGCGTTTCTTTTGATAGGACAGTTTTGAAACACTCCTTTTGTAGAATCTGCAAGTGTTTATTTCGAGCGCATTGAGGCCTATGCTGGAAAAGGATGTATCTTCACATAACAACTACACAGAAGCATTCTCAGAAACTTCTTTGTGATGAGTTCATTCAACTCTGAGACTTGAGCCTTTCTTTTGAAAGAGCAGCTTTGAAACACTCTTTCTGTAGTATCTCCCAGTGGATATTTGGAGCACTTTAAGGCCTTTTCTGGAAAAAGAGATATCTTCACCTAAAAACTAGACAGAAGAATTCTCACAAACTTCTGTGTGATTAGCACATTCAACTCACAGACTTGAACATTCCCTCTGATAGAGAAGTTTGGAAACACTCCTTTTATAGAATCTGCAAGTGTTTATTTAGAACGCTTTGACGCTTATGCTAGAAAAGGAAATATCTTCACATAAAAACTAGACAGAAGCATTCTCAGTAACTTCTTGGTGATGAGTGTGTTCTACTCACCGACTTGAACATTCCTCTTGAGAGAGTAGTTTGGAAACACTCCTTTTGTAGAATCTGCAAGTGTTTATTTGGAGCGCTTTGTCGCCTATGATGGAAAAGGAAATATCTTCACATAAAAACTACACAGAAGCATTATCAGAAACTTCTGTGTGATGAGTGCATTCAACTCACTGACTTGAACGTTTCTTTTGATAGGACAGTTTTGAAACACTCCTTTTGTAGAATCTGCAAGTGTTTATTTCGAGTGCTTTGAGGCCTATGCTGGAAAAGGAAGTATCTTCACATAACAACTACACAGAAGCATTCTCAGAAACTTCTTTGTGATGAGTGCATTCAACTCACAGACTTCAGCCTTTCTTTTGAAAGAGCAGTTTTGAATCACTCTTTCTGTAGAATCTGCACGTGGATATTTGGATCGCTTTAAGGCCTATTCTGGGAAAAGAAATATCTTCACCTAAAAACTAGACAGAAACATTCTCACAAACGTCTGTGTGATTAGTGCATTCAACTCACAGACTTGAACATTCCCTCTGAAAGAGCAGTTTGGAAACACTCCTTTTGTAGAATCTGCAAGTGTTTACTTGGAACGCTTTGACGCTTATGCTGGAAAACTAAATATCTTCACATAAAAATTGGACAGAAGAATTCTCAGAAACTTCTTTGTGATGAGTGCATTCTACTCACAGACTTGAACATTCCTCTTGATAGAGCAGTTTGGAAACACTCCTTTTGTAGAATCTGCAAGTGTTTATTTGGATAGCTTTGACGTCTATGCTGGAAAAGGAAATATCTTCTCCTAAAAACTACACAGAAGCATTCTCAGAAACTTCTGTGTGATGAGTGCATTCAACTCACACACTTGAACCTTTCTTTTGATAGGACAGTTTTGAAACACTCCTTTTGTAGAATCTGCAAGTGTTTATTTCGTGCGCTTTGGCCCCTATGCTGGAAAAGGAAGTATCTTCACATAACAACTACACAGAAGCATTCTCAGAAACTTCTTTGTGATGAGTGCATTCAACTCACAGACTTGAGCCTTTCTTTTGGAAGAGCAGTTTTGAAACACTCTTTTTGTAGAATCTGCAAGCGGATATTTGGAGCACTTTAAGGCCTTTTCTGGAAAAAGAAATATCTTCACATAACAACTACACAGAAGCATTCTCTGAAACTTCTTTGTGACGAGTGCATTCAACTCAGAGACTTGAGCCTTCCTTTTGAAAGAGCAGTTTTGAAACACTCTTTTTCTAGAGTCTGCAAGTGGATATTTGGAGGGCTTTTAGGCCTATGCTGGGAAAAGACATACCTTCACCTAAAAACTAGAAAGAAGCATTCTCACAAACATCTGTGTGATTAGTGCATTCAACTCACAGACTTGAACATTCCCTCTGATAGGGCAGTTTGGAAACACTCGTTTTGTAGAATCTGCAAGTGTTTTTTTGGAGCTCTTTGACGCCTATGCTGGAAAAGGAAATATCTTCACATAAAAACTAGCCAGAAGCATTCTCACAAATATCTGTGTGATTAGTGCATTCAACTCACAGACTTGAACATTCCCTCTGATAGAGCAGTTTGGAAACACTCCTTTTGTAGAATCTGCAAGTGTTTATTAGGAGCGCTTTGACGCCTATGCTGGAAAAGGAAATATCTTCACCTAAAAACTACACAGAAGCATTCTCAGAAACTTCTGTGTGATGAGTGCATTCAACTCACAGACTTGAACGTTTCTTTCGATAGGACAGTTTTGAAACACTCCTTTCGTAGAATCTGCAAGTGTTTATTTCGAGCGCTTTGAGGCCTATGCTGGAAAAGGAAGTATCTTCACATAAAAACTACACAGAAGTATTCTCAGAAACTTCTTTGTGATGAGTGCATTCAGCTCACAGACTTGAGCTGTGAAAGAGCAGTTTTGAAAGAGCAGTTTTGAAACACTCTTGTTGTAGAGGCTGCAAGTCGATATTTGGAGGGCTTTGAGACCTATGCTGGGAAAAGACATACCTTCACCTAAAAACTAGACAGAAGCATTCTCACAAACGTCTGTGTGATTAGTGCATTCAACTCACAGACTTGAACATTCCCTCTGATAGAGCAGTTTGGAAACACTCCTTTTATAGAATCTGCAAGTGTTTATTTGGAACGCTTTGACGCTTATGCTGGAAAAGGAAATATCTTCACATAAAAGCTAGACAGAAGCATTCTCAGAAACTTCTTTGTGATGAGTGCATTCTACTCACAGACTTGAACATTCCTCTTGAGAGAGCAGTTTGGAAACACTGCTTTTTTAGAATCTGCAAGTGTTTATTTGGATCGCTTTGACGCCTATGCTGGAAAAGTTAATATCTTCACATAAAAACTACACAGAAGTATTCTCAGAAACTTCTGTGTGATGAGTGAATTCAACTCACAGACTTGATCGTTTCTTTTGATAGGACAGTTTTGAAACACTCCTTTTGTAGAATCTGCAAGTGTTTATTTCGAGCGCTTTGAGGCCTATGCTGGAAAAGGATTTATCTTCACATAAAACTACACAGAAGCATTCTCAGAAACTTCTTTGTGATGAGTGCATTAAACTCACAGACTTGAGCCTTTCTTTAGAAACAGCAGTTTTGAAACACTCTTTTTGTAGAATCTGCAAGTCGATATTTGGAGCTCTTTAAGGCCTCTTCCGGAAAAAGAGATATCTTCACCTAAAAACTAGACAGAAGAATTCTCACAAACTTCTGTGTGATTAGTGCATTCAACTCACAGACTTGAACATTCCTTTTGATAGAGCAGTTTGGAAACACTCCTTTTGCAGAATCTGCAAGTGTTTATTTGGAGCGCTTTGATGCCTATGTTGGAAAAGGAAATATCTTCACATAAAAACTAGACAGTAGCATTCTCAGAAACTTCTTTGTGATGAGTGCATTCTACTCAGAGAGTTGAAACCTCTTTTTGGTGGAAGAGTTTTCAAGCTCTCCTTTTGTAGAATCTGCAAGTGCATATTTGGAGCGCTGCGAGGCCCATGCTGGGAAATGAAATATCTTCACCTAAAAACTACACAGAAGCATTCTCAGAAACTTCTGTGTGATGAGTGCATTCAACTCACCGACTTGAACGTTTCTTTTGATAGGACAGTTTTGAAACACTCCTTTTGTAGAATCTGCAAGTGTTTATTTCGAGCGCTTTGAGGCCTATGCTGGAAAAGGAAGTATCTTCACATAACAACTACACAGAAGCATTCTCAGAAACTTCTTTGGGATGAGTGCATTCAACTCACAGACTTGAGCCTTTCTTTTGAAAGAGCAGTTTTGAAACACTCTTTTTGTAGAATCTGCAAGTGAATATTTGGAGCGCTTTAAGGTCTCTTCTGGGAAAAGAAATATCTTCACCTAAAAACTAGACAGAAGCATTCTGACAAACATCTCTGTGATTAGTGCATTCAACTCACAGACTTGAACATTCTCTCTGATAGGGCAGTTTGGAAACACTCCTTTTGTAGAATCTGCAAGTGTTTATTTGGAGCGCTTTGACGCCTATGATGGAAAAGGAAATATCTTCACATAAAAACTAGACAGAAGGATTCTTAGAAACTTCTTTGTGTTGAGTGCATTCTACTCACAGAGTTGAAGCCTCTTTTTCGTGGAAGAGTTTTCAACCTCTCTTTTTGTAGAATCTGCAAGTGCATATTTGGAGCGCTGCGAGGCCTATGCTGGGAAATGAAATATCTTCACCTAAAAACTACACAGAAGCATTCTCAGAAACTTTTGCGTGATGAGTGCATTCAACTCACAGACTTGAACGTTTCTTTTGATAGGACAGTTTTGAAACACTCCTTTCGTAGAATCTGCAAGTGTTTATTTCAAACGCTTTGTGGCCTACGCCGGAAAAGGAAGTATCTTCACATAACAACTACACAGAAGCATTCTCAGAAACTTCTTTGTGATGAGTGCATTCATCTCACGGACTTGAGCCTTCCTTTTGAAAGAGCAGTTTTGAAACACTCTTTTTGTACAGTCTGCAAGTGAATATTTGGAGGGCTTTGAGGCCTATGCTGGTAAAAGAAATATCTTCACCTAAAAACTAGACAGAAGGGTTCTCACAAACATCTCTGTGACTTGTGCATTCAACTCACAGACATAAACAGTCCCTCTGATAGGGCAGTTTGGAAACACTCCTTTTGTAGAATCTGCAAGTGTTTATTTGGAGCGCTTTGTCGCCTATGCTGGAAAATGAAATAACTTCACATAAAAACTAGGCAGAAGCATTCTCAGAAACTTCTTTGTGATGAGTGCATTCTACTCACAGACTTGAACATTCCTTTTGATAGAGCAGTTTGGAAACAATCCTTTTGTAGAATCTGCAAGTGTTTATTTGGAGCGCTTTCACGCCTATGCTGGAAAAGGAAATATATTCACCTAAAAACTACAGACAAGCATTCCCAGTAACTTCTTTGTAACGTCTGCATTCAACTCACAGAGTTACACCTTTCTTTCGATAGAGAAGTTTTGAAACACTCTTTTAGAAGAATCTTCAAGTGGATGGATGGAGTGCTTTGAGGCCTGTCCTGGACAAGGAAATATCTTCAACTAGAAACGAGACAAAAGCATTCGCAGAAAGTTCCCTCTGCTTTGTGCATTCAACTCACAGAGTCCAACCTGCCTTTTGAAAGAGCAGTTTTGAAACACTCTTTTTGTAGAGTCTGCAAGTGGATATTTGGAGGGCTTTCAGGCCTATACTGGGAAAAGAAATATTTTCAACTAAAAACTAGACAGAAGCATTCTCACAAACATCTGTATAATTAGTGCATTCAACTCACAGACTTGAGCATTCCCTCTGATAGGGCAGTTTGGAAACACTCCTTTTGTAGAATCTGCAAGTGTTTATTTGGATCGCTTTGACGCCTATGCTGGGAAAGGAAATATCTTCACATAAAAACTAGCCAGAAGCATTCTCAGAAACTTCTTTGTGATGAATGCATTCTACTCACGGAATTGAACATTCCCCTTGAGAGAGCAGTAGGGAAACACTCCTTTTGTAGAATCTGCAAGTGTTTATTTGGAGCGCTTTGACGCCTAGGCTGGAAAAGGAAATATCTTCACATAAAAACTAGCCAGAAGCATTCTCAGAAACTTCTGTGTGATGAGTGCATTCAACTCACCGACTTGAACGTTTCTTTTGATAGGACACTTTTGAAACACTCCTGTCGTAAAATCTGCAAGTGTTTATTTCGAGCGCTTTGAGGCCTATGCTGGAAAAGGAATTATCTTCACATAAAAACTACACAGAAGCATTCTCAGAAACTTCTTTGTGATGAGTGCATTCATCTCACAGACTTGAGCCTTCCTTTTGAAAGAGCAGTTTTGAAACACTCTTTTTGTAGAGTCTGCAAGTTGATATTTGGAGGGCTTTGAGGCCTACGCTGGGAAAAGAAATATCTTCACCTAAAAACTAGACAGAAGCATTCTCACAAACTTCTGTGTGATTAGTGCATTCAACTAACAGACTTGAATATTGCCTCTGATAGAGCAGTTTGGAAACAATCCTTTTGTAGAATCTGCAAGTGTTTATTTGGAGCGCTTTGACGCCTAGGCTGTAAAAGGAAATATCTTCACATAAAAACTAGCCAGAAGCATTCTCAGAAACTTCTTTGTGATGAGTGCATTCTACTCACAGAGTTGAAGCCTCTTTTTGGTGGAAGAGTTTTCAAGCTCCCTTTTTGTAGAATCTGCAAGTATATATTTGGAGCGCTCCGAGGCCTACGCTGGGAAATGAAATATCTTCACCTAAAAACTACACAGAAGCATTCTCAGAAACTTCTGCGTGATGAGTGCATTCAACTCACAGACTTGAACGTTTCTTTTGATAGGACAGTTTTGAAACACTCCTTTCGTAGAATCTGCAATTGTTTATTTCGAGCGCTTTGAGGCCTATGCTGGAAAGGGAAGTATCTTCACATAACAACTACACAGAAGCATTCTCAGAAACTTCTTTGGGATGAGTGCATTCAACTCACAGACTTGAGCCTTTCTTTTGAAAGAGCAGTTTTGAAACACTCTTTTTGTAGAATCTGCAAGTGAATATTTGGAGCGCTTTAAGGTCTCTTCTGGGAAAAGAAATATCTTCACCTAAAAACTAGACAGAAGCATTCTGACAAACATCTCTGTGATTAGTGCATTCAACTCACAGACTTGAACATTCCCTCTGATAGGGCAGTTTGGAAACACTCCTTTTGTAGAATCTGCAAGTGTTTATTTGGAGCGCTTTGACGCCTATGATGGAAAAGGAAATATCTTCACATAAAAACTAGACAGAAGGATTCTTAGAAACTTCTTTGTGTTGAGTGCATTCTACTCACAGAGTTGAAGCCTCTTTTTCGTGGAAGAGTTTTCAACCTCTCTTTTTGTAGAATCTGCAAGTGCATATTTGGAGCGCTCCGAGGCCTATGCTGGGAAATGAAATATCTTCACCTAAAAACTACACAGAAGCATTCTCAGAAACTTTTGCGTGATGAGTGCATTCAACTCACAGACTTGAACGTTTCTTTTGATAGGACAGTTTTGAAACACTCCTTTCGTAGAATCTGCAAGTGTTTATTTCGAACGCTTTGTGGCCTACGCTGGAAAAGGAAGTATCTTCACATAACAACTACACAGAAGCATTCTCAGAAACTTCTTTGTGATGAGTGCATTCATCTCACGGACTTGAGCCTTCCTTTTGAAAGAGCAGTTTTGAAACACCCTTTTTGTACAGTCTGCAAGTGAATATTTGGAGGGCTTTGAGGCCTATGCTGGTAAAAGAAATATCTTCACCTAAAAACTAGACAGAAGGGTTCTCACAAACATCTCTGTGACTAGTGCATTCAACTCACAGACATAAACAGTCCCTCTGATAGGGCAGTTTGGAAACACTCCTTTTGTAGAATCTGCAAGTGTTTATTTGGAGCGCTTTGTCGCCTATGCTGGAAAATGAAATAACTTCACATAAAAACTAGGCAGAAGCATTCTCAGAAACTTCTTTGTGATGAGTGCATTCTACTCACAGACTTGAACATTCCTTTTGATAGAGCAGTTTGGAAACAATCCTTTTGTAGAATCTGCAAGTGTTTATTTGGAGCGCTTTCACGCCTATGCTGGAAAAGGAAATATATTCACCTAAAAACTACAGACAAGCATTCCCAGTAACTTCTTTGTAACGTCTGCATTCAACTCACAGAGTTACACCTTTCTTTCGATAGAGAAGTTTTGAAACACTCTTTTAGAAGAATCTTCAAGTGGATGGATGGAGTGCTTTGAGGCCTGTCCTGGACAAGGAAATATCTTCAACTAGAAACGAGACAAAAGCATTCGCAGAAAGTTCCCTCTGCTTTGTGCATTCAACTCACAGAGTCCAACCTGCCTTTTGAAAGAGCAGTTTTGAAACACTCTTTTTGTAGAGTCTGCAAGTGGATATTTGGAGGGCTTTCAGGCCTATACTGGGAAAAGAAATATTTTCAACTAAAAACTAGACAGAAGCATTCTCACAAACATCTGTATAATTAGTGCATTCAACTCACAGACTTGAGCATTCCCTCTGATAGGGCAGTTTGGAAACACTCCTTTTGTAGAATCTGCAAGTGTTTATTTGGATCGCTTTGACGCCTATGCTGGAAAAGGAAATATCTTCACATAAAAACTAGCCAGAAGCATTCTCAGAAACTTCTTTGTGATGAATGCATTCTACTCACGGAATTGAACATTCCCCTTGAGAGAGCAGTAGGGAAACACTCCTTTTGTAGAATCTGCAAGTGTTTATTTGGAGCGCTTTGACGCCTAGGCTGGAAAAGGAAATATCTTCACATAAAAACTAGCCAGAAGCATTCTCAGAAACTTCTGTGTGATGAGTGCATTCAACTCACCGACTTGAACGTTTCTTTTGATAGGACACTTTTGAAACACTCCTTTCGTAAAATCTGCAAGTGTTTATTTCGAGCGCTTTGAGGCCTATGCTGGAAAAGGAATTATCTTCACATAAAAACTACACAGAAGCATTCTCAGAAACTTCTTTGTGATGAGTGCATTCATCTCACAGACTTGAGCCTTCCTTTTGAAAGAGCAGTTTTGAAACACTCTTTTTGTACAGTCTGCAAGTGGATATTTGGAGGGCTTTGAGGCCTATGCTGGGAAAAGAAATATCTTCACCTAAAAACTAGACAGAAGCATTCTCACAAACTTCTGTGTGATTAGTGCATTCAACTAACAGACTTGAATATTGCCTCTGATAGAGCAGTTTGGAAACAATCCTTTTGTAGAATCTGCAAGTGTTTATTTGGAGCGCTTTGACGCCTAGGCTGGAAAAGGAAATATCTTCACATAAAAACTAGCCAGTAGTATTCTCAGAAACTTCTTTGTGATGAGTGCATTCTACTCACAGAGTTGAAGCCTCTTTTTGGTGGAAGAGTTTTCAAGCTCCCTTTTTGTAGAATCTGCAAGTCCATATTTGGAGCGCTCTGAGGCCTACGCTGGGAAATGAAATATCTTCACCTAAAAACTACACAGAAGCATTCTCAGAAACTTCTGCGTGATGAGTGCATTCAACTCACAGACTTGAACGTTTCTTTTGATAGGACAGTTTTGAAACACTCCTTTTGGAGAATCTGCAAATGTTTATTTCGAGCGCTTTGGGGCCTATGCTGGAAAAAGAAGTATCTTCACATAACAACTACGCAGAAGCATTCTCAGAAACTTCTTTTTGATGAGTGCATTCAACTCACAGACTTGAGCATTTCTTTTGAAAGAGCAGTTTTGAAACACTCCTTCTGAAGTATCTGCCAGTGGATATTTGGAGCACTTTAAGGCCTTTTCTAGAAAAAGAAATATCTTCACCTAAAAACTAAACAGAAGAATTCTCACAAACTTCTGTGTGATTAGTGCATTCAACTCACAGACTTGAACATTCCTTTTGATAGACCAGTTTGGAAACACTCCTTTTGTAGAATCTGCAAGTGTTTATTTGGAGCGCTTTGAGGCCTATGTTGGAAAAGGAAATATCTTGACATAAATACTAGACAGAAGCATTCTCAGAAACTTCTTTGTGATGAGTGCATTCCACTCAGAGAGTTAAAGCCTCTTTTTGGTGGAAGAGTTTTCAAGCTCTCCTTTTGTAGAATCTGCAAGTGCATATTTGGAGCGGTCCGAGGCCTATACTGGGAAATGAAATATCTTCACCTAAAAACTACACAGAAGCATTCTCAGAAACTTCTGTGTGATGAGTGTATTCAACTCACAGACTTGAGCGTTTCTTTTGATAGGACAGTTTTGAAACACTCCTTTTGTAGAATCTGCAAGTGTTTATTTCGAGCGCATTGAGGCCTATGCTGGAAAAGGATGTATCTTCACATAACAACTACACAGAAGCATTCTCAGAAACTTCTTTGTGATGAGTTCATTCAACTCTGAGACTTGAGCCTTTCTTTTGAAAGAGCAGCTTTGAAACACTCTTTCTGTAGTATCTCCCAGTGGATATTTGGAGCACTTTAAGGCCTTTTCTGGAAAAAGAGATATCTTCACCTAAAAACTAGACAGAAGAATTCTCACAAACTTCTGTGTGATTAGCACATTCAACTCACAGACTTGAACATTCCCTCTGATAGAGAAGTTTGGAAACACTCCTTTTATAGAATCTGCAAGTGTTTATTTAGAACGCTTTGACGCTTATGCTAGAAAAGGAAATATCTTCACATAAAAACTAGACAGAAGCATTCTCAGTAACTTCTTGGTGATGAGTGTGTTCTACTCACCGACTTGAACATTCCTCTTGAGAGAGTAGTTTGGAAACACTCCTTTTGTAGAATCTGCAAGTGTTTATTTGGAGCGCTTTGTCGCCTATGATGGAAAAGGAAATATCTTCACATAAAAACTACACAGAAGCATTATCAGAAACTTCTGTGTGATGAGTGCATTCAACTCACTGACTTGAACGTTTCTTTTGATAGGACAGTTTTGAAACACTCCTTTTGTAGAATCTGCAAGTGTTTATTTCGAGTGCTTTGAGGCCTATGCTGGAAAAGGAAGTATCTTCACATAACAACTACACAGAAGCATTCTCAGAAACTTCTTTGTGATGAGTGCATTCAACTCACAGACTTCAGCCTTTCTTTTGAAAGAGCAGTTTTGAATCACTCTTTCTGTAGAATCTGCACGTGGATATTTGGATCGCTTTAAGGCCTATTCTGGGAAAAGAAATATCTTCACCTAAAAACTAGACAGAAACATTCTCACAAACGTCTGTGTGATTAGTGCATTCAACTCACAGACTTGAACATTCCCTCTGAAAGAGCAGTTTGGAAACACTCCTTTTGTAGAATCTGCAAGTGTTTACTTGGAACGCTTTGACGCTTATGCTGGAAAACTAAATATCTTCACATAAAAATTGGACAGAAGAATTCTCAGAAACTTCTTTGTGATGAGTGCATTCTACTCACAGACTTGAACATTCCTCTTGATAGAGCAGTTTGGAAACACTCCTTTTGTAGAATCTGCAAGTGTTTATTTGGATCGCTTTGACGTCTATGCTGGAAAAGGAAATATCTTCTCCTAAAAACTACACAGAAGCATTCTCAGAAACTTCTGTGTGATGAGTGCATTCAACTCACACACTTGAACCTTTCTTTTGATAGGACAGTTTTGAAACACTCCTTTTGTAGAATCTGCAAGTGTTTATTTCGTGCGCTTTGGCGCCTATGCTGGAAAAGGAAGTATCTTCACATAACAACTACACAGAAGCATTCTCAGAAACTTCTTTGTGATGAGTGCATTCAACTCACAGACTTGAGCCTTTCTTTTGAAAGAGCAGTTTTGAAACACTCTTTTTGTAGAATCTGCAAGCGGATATTTGGAGCACTTTAAGGCCTTTTCTGGAAAAAGAAATATCTTCACATAACAACTACACAGAAGCATTCTCTGAAACTTCTTTGTGACGAGTGCATTCAACTCAGAGACTTGAGCCTTCCTTTTGAAAGAGCAGTTTTGAAACACTCTTTTTCTAGAGTCTGCAAGTGGATATTTGGAGGGCTTTTAGGCCTATGCTGGGAAAAGACATACCTTCACCTAAAAACTAGAAAGAAGCATTCTCACAAACATCTGTGTGATTAGTGCATTCAACTCACAGACTTGAACATTCCCTCTGATAGGGCAGTTTGGAAACACTCGTTTTGTAGAATCTGCAAGTGTTTTTTTGGAGCTCTTTGACGCCTATGCTGGAAAAGGAAATATCTTCACATAAAAACTAGCCAGAAGCATTCTCACAAATATCTGTGTGATTAGTGCATTCAACTCACAGACTTGAACATTCCCTCTGATAGAGCAGTTTGGAAACACTCCTTTTGTAGAATCTGCAAGTGTTTATTAGGAGCGCTTTGACGCCTATGCTGGAAAAGGAAATATCTTCACCTAAAAACTACACAGAAGCATTCTCAGAAACTTCTGTGTGATGAGTGCATTCAACTCACAGACTTGAACGTTTCTTTCGATAGGACAGTTTTGAAACACTCCTTTCGTAGAATCTGCAAGTGTTTATTTCGAGCGCTTTGAGGCCTATGCTGGAAAAGGAAGTATCTTCACATAAAAACTACACAGAAGTATTCTCAGAAACTTCTTTGTGATGAGTGCATTCAGCTCACAGACTTGAGCTGTGAAAGAGCAGTTTTGAAAGAGCAGTTTTGAAACACTCTTGTTGTAGAGGCTGCAAGTCGATATTTGGAGGGCTTTGAGACCTATGCTGGGAAAAGACATACCTTCACCTAAAAACTAGACAGAAGCATTCTCACAAACGTCTGTGTGATTAGTGCATTCAACTCACAGACTTGAACATTCCCTCTGATAGAGCAGTTTGGAAACACTCCTTTTATAGAATCTGCAAGTGTTTATTTGGAACGCTTTGACGCTTATGCTGGAAAAGGAAATATCTTCACATAAAAGCTAGACAGAAGCATTCTCAGAAACTTCTTTGTGATGAGTGCATTCTACTCACAGACTTGAACATTCCTCTTGAGAGAGCAGTTTGGAAACACTGCTTTTTTAGAATCTGCAAGTGTTTATTTGGATCGCTTTGACGCCTATGCTGGAAAAGTTAATATCTTCACATAAAAACTACACAGAAGTATTCTCAGAAACTTCTGTGTGATGAGTGAATTCAACTCACAGACTTGATCGTTTCTTTTGATAGGACAGTTTTGAAACACTCCTTTTGTAGAATCTGCAAGTGTTTATTTCGAGCGCTTTGAGGCCTATGCTGGAAAAGGATTTATCTTCACATAAAACTACACAGAAGCATTCTCAGAAACTTCTTTGTGATGAGTGCATTAAACTCACAGACTTGAGCCTTTCTTTAGAAACAGCAGTTTTGAAACACTCTTTTTGTAGAATCTGCAAGTCGATATTTGGAGCTCTTTAAGGCCTCTTCCGGAAAAAGAGATATCTTCACCTAAAAACTAGACAGAAGAATTCTCACAAACTTCTGTGTGATTAGTGCATTCAACTCACAGACTTGAACATTCCTTTTGATAGAGCAGTTTGGAAACACTCCTTTTGCAGAATCTGCAAGTGTTTATTTGGAGCGCTTTGATGCCTATGTTGGAAAAGGAAATATCTTCACATAAAAACTAGACAGTAGCATTCTCAGAAACTTCTTTGTGATGAGTGCATTCTACTCAGAGAGTTGAAACCTCTTTTTGGTGGAAGAGTTTTCAAGCTCTCCTTTTGTAGAATCTGCAAGTGCATATTTGGAGCGCTGCGAGGCCCATGCTGGGAAATGAAATATCTTCACCTAAAAACTACACAGAAGCATTCTCAGAAACTTCTGTGTGATGAGTGCATTCAACTCACCGACTTGAACGTTTCTTTTGATAGGACAGTTTTGAAACACTCCTTTTGTAGAATCTGCAAGTGTTTATTTCGAGCGCTTTGAGGCCTATGCTGGAAAAGGAAGTATCTTCACATAACAACTACACAGAAGCATTCTCAGAAACTTCTTTGGGATGAGTGCATTCAACTCACAGACTTGAGCCTTTCTTTTGAAAGAGCAGTTTTGAAACACTCTTTTTGTAGAATCTGCAAGTGAATATTTGGAGCGCTTTAAGGTCTCTTCTGGGAAAAGAAATATCTTCACCTAAAAACTAGACAGAAGCATTCTGACAAACATCTCTGTGATTAGTGCATTCAACTCACAGACTTGAACATTCTCTCTGATAGGGCAGTTTGGAAACACTCCTTTTGTAGAATCTGCAAGTGTTTATTTGGAGCGCTTTGACGCCTATGATGGAAAAGGAAATATCTTCACATAAAAACTAGACAGAAGGATTCTTAGAAACTTCTTTGTGTTGAGTGCATTCTACTCACAGAGTTGAAGCCTCTTTTTCGTGGAAGAGTTTTCAACCTCTCTTTTTGTAGAATCTGCAAGTGCATATTTGGAGCGCTCCGAGGCCTATGCTGGGAAATGAAATATCTTCACCTAAAAACTACACAGAAGCATTCTCAGAAACTTTTGCGTGATGAGTGCATTCAACTCACAGACTTGAACGTTTCTTTTGATAGGACAGTTTTGAAACACTCCTTTCGTAGAATCTGCAAGTGTTTATTTCGAACGCTTTGTGGCCTACGCTGGAAAAGGAAGTATCTTCACATAACAACTACACAGAAGCATTCTCAGAAACTTCTTTGTGATGAGTGCATTCATCTCACGGACTTGAGCCTTCCTTTTGAAAGAGCAGTTTTGAAACACTCTTTTTGTACAGTCTGCAAGTGAATATTTGGAGGGCTTTGAGGCCTATGCTGGTAAAAGAAATATCTTCACCTAAAAACTAGACAGAAGGGTTCTCACAAACATCTCTGTGACTAGTGCATTCAACTCACAGACATAAACAGTCCCTCTGATAGGGCAGTTTGGAAACACTCCTTTTGTAGAATCTGCAAGTGTTTATTTGGAGCGCTTTGTCGCCTATGCTGGAAAATGAAATAACTTCACATAAAAACTAGGCAGAAGCATTCTCAGAAACTTCTTTGTGATGAGTGCATTCTACTCACAGACTTGAACATTCCTTTTGATAGAGCAGTTTGGAAACAATCCTTTTGTAGAATCTGCAAGTGTTTATTTGGAGCGCTTTCACGCCTATGCTGGAAAAGGAAATATATTCACCTAAAAACTACAGACAAGCATTCCCAGTAACTTCTTTGTAACGTCTGCATTCAACTCACAGAGTTACACCTTTCTTTCGATAGAGAAGTTTTGAAACACTCTTTTAGAAGAATCTTCAAGTGGATGGATGGAGTGCTTTGAGGCCTGTCCTGGACAAGGAAATATCTTCAACTAGAAACGAGACAAAAGCATTCGCAGAAAGTTCCCTCTGCTTTGTGCATTCAACTCACAGAGTCCAACCTGCCTTTTGAAAGAGCAGTTTTGAAACACTCTTTTTGTAGAGTCTGCAAGTGGATATTTGGAGGGCTTTCAGGCCTATACTGGGAAAAGAAATATTTTCAACTAAAAACTAGACAGAAGCATTCTCACAAACATCTGTATAATTAGTGCATTCAACTCACAGACTTGAGCATTCCCTCTGATAGGGCAGTTTGGAAACACTCCTTTTGTAGAATCTGCAAGTGTTTATTTGGATCGCTTTGACGCCTATGCTGGAAAAGGAAATATCTTCACATAAAAACTAGCCAGAAGCATTCTCAGAAACTTCTTTGTGATGAATGCATTCTACTCACGGAATTGAACATTCCCCTTGAGAGAGCAGTAGGGAAACACTCCTTTTGTAGAATCTGCAAGTGTTTATTTGGAGCGCTTTGACGCCTAGGCTGGAAAAGGAAATATCTTCACATAAAAACTAGCCAGAAGCATTCTCAGAAACTTCTGTGTGATGAGTGCATTCAACTCACCGACTTGAACGTTTCTTTTGATAGGACACTTTTGAAACACTCCTTTCGTAAAATCTGCAAGTGTTTATTTCGAGCGCTTTGAGGCCTATGCTGGAAAAGGAATTATCTTCACATAAAAACTACACAGAAGCATTCTCAGAAACTTCTTTGTGATGAGTGCATTCATCTCACAGACTTGAGCCTTCCTTTTGAAAGAGCAGTTTTGAAACACTCTTTTTGTACAGTCTGCAAGTTGATATTTGGAGGGCTTTGAGGCCTACGCTGGGAAAAGAAATATCTTCACCTAAAAACTAGACAGAAGCATTCTCACAAACTTCTGTGTGATTAGTGCATTCAACTAACAGACTTGAATATTGCCTCTGATAGAGCAGTTTGGAAACAATCCTTTTGTAGAATCTGCAAGTGTTTATTTGGAGCGCTTTGACGCCTAGGCTGTAAAAGGAAATATCTTCACATAAAAACTAGCCAGAAGCATTCTCAGAAACTTCTTTGTGATGAGTGCATTCTACTCACAGAGTTGAAGCCTCTTTTTGGTGGAAGAGTTTTCAAGCTCCCTTTTTGTAGAATCTGCAAGTATATATTTGGAGCGTTCCGAGGCCTACGCTGGGAAATGAAATATCTTCACCTAAAAACTACACAGAAGCATTCTCAGAAACTTCTGCGTGATGAGTGCATTCAACTCACAGACTTGAACGTTTCTTTTGATAGGACAGTTTTGAAACACTCCTTTCGTAGAATCTGCAATTGTTTATTTTGAGCGCTTTGAGGCCTATGCTGGAAAAGGAAGTATCTTCACATAACAACTACACAGAAGCATTCTCAGAAACTTCTTTGTGATGAGTACATTCAACTCACAGACTTGAGCCTTCCTTCTGAAAGAGCAGTTTTGAAGCACTCGTTTTGTAGAGTCTGCAAGTGGATATTTGGAGGGCTTTGAGGCCTATGCTGGG
Source organism: Pongo abelii (assembly GCF_028885655.2). Classification (NCBI taxonomy): domain Eukaryota; kingdom Metazoa; phylum Chordata; class Mammalia; order Primates; family Hominidae; genus Pongo; species Pongo abelii. The sequence goes on from NC_071993.2 coordinate 41,768,458, forward strand.
AAAAGAAATATCTTCTCCTAAAAACTAGACAGAAGCATTCTCACAAACTTCTGTATGATTAGTGCATTCAACTCACAGACTTGAACATTCCCTCGGATAGAGCAGTTTGGAAACACTCCTTTTGTGGAATCTGCAAGTGTTTATTTGGAATGCTTTGACGCCTATGCTGGAAAAGGAAATATCTTCACATAAAAACTAGCCAGAAGTATTCTCAGAAACTTCTTTGTGATGAGTGCATTCTACTCACAGACTTGAACATTCCTATTGAGAGAGCAGTTTGGAAACACTCCTTTTTTGGAATCTGCAAACGTTTATTTGGATCGCTTTGACGCCTATGCTGGAAAAGGAAATATCTTCACCTAAAAACTACACAGTAGCATTCTCAGAAACTTCTTTGTAATGAGTGCATTGAAATCACAGACTTGAGCCTTTCTTTTGAAAGAGCAGTTTTGAAACACTCTTTTTGTAGAATCTGCAAGTGGATATTTGGAGCGCTTTAAGGCCTATTCTCGGAAAAGGAATATCTTCGCCTAAAAACTAGAGAGAAGCATTCTCACAAACTTCTGTCTGATTAGTGCATTTAACTCACAGACTTGAACATTCCCTCGAATAGAGCAGTTTGGAAACAATCCTTTTGTAGAATCTGCAAGTGTTTATTTGGAGCGCTTTGACGCCTATGCTGGAAAAGGAAATATCTTCACATAAAAACTAGACAGAAGCATTCTCACAAACTTCTGTGTGATGAGTAAATTCTACTCACAGAATTGAAGCCTCTTTTTGTTGGAAGAGTTTTCAAGCTCTCTTTTTGTAGAATCTGCAAGTGCATATATGGAGCGCTCCGAGGCCTATGCTGGGAAATGAAATATCTTCACCTTAAAACTACACAGAAGCATTCTCAGAAACTTCTGTGTGATGAGTGCATTCAACTCACAGACTTGTACGTTTCTTTTGATAGGACAGTTTTGAAACACTCCTTTCGTAGAATCTGCAAATGTTTATTTTGAGCGCTTTGAGGCCTATGCTGGAAAAGGAAGTATCTTCACATAACAACTACACAGAAGCATTCTCAGAAACCTCTTTGGGATGAGTGCATTCAACTCACGGACTTGAGCCTTTCTTTTGAAAGAGCAGTTTTGAAACACTCTTTTTGTAGAATCTGCAAGTGAATATTTGGAGCGCTTTAAGGTCTCTTCCGGGAAAAGAAATATCTTCACCTAAAAACTAGACAGAAGCATTCTGACAAACATCTCTGTGATTAGTGCATTCAACTCACAGACTTGAACATTCCCTCTAATAGGGCAGTTTGGAAACACTCCTTTTGTAGAATCTGCAAGTGTTTATTTGGAGCGCTTTGACGCCTATGATGGAAAAGGAAATATCTTCACATAAAAACTAGACAGCAGGATTCTTAGAAACTTCTTTGTGTTGAGTGCATTCTACTAACAGAGTTGAAGCCTCTTTTTCGTGGAAGAGTTTTCAACCTCTCTTTTTGTAGAATCTGCAAGTGCATATTTGGAGCGCTCCGAGGCCTATGCTGGGAATTGAAATATCTTCACCTAAAAACTACACAGAAGCATTCTCAGAAACTTCTTTGTGATGAGTGCATTCATCTCACGGACTTGAGCCTTCCTTTTGAAAGAGCAGTTTTGAAACACTCTTTTTGTACAGTCTGCAAGTGGATATTTGGAGGGCTTTGAGGCCTATGCTGGGAAAAGAAATATCTTCACCTAAAAACTAGACAGAAGCATTCTCACAAACTTCTGTGTGATTAGTGCATTCAACTAACAGACTTGAATATTGCCTCTGATAGAGCAGTTTGGAAACAATCCTTTTGTAGAATCTGCAAGTGTTTATTTGGAGCGCTTTGACGCCTAGGCTGGAAAAGGAAATATCTTCACATAAAAACTAGCCAGTAGCATTCTCAGAAACTTCTTTGTGATGAGTGCATTCTACTCACAGAGTTGAAGCCTCTTTTTGGTGGAAGAGTTTTCAAGCTCCCTTTTTGTAGAATCTGCAAGTCCATATTTGGAGCGCTCTGAGGCCTACGCTGGGAAATGAAATATCTTCACCTAAAAACTACACAGAAGCATTCTCAGAAACTTCTGCGTGATGAGTGCATTCAACTCACAGACTTGAACGTTTCTTTTGATAGGACAGTTTTGAAACACTCCTTTTGGAGAATCTGCAAATGTTTATTTCGAGCGCTTTGGGGCCTATGCTGGAAAAAGAAGTATCTTCACATAACAACTACACAGAAGCATTCTCAGAAACTTCTTTTTGATGAGTGCATTCAACTCACAGACTTGAGCATTTCTTTTGAAAGAGCAGTTTTGAAACACTCCTTTTGTAGAATCTGCAAGTGGATATTTGGAGCACTTTAAGGCCTTTTCTGGAAAGAGAAATATCTTCACCTAAAAACTAGACAGAAGAATTCTCACAAACTTCTGTGTGATTAGTGCATTGAACTCACAGACTTGAACATTCCTTTTGATAGAGCAGTTTGGAAACACTCCTTTTGTAGAATCTGCAAGTGTTTATTTGGAGCGCTTTGACGCCTATGCTGGAAAAGGAAATATCTTCACATAAAAACTAGCCAGAAGAATTCTCAGAAACTTCTTTGTGATGAGTGCATTCTACTCATGGACTTGAACATTCCCCTTGAGAGAGCAGTTTGGAAACACTCCTTTTGTAGAATCTCCAAATGTTTATTTGGATCGCTTTGACGCCAATGCTGGAAACGGAAATATCTTCACCTAAAAACTACACAGAAGCATTCTCAGAAACTTCTGTGTGATGAGTGCATTCAACTCACAGACTTGGGCCTTTCTTTTGATAGGACAGTTTTGAAACACTCCTTTTGTAGAATCTGCAAGTGTTTTTTTCGAGCGCTTTGGGGCCTATGCTGGAAAAGGAAGTATCTTCACATAACAACTACACAGAAGCATTCTCGGAAACTTCTTTGTGATGAGTGCATTCAACTCACAGACTTGAGCCTTCCTTTTGAAAGAGCAGTTTTGAAACACACTTTTTGTAGAGTCTGCATGTGGATATTTGGAGGGATTTGAGGCCTCTGCTGGGAAAAGAAATATCTTCACCGAAAAACTAGACAGAAGCATTCTCACAAACATCTGTGTGATTAGTGCATTCAACTCACAGACTTGAACATTCCCTCTGATAGGGCAGTTTGGAAACACTCCTTTTGTAGAATCTGCAAGTGTTTATTTGGAGCGCTTTTGCGCCTATGCTGGAAAAGGAAATATCTTCACATAAAAACTAGCCAGAAACATTCTCAGAAACTTCTTTGTGATGAGTGCATTCTACTCACAGACTTGAACATTCCTCTTGAGAGAGCAGTTTGGAAACACTCCTTTTGTAGTATCTGCAAGTGTCTATTTGGATCGCTTTGACGCCTATGCTGGAAAAGGAAATATCTTCACCTGAAAACTACACAGAAGGATTCTCAGAAACTTCTGTGTGATGAGTGTATTCAACTCACAGACTTGAGCGTTTCTTTTGATAGGACAGTTTTGAAACACTCCTTTTGTAGAATCTGCAAGTGTTTATTTCGAGCCCTTTGAGGCCTATGCTGGAAAAGGAAGTATCTTCACATAACAACTACACAGAAGCATTCTCGCAAACTTCTTTGTGATGGTGCATTCAACTCACAGACTTGAGCCTTCCTTTTGAAAGAGCAGTTTTGAAACACTCTTTTTGTAGAGTCTGCAATTGGATATTTGGAGGGCTTTGAGGCCTATGCTGGGAAAAGAAATATCTTCACCTAAAAACTAGACAGAAGCATTCTCACAAACTTCTGTCTGATTAGTGCATTCAACTCACAGACTTGAACATTCCCTCTGAAAAAGCAGTTTGGAAACACTCCTTTTGTAGATTCTGCAAGTGTTTACTTGGAACGCTATGACGCTTATGCTGGAAAACGAAATATCTTCACATAAAAATTAGACAGAAGAATTCTCAGAAACTTCTTTGTCATGAGTGCATTCTACTCACAGACTTGAACGTTCCTCTTGTTAGAGCAGTTTTTAAACACTCCTTTTGTAGAATCTGCAAGTGTTTGTTTGGATCGCTTTGACGTCTATGCTGGAAAAGGAAATATCTTCACCTAAAAACTACACAGAAGCATTCTCAGAAACTTCTGTGTGATGAGTGCATTCAACTCACAGACTTGAACTTTTCTTTTGATAGGACAGTTTTGAAACACTCCTTTTGGAGAATCTGCAAATGTTTATTTCGAGCGCTTTGGGGCCTATGCTGGAAAAAGAAGTATCTTCACATAACAACTACACAGAAGCATTCTCAGAAACTTCTTTTTGATGAGTGCATTCAACTCACAGACTTGAGCATTTCTTTTGAAAGAGCAGTTTTGAAACACACTTTTTGTAGAGTCTGCATGTGGATATTTGGAGGGTTTTGAGGCCTCTACTGGGAAAGAAATATCTTCACCGAAAAACTAGACAGAAGCATTCTCACAAACATCTGTGTGATTAGTGCATTCAACTCACAGACTTGAACATTCCCTCTGATAGGGCAGTTTGGAAACACTCCTTTTGTAGAATCTGCAAGTGTTTATTTGGAGCGCTTTTGCGGCTATGCTGGAAAAGGAAATATCTTCACATAAAAACTAGCCAGAAACATTCTCAGAAACTTCTCTGTCATGAGTGCATTCTACTCACAGACTTGAACATTCCTCTTGAGAGAGCAGTTTGGAAACACTCCTTTTGTAGTATCTGCAAGTGTCTATTTGGATCGCTTTGACGCCTATGCTGGAAAAGGAAATATCTTCACCTGAAAACTACACAGAAGCATTCTCAGAAACTTCTGTGTGATGAGTGTATTCAACTCACAGACTTGAGCGTTTCTTTTGATAGGACAGATTTGAAACACTCCTTTTGTAGAATCTGCAAGTGTTTATTTCGAGCGCTTTGAGGCCTATGCTGGAAAAGGAAGTATCTTCACATAACAACTACACAGAAGCATTCTCAGAAACTTCTTTGTGATGAGTGCATTCAACTCTGAGACCTGAGCCTTTCTTTTGAAAGAGCAGTTTTGAAACACTCCTTCTGAAGTATCTGCCAGTGGATATTTGGAGCACTTTAAGGCCTTTTCTAGAAAAAGAAATATCTTCACCTAAAAACTAAACAGAAGAATTCTCACAAACTTCTGTGTGATTAGTGCATTCAACTCACAGACTTGAACATTCCTTTTGATAGACCAGTTTGGAAACACTCCTTTTGTAGAATCTGCAAGTGTTTATTTGGAGCGCTTTGAGGCCTATGTTGGAAAAGGAAATATCTTGACATAAATACTAGACAGAAGCATTCTCAGAAACTTCTTTGTGATGAGTGCATTCCACTCAGAGAGTTAAAGCCTCTTTTTGGTGGAAGAGTTTTCAAGCTCTCCTTTTGTAGAATCTGCAAGTGCATATTTGGAGCGGTCCGAGGCCTATACTGGGAAATGAAATATCTTCACCTAAAAACTACACAGAAGCATTCTCAGAAACTTCTGTGTGATGAGTGTATGCAACTCACAGACTTGAGCGTTTCTTTTGATAGGACAGTTTTGAAACACTCCTTTTGTAGAATCTGCAAGTGTTTATTTCGAGCGCATTGAGGCCTATGCTGGAAAAGGATGTATCTTCACATAACAACTAGACAGAAGCATTCTCAGAAACTTCTTTGTGATGAGTTCATTCAACTCTGAGACTTGAGCCTTTCTTTTGAAAGAGCAGCTTTGAAACACTCTTTCTGTAGTATCTCCCAGTGGATATTTGGAGCACTTTAAGGCCTTTTCTGGAAAAAGAGATATCTTCACCTAAAAACTAGACAGAAGAATTCTCAAAAACTTCTGTGTGATTAGTGCATTCAACTCACAGACTTGAACATTCCTTTTGATAGAGCAGTTTGGAAACACTCCTTTTGCAGAATCTGCAAGTGTTTATTTGGAGCGCTTTGACGCCTATGCTGGAAAATGAAATATCTTCACATAAAAACTAGACAGTAGCATTCTCAGAAACTTCTTTGCGATGAGTGCATTCTACTCAGAGAGTTGAAGCCTCTTTTTGGTGGAAGAGTTTTCAAGCTCTCCTTTTGTAGAATCTGCAAGTGCATATTTGGAGCGCTGCGAGGCCCATGCTGGGAAATGAAATATCTTCACCTAAAAACTACACAGAAGCATTCTCAGAAACTTCTGTGTGATGAGTGCATTCAACTCACAGACTTGAACGTTTCTTTTGATAGGACAGTTTTGAAACACTCCTTTCGTAGAATCTGCAATTGTTTATTTCGAGCGCTTTGAGGCCTATGCTGGAAAAGGAAGTATCTTCACATAACAACTACACAGAAGCATTCTCAGAAACTTCTTTGTGATGAGTACATTCAACTCACAGACTTGAGCCTTCCTTCTGAAAGAGCAGTTTTGAAGCACTCGTTTTGTAGAGTCTGCAAGTGGATATTTGGAGGGCTTTGAGGCCTATGCTGGGAAAAGAAATATCTTCTCCTAAAAACTAGACAGAAGCATTCTCACAAACTTCTGTATGATTAGTGCATTCAACTCACAGACTTGAACATTCCCTCGGATAGAGCAGTTTGGAAACACTCCTTTTGTGGAATCTGCAAGTGTTTATTTGGAATGCTTTGACGCCTATGCTGGAAAAGGAAATATCTTCACATAAAAACTAGCCAGAAGTATTCTCAGAAACTTCTTTGTGATGAGTGCATTCTACTCACAGACTTGAACATTCCTCTTGATAGAGCAGTTTTGAAACACTCTTTTTGTAGAATCTGCAAGTGAATATTTGGAGCGCTTTAAGGTCTCTTCTGGGAAAAGAAATATCTTCACCTAAAAACTAGACAGAAGCATTCTGACAAACATCTCTGTGATTAGTGCATTCAACTCACAGACTTGAACATTCCCTCTGATAGGGCAGTTTGGAAACACTCCTTTTGTAGAATCTGCAAGTGTTTATTTGGAGCGCTTTGACGCCTATGATGGAAAAGGAAATATCTTCACATAAAAACTAGACAGAAGGATTCTTAGAAACTTCTTTGTGTTGAGTGCATTCTACTCACAGAGTTGAAGCCTCTTTTTCGTGGAAGAGTTTTCAACCTCTCTTTTTGTAGAATCTGCAAGTGCATATTTGGAGCGCTCCGAGGCCTATGCTGGGAAATGAAATATCTTCACCTAAAAACTACACAGAAGCATTCTCAGAAACTTTTGCGTGATGAGTGCATTCAACTCACAGACTTGAACGTTTCTTTTGATAGGACAGTTTTGAAACACTCCTTTCGTAGAATCTGCAAGTGTTTATTTCGAACGCTTTGTGGCCTACGCTGGAAAAGGAAGTATCTTCACATAACAACTACACAGAAGCATTCTCAGAAACTTCTTTGTGATGAGTGCATTCATCTCACAGACTTGAGCCTTCCTTTTGAAAGAGCAGTTTTGAAACACCCTTTTTGTACAGTCTGCAAGTGGATATTTGGAGGGCTTTGAGGCCTATGCTGGTAAAAGAAATATCTTCACCTAAAAACTAGACAGAAGGGTTCTCACAAACATCTCTGTGATTAGTGCATTCAACTCACAGACATAAACAGTCCCTCTGATAGGGCAGTTTGGAAACACTCCTTTTGTAGAATCTGCAAGTGTTTATTTGGAGCTCTTTGTCGCCTATGCTGGAAAATGAAATAACTTCACATAAAAACTAGGCAGAAGCATTCTCAGAAACTTCTTTGTGATGAGTGCATTCTACTCACAGACTTGAACATTCCTTTTGATAGAGCAGTTTGGAAACAATCCTTTTGTAGAATCTGCAAGTGTTTATTTGGAGCGCTTTCACGCCTATGCTGGAAAAGGAAATATATTCACCCAAAAACTACAGACAAGCATTCCCAGTAACTTCTTTGTAACGTCTGCATTCAAATCACAGAGTTACACCTTTCTTTCGATAGAGAAGTTTTGAAACACTCTTTTAGAAGAATCTTCAAGTGGATGGATGGAGTGCTTTGAGGCCTGTCCTGGACAAGGAAATATCTTCAACTAGAAACGAGACAAAAGCATTCGCAGAATGTTCCCTCTGCTTTGTGCATTCAACTCACAGAGTCCAACCTGCCTTTTGAAAGAGCAGTTTTGAAACACTCTTTTTGTAGAGTCTGCAAGTGGATATTTGGAGGGCTTTCAGGCCTATACTGGGAAAAGAAATATTTTCAACTAAAAACTAGACAGAAGCATTCTCACAAACATCTGTATAATTAGTGCATTCAACTCACAGACTTGAGCATTCCCTCTGATAGGGCAGTTTGGAAACACTCCTTTTGTAGAATCTGCAAGTGTTTATTTGGATCGCTTTGACGCCTATGCTGGAAAAGGAAATATCTTCACATAAAAACTAGCCAGAAGCATTCTCAGAAACTTCTTTGTGATGAATGCATTCTACTCACGGAATTGAACATTCCCCTTGAGAGAGCAGTAGGGAAACACTCCTTTTGTAGAATCTGCAAGTGTTTATTTGGAGCGCTTTGACGCCTAGGCTGGAAAAGGAAATATCTTCACATAAAAACTAGCCAGAAGCATTCTCAGAAACTTCTGTGTGATGAGTGCATTCAACTCACAGACTTGAACGTCTCTTTTGATAGGACACTTTTGAAACACTCCTTTCGTAAAATCTGCAAGTGTTTATTTCGAGCGCTTTGAGGCCTATGCTGGAAAAGGAATTATCTTCACATAAGAACTACACAGAAGCATTCTCAGAAACTTCTTTGTGATGAGTGCATTCATCTCACAGACTTGAGCCTTCCTTTTGAAAGAGCAGTTTTGAAACACTCTTTTCGTAGGGTCTGCAAGTTGATATTTGGAGGGCTTTGAGGCCTACGCTGGGAAAAGAAATATCTTCACCTAAAAACTAGACAGAAGCATTCTCACAAACTTCTGTGTGATTAGTGCATTCAACTAACAGACTTGAATATTGCCTCTGATAGAGCAGTTTGGAAACAATCCTTTTGTAGAATCTGCAAGTGTTTATTTGGAGCGCTTTGACGCCTAGGCTGTAAAAGGAAATATCTTCACATAAAAACTAGCCAGAAGCATTCTCAGAAACTTCTTTGTGATGAGTGCATTCTACTCACAGAGTTGAAGCCTCTTTTTGGTGGAAGAGTTTTCAAGCTCCCTTTTTGTAGAATCTGCAAGTATATATTTGGAGCGCTCCGAGGCCTACGCTGGGAAATGAAATATCTTCACCTAAAAACTACACAGAAGCATTCTCAGAAACTTCTGCGTGATGAGTGCATTCAACTCACAGACTTGAACGTTTCTTTTGATAGGACAGTTTTGAAACACTCCTTTCGTAGAATCTGCAATTGTTTATTTCGAGCGCTTTGAGGCCTATGCTGGAAAAGGAAGTATCTTCACATAACAACTACACAGAAGCATTCTCAGAAACTTCTTTGTGATGAGTACATTCAACTCACAGACTTGAGCCTTCCTTCTGAAAGAGCAGTTTTGAAGCACTCGTTTTGTAGAGTCTGCAAGTGGATATTTGGAGGGCTTTGAGGCCTATGCTGGGAAAAGAAATATCTTCTCCTAAAAACTAGACAGAAGCATTCTCACAAACTTCTGTATGATTAGTGCATTCAACTCACAGACTTGAACATTCCCTCGGATAGAGCAGTTTGGAAACACTCCTTTTGTGGAATCTGCAAGTGTTTATTTGGAATGCTTTGACGCCTATGCTGGAAAAGGAAATATCTTCACATAAAAACTAGCCAGAAGTATTCTCAGAAACTTCTTTGTGATGAGTGCATTCTACTCACAGACTTGAACATTCCTATTGAGAGAGCAGTTTGGAAACACTCCTTTTTTGGAATCTGCAAACGTTTATTTGGATCGCTTTGACGCCTATGCTGGAAAAGGAAATATCTTCACCTAAAAACTACACAGAAGCATTCTCAGAAACTTCTGTGTGATGAGTGCATTCAACTCACAGACTTGAACGTTTCTTTTCATAGGACATTTTTGAAACACTCCTTTTGTAGAATCTGCAAGTGTTTATTTCGAGCTCTTTGAGGCCTATGCTGGAAAAGGAAGTATCTTCACATAACAACTACACAGTAGCATTCTCAGAAACTTCTTTGTAATGAGTGCATTGAAATCACAGACTTGAGCCTTTCTTTTGAAAGAGCAGTTTTGAAACACTCTTTTTGTAGAATCTGCAAGTGGATATTTGGAGCGCTTTAAGGCCTATTCTCGGAAAAGGAATATCTTCGCCTAAAAACTAGAGAGAAGCATTCTCACAAACTTCCGTCTGATTAGTGCATTTAACTCACAGACTTGAACATTCCCTCGAATAGAGCAGTTTGGAAACAATCCTTTTGTAGAATCTGCAAGTGTTTATTTGGAGCGCTTTGACGCCTATGCTGGAAAAGGAAATATCTTCACATAAAAACTAGACAGAAGCATTCTCACAAACTTCTGTGTGATGAGTAAATTCTACTCACAGAATTGAAGCCTCTTTTTGTTGGAAGAGTTTTCAAGCTCTCTTTTTGTAGAATCTGCAAGTGCATATATGGAGCGCTCCGAGGCCTATGCTGGGAAATGAAATATCTTCACCTTAAAACTACACAGAAGCATTCTCAGAAACTTCTGTGTGATGAGTGCATTCAACTCACAGACTTGTACGTTTCTTTTGATAGGACAGTTTTGAAACACTCCTTTCGTAGAATCTGCAAATGTTTATTTTGAGCGCTTTGAGGCCTATGCTGGAAAAGGAAGTATCTTCACATAACAACTACACAGAAGCATTCTCAGAAACCTCTTTGGGATGAGTGCATTCAACTCACGGACTTGAGCCTTTCTTTTGAAAGAGCAGTTTTGAAACACTCTTTTTGTAGAATCTGCAAGTGAATATTTGGAGCGCTTTAAGGTCTCTTCCGGGAAAAGAAATATCTTCACCTAAAAACTAGACTGAAGCATTCTGACAAACATCTCTGTGATTAGTGCATTCAACTCACAGACTTGAACATTCCCTCTAATAGGGCAGTTTGGAAACACTCCTTTTGTAGAATCTGCAAGTGTTTATTTGGAGCGCTTTGACGCCTATGATGGAAAAGGAAATATCTTCACATAAAAACTAGACAGCAGGATTCTTAGAAACTTCTTTGTGTTGAGTGCATTCTACTAACAGAGTTGAAGCCTCTTTTTCGTGGAAGAGTTTTCAACCTCTCTTTTTGTAGAATCTGCAAGTGCATATTTGGAGCGCTCCGAGGCCTATGCTGGGAATTGAAATATCTTCACCTAAAAACTACACAGAAGCATTCTCAGAAACTTCTTTGTGATGAGTGCATTCATCTCACGGACTTGAGCCTTCCTTTTGAAAGAGCAGTTTTGAAACACTCTTTTTGTACAGTCTGCAAGTGGATATTTGGAGGGCTTTGAGGCCTATGCTGGGAAAAGAAATATCTTCACCTAAAAACTAGACAGAAGCATTCTCACAAACTTCTGTGTGATTAGTGCATTCAACTAACAGACTTGAATATTGCCTCTGATAGAGCAGTTTGGAAACAATCCTTTTGTAGAATCTGCAAGTGTTTATTTGGAGCGCTTTGACGCCTAGGCTGGAAAAGGAAATATCTTCACATAAAAACTAGCCAGTAGCATTCTCAGAAACTTCTTTGTGATGAGTGCATTCTACTCACAGAGTTGAAGCCTCTTTTTGGTGGAAGAGTTTTCAAGCTCCCTTTTTGTAGAATCTGCAAGTCCATATTTGGAGCGCTCTGAGGCCTACGCTGGGAAATGAAATATCTTCACCTAAAAACTACACAGAAGCATTCTCAGAAACTTCTGCGTGATGAGTGCATTCAACTCACAGACTTGAACGTTTCTTTTGATAGGACAGTTTTGAAACACTCCTTTTGGAGAATCTGCAAATGTTTATTTCGAGCGCTTTGGGGCCTATGCTGGAAAAAGAAGTATCTTCACATAACAACTACACAGAAGCATTCTCAGAAACTTCTTTTTGATGAGTGCATTCAACTCACAGACTTGAGCATTTCTTTTGAAAGAGCAGTTTTGAAACACTCCTTTTGTAGAATCTGCAAGTGGATATTTGGAGCACTTTAAGGCCTTTTCTGGAAAGAGAAATATCTTCACGTAAAAACTAGACAGAAGAATTCTCACAAACTTCTGTGTGATTAGTGCATTGAACTCACAGACTTGAACATTCCTTTTGATAGAGCAGTTTGGAAACACTCCTTTTGTAGAATCTGCAAGTGTTTATTTGGAGCGCTTTGACGCCTATGCTGGAAAAGGAAATATCTTCACATAAAAACTAGCCAGAAGAATTCTCAGAAACTTCTTTGTGATGAGTGCATTCTACTCATGGACTTGAACATTCCCCTTGAGAGAGCAGTTTGGAAACACTCCTTTTGTAGAATCTCCAAATGTTTATTTGGATCGCTTTGACGCCAATGCTGGAAACGGAAATATCTTCACCTAAAAACTACACAGAAGCATTCTCAGAAACTTCTGTGTGATGAGTGCATTCAACTCACAGACTTGGGCCTTTCTTTTGATAGGACAGTTTTGAAACACTCCTTTTGTAGAATCTGCAAGTGTTTTTTTCGAGCGCTTTGGGGCCTATGCTGGAAAAGGAAGTATCTTCACATAACAACTACACAGAAGCATTCTCGGAAACTTCTTTGTGATGAGTGCATTCAACTCACAGACTTGAGCCTTCCTTTTGAAAGAGCAGTTTTGAAACACACTTTTTGTAGAGTCTGCATGTGGATATTTGGAGGGATTTGAGGCCTCTGCTGGGAAAAGAAATATCTTCACCGAAAAACTAGACAGAAGCATTCTCACAAACATCTGTGTGATTAGTGCATTCAACTCACAGACTTGAACATTCCCTCTGATAGGGCAGTTTGGAAACACTCCTTTTGTAGAATCTGCAAGTGTTTATTTGGAGCGCTTTTGCGCCTATGCTGGAAAAGGAAATATCTTCACATAAAAACTAGCCAGAAACATTCTCAGAAACTTCTTTGTGATGAGTGCATTCTACTCACAGACTTGAACATTCCTCTTGAGAGAGCAGTTTGGAAACACTCCTTTTGTAGTATCTGCAAGTGTCTATTTGGATCGCTTTGACGCCTATGCTGGAAAAGGAAATATCTTCACCTGAAAACTACACAGAAGGATTCTCAGAAACTTCTGTGTGATGAGTGTATTCAACTCACAGACTTGAGCGTTTCTTTTGATAGGACAGTTTTGAAACACTCCTTTTGTAGAATCTGCAAGTGTTTATTTCGAGCCCTTTGAGGCCTATGCTGGAAAAGGAAGTATCTTCACATAACAACTACACAGAAGCATTCTCGCAAACTTCTTTGTGATGGTGCATTCAACTCACAGACTTGAGCCTTCCTTTTGAAAGAGCAGTTTTGAAACACTCTTTTTGTAGAGTCTGCAATTGGATATTTGGAGGGCTTTGAGGCCTATGCTGGGAAAAGAAATATCTTCACCTAAAAACTAGACAGAAGCATTCTCACAAACTTCTGTCTGATTAGTGCATTCAACTCACAGACTTGAACATTCCCTCTGAAAAAGCAGTTTGGAAACACTCCTTTTGTAGATTCTGCAAGTGTTTACTTGGAACGCTATGACGCTTATGCTGGAAAACGAAATATCTTCACATAAAAATTAGACAGAAGAATTCTCAGAAACTTCTTTGTCATGAGTGCATTCTACTCACAGACTTGAACGTTCCTCTTGTTAGAGCAGTTTTTAAACACTCCTTTTGTAGAATCTGCAAGTGTTTGTTTGGATCGCTTTGACGTCTATGCTGGAAAAGGAAATATCTTCACCTAAAAACTACACAGAAGCATTCTCAGAAACTTCTGTGTGATGAGTGCATTCAACTCACAGACTTGAACTTTTCTTTTGATAGGACAGTTTTGAAACACTCCTTTTGGAGAATCTGCAAATGTTTATTTCGAGCGCTTTGGGGCCTATGCTGGAAAAAGAAGTATCTTCACATAACAACTACACAGAAGCATTCTCAGAAACTTCTTTTTGATGAGTGCATTCAACTCACAGACTTGAGCATTTCTTTTGAAAGAGCAGTTTTGAAACACACTTTTTGTAGAGTCTGCATGTGGATATTTGGAGGGTTTTGAGGCCTCTACTGGGAAAAGAAATATCTTCACCGAAAAACTAGACAGAAGCATTCTCACAAACATCTGTGTGATTAGTGCATTCAACTCACAGACTTGAACATTCCCTCTGATAGGGCAGTTTGGAAACACTCCTTTTGTAGAATCTGCAAGTGTTTATTTGGAGCGCTTTTACGGCTATGCTGGAAAAGGAAATATCTTCACATAAAAACTAGCCAGAAACATTCTCAGAAACTTCTCTGTCATGAGTGCATTCTACTCACAGACTTGAACATTCCTCTTGAGAGAGCAGTTTGGAAACACTCCTTTTGTAGTATCTGCAAGTGTCTATTTGGATCGCTTTGACGCCTATGCTGGAAAAGGAAATATCTTCACCTGAAAACTACACAGAAGCATTCTCAGAAACTTCTGTGTGATGAGTGTATTCAACTCACAGACTTGAGCGTTTCTTTTGATAGGACAGATTTGAAACACTCCTTTTGTAGAATCTGCAAGTGTTTATTTCGAGCGCTTTGAGGCCTATGCTGGAAAAGGAAGTATCTTCACATAACAACTACACAGAAGCATTCTCAGAAACTTCTTTGTGATGAGTGCATTCAACTCTGAGACCTGAGCCTTTCTTTTGAAAGAGCAGTTTTGAAACACTCCTTCTGAAGTATCTGCCAGTGGATATTTGGAGCACTTTAAGGCCTTTTCTAGAAAAAGAAATATCTTCACCTAAAAACTAAACAGAAGAATTCTCACAAACTTCTGTGTGATTAGTGCATTCAACTCACAGACTTGAACATTCCTTTTGATAGACCAGTTTGGAAACACTCCTTTTGTAGAATCTGCAAGTGTTTATTTGGAGCGCTTTGAGGCCTATGTTGGAAAAGGAAATATCTTGACATAAATACTAGACAGAAGCATTCTCAGAAACTTCTTTGTGATGAGTGCATTCCACTCAGAGAGTTAAAGCCTCTTTTTGGTGGAAGAGTTTTCAAGCTCTCCTTTTGTAGAATCTGCAAGTGCATATTTGGAGCGGTCCGAGGCCTATACTGGGAAATGAAATATCTTCACCTAAAAACTACACAGAAGCATTCTCAGAAACTTCTGTGTGATGAGTGTATGCAACTCACAGACTTGAGCGTTTCTTTTGATAGGACAGTTTTGAAACACTCCTTTTGTAGAATCTGCAAGTGTTTATTTCGAGCGCATTGAGGCCTATGCTGGAAAAGGATGTATCTTCACATAACAACTACACAGAAGCATTCTCAGAAACTTCTTTGTGATGAGTTCATTCAACTCTGAGACTTGAGCCTTTCTTTTGAAAGAGCAGCTTTGAAACACTCTTTCTGTAGTATCTCCCAGTGGATATTTGGAGCACTTTAAGGCCTTTTCTGGAAAAAGAGATATCTTCACCTAAAAACTAGACAGAAGAATTCTCACAAACTTCTGTGTGATTAGTGCATTCAACTCACAGACTTGAACATTCCTTTTGATAGAGCAGTTTGGAAACACTCCTTTTGCAGAATCTGCAAGTGTTTATTTGGAGCGCTTTGACGCCTATGCTGGAAAATGAAATATCTTCACATAAAAACTAGACAGTAGCATTCTCAGAAACTTCTTTGCGATGAGTGCATTCTACTCAGAGAGTTGAAGCCTCTTTTTGGTGGAAGAGTTTTCAAGCTCTCCTTTTGTAGAATCTGCAAGTGCATATTTGGAGCTCTGCGAGGCCCATGCTGGGAAATGAAATATCTTCACCTAAAAACTACACAGAAGCATTCTCAGAAACTTCTGTGTGATGAGTGCATTCAACTCACAGACTTGAACGTTTCTTTTGATAGGACAGTTTTGAAACACTCCTTTTGTAGAATCTGCAAGTGTTTATTTCGAGCGCTTTGAGGCCTATGCTGGAAAAGGAAGTATCTTCACATAACAACTACACAGAAGCATTCTCAGAAACTTCTTTGGGATGAGTGCATTCAACTCACAGACTTGAGCCTTTCTTTTGAAAGAGCAGTTTTGAAACACTCTTTTTGTAGAATCTGCAAGTGAATATTTGGAGCGCTTTAAGGTCTCTTCTGGGAAAAGAAATATCTTCACCTAAAAACTAGACAGAAGCATTCTGACAAACATCTCTGTGATTAGTGCATTCAACTCACAGACTTGAGCATTCCCTCTGATAGGGCAGTTTGGAAACACTCCTTTTGTAGAATCTGCAAGTGTTTATTTGGAGCGCTTTGACGCCTATGCTGGAAAAGGAAATATCTTCACATAAAAACTAGCCAGAAGCATTCTCAGAAACTTCTTTGTGATGAATGCATTCTACTCACGGAATTGAACATTCCCCTTGAGAGAGCAGTAGGGAAACACTCCTTTTGTAGAATCTGCAAGTGTTTATTTGGAGCGCTTTGACGCCTAGGCTGGAAAAGGAAATATCTTCACATAAAAACTAGCCAGAAGCATTCTCAGAAACTTCTGTGTGATGAGTGCATTCAACTCACAGACTTGAACGTCTCTTTTGATAGGACACTTTTGAAACACTCCTTTCGTAAAATCTGCAAGTGTTTATTTCGAGCGCTTTGAGGCCTATGCTGGAAAAGGAATTATCTTCACATAAGAACTACACAGAAGCATTCTCAGAAACTTCTTTGTGATGAGTGCATTCATCTCACAGACTTGAGCCTTCCTTTTGAAAGAGCAGTTTTGAAACACTCTTTTCGTAGGGTCTGCAAGTTGATATTTGGAGGGCTTTGAGGCCTATGCTGGGAAAAGAAATATCTTCACCTAAAAACTAGACAGAAGCATTCTCACAAACTTCTGTGTGATTAGTGCATTCAACTAACAGACTTGAATATTGCATCTGATAGAGCAGTTTGGAAACAATCCTTTTGTAGAATCTGCAAGTGTTTATTTGGAGCGCTTTGACGCCTAGGCTGTAAAAGGAAATATCTTCACATAAAAACTAGCCAGAAGCATTCTCAGAAACTTCTTTGTGATGAGTGCATTCTACTCACAGAGTTGAAGCCTCTTTTTGGTGGAAGAGTTTTCAAGCTCCCTTTTTGTAGAATCTGCAAGTATATATTTGGAGCGCTCCGAAGCCTACGCTGGGAAATGAAATATCTTCACCTAAAAACTACACAGAAGCATTCTCAGAAACTTCTGCGTGATGAGTGCATTCAACTCACAGACTTGAACGTTTCTTTTGATAGGACAGTTTTGAAACACTCCTTTCGTA
This sequence comes from Pongo abelii, assembly GCF_028885655.2. NCBI lineage: Eukaryota > Metazoa > Chordata > Mammalia > Primates > Hominidae > Pongo > Pongo abelii. The sequence goes on from NC_071993.2 coordinate 41,785,852, forward strand.
GAATCTGCAATTGTTTATTTCGAGCGCTTTGAGGCCTATGCTGGAAAAGGAAGTATCTTCACATAACAACTACACAGAAGCATTCTCAGAAACTTCTTTGTGATGAGTACATTCAACTCACAGACTTGAGCCTTCCTTCTGAAAGAGCAGTTTTGAAGCACTCGTTTTGTAGAGTCTGCAAGTGGATATTTGGAGGGCTTTGAGGCCTATGCTGGGAAAAGAAATATCTTCTCCTAAAAACTAGACAGAAGCATTCTCACAAACTTCTGTATGATTAGTGCATTCAACTCACAGACTTGAACATTCCCTCGGATAGAGCAGTTTGGAAACACTCCTTTTGTGGAATCTGCAAGTGTTTATTTGGAATGCTTTGACGCCTATGCTGGAAAAGGAAATATCTTCACATAAAAACTAGCCAGAAGTATTCTCAGAAACTTCTTTGTGATGAGTGCATTCTACTCACAGACTTGAACATTCCTATTGAGAGAGCAGTTTGGAAACACTCCTTTTTTGGAATCTGCAAACGTTTATTTGGATCGCTTTGACGCCTATGCTGGAAAAGGAAATATCTTCACCTAAAAACTACACAGAAGCATTCTCAGAAACTTCTGTGTGATGAGTGCATTCAACTCACAGACTTGAACGTTTCTTTTCATAGGACATTTTTGAAACACTCCTTTTGTAGAATCTGCAAGTGTTTATTTCGAGCTCTTTGAGGCCTATGCTGGAAAAGGAAGTATCTTCACATAACAACTACACAGTAGCATTCTCAGAAACTTCTTTGTAATGAGTGCATTGAAATCACAGACTTGAGCCTTTCTTTTGAAAGAGCAGTTTTGAAACACTCTTTTTGTAGAATCTGCAAGTGGATATTTGGAGCGCTTTAAGGCCTATTCTCGGAAAAGGAATATCTTCGCCTAAAAACTAGACAGAAGCATTCTCACAAACTTCTGTCTGATTAGTGCATTCAACTCACAGACTTGAACATTCCCTCGGATAGAGCAGTTTGGAAACAATCCTTTTGTAGAATCTGCAAGTGTTTATTTGGAGGGCTTTGACGCCTATGCTGGAAAAGGAAATATCTTCACATAAAAACTAGACAGAAGCATTCTCACAAACTTCTGTGTGATGAGTAAATTCTACTCACAGAATTGAAGCCTCTTTTTGTTGGAAGAGTTTTCAAGCTCTCTTTTTGTAGAATCTGCAAGTGCATATATGGAGCGCTCCGAGGCCTATGCTGGGAAATGAAATATCTTCACCTTAAAACTACACAGAAGCATTCTCAGAAACTTCTGTGTGATGAGTGCATTCAACTCACAGACTTGTACGTTTCTTTTGATAGGACAGTTTTGAAACACTCCTTTCGTAGAATCTGCAAATGTTTATTTTGAGCGCTTTGAGGCCTATGCTGGAAAAGGAAGTATCTTCACATAACAACTACACAGAAGCATTCTCAGAAACTTCTTTGGGATGAGTGCATTCAACTCACGGACTTGAGCCTTTCTTTTGAAAGAGCAGTTTTGAAACACTCTTTTTGTAGAATCTGCAAGTGAATATTTGGAGCGCTTTAAGGTCTCTTCTGGGAAAAGAAATATCTTCACCTAAAAACTACACAGAAGCATTCTCAGAAACTTCTGTGTGATGAGTGTATTCAACTCACAGACTTGAGCGTTTCTTTTGATAGGACAGTTTTGAAACACTCCTTTTGTAGAATCTGCAAGTGTTTATTTCGAGCGCATTGAGGCCTATGCTGGAAAAGGATGTATCTTCACATAACAACTACACAGAAGCATTCTCAGAAACTTCTTTGTGATGAGTGCATTCAACTCTGAGACTTGAGCCTTTCTTTTGAAAGAGCAGCTTTGAAACACTCTTTCTGTAGTATCTCCCAGTGGATATTTGGAGCACTTTAAGGCCTTTTCTGGAAAAAGGATATCTTCACCTAAAAACTAGACAGAAGAATTCTCACAAACTTCTGTGTGATTAGCACATTCAACTCACAGACTTGAACATTCCATCTGATAGAGAAGTTTGGAAACACTCCTTTTATAGAATCTGCAAGTGTTTATTTAGAACGCTTTGACGCTTATGCTAGAAAAGGAAATATCTTCACATAAAAACTAGACAGAAGCATTCTCAGTAACTTCTTGGTGATGAGTGTGTTCTACTCACCGACTTGAACATTCCTCTTGAGAGAGTAGTTTGGAAACACTCCTTTTGTAGAATCTGCAAGTGTTTATTTGGAGCGCTTTGTCGCCTATGATGGAAAAGGAAATATCTTCACATAAAAACTACACAGAAGCATTATCAGAAACTTCTGTGTGATGAGTGCATTCAACTCACTGACTTGAACGTTTCTTTTGATAGGACAGTTTTGAAACACTCCTTTTGTAGAATCTGCAAGTGTTTATTTCGAGTGCTTTGAGGCCTATGCTGGAAAAGGAAGTATCTTCACATAACAACTACACAGAAGCATTCTCAGAAACTTCTTTGTGATGAGTGCATTCAACTCACAGACTTCAGCCTTTCTTTTGAAAGAGCAGTTTTGAATCACTCTTTCTGTAGAATCTGCACGTGGATATTTGGATCGCTTTAAGGCCTATTCTGGGAAAAGAAATATCTTCACCTAAAAACTAGACAGAAACATTCTCACAAACGTCTGTGTGATTAGTGCATTCAACTCACAGACTTGAACATTCCCTCTGAAAGAGCAGTTTGGAAACACTCCTTTTGTAGAATCTGCAAGTGTTTACTTGGAACGCTTTGACGTCTATGCTGGAAAACTAAATATCTTCACATAAAAATTAGACAGAAGAATTCTCAGAAACTTCTTTGTGATGAGTGCATTCTACTCACAGACTTGAACATTCCTCTTGATAGAGCAGTTTGGAAACACTCCTTTTGTAGAATCTGCAAGTGTTTATTTGGATAGCTTTGACGTCTATGCTGGAAAAGGAAATATCTTCTCCTAAAAACTACACAGAAGCATTCTCAGAAACTTCTGTGTGATGAGTGCATTCAACTCACACACTTGAACCTTTCTTTTGATAGGACAGTTTTGAAACACTCCTTTTGTAGAATCTGCAAGTGTTTATTTCGTGCGCTTTGGCGCCTATGCTGGAAAAGGAAGTATCTTCACATAACAACTACACAGAAGCATTCTCAGAAACTTCTTTGTGATGAGTGCATTCAACTCACAGACTTGAGCCTTTCTTTTGAAAGAGCAGTTTTGAAACACTCTTTTTGTAGAATCTGCAAGCGGATATTTGGAGCACTTTAAGGCCTTTTCTGGAAAAAGAAATATCTTCACATAACAACTACACAGAAGCATTCTCTGAAACTTCTTTGTGACGAGTGCATTCAACTCAGAGACTTGAGCCTTCCTTTTGAAAGAGCAGTTTTGAAACACTCTTTTTCTAGAGTCTGCAAGTGGATATTTGGAGGGCTTTTAGGCCTATGCTGGGAAAAGACATACCTTAACCTAAAAACTAGAAAGAAGCATTCTCACAAACATCTGTGTGATTAGTGCATTCAACTCACAGACTTGAACATTCCCTCTGATAGGGCAGTTTGGAAACACTCGTTTTGTAGAATCTGCAAGTGTTTTTTTGGAGCTCTTTGACGCCTATGCTGGAAAAGGAAATATCTTCACATAAAAACTAGCCAGAAGCATTCTCACAAATATCTGTGTGATTAGTGCATTCAACTCACAGACTTGAACATTCCCTCTGATAGAGCAGTTTGGAAACACTCCTTTTGTAGAATCTGCAAGTGTTTATTAGGAGCGCTTTGACGCCTATGCTGGAAAAGGAAATATCTTCACCTAAAAACTACACAGAAGCATTCTCAGAAACTTCTGTGTGATGAGTGCATTCAACTCACAGACTTGAACGTTTCTTTCGATAGGACAGTTTTGAAACACTCCTTTCGTAGAATCTGCAAGTGTTTATTTCGAGCGCTTTGAGGCCTATGCTGGAAAAGGAAGTATCTTCACATAAAAACTACACAGAAGCATTCTCAGAAACTTCTTTGTGATGAGTGCATTCAGCTCACAGACTTGAGCTGTGAAAGAGCAGTTTTGAAAGAGCAGTTTTGAAACACTCTTGTTGTAGAGGCTGCAAGTCGATATTTGGAGGGCTTTGAGACCTATGCTGGGAAAAGACATACCTTCACCTAAAAACTAGACAGAAGCATTCTCACAAACGTCTGTGTGATTAGTGCATTCAACTCACAGACTTGAACATTCCCTCTGATAGAGCAGTTTGGAAACACTCCTTTTATAGAATCTGCAAGTGTTTATTTGGAACGCTTTGACGCTTATGCTGGAAAAGGAAATATCTTCACATAAAAGCTAGACAGAAGCATTCTCAGAAACTTCTTTGTGATGAGTGCATTCTACTCACAGACTTGAACATTCCTCTTGAGAGAGCAGTTTGGAAACACTGCTTTTTTAGAATCTGCAAGTGTTTATTTGGATCGCTTTGACGCCTATGCTGGAAAAGTTAATATCTTCACATAAAAACTACACAGAAGTATTCTCAGAAACTTCTGTGTGATGAGTGAATTCAACTCACAGACTTGATCGTTTCTTTTGATAGGACAGTTTTGAAACACTCCTTTCGTAGAATCTGCAAGTGTTTATTTCGAGCGCTTTGAGGCCTATGCTGGAAAAGGATTTATCTTCACATAAAACTACACAGAAGCATTCTCAGAAACTTCTTTGTGATGAGTGCATTAAACTCACAGACTTGAGCCTTTCTTTAGAAACAGCAGTTTTGAAACACTCTTTTTGTAGAATCTGCAAGTGGATATTTGGAGCTCTTTAAGGCCTCTTCCGGAAAAAGAGATATCTTCACCTAAAAACTAGACAGAAGAATTCTCACAAACTTCTGTGTGATTAGTGCATTCAACTCACAGACTTGAACATTCCTTTTGATAGAGCAGTTTGGAAACACTCCTTTTGCAGAATCTGCAAGTGTTTATTTGGAGCGCTTTGATGCCTATGTTGGAAAAGGAAATATCTTCACATAAAAACTAGACTGTAGCATTCTCAGAAACTTCTTTGTGATGAGTGCATTCTACTCAGAGAGCTGAAACCTCTTTTTGGTGGAAGAGTTTTCAAGCTCTCCTTTTGTAGAATCTGCAAGTGCATATTTGGAGCGCTGCGAGGCCCATGCTGGGAAATGAAATATCTTCACCTAAAAACTACACAGAAGCATTCTCAGAAACTTCTGTGTGATGAGTGCATTCAACTCACCGACTTGAACGTTTCTTTTGATAGGACAGTTTTGAAACACTCCTTTTGTAGAATCTGCAAGTGTTTATTTCGAGCGCTTTGAGGCCTATGCTGGAAAAGGAAGTATCTTCACATAACAACTACACAGAAGCATTCTCAGAAACTTCTTTGGGATGAGTGCATTCAACTCACAGACTTGAGCCTTTCTTTTGAAAGAGCAGTTTTGAAACACTCTTTTTGTAGAATCTGCAAGTGAATATTTGGAGCGCTTTAAGGTCTCTTCTGGGAAAAGAAATATCTTCACCTAAAAACTAGACAGAAGCATTCTGACAAACATCTCTGTGATTAGTGCATTCAACTCACAGACTTGAACATTCCCTCTGATAGGGCAGTTTGGAAACACTCCTTTTGTAGAATCTGCAAGTGTTTATTTGGAGCGCTTTGACGCCTATGATGGAAAAGGAAATATCTTCACATAAAAACTAGACAGAATGATTCTTAGAAACTTCTTTGTGTTGAGTGCATTCTACTCACAGAGTTGAAGCCTCTTTTTCGTGGAAGAGTTTTCAACCTCTCTTTTTGTAGAATCTGCAAGTGCATATTTGGAGCGCTCCGAGGCCTATGCTGGGAAATGAAATATCTTCACCTAAAAACTACACAGAAGCATTCTCAGAAACTTTTGCGTGATGAGTGCATTCAACTCACAGACTTGAACGTTTCTTTTGATAGGACAGTTTTGAAACACTCCTTTCGTAGAATCTGCAAGTGTTTATTTCGAACGCTTTGTGGCCTACGCTGGAAAAGGAAGTATCTTCACATAACAACTACACAGAAGCATTCTCAGAAACTTCTTTGTGATGAGTGCATTCATCTCACGGACTTGAGCCTTCCTTTTCAAAGAGCAGTTTCGAAACACTCTTTTTGTACAGTCTGCAAGTGAATATTTGGAGGGCTTTGAGGCCTATGCTGGTAAAAGAAATATCTTCACCTAAAAACTAGACAGAAGGGTTCTCACAAACATCTCTGTGACTAGTGCATTCAACTCACAGACATAAACAGTCCCTCTGATAGGGCAGTTTGGAAACACTCCTTTTGTAGAATCTGCAAGTGTTTATTTGGATCGCTTTGACGCCTATGCTGGAAAAGGAAATATCTTCACATAAAAACTAGCCAGAAGCATTCTCAGAAACTTCTTTGTGATGAATGCATTCTACTCACGGAATTGAACATTCCCCTTGAGAGAGCAGTAGGGAAACACTCCTTTTGTAGAATCTGCAAGTGTTTATTTGGAGCGCTTTGACGCCTAGGCTGGAAAAGGAAATATCTTCACATAAAAACTAGCCAGAAGCATTCTCAGAAACTTCTGTGTGATGAGTGCATTCAACTCACCGACTTGAACGTTTCTTTTGATAGGACACTTTTGAAACACTCCTTTCGTAAAATCTGCAAGTGTTTATTTCGAGCGCTTTGAGGCCTATGCTGGAAAAGGAATTATCTTCACATAAAAACTACACAGAAGCATTCTCAGAAACTTCTTTATGATGAGTGCATTCATCTCACAGACTTGAGCCTTCCTTTTGAAAGAGCAGTTTTGAAACACTCTTTTTGTAGAGTCTGCAAGTTGATATTTGGAGGGCTTTGAGGCCTACGCTGGGAAAAGAAATATCTTCACCTAAAAACTAGACAGAAGCATTCTCACAAACTTCTGTGTGATTAGTGCATTCAACTAACAGACTTGAATATTGCCTCTGATAGAGCAGTTTGGAAACAATCCTTTTGTAGAATCTGCAAGTGTTTATTTGGAGCGCTTTGACGCCTAGGCTGTAAAAGGAAATATCTTCACATAAAAACTAGCCAGAAGCATTCTCAGAAACTTCTTTGTGATGAGTGCATTCTACTCACAGAGTTGAAGCCTCTTTTTGGTGGAAGAGTTTTCAAGCTCCCTTTTTGTAGAATCTGCAAGTATATATTTGGAGCGCTCCGAGGCCTACGCTGGGAAATGAAATATCTTCACCTAAAAACTACACAGAAGCATTCTCAGAAACTTCTGCGTGATGAGTGCATTCAACTCACAGACTTGAACGTTTCTTTTGATAGGACAGTTTTGAAACACTCCTTTCGTAGAATCTGCAATTGTTTATTTCGAGCGCTTTGAGGCCTATGCTGGAAAAGGAAGTATCTTCACATAACAACTACACAGAAGCATTCTCAGAAACTTCTTTGTGATGAGTACATTCAACTCACAGACTTGAGCCTTCCTTCTGAAAGAGCAGTTTTGAAGCACTCGTTTTGTAGAGTCTGCAAGTGGATATTTGGAGGGCTTTGAGGCCTATGCTGGGAAAAGAAATATCTTCTCCTAAAAACTAGACAGAAGCATTCTCACAAACTTCTGTATGATTAGTGCATTCAACTCACAGACTTGAACATTCCCTCGGATAGAGCAGTTTGGAAACACTCCTTTTGTGGAATCTGCAAGTGTTTATTTGGAATGCTTTGACGCCTATGCTGGAAAAGGAAATATCTTCACATAAAAACTAGCCAGAAGTATTCTCAGAAACTTCTTTGTGATGAGTGCATTCTACTCTCAGACTTGAACATTCCTATTGAGAGAGCAGTTTGGAAACACTCCTTTTTTGGAATCTGCAAACGTTTATTTGGATCGCTTTGACGCCTATGCTGGAAAAGGAAATATCTTCACCTAAAAACTACACAGAAGCATTCTCAGAAACTTCTGTGTGATGAGTGCATTCAACTCACAGACTTGAACGTTTCTTTTCATAGGACATTTTTGAAACACTCCTTTTGTAGAATCTGCAAGTGTTTATTTCGAGCTCTTTGAGGCCTATGCTGGAAAAGGAAGTATCTTCACATAACAACTACACAGTAGCATTCTCAGAAACTTCTTTGTAATGAGTGCATTGAAATCACAGACTTGAGCCTTTCTTTTGAAAGAGCAGTTTTGAAACACTCTTTTTGTAGAATCTGCAAGTGGATATTTGGAGCGCTTTAAGGCCTATTCTCGGAAAAGGAATATCTTCGCCTAAAAACTAGACAGAAGCATTCTCACAAACTTCTGTCTGATTAGTGCATTCAACTCACAGACTTGAACATTCCCTCGGATAGAGCAGTTTGGAAACAATCCTTTTGTAGAATCTGCAAGTGTTTATTTGGAGCGCTTTCACGCCTATGCTGGAAAAGGAAATATATTCACCTAAAAACTACAGACAAGCATTCCCAGTCACTTCTTTGTAACGTCTGCATTCAACTCACAGAGTTACACCTTTCTTTCGATAGAGAAGTTTTGAAACACTCTTTTAGAAGAATCTTCAAGTGGATGGATGGAGTGCTTTGAGGCCTGTCCTGGACAAGGAAATATCTTCAACTAGAAACGAGACAAAAGCATTCGCAGAAAGTTCCCTCTGCTTTGTGCATTCAACTCACAGAGTCCAACCTGCCTTTTGAAAGAGCAGTTTTGAAACACTCTTTTTGTAGAGTCTGCAAGTGGATATTTGGAGGGCTTTCAGGCCTATACTGGGAAAAGAAATATTTTCAACTAAAAACTAGACAGAAGCATTCTCACAATCATCTGTATAATTAGTGCATTCAACTCACAGACTTGAGCATTCCCTCTGATAGGGCAGTTTGGAAACACTCCTTCTGTAGAATCTGCAAGTGTTTATTTGGATCGCTTTGACGCCTATGCTGGAAAAGGAAATATCTTCACATAAAAACTAGCCAGAAGCATTCTCAGAAACTTCTTTGTGATGAATGCATTCTACTCACGGAATTGAACATTCCCCTTGAGAGAGCAGTAGGGAAACACTCCTTTTGTAGAATCTGCAAGTGTTTATTTGGAGCGCTTTGACGCCTAGGCTGGAAAAGGAAATATCTTCACATAAAAACTAGCCAGAAGCATTCTCAGAAACTTCTGTGTGATGAGTGCATTCAACTCACCGACTTGAACGTTTCTTTTGATAGGACACTTTTGAAACACTCCTTTCGTAAAATCTGCAAGTGTTTATTTCGAGCGCTTTGAGGCCTATGCTGGAAAAGGAATTATCTTCACATAAAAACTACACAGAAGCATTCTCAGAAACTTCTTTGTGATGAGTGCATTCATCTCACAGACTTGAGCCTTCCTTTTGAAAGAGCAGTTTTGAAACACTCTTTTTGTAGAGTCTGCAAGTTGATATTTGGAGGGCTTTGAGGCCTACGCTGGGAAAAGAAATATCTTCAACTAAAAACTAGACAGAAGCATTCTCACAAACGTCTGTGTGATTAGTGCATTCAACTAACAGACTTGAATATTGCCTCTGATAGAGCAGTTTGGAAACAATCCTTTTGTAGAATCTGCAAGTGTTTATTTGGAGCGCTTTGACGCCTAGGTTGTAAAAGGAAATATCTTCACATAAAAACTAGCCAGAAGCATTCTCAGAAACTTCTTTGTGATGAGTGCATTCTACTCACAGAGTTGAAGCCTCTTTTTGGTGGAAGAGTTTTCAAGCTCCCTTTTTGTAGAATCTGCAAGTATATATTTGGAGCGTTCCGAGGCCTACGCTGGGAAATGAAATATCTTCACCTAAAAACTACACAGAAGCATTCTCAGAAACTTCTGCGTGATGAGTGCATTCAACTCACAGACTTGAACGTTTCTTTTGATAGGACAGTTTTGAAACACTCCTTTCGTAGAATCTGCAATTGTTTATTTCGAGCGCTTTGAGGCCTATGCTGGAAAAGGAAGTATCTTCACATAACAACTACACAGAAGCATTTTCAGAAACTTCTTTGTGATGAGTGCATTCAACTCACAGACTTGAGCCTTCCTTCTGAAAGAGCAGTTTTGAAGCACTCGTTTTGTAGAGTCTGCAAGTGGATATTTGGAGGGCTTTGAGGCCTATGCTGGGAAAAGAAATATCTTCTCCTAAAAACTAGACAGAAGCATTCTCACAAACTTCTGTATGATTAGTGCATTCAACTCACAGACTTGAACATTCCCTCGGATAGAGCAGTTTGGAAACACTCCTTTTGTGGAATCTGCAAGTGTTTATTTGGAATGCTTTGACGCCTATGCTGGAAAAGGAAATATCTTCACATAAAAACTAGCCAGAAGTATTCTCAGAAACTTCTTTGTGATGAGTGCATTCTACTCACAGACTTGAACATTCCTATTGAGAGAGCAGTTTGGAAACACTCCTTTTTTGGAATCTGCAAACGTTTATTTGGATCGCTTTGTCGCCTATGCTGGAAAAGGAAATACCTTCACCTAAAAACTACACAGAAGCATTCTCAGAAACTTCTGTGTGATGAGTGCATTCAACTCACAGACTTGAACGTTTCTTTTCATACGACATTTTTGAAACACTCCTTTTGTAGAATCTGCAAGTGTTTATTTCGAGCTCTTTGAGGCCTATGCTGGAAAAGGAAGTATCTTCACATAACAACTACACAGTAGCATTCTCAGAAACTTCTTTGTAATGAGTGCATTGAAATCACAGACTTGAGCCTTTCTTTTGAAAGAGCAGTTTTGAAACACTCTTTTTGTAGAATCTGCAAGTGGATATTTGGAGCGCTTTAAGGCCTATTCTCGGAAAAGGAATATCTTCGCCTAAAAACTAGACAGAAGCATTCTCACAAACTTCTGTCTGATTAGTGCATTTAACTCACAGACTTGAACATTCCCTCGAATAGAGCAGTTTGGAAACAATCCTTTTGTAGAATCTGCAAGTGTTTATTTGGAGCGCTTTGACGCCTATGCTGGAAAAGGAAATATCTTCACATAAAAACTAGACAGAAGCATTCTCACAAACTTCTGTGTGATGAGTAAATTCTACTCACAGAATTGAAGCCTCTTTTTGTTGGAAGAGTTTTCAAGCTCTCTTTTTGTAGAATCTGCAAGTGCATATATGGAGCGCTCCGAGGCCTATGCTGGGAAATGAAATATCTTCACCTTAAAACTACACAGAAGCATTCTCAGAAACTTCTGTGTGATGAGTGCATTCAACTCACAGACTTGTACGTTTCTTTTGATAGGACAGTTTTGAAACACTCCTTTCGTAGAATCTGCAAATGTTTATTTTGAGCGCTTTGAGGCCTATGCTGGAAAAGGAAGTATCTTCACATAACAACTACACAGAAGCATTCTCAGAAACCTCTTTGGGATGAGTGCATTCAACTCACGGACTTGAGCCTTTCTTTTGAAAGAGCAGTTTTGAAACACTCTTTTTGTAGAATCTGCAAGTGAATATTTGGAGCGCTTTAAGGTCTCTTCCGGGAAAAGAAATATCTTCACCTAAAAACTAGACAGAAGCATTCTGACAAACATCTCTGTGATTAGTGCATTCAACTCACAGACTTGAACATTCCCTCTAATAGGGCAGTTTGGAAACACTCCTTTTGTAGAATCTGCAAGTGTTTATTTGGAGCGCTTTGACGCCTATGATGGAAAAGGAAATATCTTCACATAAAAACTAGACAGCAGGATTCTTAGAAACTTCTTTGTGTTGAGTGCATTCTACTAACAGAGTTGAAGCCTCTTTTTCGTGGAAGAGTTTTCAACCTCTCTTTTTGTAGAATCTGCAAGTGCATATTTGGAGCGCTCCGAGGCCTATGCTGGGAATTGAAATATCTTCACCTAAAAACTACACAGAAGCATTCTCAGAAACTTCTTTGTGATGAGTGCATTCATCTCACGGACTTGAGCCTTCCTTTTGAAAGAGCAGTTTTGAAACACTCTTTTTGTACAGTCTGCAAGTGGATATTTGGAGGGCTTTGAGGCCTATGCTGGGAAAAGAAATATCTTCACCTAAAAACTAGACAGAAGCATTCTCACAAACTTCTGTGTGATTAGTGCATTCAACTAACAGACTTGAATATTGCCTCTGATAGAGCAGTTTGGAAACAATCCTTTTGTAGAATCTGCAAGTGTTTATTTGGAGCGCTTTGACGCCTAGGCTGGAAAAGGAAATATCTTCACATAAAAACTAGCCAGTAGCATTCTCAGAAACTTCTTTGTGATGAGTGCATTCTACTCACAGAGTTGAAGCCTCTTTTTGGTGGAAGAGTTTTCAAGCTCCCTTTTTGTAGAATCTGCAAGTCCATATTTGGAGCGCTCTGAGGCCTACGCTGGGAAATGAAATATCTTCACCTAAAAACTACACAGAAGCATTCTCAGAAACTTCTGCGTGATGAGTGCATTCAACTCACAGACTTGAACGTTTCTTTTGATAGGACAGTTTTGAAACACTCCTTTTGGAGAATCTGCAAATGTTTATTTCGAGCGCTTTGGGGCCTATGCTGGAAAAAGAAGTATCTTCACATAACAACTACACAGAAGCATTCTCAGAAACTTCTTTTTGATGAGTGCATTCAACTCACAGACTTGAGCATTTCTTTTGAAAGAGCAGTTTTGAAACACTCCTTTTGTAGAATCTGCAAGTGGATATTTGGAGCACTTTAAGGCCTTTTCTGGAAAGAGAAATATCTTCACGTAAAAACTAGACAGAAGAATTCTCACAAACTTCTGTGTGATTAGTGCATTGAACTCACAGACTTGAACATTCCTTTTGATAGAGCAGTTTGGAAACACTCCTTTTGTAGAATCTGCAAGTGTTTATTTGGAGCGCTTTGACGCCTATGCTGGAAAAGGAAATATCTTCACATAAAAACTAGCCAGAAGAATTCTCAGAAACTTCTTTGTGATGAGTGCATTCTACTCATGGACTTGAACATTCCCCTTGAGAGAGCAGTTTGGAAACACTCCTTTTGTAGAATCTCCAAATGTTTATTTGGATCGCTTTGACGCCAATGCTGGAAACGGAAATATCTTCACCTAAAAACTACACAGAAGCATTCTCAGAAACTTCTGTGTGATGAGTGCATTCAACTCACAGACTTGGGCCTTTCTTTTGATAGGACAGTTTTGAAACACTCCTTTTGTAGAATCTGCAAGTGTTTTTTTCGAGCGCTTTGGGGCCTATGCTGGAAAAGGAAGTATCTTCACATAACAACTACACAGAAGCATTCTCGGAAACTTCTTTGTGATGAGTGCATTCAACTCACAGACTTGAGCCTTCCTTTTGAAAGAGCAGTTTTGAAACACACTTTTTGTAGAGTCTGCATGTGGATATTTGGAGGGATTTGAGGCCTCTGCTGGGAAAAGAAATATCTTCACCGAAAAACTAGACAGAAGCATTCTCACAAACATCTGTGTGATTAGTGCATTCAACTCACAGACTTGAACATTCCCTCTGATAGGGCAGTTTGGAAACACTCCTTTTGTAGAATCTGCAAGTGTTTATTTGGAGCGCTTTTGCGCCTATGCTGGAAAAGGAAATATCTTCACATAAAAACTAGCCAGAAACATTCTCAGAAACTTCTTTGTGATGAGTGCATTCTACTCACAGACTTGAACATTCCTCTTGAGAGAGCAGTTTGGAAACACTCCTTTTGTAGTATCTGCAAGTGTCTATTTGGATCGCTTTGACGCCTATGCTGGAAAAGGAAATATCTTCACCTGAAAACTACACAGAAGGATTCTCAGAAACTTCTGTGTGATGAGTGTATTCAACTCACAGACTTGAGCGTTTCTTTTGATAGGACAGTTTTGAAACACTCCTTTTGTAGAATCTGCAAGTGTTTATTTCGAGCCCTTTGAGGCCTATGCTGGAAAAGGAAGTATCTTCACATAACAACTACACAGAAGCATTCTCGCAAACTTCTTTGTGATGGTGCATTCAACTCACAGACTTGAGCCTTCCTTTTGAAAGAGCAGTTTTGAAACACTCTTTTTGTAGAGTCTGCAATTGGATATTTGGAGGGCTTTGAGGCCTATGCTGGGAAAAGAAATATCTTCACCTAAAAACTAGACAGAAGCATTCTCACAAACTTCTGTCTGATTAGTGCATTCAACTCACAGACTTGAACATTCCCTCTGAAAAAGCAGTTTGGAAACACTCCTTTTGTAGATTCTGCAAGTGTTTACTTGGAACGCTATGACGCTTATGCTGGAAAACGAAATATCTTCACATAAAAATTAGACAGAAGAATTCTCAGAAACTTCTTTGTCATGAGTGCATTCTACTCACAGACTTGAACGTTCCTCTTGTTAGAGCAGTTTTTAAACACTCCTTTTGTAGAATCTGCAAGTGTTTGTTTGGATCGCTTTGACGTCTATGCTGGAAAAGGAAATATCTTCACCTAAAAACTACACAGAAGCATTCTCAGAAACTTCTGTGTGATGAGTGCATTCAACTCACAGACTTGAACTTTTCTTTTGATAGGACAGTTTTGAAACACTCCTTTTGGAGAATCTGCAAATGTTTATTTCGAGCGCTTTGGGGCCTATGCTGGAAAAAGAAGTATCTTCACATAACAACTACACAGAAGCATTCTCAGAAACTTCTTTTTGATGAGTGCATTCAACTCACAGACTTGAGCATTTCTTTTGAAAGAGCAGTTTTGAAACACACTTTTTGTAGAGTCTGCATGTGGATATTTGGAGGGTTTTGAGGCCTCTACTGGGAAAAGAAATATCTTCACCGAAAAACTAGACAGAAGCATTCTCACAAACATCTGTGTGATTAGTGCATTCAACTCACAGACTTGAACATTCCCTCTGATAGGGCAGTTTGGAAACACTCCTTTTGTAGAATCTGCAAGTGTTTATTTGGAGCGCTTTTGCGGCTATGCTGGAAAAGGAAATATCTTCACATAAAAACTAGCCAGAAACATTCTCAGAAACTTCTCTGTCATGAGTGCATTCTACTCACAGACTTGAACATTCCTCTTGAGAGAGCAGTTTGGAAACACTCCTTTTGTAGTATCTGCAAGTGTCTATTTGGATCGCTTTGACGCCTATGCTGGAAAAGGAAATATCTTCACCTAAAAACTACACAGAAGCATTCTCAGAAACTTCTGTGTGATGAGTGTATTCAACTCACAGACTTGAGCGTTTCTTTTGATAGGACAGATTTGAAACACTCCTTTTGTAGAATCTGCAAGTGTTTATTTCGAGCGCTTTGAGGCCTATGCTGGAAAAGGAAGTATCTTCACATAACAACTACACAGAAGCATTCTCAGAAACTTCTTTGTGATGAGTGCATTCAACTCTGAGACCTGAGCCTTTCTTTTGAAAGAGCAGTTTTGAAACACTCCTTCTGAAGTATCTGCCAGTGGATATTTGGAGCACTTTAAGGCCTTTTCTAGAAAAAGGAATATCTTCACCTAAAAACTAAACAGAAGAATTCTCACAAACTTCTGTGTGATTAGTGCATTCAACTCACAGACTTGAACATTCCTTTTGATAGACCAGTTTGGAAACACTCCTTTTGTAGAATCTGCAAGTGTTTATTTGGAGCGCTTTGAGGCCTATGTTGGAAAAGGAAATATCTTGACATAAATACTAGACAGAAGCATTCTCAGAAACTTCTTTGTGATGAGTGCATTCCACTCAGAGAGTTAAAGCCTCTTTTTGGTGGAAGAGTTTTCAAGCTCTCCTTTTGTAGAATCTGCAAGTGCATATTTGGAGCGGTCCGAGGCCTATACTGGGAAATGAAATATCTTCACCTAAAAACTACACAGAAGCATTCTCAGAAACTTCTGTGTGATGAGTGTATGCAACTCACAGACTTGAGCGTTTCTTTTGATAGGACAGTTTTGAAACACTCCTTTTGTAGAATCTGCAAGTGTTTATTTCGAGCGCATTGAGGCCTATGCTGGAAAAGGATGTATCTTCACATAACAACTAGACAGAAGCATTCTCAGAAACTTCTTTGTGATGAGTTCATTCAACTCTGAGACTTGAGCCTTTCTTTTGAAAGAGCAGCTTTGAAACACTCTTTCTGTAGTAACTCCCAGTGGATATTTGGAGCACTTTAAGGCCTTTTCTGGAAAAAGAGATATCTTCACCTAAAAACTAGACAGAAGAATTCTCAAAAACTTCTGTGTGATTAGTGCATTCAACTCACAGACTTGAACATTCCTTTTGATAGAGCAGTTTGGAAACACTCCTTTTGCAGAATCTGCAAGTGTTTATTTGGAGCGCTTTGACGCCTATGCTGGAAAATGAAATATCTTCACATAAAAACTAGACAGTAGCATTCTCAGAAACTTCTTTGCGATGAGTGCATTCTACTCAGAGAGTTGAAGCCTCTTTTTGGTGGAAGAGTTTTCAAGCTCTCCTTTTGTAGAATCTGCAAGTGCATATTTGGAGCGCTGCGAGGCCCATGCTGGGAAATGAAATATCTTCACCTAAAAACTACACAGAAGCATTCTCAGAAACTTCTGTGTGATGAGTGCATTCAACTCACAGACTTGAACGTTTCTTTTGATAGGACAGTTTTGAAACACTCCTTTCGTAGAATCTGCAATTGTTTATTTCGAGCGCTTTGAGGCCTATGCTGGAAAAGGAAGTATCTTCACATAACAACTACACAGAAGCATTCTCAGAAACTTCTTTGTGATGAGTACATTCAACTCACAGACTTGAGCCTTCCTTCTGAAAGAGCAGTTTTGAAGCACTCGTTTTGTAGAGTCTGCAAGTGGATATTTGGAGGGCTTTGAGGCCTATGCTGGGAAAAGAAATATCTTCTCCTAAAAACTAGACAGAAGCATTCTCACAAACTTCTGTATGATTAGTGCATTCAACTCACAGACTTGAACATTCCCTCGGATAGAGCAGTTTGGAAACACTCCTTTTGTGGAATCTGCAAGTGTTTATTTGGAATGCTTTGACGCCTATGCTGGAAAAGGAAATATCTTCACATAAAAACTAGCCAGAAGTATTCTCAGAAACTTCTTTGTGATGAGTGCATTCTACTCACAGACTTGAACATTCCTATTGAGAGAGCAGTTTGGAAACACTCCTTTTTTGGAATCTGCAAACGTTTATTTGGATCGCTTTGACGCCTATGCTGGAAAAGGAAATATCTTCACCTAAAAACTACACAGAAGCATTCTCAGAAACTTCTGTGTGATGAGTGCATTCAACTCACAGACTTGAACGTTTCTTTTCATAGGACATTTTTGAAACACTCCTTTTGTAGAATCTGCAAGTGTTTATTTCGAGCTCTTTGAGGCCTATGCTGGAAAAGGAAGTATCTTCACATAACAACTACACAGTAGCATTCTCAGAAACTTCTTTGTAATGAGTGCATTGAAATCACAGACTT
Source organism: Pongo abelii (assembly GCF_028885655.2). Lineage (NCBI taxonomy): Eukaryota > Metazoa > Chordata > Mammalia > Primates > Hominidae > Pongo > Pongo abelii. The sequence goes on from NC_071993.2 coordinate 41,803,255, forward strand.
GAGCCTTTCTTTTGAAAGAGCAGTTTTGAAACACTCTTTTTGTAGAATCTGCAAGTGGATATTTGGAGCGCTTTAAGGCCTATTCTCGGAAAAGGAATATCTTCGCCTAAAAACTAGAGAGAAGCATTCTCACAAACTTCCGTCTGATTAGTGCATTTAACTCACAGACTTGAACATTCCCTCGAATAGAGCAGTTTGGAAACAATCCTTTTGTAGAATCTGCAAGTGTTTATTTGGAGCGCTTTGACGCCTATGCTGGAAAAGGAAATATCTTCACATAAAAACTAGACAGAAGCATTCTCACAAACTTCTGTGTGATGAGTAAATTCTACTCACAGAATTGAAGCCTCTTTTTGTTGGAAGAGTTTTCAAGCTCTCTTTTTGTAGAATCTGCAAGTGCATATATGGAGCGCTCCGAGGCCTATGCTGGGAAATGAAATATCTTCACCTTAAAACTACACAGAAGCATTCTCAGAAACTTCTGTGTGATGAGTGCATTCAACTCACAGACTTGTACGTTTCTTTTGATAGGACAGTTTTGAAACACTCCTTTCGTAGAATCTGCAAATGTTTATTTTGAGCGCTTTGAGGCCTATGCTGGAAAAGGAAGTATCTTCACATAACAACTACACAGAAGCATTCTCAGAAACCTCTTTGGGATGAGTGCATTCAACTCACGGACTTGAGCCTTTCTTTTGAAAGAGCAGTTTTGAAACACTCTTTTTGTAGAATCTGCAAGTGAATATTTGGAGCGCTTTAAGGTCTCTTCCGGGAAAAGAAATATCTTCACCTAAAAACTAGACAGAAGCATTCTGACAAACATCTCTGTGATTAGTGCATTCAACTCACAGACTTGAACATTCCCTCTAATAGGGCAGTTTGGAAACACTCCTTTTGTAGAATCTGCAAGTGTTTATTTGGAGCGCTTTGACGCCTATGATGGAAAAGGAAATATCTTCACATAAAAACTAGACAGCAGGATTCTTAGAAACTTCTTTGTGTTGAGTGCATTCTACTAACAGAGTTGAAGCCTCTTTTTCGTGGAAGAGTTTTCAACCTCTCTTTTTGTAGAATCTGCAAGTGCATATTTGGAGCGCTCCGAGGCCTATGCTGGGAATTGAAATATCTTCACCTAAAAACTACACAGAAGCATTCTCAGAAACTTCTTTGTGATGAGTGCATTCATCTCACGGACTTGAGCCTTCCTTTTGAAAGAGCAGTTTTGAAACACTCTTTTTGTACAGTCTGCAAGTGGATATTTGGAGGGCTTTGAGGCCTATGCTGGGAAAAGAAATATCTTCACCTAAAAACTAGACAGAAGCATTCTCACAAACTTCTGTGTGATTAGTGCATTCAACTAACAGACTTGAATATTGCCTCTGATAGAGCAGTTTGGAAACAATCCTTTTGTAGAATCTGCAAGTGTTTATTTGGAGCGCTTTGACGCCTAGGCTGGAAAAGGAAATATCTTCACATAAAAACTAGCCAGTAGCATTCTCAGAAACTTCTTTGTGATGAGTGCATTCTACTCACAGAGTTGAAGCCTCTTTTTGGTGGAAGAGTTTTCAAGCTCCCTTTTTGTAGAATCTGCAAGTCCATATTTGGAGCGCTCTGAGGCCTACGCTGGGAAATGAAATATCTTCACCTAAAAACTACACAGAAGCATTCTCAGAAACTTCTGCGTGATGAGTGCATTCAACTCACAGACTTGAACGTTTCTTTTGATAGGACAGTTTTGAAACACTCCTTTTGGAGAATCTGCAAATGTTTATTTCGAGCGCTTTGGGGCCTATGCTGGAAAAAGAAGTATCTTCACATAACAACTACACAGAAGCATTCTCAGAAACTTCTTTTTGATGAGTGCATTCAACTCACAGACTTGAGCATTTCTTTTGAAAGAGCAGTTTGAAACACTCCTTTTGTAGAATCTGCAAGTGGATATTTGGAGCACTTTAAGGCCTTTTCTGGAAAGAGAAATATCTTCACGTAAAAACTAGACAGAAGAATTCTCACAAACTTCTGTGTGATTAGTGCATTGAACTCACAGACTTGAACATTCCTTTTGATAGAGCAGTTTGGAAACACTCCTTTTGTAGAATCTGCAAGTGTTTATTTGGAGCGCTTTGACGCCTATGCTGGAAAAGGAAATATCTTCACATAAAAACTAGCCAGAAGAATTCTCAGAAACTTCTTTGTGATGAGTGCATTCTACTCATGGACTTGAACATTCCCCTTGAGAGAGCAGTTTGGAAACACTCCTTTTGTAGAATCTCCAAATGTTTATTTGGATCGCTTTGACGCCAATGCTGGAAACGGAAATATCTTCACCTAAAAACTACACAGAAGCATTCTCAGAAACTTCTGTGTGATGAGTGCATTCAACTCACAGACTTGGGCCTTTCTTTTGATAGGACAGTTTTGAAACACTCCTTTTGTAGAATCTGCAAGTGTTTTTTTCGAGCGCTTTGGGGCCTATGCTGGAAAAGGAAGTATCTTCACATAACAACTACACAGAAGCATTCTCGGAAACTTCTTTGTGATGAGTGCATTCAACTCACAGACTTGAGCCTTCCTTTTGAAAGAGCAGTTTTGAAACACACTTTTTGTAGAGTCTGCATGTGGATATTTGGAGGGATTTGAGGCCTCTGCTGGGAAAAGAAATATCTTCACCGAAAAACTAGACAGAAGCATTCTCACAAACATCTGTGTGATTAGTGCATTCAACTCACAGACTTGAACATTCCCTCTGATAGGGCAGTTTGGAAACACTCCTTTTGTAGAATCTGCAAGTGTTTATTTGGAGCGCTTTTGCGCCTATGCTGGAAAAGGAAATATCTTCACATAAAAACTAGCCAGAAACATTCTCAGAAACTTCTTTGTGATGAGTGCATTCTACTCACAGACTTGAACATTCCTCTTGAGAGAGCAGTTTGGAAACACTCCTTTTGTAGTATCTGCAAGTGTCTATTTGGATCGCTTTGACGCCTATGCTGGAAAAGGAAATATCTTCACCTGAAAACTACACAGAAGGATTCTCAGAAACTTCTGTGTGATGAGTGTATTCAACTCACAGACTTGAGCGTTTCTTTTGATAGGACAGTTTTGAAACACTCCTTTTGTAGAATCTGCAAGTGTTTATTTCGAGCCCTTTGAGGCCTATGCTGGAAAAGGAAGTATCTTCACATAACAACTACACAGAAGCATTCTCGCAAACTTCTTTGTGATGGTGCATTCAACTCACAGACTTGAGCCTTCCTTTTGAAAGAGCAGTTTTGAAACACTCTTTTTGTAGAGTCTGCAATTGGATATTTGGAGGGCTTTGAGGCCTATGCTGGGAAAAGAAATATCTTCACCTAAAAACTAGACAGAAGCATTCTCACAAACTTCTGTCTGATTAGTGCATTCAACTCACAGACTTGAACATTCCCTCTGAAAAAGCAGTTTGGAAACACTCCTTTTGTAGATTCTGCAAGTGTTTACTTGGAACGCTATGACGCTTATGCTGGAAAACGAAATATCTTCACATAAAAATTAGACAGAAGAATTCTCAGAAACTTCTTTGTCATGAGTGCATTCTACTCACAGACTTGAACGTTCCTCTTGTTAGAGCAGTTTTTAAACACTCCTTTTGTAGAATCTGCAAGTGTTTGTTTGGATCGCTTTGACGTCTATGCTGGAAAAGGAAATATCTTCACCTAAAAACTACACAGAAGCATTCTCAGAAACTTCTGTGTGATGAGTGCATTCAACTCACAGACTTGAACTTTTCTTTTGATAGGACAGTTTTGAAACACTCCTTTTGGAGAATCTGCAAATGTTTATTTCGAGCGCTTTGGGGCCTATGCTGGAAAAAGAAGTATCTTCACATAACAACTACACAGAAGCATTCTCAGAAACTTCTTTTTGATGAGTGCATTCAACTCACAGACTTGAGCATTTCTTTTGAAAGAGCAGTTTTGAAACACACTTTTTGTAGAGTCTGCATGTGGATATTTGGAGGGTTTTGAGGCCTCTACTGGGAAAAGAAATATCTTCACCGAAAAACTAGACAGAAGCATTCTCACAAACATCTGTGTGATTAGTGCATTCAACTCACAGACTTGAACATTCCCTCTGATAGGGCAGTTTGGAAACACTCCTTTTGTAGAATCTGCAAGTGTTTATTTGGAGCGCTTTTGCGGCTATGCTGGAAAAGGAAATATCTTCACATAAAAACTAGCCAGAAACATTCTCAGAAACTTCTCTGTCATGAGTGCATTCTACTCACAGACTTGAACATTCCTCTTGAGAGAGCAGTTTGGAAACACTCCTTTTGTAGTATCTGCAAGTGTCTATTTGGATCGCTTTGACGCCTATGCTGGAAAAGGAAATATCTTCACCTGAAAACTACACAGAAGCATTCTCAGAAACTTCTGTGTGATGAGTGTATTCAACTCACAGACTTGAGCGTTTCTTTTGATAGGACAGATTTGAAACACTCCTTTTGTAGAATCTGCAAGTGTTTATTTCGAGCGCTTTGAGGCCTATGCTGGAAAAGGAAGTATCTTCACATAACAACTACACAGAAGCATTCTCAGAAACTTCTTTGTGATGAGTGCATTCAACTCTGAGACCTGAGCCTTTCTTTTGAAAGAGCAGTTTTGAAACACTCCTTCTGAAGTATCTGCCAGTGGATATTTGGAGCACTTTAAGGCCTTTTCTAGAAAAAGAAATATCTTCACCTAAAAACTAAACAGAAGAATTCTCACAAACTTCTGTGTGATTAGTGCATTCAACTCACAGACTTGAACATTCCTTTTGATAGACCAGTTTGGAAACACTCCTTTTGTAGAATCTGCAAGTGTTTATTTGGAGCGCTTTGAGGCCTATGTTGGAAAAGGAAATATCTTGACATAAATACTAGACAGAAGCATTCTCAGAAACTTCTTTGTGATGAGTGCATTCCACTCAGAGAGTTAAAGCCTCTTTTTGGTGGAAGAGTTTTCAAGCTCTCCTTTTGTAGAATCTGCAAGTGCATATTTGGAGCGGTCCGAGGCCTATACTGGGAAATGAAATATCTTCACCTAAAAACTACACAGAAGCATTCTCAGAAACTTCTGTGTGATGAGTGTATGCAACTCACAGACTTGAGCGTTTCTTTTGATAGGACAGTTTTGAAACACTCCTTTTGTAGAATCTGCAAGTGTTTATTTCGAGCGCATTGAGGCCTATGCTGGAAAAGGATGTATCTTCACATAACAACTACACAGAAGCATTCTCAGAAACTTCTTTGTGATGAGTTCATTCAACTCTGAGACTTGAGCCTTTCTTTTGAAAGAGCAGCTTTGAAACACTCTTTCTGTAGTATCTCCCAGTGGATATTTGGAGCACTTTAAGGCCTTTTCTGGAAAAAGAGATATCTTCACCTAAAAACTAGACAGAAGAATTCTCACAAACTTCTGTGTGATTAGTGCATTCAACTCACAGACTTGAACATTCCTTTTGATAGAGCAGTTTGGAAACACTCCTTTTGCAGAATCTGCAAGTGTTTATTTGGAGCGCTTTGACGCCTATGCTGGAAAATGAAATATCTTCACATAAAAACTAGACAGTAGCATTCTCAGAAACTTCTTTGCGATGAGTGCATTCTACTCAGAGAGTTGAAGCCTCTTTTTGGTGGAAGAGTTTTCAAGCTCTCCTTTTGTAGAATCTGCAAGTGCATATTTGGAGCGCTGCGAGGCCCATGCTGGGAAATGAAATATCTTCACCTAAAAACTACACAGAAGCATTCTCAGAAACTTCTGTGTGATGAGTGCATTCAACTCACAGACTTGAACGTTTCTTTTGATAGGACAGTTTTGAAACACTCCTTTTGTAGAATCTGCAAGTGTTTATTTCGAGCGCTTTGAGGCCTATGCTGGAAAAGGAAGTATCTTCACATAACAACTACACAGAAGCATTCTCAGAAACTTCTTTGGGATGAGTGCATTCAACTCACAGACTTGAGCCTTTCTTTTGAAAGAGCAGTTTTGAAACACTCTTTTTGTAGAATCTGCAAGTGAATATTTGGAGCGCTTTGAGGTCTCTTCTGGGAAAAGAAATATCTTCACCTAAAAACTAGACAGAAGCATTCTGACAAACATCTGTGTGATTAGTGCATTCAACTCACAGACTTGAACATTCCCTCTGATAGGGCAGTTTGGAAACACTCCTTTTGTAGAATCTGCAAGTGTTTATTTGGAGCGCTTTGACGCCTATGATGGAAAAGGAAATATCTTCACATAAAAACTAGACAGAAGGATTCTTAGAAACTTCTTTGTGTTGAGTGCATTCTACTCACAGAGTTGAAGCCTCTTTTTCGTGGAAGAGTTTTCAACCTCTCTTTTTGTAGAATCTGCAAGTGCATATTTGGAGCGCTCCGAGGCCTATGCTGGGAAATGAAATATCTTCACCTAAAAACTACACAGAAGCATTCTCAGAAACTTTTGCGTGATGAGTGCATTCAACTCACAGACTTGAACGTTTCTTTTGATAGGACAGTTTTGAAACACTCCTTTCGTAGAATCTGCAAGTGTTTATTTCGAACGCTTTGTGGCCTACGCTGGAAAAGGAAGTATCTTCACATAACAACTACACAGAAGCATTCTCAGAAACATCTTTGTGATGAGTGCATTCATCTCACAGACTTGAGCCTTCCTTTTGAAAGAGCAGTTTTGAAACACCCTTTTTGTACAGTCTGCAAGTGGATATTTGGAGGGCTTTGAGGCCTATGCTGGTAAAAGAAATATCTTCACCTAAAAACTAGACAGAAGGGTTCTCACAAACATCTCTGTGATTAGTGCATTCAACTCACAGACATAAACAGTCCCTCTGATAGGGCAGTTTGGAAACACTCCTTTTGTAGAATCTGCAAGTGTTTATTTGGAGCGCTTTGTCGCCTATGCTGGAAAATGAAATAACTTCACATAAAAACTAGGCAGAAGCATTCTCAGAAACTTCTTTGTGATGAGTGCATTCTACTCACAGACTTGAACATTCCTTTTGATAGAGCAGTTTGGAAACAATCCTTTTGTAGAATCTGCAAGTGTTTATTTGGAGCGCTTTCACGCCTATGCTGGAAAAGGAAATATATTCACCCAAAAACTACAGACAAGCATTCCCAGTAACTTCTTTGTAACGTCTGCATTCAAATCACAGAGTTACACCTTTCTTTCGATAGAGAAGTTTTGAAACACTCTTTTAGAAGAATCTTCAAGTGGATGGATGGAGTGCTTTGAGGCCTGTCCTGGACAAGGAAATATCTTCAACTAGAAACGAGACAAAAGCATTCGCAGAAAGTTCCCTCTGCTTTGTGCATTCAACTCACAGAGTCCAACCTGCCTTTTGAAAGAGCAGTTTTGAAACACTCTTTTTGTAGAGTCTGCAAGTGGATATTTGGAGGGCTTTCAGGCCTATACTGGGAAAAGAAATATTTTCAACTAAAAACTAGACAGAAGCATTCTCACAAACATCTGTATAATTAGTGCATTCAACTCACAGACTTGAGCATTCCCTCTGATAGGGCAGTTTGGAAACACTCCTTTTGTAGAATCTGCAAGTGTTTATTTGGATCGCTTTGACGCCTATGCTGGAAAAGGAAATATCTTCACATAAAAACCAGCCAGAAGCATTCTCAGAAACTTCTTTGTGATGAATGCATTCTACTCACGGAATTGAACATTCCCCTTGAGAGAGCAGTAGGGAAACACTCCTTTTGTAGAATCTGCAAATGTTTATTTGGAGCGCTTTGACGCCTAGGCTGGAAAAGGAAATATCTTCACATAAAAACTAGCCAGAAGCATTCTCAGAAACTTCTTTGTGATGATTGCATTCTACTCAGAGAGTTGAAACCTCTTTTTGGTGGAAGAGTTTTCAAGCTCTCTTTTTGAAGAATCTGCAAGTGCATCTTTGGAGCGCTCTGAGGCCTATGCTGGGAAATGAAATATCTTCACCTAAAAACTACACAGAAGCATTCTCACAAACTTCTGTCTGATTAGTGCATTCAACTCACAGACTTGAACGTTCCTTTTGAGAGAGCAGTTTGGAAACACTCCTTTTGTAGGATCTGCAAGTGTTTATTTGGAGCGCTCTGATGCCTATGCTGGAAAAGGAAATATCATCACATAAAAACTAGACAGAAGCATTCTCAGAAACTTCTTTGTGATGAGTGCATTCTACTCAGAGAGTTGAAACCTCTTTTTGGTGGAAGAGTTTTCAAGCTCTCTTTTTGAAGAATCTGCAAGTGCATGTTTGGAGCGCTCCAAGGCCTATGCTGGGAAATTAAATATCTTCACCTAAAAACTACACAGAAGCATTCTCAGAAACTTCTGTGTGATGAGTGCATTCAACTCACAGACTTGAGCCTTCCTTTTGAAAGAGCAGTTTTGAAACACACTTTTTGTAGAGTCTGCATGTGGATATTTGGAGGGTTATGAGGCCTCTGCTGTTAAAAGAAATATCTTCACCGAAAAACTAGACAGAAGCATTCTCACAAACATCTGTGTGATTAGTGCATTCAACTCACAGACTTGAACATTCCCTCTGATAGGGCAGTTTGGAAACACTCCCTTTGTAGAATCTGCAAGTGTTTATTTGGAGCGCTTTTGCGCCAATGCTGGAAAAGGAAATATCTTCACATAAAAACTAGCCAGAAACATTCTCAGAAACTTCTTTGTGATGAGTGCATTCTACTCACAGACTTGAACATTCCTCTTGAGAGAGCAGTTTGGAAACACTCCTTTTGTAGTATCTGCAAGTGTCTATTTGGATCGCTTTGACGCCTATGCTGGAAAAGGAAATATCTTCACCTGAAAACTACACAGAAGCATTCTCAGAAACTTCTGTGTGATGAGTGTATTCAACTCACAGACTTGAGCGTTTCTTTTGAAAGGACGGTTTTGAAACACTCCTTTTGTAGAATCTGCAAGTGTTTATTTCGAGCGCTTTGAGGCCTATGCTGGAAAAGGAAGTATCTTCACATAACAACTACACAGAAGCATTCTCAGAAACTTCTTTGTGATGAGTGCATTCAACTCTGAGACTTGAGCCTTTCTTTTGAAAGAGCAGCTTTGAAACACTCTTTCTGTAGTATCTGCCAGTGGATATTTGGAGCAATTTAAGGCCTTTTCTGGAAAAAGAAGTATCTTCACCTAAAAACTAGACAGAAGAATTCTCACAAACTTCTGTGTGATTAGTGCATTCAACTCACAGACTTGAACATTCCTTTTGAAAGAGCAGTTTTGAAACACTCCTTTCGTAGAATCTGCAAGTGTTTATTTCGAGCGCTTTGAGGCCTATGCTGGAAAAGGAAGTATCTTCACATAACAACTACACAGAAGCATTCTCAGAAACTTCTTTGTGATGAGTGCATTCAACTCACAGACTTCAGCCTTCCTTTTGAAACAGCAGTTTTGAAACACTCTTTTTGTAGGGTCTGCAAGTGGATATTTGGAGGGCTTTGAGGCCTATGCTGGGAAAAGGCATACCTTCACCTAAAAACTAGACAGAAGCATTCTTACAAACATCTGTGTGATTAGTGCATTCAACTCACAGAGTTGAACATTCCCTCTGATAGGGCAGTTTGGAAACACTCCTTTTGTAGAATCTGCAAGTGTTTATTTGGAGCTCTTTGACGCCTATGCTGGAAAAGGATATATCTTCACATAAAAACTACACAGAAGAATTCTCAGAAACTTCTGTGTGATGAGTGCATTCAACTCACAGACTTGAACGTTTCTTTTGATAGGACAGTTTTGAAACACTCCTTTTGTAGAATCTGCAAGTGTTTATTTGGAGCGCTTTGACGCCTATGCTGGAAAAGGAAATATCTTCACATAAAAACTAGACAGTAGCATTCTCAGAAACTTCTTTGTGATGAGTGCATTCTACTCAGAGAGTTGAAGCCTCTTTTTGGTGGAAGAGTTTTCAAGCTCTCCTTTTGTAGAATCTGCAAGTGCATATTTGGAGCGCTGCGAGGCCCATGCTGGGAAATGAAATATCTTCACCTAAAAACTACACAGAAGCATTCTCAGAAACTTCTGTGTGATGAGTGCATTCAACTCACAGACTTGAACGTTTCTTTTGATAGGACAGTTTTGAAACACTCCTTTTGTAGAATCTGCAAGTGTTTATTTCGAGCGCTTTGAGGCCTATGCTGGAAAAGGAAGTATCTTCACATAACAACTACACAGAAGCATTCTCGGAAACTTCTTTGTGATGAGTGCATTCAACTCACAGACTTAAGCCTTCCTTTTGAAAGAGCAGTTTTGAAACACACATTTTGTAGAGTCTGCATGTGGATATTTGGAGGGTTTTGAGGCCTCTGCTGGGAAAGGAAATATCTTCACCGAAAAACTAGACAGAAGCATTCTCACAAACATCTGTGTGATTAGTGCATTCAACTCACAGACTTGAACATTCCCTCTGATAGGGCAGTTTGGAAACACTCCTTTTGTAGAATCTGCAAGTGTTTATTTGGAGCGCTTTTGCGCCTATGATGGAAAAGGAAATATCTTCACATAAAAACTAGCCAGAAACATTCTCAGAAACTTCTTTGTGATGAGTGCATTCTACTGACAGACTTGAACATTCCTCTTGAGAGAGCAGTTTGGAAACACTCCTTTTGTAGTATCTGCAAGTGTCTATTTGGATCGCTTTGATGCCTATGCTGGAAAAGGAAATATCTTCACCTGAAAACTACACAGAAGCATTCTCAGAAACTTCTGTGTGATGAGTGTATTCAACTCACAGACTTGAGCGTTTCTTTTGATAGGACAGTTTTGAAACACTCCTTTTGTAGAATCTGCAAGTGTTTATTTCGAGCGCATTGAAGCCTATGCTGGAAAAGGATGTATCTTCACATAACAACTACACAGAAGCATTCTCAGAAACTTCTTTGTGATGAGTTCATTCAACTCTGAGACTTGAGCCTTTCTTTTGAAAGAGCAGCTTTGAAACACTCTTTCTGTAGTATCTGCCAGTGGATATTTGAAGCACTTTAAGGCCTTTTCTGGAAAAAGAAATATCTTCACCTAAAAACTAGATAGAAGAATTCTCACAAACTTCTGTGTGATTAGTGCATTCAACTCACACACTTGAATATTCCTTTTGATAGAGCAGTTTGGAAACACTCCTTTTGTAGAATCTGCAAATGTTTATTTGGAGCGCTTTGAGGCCTATGTTGGCAAAGGAAAAATCTTCACATAAAAACTAGACAGATGCATTCTCAGAAAATTCTTTGTGATGAGTGCATTCCACTCAGAGTGTTGAAGCCTCTTTTTGGTGGAAGAGTTTTCAAGCTCGCCTTTTGTAGAATCTGCAAGTGCATATTTGGAGCACTCCGAGGCCTATACTGGGAAATGAAATACCTTCAACTAAAAACTACACAGAAGCATTCTCAGAAACTTCTGTGTGATGAGTGCATTCAACTCACAGACTTGAACGTTTCTTTTGATAGGACAGTTTTGAAACACTCCTTTTGTAGAATCTGCAAGTGCTTATTTCGAGCGATTTGAGGCCTATGCTGGAAAAGGAAGTATCTTCACATAACAACTACACAGAAGCATTCTCAGAAACTTCTTTGTGATGAGTGCATTCAACTCACAGACTTGAGCCTTCCTTTTGAAACAGCAGTTTTGAAACACTCTTTTTGTAGAGTCTGCAAGTGGATATTTGGAGGGCTTTGAGGCCTATGCTGGGAAAAGGCATACCTTCACCTAAAAACTAGACAGATGCATTCTTACAAACATCTGTGTGATTAGTGCATTCAACTCACAGACTTGAACATTCCCTCTGATAGGGCAGTTTGGAAACACTCCTTTTGTAGAATCTGCAAGTGTTTATTTGGAGCTCTTTGACGCCTATGCTGGAAAAGGAAATATCTTCACATAAAAACTACACAGAAGAATTCTCAGAAACTTCTGTGTGATGAGTGCATTCAACTCACAGACTTGAACGTTTCTTTTGATAGGACAGTTTTGAAACACTCCTTTTGTAGAATCTGCAAGTGTTTATTTGGAGCGCTTTGACGCCTATGCTAGAAAAGGAAATATCTTCACATAAAAACTAGACAGTAGCATTCTCAGAAACTCCTTTGTGATGAGTGCATTCTACTCAGAGAGTTGAAGCCTCTTTTTGGTGGAAGAGTTTTCAAGCTCTCCTTTTGTAGAATCTGCAAGTGCATATTTGGAGCGCTGCGAGGCCCATGCTGGGAAATGAAATATCTTCACCTAAAAACTACACAGAAGCATTCTCAGAAACTTCTGTGTGATGAGTGCATTCAACTCACAGACTTGAACGTTTCTTTTGATAGGACAGTTTTGAAACACTCCTTTTGTAGAATCTGCAAGTGTTTATTTCGAGCGCTTTGAGGCCTATGCTGGAAAAGGAAGTATCTTCACATAACAACTACACAGAAGCATTCTCGGAAACTTCTTTGTGATGAGTGCATTCAACTCACAGACCTCAGCCTTCCTTTTGAAAGACCAGTTTTGAAACACTCTTTTTGTAGAGTCTGCAAGTGGATATTGGAGGGCTTTCAGGCCTACGCTGGGAAAAGAAATAACTTTACCTAAAAACTAGACAGAAGCATTCTCACTAACTTCTGTCTGATTAGTGCATTCAACTCACAGACTTGAACATTCCCTCTGAAAGAGCAGTTTGGAAACACTCCTTTTGTAGAATCTGCAAGTGTTTATTTGGATCGCTTTGACGTCTATGCTGGAAAAGGAAATATCTTCACCTAAAACCTACACAGAAGCATTCTCAGAAACTTCTGTGTGATGAGTGCATTCAACTCACAGACTTGAACATTTCTTTTGATAGAGCAGTTTGGAAACACTCCTTTTGTAGAATCTGCAAGTGTTTATTTGGAGCGCTTTTACGCCTATGCTAGAAAAGGGAATATCTTCACATAAAAAGTAGACAGAAGCATTCTCAGAAACTTCTTTGTGAAGACTGCATTCTAATCAAAGGGTTGAAGCCTCTATTGGTGGAAGAGTTTTCAAGCTCTCCTTTTGTAGAATCCGCAAGTGCATATTTGGAGCGCTCCGAGGCCCATGCTGGGAAATGAAATATCTTCAACTAAAAACTACACAGAAGCATTCTCAGAAACTTCTGTGTGATTAGTGCATTCAACTCACAGACTTGAACGTTTCTTTTGATAGGACAGTTTTGAAACACTCCTTTTGTAGAATCTGCATGTGTTTATTTCGAGCGCTTTGAGGCCTATGCTGGAAAAGGAAGTATCTTCAAATAACAACTACACAGAAGCATTCTCAGAAACTTCTTTGTGATGAGTGCATTCAACTCACAGACTTGAGCCTTACTTTTGAAAGAGCAGTTTTTAAACACTCTTTTTGTAGAGTCTGCAAGTGGATATTTGGAGGGCTTTGAGGCCTATGCTGGGAAAAGAAATAACTTCACCTAAAAACTAGACAGAAGCATTCTCACAAACTTCTGTCTGATTAGTGCATTCAACTCACAGACTTGAACATTCCCTCTGAAAGAGCAGTTTGGAAACACTCCTTTTGTAGAATCTGCAAGTGTTTATTTGGATCGCTTTGACGTCTATGCTGGAAAAGGAAATATCTTCACCTAAAAACTACACAGAAGCATTCTCAGAAACTTCTGTGTGATGAGTGCATTCAACTCACAGACTTGAACGTTTCTTTTGATAGGACAGTTTTGAAACACTCCTTTTGGAGAATCTGCAAATGTTTATTTCGAGCGCTTTGGGGCCAATGCTGGAAAAAGAAGTATCTTCACATAACAACTACACAGAAGCATTCTCAGAAACTTCTTTTTGATGAGTGCATTCAACTCACAGACTTGAGCCTTTCTTTTGAAAGAGCAGTTTTGAAACACTCCTTTTGTAGAATCTGCAAGTGGATATTTGGAGCACTTTAAGGCCTTTTCTGGAAAGAGAAATATCTTCACCTAAAAACTAGACAGAAGAATTCTCTCAAACTTCTGTGTGATTAGTGCATTCAACTCAGAGACTTGAACATTCCTTTTGATAGGGCAGTTTGGAAACACTCCTTTTGTAGAATCTGCAAGTGTTTATTTGTTGCGCTTTGACGCCTATGCTGGAAAAGGAAATATCTTCACATAAAAACTAGACAGTAGCATTCTCAGAAACTTCTTTGTGATGAGTGCATTCTACTCAGAGAGTTGAAGCCTCTTTTTGGTGGAAGAGATTTCAAGCTCTCGTTTTGTAGAATCTGCAAGTGCATATTTGGAGCGCTGCGAGGCCCATGCTGGGAAATGAAATATCTTCACCTAAAAACTACACAGAAGCATTCTCAGAAACTTCTGTGTGATGAGTGCATTCAACTCACAGACTTGAACATTTCTTTTGATAGGACAGTTTTGAAACACTCCTTTTGTAGAATCTGCAAGTGTTTATTTCGAGCGCTTTGAGGCCTATGCTGGAAAAGGAAGTATCTTCACATAACAACTACACAGAAGCATTCTCGGAAACTTCTTTGTGATGAGTGCATTCAACTCACAGACTTGAGCCTTCCTTTTGAAAGAGCAGTTTTGAAACACACATTTTGTAGAGTCTGCATGTGGATATTTGGAAGGTTTTGAGGCCTCTGCTGGGAAAGGAAATATCTTCACCGAAAAACTAGACAGAAGCATTCTCACAAACATCTGTGTGATTAGTGCATTCAACTCACAGACTTGAACATTCCCTCTGATAGGGCAGTTTGGAAACACTCCTTTTGTAGAATCTGCAAGTGTTTATTTGGAGCACTTTTGCGCCTATGATGGAAAAGGAAATATCTTCACATAAAAACTAGCCAGAAACATTCTCAGAAACTTCTTTGTGATGAGTGCATTCTACTGACAGACTTGAACATTCCTCTTGAGAGAGCAGTTTGGAAACACTCCTTTTGTAGTATCTGCAAATGTTTATTTGGAGCTCTTTGACGCCTATGCTGGAAAAGGAAATATCTTCACATAAAAACTAGACAGAAGCATTCTCAGAAACTTCTTTGTGATGATTGCATTCTACTCAGAGAGTTGAAACCTCTTTTTGGTGGAAGAGTTTTCAAGCTCTCTTTTTGAAGAATCTGCAAGTGCATCTTTGGAGCGCTCTGAGGCCTATGCTGGGAAATGAAATATCTTCACCTAAAAACTACACAGAAGCATTCTCACAAACTTCTGTCTGATTAGTGCATTCAACTCACAGACTTGAACGTTCCTTTTGAGAGAGCAGTTTGGAAACACTCCTTTTGTAGGATCTGCAAGTGTTTATTTGGAGCGCTCTGATGCCTATGCTGGAAAAGGAAATATCATCACATAAAAACTAGACAGAAGCATTCTCAGAAACTTCTTTGTGATGAGTGCATTCTACTCAGAGAGTTGAAACCTCTTTTTGGTGGAAGAGTTTTCAAGCTCTCTTTTTGAAGAATCTGCAAGTGCATGTTTGGAGCGCTCCAAGGCCTATGCTGGGAAATTAAATATCTTCACCTAAAAACTACACAGAAGCATTCTCAGAAACTTCTGTGTGATGAGTGCATTCAACTCACAGACTTGAGCCTTCCTTTTGAAAGAGCAGTTTTGAAACACACTTTTTGTAGAGTCTGCATGTGGATATTTGGAGGGTTATGAGGCCTCTGCTGTTAAAAGAAATATCTTCACCGAAAAACTAGACAGAAGCATTCTCACAAACATCTGTGTGATTAGTGCATTCAACTCACAGACTTGAACATTCCCTCTGATAGGGCAGTTTGGAAACACTCCCTTTGTAGAATCTGCAAGTGTTTATTTGGAGCGCTTTTGCGCCAATGCTGGAAAAGGAAATATCTTCACATAAAAACTAGCCAGAAACATTCTCAGAAACTTCTTTGTGATGAGTGCATTCTACT
Organism: Pongo abelii; assembly: GCF_028885655.2. Taxonomy (NCBI): domain Eukaryota; kingdom Metazoa; phylum Chordata; class Mammalia; order Primates; family Hominidae; genus Pongo; species Pongo abelii. The sequence goes on from NC_071993.2 coordinate 41,819,145, forward strand.
CACAGACTTGAACATTCCTCTTGAGAGAGCAGTTTGGAAACACTCCTTTTGTAGTATCTGCAAGTGTCTATTTGGATCGCTTTGACGCCTATGCTGGAAAAGGAAATATCTTCACCTGAAAACTACACAGAAGCATTCTCAGAAACTTCTGTGTGATGAGTGTATTCAACTCACAGACTTGAGCGTTTCTTTTGAAAGGACGGTTTTGAAACACTCCTTTTGTAGAATCTGCAAGTGTTTATTTCGAGCGCTTTGAGGCCTATGCTGGAAAAGGAAGTATCTTCACATAACAACTACACAGAAGCATTCTCAGAAACTTCTTTGTGATGAGTGCATTCAACTCTGAGACTTGAGCCTTTCTTTTGAAAGAGCAGCTTTGAAACACTCTTTCTGTAGTATCTGCCAGTGGATATTTGGAGCAATTTAAGGCCTTTTCTGGAAAAAGAAGTATCTTCACCTAAAAACTAGACAGAAGAATTCTCACAAACTTCTGTGTGATTAGTGCATTCAACTCACAGACTTGAACATTCCTTTTGAAAGAGCAGTTTTGAAACACTCCTTTCGTAGAATCTGCAAGTGTTTATTTCGAGCGCTTTGAGGCCTATGCTGGAAAAGGAAGTATCTTCACATAACAACTACACAGAAGCATTCTCAGAAACTTCTTTGTGATGAGTGCATTCAACTCACAGACTTCAGCCTTCCTTTTGAAACAGCAGTTTTGAAACACTCTTTTTGTAGGGTCTGCAAGTGGATATTTGGAGGGCTTTGAGGCCTATGCTGGGAAAAGGCATACCTTCACCTAAAAACTAGACAGAAGCATTCTTACAAACATCTGTGTGATTAGTGCATTCAACTCACAAAGTTGAACATTCCCTCTGATAGGGCAGTTTGGAAACACTCCTTTTGTAGAATCTGCAAGTGTTTATTTGGAGCTCTTTGACGCCTATGCTGGAAAAGGATATATCTTCACATAAAAACTACACAGAAGAATTCTCAGAAACTTCTGTGTGATGAGTGCATTCAACTCACAGACTTGAACGTTTCTTTTGATAGGACAGTTTTGAAACACTCCTTTTGTAGAATCTGCAAGTGTTTATTTGGAGCGCTTTGACGCCTATGCTGGAAAAGGAAATATCTTCACATAAAAACTAGACAGTAGCATTCTCAGAAACTTCTTTGTGATGAGTGCATTCTACTCAGAGAGTTGAAGCCTCTTTTTGGTGGAAGAGTTTTCAAGCTCTCCTTTTGTAGAATCTGCAAGTGCATATTTGGAGCGCTGCGAGGCCCATGCTGGGAAATGAAATATCTTCACCTAAAAACTACACAGAAGCATTCTCAGAAACTTCTGTGTGATGAGTGCATTCAACTCACAGACTTGAACGTTTCTTTTGATAGGACAGTTTTGAAACACTCCTTTTGTAGAATCTGCAAGTGTTTATTTCGAGCGCTTTGAGGCCTATGCTGGAAAAGGAAGTATCTTCACATAACAACTACACAGAAGCATTCTCGGAAACTTCTTTGTGATGAGTGCATTCAACTCACAGACTTAAGCCTTCCTTTTGAAAGAGCAGTTTTGAAACACACATTTTGTAGAGTCTGCATGTGGATATTTGGAGGGTTTTGAGGCCTCTGCTGGGAAAGGAAATATCTTCACCGAAAAACTAGACAGAAGCATTCTCACAAACATCTGTGTGATTAGTGCATTCAACTCACAGACTTGAACATTCCCTCTGATAGGGCAGTTTGGAAACACTCCTTTTGTAGAATCTGCAAGTGTTTATTTGGAGCGCTTTTGCGCCTATGATGGAAAAGGAAATATCTTCACATAAAAACTAGCCAGAAACATTCTCAGAAACTTCTTTGTGATGAGTGCATTCTACTGACAGACTTGAACATTCCTCTTGAGAGAGCAGTTTGGAAACACTCCTTTTGTAGTATCTGCAAGTGTCTATTTGGATCGCTTTGATGCCTATGCTGGAAAAGGAAATATCTTCACCTGAAAACTACACAGAAGCATTCTCAGAAACTTCTGTGTGATGAGTGTATTCAACTCACAGACTTGAGCGTTTCTTTTGATAGGACAGTTTTGAAACACTCCTTTTGTAGAATCTGCAAGTGTTTATTTCGAGCGCATTGAAGCCTATGCTGGAAAAGGATGTATCTTCACATAACAACTACACAGAAGCATTCTCAGAAACTTCTTTGTGATGAGTTCATTCAACTCTGAGACTTGAGCCTTTCTTTTGAAAGAGCAGCTTTGAAACACTCTTTCTGTAGTATCTGCCAGTGGATATTTGAAGCACTTTAAGGCCTTTTCTGGAAAAAGAAATATCTTCACCTAAAAACTAGATAGAAGAATTCTCACAAACTTCTGTGTGATTAGTGCATTCAACTCACACACTTGAATATTCCTTTTGATAGAGCAGTTTGGAAACACTCCTTTTGTAGAATCTGCAAATGTTTATTTGGAGCGCTTTGAGGCCTATGTTGGCAAAGGAAAAATCTTCACATAAAAACTAGACAGATGCATTCTCAGAAAATTCTTTGTGATGAGTGCATTCCACTCAGAGTGTTGAAGCCTCTTTTTGGTGGAAGAGTTTTCAAGCTCGCCTTTTGTAGAATCTGCAAGTGCATATTTGGAGCACTCCGAGGCCTATACTGGGAAATGAAATACCTTCAACTAAAAACTACACAGAAGCATTCTCAGAAACTTCTGTGTGATGAGTGCATTCAACTCACAGACTTGAACGTTTCTTTTGATAGGACAGTTTTGAAACACTCCTTTTGTAGAATCTGCAAGTGCTTATTTCGAGCGATTTGAGGCCTATGCTGGAAAAGGAAGTATCTTCACATAACAACTACACAGAAGCATTCTCAGAAACTTCTTTGTGATGAGTGCATTCAACTCACAGACTTGAGCCTTCCTTTTGAAACAGCAGTTTTGAAACACTCTTTTTGTAGAGTCTGCAAGTGGATATTTGGAGGGCTTTGAGGCCTATGCTGGGAAAAGGCATACCTTCACCTAAAAACTAGACAGATGCATTCTTACAAACATCTGTGTGATTAGTGCATTCAACTCACAGACTTGAACATTCCCTCTGATAGGGCAGTTTGGAAACACTCCTTTTGTAGAATCTGCAAGTGTTTATTTGGAGCTCTTTGACGCCTATGCTGGAAAAGGAAATATCTTCACATAAAAACTACACAGAAGAATTCTCAGAAACTTCTGTGTGATGAGTGCATTCAACTCACAGACTTGAACGTTTCTTTTGATAGGACAGTTTTGAAACACTCCTTTTGTAGAATCTGCAAGTGTTTATTTGGAGCGCTTTGACACCTATGCTAGAAAAGGAAATATCTTCACATAAAAACTAGACAGTAGCATTCTCAGAAACTCCTTTGTGATGAGTGCATTCTACTCAGAGAGTTGAAGCCTCTTTTTGGTGGAAGAGTTTTCAAGCTCTCCTTTTGTAGAATCTGCAAGTGCATATTTGGAGCGCTGCGAGGCCCATGCTGGGAAATGAAATATCTTCACCTAAAAACTACACAGAAGCATTCTCAGAAACTTCTGTGTGATGAGTGCATTCAACTCACAGACTTGAACGTTTCTTTTGATAGGACAGTTTTGAAACACTCCTTTTGTAGAATCTGCAAGTGTTTATTTCGAGCGCTTTGAGGCCTATGCTGGAAAAGGAAGTATCTTCACATAACAACTACACAGAAGCATTCTCGGAAACTTCTTTGTGATGAGTGCATTCAACTCACAGACCTCAGCCTTCCTTTTGAAAGACCAGTTTTGAAACACTCTTTTTGTAGAGTCTGCAAGTGGATATTGGAGGGCTTTCAGGCCTACGCTGGGAAAAGAAATAACTTTACCTAAAAACTAGACAGAAGCATTCTCACTAACTTCTGTCTGATTAGTGCATTCAACTCACAGACTTGAACATTCCCTCTGAAAGAGCAGTTTGGAAACACTCCTTTTGTAGAATCTGCAAGTGTTTATTTGGATCGCTTTGACGTCTATGCTGGAAAAGGAAATATCTTCACCTAAAACCTACACAGAAGCATTCTCAGAAACTTCTGTGTGATGAGTGCATTCAACTCACAGACTTGAACATTTCTTTTGATAGAGCAGTTTGGAAACACTCCTTTTGTAGAATCTGCAAGTGTTTATTTGGAGCGCTTTTACGCCTATGCTAGAAAAGGGAATATCTTCACATAAAAAGTAGACAGAAGCATTCTCAGAAACTTCTTTGTGAAGACTGCATTCTAATCAAAGGGTTGAAGCCTCTATTGGTGGAAGAGTTTTCAAGCTCTCCTTTTGTAGAATCCGCAAGTGCATATTTGGAGCGCTCCGAGGCCCATGCTGGGAAATGAAATATCTTCAACTAAAAACTACACAGAAGCATTCTCAGAAACTTCTGTGTGATTAGTGCATTCAACTCACAGACTTGAACGTTTCTTTTGATAGGACAGTTTTGAAACACTCCTTTTGTAGAATCTGCATGTGTTTATTTCGAGCGCTTTGAGGCCTATGCTGGAAAAGGAAGTATCTTCAAATAACAACTACACAGAAGCATTCTCAGAAACTTCTTTGTGATGAGTGCATTCAACTCACAGACTTGAGCCTTACTTTTGAAAGAGCAGTTTTGAAACACTCTTTTTGTAGAGTCTGCAAGTGGATATTTGGAGGGATTTGAGGCCTATGCTGGGAAAAGACATACCTTCACCTAAAAACTAGACAGAAGCATTCTCACAAACATCTGTGTGAATAGTGCATTCAACTCACAGACTTGAACATTCCCTCTGATAGAGCAGTTTGGAAACACTCCTTTTGTAGAATCTGCAAGTGTTTATTTGGATCGCTTTGACGCCTATGCTGGAAAAGGAAATATCTTCACCTAAAAACTACACAGAAGCATTCTCAGAAACTTCTGTGTGATGAGTGCATTCAACTCACAGACTTGGGCCTTTCTTTTGATAGTACAGTTTTGAAACACTCCTTTTGTAGAATCTGCAAGTGTTTACTTCGAGCGCTTTGAGGCCTATGCTGGAAAAGGAAGTATCTTCACATAACAACTACACAGAAGCATTCTCAGAAACTTCTTTGTGATGAGTGCATTCAACTCACAGACTTGAGCCTTCCTTTTGAAAGAGCAGTTTTGAAACACACTTTTTGTAGAGTCTGCATGTGGATATTTGGAGGGTTTTGAGGCCTCTGCTGGGAAAAGAAATATCTTCACCGAAAAACTAGACAGAAGCATTCTCACAAACATCTGTGTGATTAGTGCATTCAACTCACAGACTTGAACATTCCCTCTGATAGGGCAGTTTGGAAACACTCCGTTTGTAGAATCTGCAAGTGTTTACTTGGAACGCTAGGACGCTTATGCTGGAAAGCGAAATATCTTCACATAAAAATTAGACAGAAGAATTCTCAGAAACTTCTTTGTGATGAGTGCATTCTACTCACAGACTTGAACATTCCTCTTGATAGAGCAGTTTGGAAACACTCCTTTTGTAGAATCTGCAAGTGTTTATTTGGATCGCTTTGACGTCTATGCTGGAAAAGGAAATATCTTCACCTAAAAACTAGACAGAAGCATTCTCACAAACATCTGTGTGATTAGTGCATTCAAATCACAGACGTGAACATTCCCTCCGGTAGGGCAGTTTGGAAACACTCCTTTTGTAGAATCTGCAAGCGTTTATTTCGAGCGCTTTGACGCCTATGCTGGAAAAGGAAATATCTTCACATAAAAACTTGACAGAAGAATTCTCAGAAACTTCTTTGTGATGAGTGCATTCTACTCACAGAGTTGAAGCCTCTTTTTCGTGGAAGAGTTTTCAACCTCTCTTTTTGTAGAATCTGCAAGTGCATATTTGGAGCGCTCCGAGGCCTATGCTGGGAAATGAAATATCTTCACCTAAAAACTACACAGAAGCATTCTCAGAAACTTTTGCGTGATGAGTGCATTCAACTCACAGACTTGAACGTTTCTTTTGATAGGACAGTTTTGAAACACTCCTTTCGTAGAATCTGCAAGTGTTTATTTCGAACGCTTTGTGGCCTACGCTGGAAAAGGAAGTATCTTCACATAACAACTACACAGAAGCATTCTCAGAAACTTCTTTGTGATGAGTGCATTCATCTCACGGACTTGAGCCTTCCTTTTCAAAGAGCAGTTTCGAAACACTCTTTTTGTACAGTCTGCAAGTGAATATTTGGAGGGCTTTGAGGCCTATGCTGGTAAAAGAAATATCTTCACCTAAAAACTAGACAGAAGGGTTCTCACAAACATCTCTGTGACTAGTGCATTCAACTCACAGACATAAACAGTCCCTCTGATAGGGCAGTTTGGAAACACTCCTTTTGTAGAATCTGCAAGTGTTTATTTGGAGCGCTTTGTCGCCTATGCTGGAAAATGAAATAACTTCACATAAAAACTAGGCAGAAGCATTCTCAGAAACTTCTTTGTGATGAGTGCATTCTACTCACAGACTTGAACATTCCTTTTGATAGAGCAGTTTGGAAACAATCCTTTTGTAGAATCTGCAAGTGTTTATTTGGAGCGCTTTCACGCCTATGCTGGAAAAGGAAATATATTCACCTAAAAACTACAGACAAGCATTCCCAGTCACTTCTTTGTAACGTCTGCATTCAACTCACAGAGTTACACCTTTCTTTCGATAGAGAAGTTTTGAAACACTCTTTTAGAAGAATCTTCAAGTGGATGGATGGAGTGCTTTGAGGCCTGTCCTGGACAAGGAAATATCTTCAACTAGAAACGAGACAAAAGCATTCGCAGAAAGTTCCCTCTGCTTTGTGCATTCAACTCACAGAGTCCAACCTGCCTTTTGAAAGAGCAGTTTTGAAGCACTCTTTTTGTAGAGTCTGCAAGTGGATATTTGGAGGGCTTTCAGGCCTATACTGGGAAAAGAAATATTTTCAACTAAAAACTAGACAGAAGCATTCTCACAAACATCTGTATAATTAGTGCATTCAACTCACAGACTTGAGCATTCCCTCTGATAGGGCAGTTTGGAAACACTCCTTTTGTAGAATCTGCAAGTGTTTATTTGGATCGCTTTGACGCCTATGCTGGAAAAGGAAATATCTTCACATAAAAACTAGCCAGAAGCATTCTCAGAAACTTCTTTGTGATGAATGCATTCTACTCACGGAATTGAACATTCCCCTTGAGAGAGCAGTAGGGAAACACTCCTTTTGTAGAATCTGCAAGTGTTTATTTGGAGCGCTTTGACGCCTAGGCTGGAAAAGGAAATATCTTCACATAAAAACTAGCCAGAAGCATTCTCAGAAACTTCTGTGTGATGAGTGCATTCAACTCACCGACTTGAACGTTTCTTTTGATAGGACACTTTTGAAACACTCCTTTCGTAAAATCTGCAAGTGTTTATTTCGAGCGCTTTGAGGCCTATGCTGGAAAAGGAATTATCTTCACATAAAAACTACACAGAAGCATTCTCAGAAACTTCTTTATGATGAGTGCATTCATCTCACAGACTTGAGCCTTCCTTTTGAAAGAGCAGTTTTGAAACACTCTTTTTGTAGAGTCTGCAAGTTGATATTTGGAGGGCTTTGAGGCCTACGCTGGGAAAAGAAATATCTTCACCTAAAAACTAGACAGAAGCATTCTCACAAACTTCTGTGTGATTAGTGCATTCAACTAACAGACTTGAATATTGCCTCTGATAGAGCAGTTTGGAAACAATCCTTTTGTAGAATCTGCAAGTGTTTATTTGGAGCGCTTTGACGCCTAGGCTGTAAAAGGAAATATCTTCACATAAAAACTAGCCAGAAGCATTCTCAGAAACTTCTTTGTGATGAGTGCATTCTACTCACAGAGTTGAAGCCTCTTTTTGGTGGAAGAGTTTTCAAGCTCCCTTTTTGTAGAATCTGCAAGTATATATTTGGAGCGCTCCGAGGCCTACGCTGGGAAATGAAATATCTTCACCTAAAAACTACACAGAAGCATTCTCAGAAACTTCTGCGTGATGAGTGCATTCAACTCACAGACTTGAACGTTTCTTTTGATAGGACAGTTTTGAAACACTCCTTTCGTAGAATCTGCAATTGTTTATTTCGAGCGCTTTGAGGCCTATGCTGGAAAAGGAAGTATCTTCACATAACAACTACACAGAAGCATTCTCAGAAACTTCTTTGTGATGAGTACATTCAACTCACAGACTTGAGCCTTCCTTCTGAAAGAGCAGTTTTGAAGCACTCGTTTTGTAGAGTCTGCAAGTGGATATTTGGAGGGCTTTGAGGCCTATGCTGGGAAAAGAAATATCTTCTCCTAAAAACTAGACAGAAGCATTCTCACAAACTTCTGTATGATTAGTGCATTCAACTCACAGACTTGAACATTCCCTCGGATAGAGCAGTTTGGAAACACTCCTTTTGTGGAATCTGCAAGTGTTTATTTGGAATGCTTTGACGCCTATGCTGGAAAAGGAAATATCTTCACATAAAAACTAGCCAGAAGTATTCTCAGAAACTTCTTTGTGATGAGTGCATTCTACTCTCAGACTTGAACATTCCTATTGAGAGAGCAGTTTGGAAACACTCCTTTTTTGGAATCTGCAAACGTTTATTTGGATCGCTTTGACGCCTATGCTGGAAAAGGAAATATCTTCACCTAAAAACTACACAGAAGCATTCTCAGAAACTTCTGTGTGATGAGTGCATTCAACTCACAGACTTGAACGTTTCTTTTCATAGGACATTTTTGAAACACTCCTTTTGTAGAATCTGCAAGTGTTTATTTCGAGCTCTTTGAGGCCTATGCTGGAAAAGGAAGTATCTTCACATAACAACTACACAGTAGCATTCTCAGAAACTTCTTTGTAATGAGTGCATTGAAATCACAGACTTGAGCCTTTCTTTTGAAAGAGCAGTTTTGAAACACTCTTTTTGTAGAATCTGCAAGTGGATATTTGGAGCGCTTTAAGGCCTATTCTCGGAAAAGGAATATCTTCGCCTAAAAACTAGACAGAAGCATTCTCACAAACTTCTGTCTGATTAGTGCATTCAACTCACAGACTTGAACATTCCCTCGGATAGAGCAGTTTGGAAACAATCCTTTTGTAGAATCTGCAAGTGTTTATTTGGAGCGCTTTCACGCCTATGCTGGAAAAGGAAATATATTCACCTAAAAACTACAGACAAGCATTCCCAGTCACTTCTTTGTAACGTCTGCATTCAACTCACAGAGTTACACCTTTCTTTCGATAGAGAAGTTTTGAAACACTCTTTTAGAAGAATCTTCAAGTGGATGGATGGAGTGCTTTGAGGCCTGTCCTGGACAAGGAAATATCTTCAACTAGAAACGAGACAAAAGCATTCGCAGAAAGTTCCCTCTGCTTTGTGCATTCAACTCACAGAGTCCAACCTGCCTTTTGAAAGAGCAGTTTTGAAACACTCTTTTTGTAGAGTCTGCAAGTGGATATTTGGAGGGCTTTCAGGCCTATACTGGGAAAAGAAATATTTTCAACTAAAAACTAGACAGAAGCATTCTCACAATCATCTGTATAATTAGTGCATTCAACTCACAGACTTGAGCATTCCCTCTGATAGGGCAGTTTGGAAACACTCCTTCTGTAGAATCTGCAAGTGTTTATTTGGATCGCTTTGACGCCTATGCTGGAAAAGGAAATATCTTCACATAAAAACTAGCCAGAAGCATTCTCAGAAACTTCTTTGTGATGAATGCATTCTACTCACGGAATTGAACATTCCCCTTGAGAGAGCAGTAGGGAAACACTCCTTTTGTAGAATCTGCAAGTGTTTATTTGGAGCGCTTTGACGCCTAGGCTGGAAAAGGAAATATCTTCACATAAAAACTAGCCAGAAGCATTCTCAGAAACTTCTGTGTGATGAGTGCATTCAACTCACCGACTTGAACGTTTCTTTTGATAGGACACTTTTGAAACACTCCTTTCGTAAAATCTGCAAGTGTTTATTTCGAGCGCTTTGAGGCCTATGCTGGAAAAGGAATTATCTTCACATAAAAACTACACAGAAGCATTCTCAGAAACTTCTTTGTGATGAGTGCATTCATCTCACAGACTTGAGCCTTCCTTTTGAAAGAGCAGTTTTGAAACACTCTTTTTGTAGAGTCTGCAAGTTGATATTTGGAGGGCTTTGAGGCCTACGCTGGGAAAAGAAATATCTTCAACTAAAAACTAGACAGAAGCATTCTCACAAACTTCTGTGTGATTAGTGCATTCAACTAACAGACTTGAATATTGTCTCTGATAGAGCAGTTTGGAAACAATCCTTTTGTAGAATCTGCAAGTGTTTATTTGGAGCGCTTTGACGCCTAGGTTGTAAAAGGAAATATCTTCAGATAAAAACTAGCCAGAAGCATTCTCAGAAACTTCTTTGTGATGAGTGCATTCTACTCACAGAGTTGAAGCCTCTTTTTGGTGGAAGAGTTTTCAAGCTCCCTTTTTGTAGAATCTGCAAGTATATATTTGGAGCGTTCCGAGGCCTACGCTGGGAAATGAAATATCTTCACCTAAAAACTACACAGAAGCATTCTCAGAAACTTCTGCGTGATGAGTGCATTCAACTCACAGACTTGAACGTTTCTTTTGATAGGACAGTTTTGAAACACTCCTTTCGTAGATTCTGCAATTGTTTATTTCGAGCGCTTTGAGGCCTATGCTGGAAAAGGAAGTATCTTCACATAACAACTACACAGAAGCATTTTCAGAAACTTCTTTGTGATGAGTGCATTCAACTCACAGACTTGAGCCTTCCTTCTGAAAGAGCAGTTTTGAAGCACTCGTTTTGTAGAGTCTGCAAGTGGATATTTGGAGGGCTTTGAGGCCTATGCTGGGAAAAGAAATATCTTCTCCTAAAAACTAGACAGAAGCATTCTCACAAACTTCTGTATGATTAGTGCATTCAACTCACAGACTTGAACATTCCCTCGGATAGAGCAGTTTGGAAACACTCCTTTTGTGGAATCTGCAAGTGTTTATTTGGAATGCTTTGACGCCTATGCTGGAAAAGGAAATATCTTCACATAAAAACTAGCCAGAAGTATTCTCAGAAACTTCTTTGTGATGAGTGCATTCTACTCACAGACTTGAACATTCCTATTGAGAGAGCAGTTTGGAAACACTCCTTTTTTGGAATCTGCAAACGTTTATTTGGATCGCTTTGTCGCCTATGCTGGAAAAGGAAATACCTTCACCTAAAAACTACACAGAAGCATTCTCAGAAACTTCTGTGTGATGAGTGCATTCAACTCACAGACTTGAACGTTTCTTTTCATACGACATTTTTGAAACACTCCTTTTGTAGAATCTGCAAGTGTTTATTTCGAGCTCTTTGAGGCCTATGCTGGAAAAGGAAGTATCTTCACATAACAACTACACAGTAGCATTCTCAGAAACTTCTTTGTAATGAGTGCATTGAAATCACAGACTTGAGCCTTTCTTTTGAAAGAGCAGTTTTGAAACACTCTTTTTGTAGAATCTGCAAGTGGATATTTGGAGTGCTTTAAGGCCTATTCTCGGAAAAGGAATATCTTCGCCTAAAAACTAGACAGAAGCATTCTCACAAACTTCTGTCTGATTAGTGCATTCAACTCACAGACTTGAACATTCCCTCGGATAGAGCAGTTTGGAAACAATCCTTTTGTAGAATCTGCAAGTGTTTATTTGGAGCGCTTTGACGCCTATGCTGGAAAAGGAAATATCTTCACATAAAAACTAGACAGAAGCATTCTCACAAACTTCTGTGTGATGAGTAAATTCTACTCACGGAATTGAAGCCTCTTTTTGTTGGAAGAGTTTTCAAGCTCTCTTTTTGTAGAATCTGCAAGTGCATATATGGAGCGCTCCGAGGCCTATGCTGGGAAATGAAATATCTTCACCTTAAAACTACACAGAAGCATTCTCAGAAACTTCTGTGTGATGAGTGCATTCAACTCACAGACTTGTACGTTTCTTTTGATAGGACAGTTTTGAAACACTCCTTTCGTAGAATCTGCAAATGTTTATTTTGAGCGCTTTGAGGCCTATGCTGGAAAAGGAAGTATCTTCACATAACAACTACACAGAAGCATTCTCAGAAACTTCTTTGGGATGAGTGCATTCAACTCACGGACTTGAGCCTTTCTTTTGAAAGAGCAGTTTTGAAACACTCTTTTTGTAGAATCTGCAAGTGAATATTTGGAGCGCTTTAAGGTCTCTTCTGGGAAAAGAAATATCTTCACCTAAAAACTAGACAGAAGCATTCTGACAAACATCTCTGTGATTAGTGCATTCAACTCACAGACTTGAACATTCCCTCTAATAGGGCAGTTTGGAAACACTCCTTTTGTAGAATCTGCAAGTGTTTATTTGGAGCGCTTTGACGCCTATGGTGGAAAAGGAAATATCTTCACATAAAAACTAGACAGCAGGATTCTTAGAAACTTCTTTGTGTTGAGTGCATTCTACTAACAGAGTTGAAGCCTCTTTTTCGTGGAAGAGTTTTCAACCTCTCTTTTTGTAGAATCTGCAAGTGCATATTTGGAGCGCTCCGAGGCCTATGCTGGGAATTGAAATATCTTCACCTAAAAACTACACAGAAGCATTCTCAGAAACTTCTCTGTGATGAGTGCATTCATCTCACAGACTTGAGCCTTCCTTTTGAAAGAGCAGTTTTGAAACACTATTTTTGTACAGTCTGCAAGTGGATATTTGGAGGGCTTTGAGGCCTATGCTGGGAAAAGAAATATCTTCACCTAAAAACTAGAAAGAAGCATTCTCACAAACTTCTGTGTGATTAGTGCATTCAACTCACACACTTGAATATTCCTTTTCATAGAGCAGTTTGGAAACACTCCTTTTGTAGAATCTGCAAATGTTTATTTGGAGCGCTTTGAGGCCTATGTTGGCAAAGGAAAAATCTTCACATAAAAACTAGACAGAAGCATTCTCAGAAAATTCTTTGTGATGAGTGCATTCCACTCAGAGTGTTGAAGCCTCTTTTTGGTGGAAGAGTTTTCAAGCTCGCCTTTTGTAGAATCTGCAAGTGCATATTTGGAGCGCTCCGAGGCCTATACTGGGAAATGAAATACCTTCACCTAAAAACTACACAGAAGCATTCTCAGAAACTTCTGTGTGATGAGTGCATTCAACTCACAGACTTGAACGTTTCTTTTGATAGGACAGTTTTGAAACACTCCTTTTGTAGAATCTGCAAGTGCTTATTTCGAGCGATTTGAGGCCTATGCTGGAAAAGGAAGTATCTTCACATAACAACTACACAGAAGCATTCTCAGAAACTTCTTTGTGATGAGTGCATTCAACTCACAGACTTGAGCCTTCCTTTTGAAAGAGCAGTTTTGAAACACTCTTTTTGTAGAGTCTGCAAGTGGATATTTGGAGGGCTTTGAGGCCTATGCTGGGAAAAGGCATACCTTCACCTAAAAACTAGACAGATGCATTCTTACAAACATCTGTGTGATTAGTGCATTCAACTCACAGACTTGAACATTCCCTCTGATAGGGCAGTTTGGAAACACTCCTTTTGTAGAATCTGCAAGTGTTTATTTGGAGCTCTTTGACGCCTATGCTGGAAAAGGAAATATCTTCACATAAAAACTACACAGAAGAATTCTCAGAAACTTCTGTGTGATGAGTGCATTCAACTCACAGACTTGAGCCTTCCTTTTGAAACAGCAGTTTTGAAACACTCTTTTTGTAGAGTCTGCAAGTGGATATTTGGAGGGCTTTGAGGCCTATGCTGGGAAATTAAATATCTTCACCTAAAAACTAGACAGAAGCATTCTCACAAACTTCTGTCTGATTAGTGCATTCAACTCACAGACTTGAACATTCCCCCTGAAAGAGCAGTTTGGAAACACTCCTTTTGTAGATTCTGCAAGTGTTTACTTGGAACGCTATGACGCTTATGCTGGAAAACGAAATATCTTCACATAAAAATTAGACAGAAGAATTCTCAGAAACTTCTTTGTCATGAGTGCATTCTACTCACAGACTTGAACGTTCCTCTTGTTAGAGCAGTTTTTAAACACTCCTTTTGTAGAATCTGCAAGTGTTTATTTGGATCGCTTTGACGTCTATGCTGGAAAAGGAAATATCTTCACCTAAAAACTACACAGAAGCATTCTCAGAAACTTCTGTGTGATGAGTGCATTCAACTCACAGACTTGAACGTTTCTTTTGATAGGACAGTTTTGAAACACTCCTTTTGGAGAATCTGCAAATGTTTATTTCGAGCGCTTTGGGGCCTATGCTGGAAAAAGAAGTATCTTCACATAACAACTACACAGAAGCATTCTCAGAAACTTCTTTTTGATGAGTGCATTCAACTCACAGACTTGAGCATTTCTTTTGAAAGAGCAGTTTTGAAACACACTTTTTGTAGAGTCTGCATGTGGATATTTGGAGGGTTTTGAGGCCTCTACTGGGAAAAGAAATATCTTCACCGAAAAACTAGACAGAAGCATTCTCACAAACATCTGTGTGATTAGTGCATTCAACTCACAGACTTGAACATTCCCTCTGATAGGGCAGTTTGGAAACACTCCTTTTGTATAATCTGCAAGTGTTTATTTGGAGCGCTTTTGCGGCTATGCTGGAAAAGGAAATATCTTCACATAAAAACTAGCCAGAAACATTCTCAGAAACTTCTCTGTCATGAGTGCATTCTACTCACAGACTTGAACATTCCTCTTGAGAGAGCAGTTTGGAAACACTCCTTTTGTAGTATCTGCAAGTGTCTATTTGGATCGCTTTGACGCCTATGCTGGAAAAGGAAATATCTTCACCTGAAAACTACACAGAAGCATTCTCAGAAACTTCTGTGTGATGAGTGTATTCAACTGACAGACTTGAGCGTTTCTTTTGATAGGACAGATTTGAAACACTCCTTTTGTAGAATCTGCAAGTGTTTATTTCGAGCGCTTTGAGGCCTATGCTGGAAAAGGAAGTATCTTCACATAACAACTACACAGAAGCATTCTCAGAAACTTCTTAGTGATGAGTGCATTCAACTCTGAGACCTGAGCCTTTCTTTTGAAAGAGCAGCTTTGAAACACTCCTTCTGAAGTATCTGCCAGTGGATATTTGGAGCACTTTAAGGCCTTTTCTAGAAAAAGAAATATCTTCAACTAAAAACTAAACAGAAGAATTCTCACAAACTTCTGTGTGATTAGTGCATTCAACTCACAGACTTGAACATTCCTTTTGATAGACCAGTTTGGAAACACTCCTTTTGTAGAATCTGCAAGTGTTTATTTGGAGCGCTTTGAGGCCTATGTTGGAAAAGGAAATATCTTGACATAAATACTAGACAGAAGCATTCTCAGAAACTTCTTTGTGATGAGTGCATTCCACTCAGAGAGTTAAAGCCTCTTTTTGGTGGAAGAGTTTTCAAGCTCTCCTTTTGTAGAATCTGCAAGTGCATATTTGGAGCGGTCCGAGGCCTATACTGGGAAATGAAATATCTTCACCTAAAAACTACACAGAAGCATTCTCAGAAACTTCTGTGTGATGAGTGTATTCAACTCACAGACTTGAGCGTTTCTTTTGATAGGACAGTTTTGAAACACTCCTTTTGTAGAATCTGCAAGTGTTTATTTCGAGCGCATTGAGGCCTATGCTGGAAAAGGATGTATCTTCACATAACAACTAGACAGAAGCATTCTCAGAAACTTCTTTGTGATGAGTTCATTCAACTCTGAGACTTGAGCCTTTCTTTTGAAAGAGCAGCTTTGAAACACTCTTTCTGTAGTATCTCCCAGTGGATATTTGGAGCACTTTAAGGCCTTTTCTGGAAAAAGAAATATCTTCACCTAAAAACTAGACAGAAGAATTCTCACAAACTTCTGTGTGATTAGTGCATTCAACTCACAGACTTGAACATTCCTTTTGATAGAGCAGTTTGGAAACATTCCTTTTGTAGAATCTGCAAATGTTTATTTGGAGCTCTTTGACGCCTATGCTGGAAAAGGAAATATCTTCACATAAAAACTAGACAGAAGCATTCTCAGAAACTTCTTTGTGATGATTGCATTCTACTCAGAGAGTTGAAACCTCTTTTTGGTGGAAGAGTTTTCAAGCTCTCTTTTTGAAGAATCTGCAAGTGCATCTTTGGAGCGCTCTGAGGCCTATGCTGGGAAATGAAATATCTTCACCTAAAAACTACACAGAAGCATTCTCACAAACTTCTGTCTGATTAGTGCATTCAACTCACAGACTTGAACGTTCCTTTTGAGAGAGCAGTTTGGAAACACTCCTTTTGTAGGATCTGCAAGTGTTTATTTGGAGCGCTCTGATGCCTATGCTGGAAAAGGAAATATCATCACATAAAAACTAGACAGAAGCATTCTCAGAAACTTCTTTGTGATGAGTGCATTCTACTCAGAGAGTTGAAACCTCTTTTTGGTGGAAGAGTTTTCAAGCTCTCTTTTTGAAGAATCTGCAAGTGCATGTTTGGAGCGCTCCAAGGCCTATGCTGGGAAATTAAATATCTTCACCTAAAAACTACACAGAAGCATTCTCAGAAACTTCTGTGTGATGAGTGCATTCAACTCACAGACTTGAGCCTTCCTTTTGAAAGAGCAGTTTTGAAACACACTTTTTGTAGAGTCTGCATGTGGATATTTGGAGGGTTATGAGGCCTCTGCTGTTAAAAGAAATATCTTCACCGAAAAACTAGACAGAAGCATTCTCACAAACATCTGTGTGATTAGTGCATTCAACTCACAGACTTGAACATTCCCTCTGATAGGGCAGTTTGGAAACACTCCCTTTGTAGAATCTGCAAGTGTTTATTTGGAGCGCTTTTGCGCCTATGCTGGAAAAGGAAATATCTTCACATAAAAACTAGCCAGAAACATTCTCAGAAACTTCTTTGTGATGAGTGCATTCTACTCACAGACTTGAACATTCCTCTTGAGAGAGCAGTTTGGAAACACTCCTTTTGTAGTATCTGCAAGTGTCTATTTGGATCGCTTTGACGCCTATGCTGGAAAAGGAAATATCTTCACCTGAAAACTACACAGAAGCATTCTCAGAAACTTCTGTGTGATGAGTGTATTCAACTCACAGACTTGAGCGTTTCTTTTGAAAGGACGGTTTTGAAACACTCCTTTTGTAGAATCTGCAAGTGTTTATTTCGAGCGCTTTGAGGCCTATGCTGGAAAAGGAAGTATCTTCACATAACAACTACACAGAAGCATTCTCAGAAACTTCTTTGTGATGAGTGCATTCAACTCTGAGACTTGAGCCTTTCTTTTGAAAGAGCAGCTTTGAAACACTCTTTCTGTAGTATCTGCCAGTGGATATTTGGAGCAATTTAAGGCCTTTTCTGGAAAAAGAAGTATCTTCACCTAAAAACTAGACAGAAGAATTCTCACAAACTTCTGTGTGATTAGTGCATTCAACTCACAGACTTGAACATTCCTTTTGATAGAGCAGTTTGGAAACACTCCTTTTGTAGAATCTGCAAGTGTTTATTTGGAGCGCTTTGAGGCCTATGTTGGAAAAGGAAATATCTTCACATAAAAACTAGACAGAAGCATTCTCAGAAACTTCTTTGTGATGAGTGCATTCCACTCAGAGAGTTGAAGCCTCTTTTTGGTGGAAGAGTTTTCAAGCTCTCCTTTTGTAGAATCTGCAAGTGCATATTTGGAGCGCTCCGAGGCCTATACTGGGAAATGAAATATCTTCACCTAAAAACTACACAGAAGCATTCTCAGAAACTTCTGTGTGATGAGTGCATTCAACTCACAGACTTGAACGTCTATTTTGATAGGACAGTTTTGAAACACTCCTTTTGTAGAATCTGCAAGTGCTTATTTTGAGCGCTTTGAGGTCTATGCTGGAAAAGGAAGTATCTTCACATAACAACTACACAGAAGCATTCTCAGAAACTTCTTTGTGATGAGTGCATTCAACTCACAGTCTTCAGCCTTCCTTTTGAAACAGCAGTTTTGAAACACTCTTTTTGTAGGGTCTGCAAGTGGATATTTGGAGGGCTTTGAGGCCTATGCTGGGAAAAGGCATACCTTCACCTAAAAACTAGACAGAAGCATTCTTACAAACATCTGTGTGATTAGTGCATTCAACTCACAGAGTTGAACATTCCCTCTGATAGGGCAGTTTGGAAACACTCCTTTTGTAGAATCTGCAAGTGTTTATTTGGAGCTCTTTGACGCCTATGCTGGAAAAGGAAATATCTTCACATAAAAACTACACAGAAGAATTCTCAGAAACTTCTGTGTGATGAGTGCATTCAACTCACAGACTTGAACGTTTCTTTTGATAGGACAGTTTTGAAACACTCCTTTTGTAGAATCTGCAAGTGTTTATTTGGAGCGCTTTGACGCCTATGCTGGAAAAGGAAATATCTTCACATAAAAACTAGACAGTAGCATTCTCAGAAACTTCTTTGTGATGAGTGCATTCTACTCAGAGAGTTGAAGCCTCTTTTTGGTGGAAGAGTTTTCAAGCTCTCCTTTTGTAGAATCTGCAAGTGCATATTTGGAGCGCTGCGAGGCCCATGCTGGGAAATGAAATATCTTCACCTAAAAACTACACAGAAGCATTCTCAGAAACTTCTGTGTGATGAGTGCATTCAACTCACAGACTTGAACGTTTCTTTTGATAGGACAGTTTTGAAACACTCCTTTTGTAGAATCTGCAAGTGTTTATTTCGAGCGCTTTGAGGCCTATGCTGGAAAAGGAAGTATCTTCACATAACAACTACACAGAAGCATTCTCGGAAACTTCTTTGTGATGAGTGCATTCAACTCACAGACTTAAGCCTTCCTTTTGAAAGAGCAGTTTTGAAACACTCTTTTTGTAGAGTCTGCAAGTGGATATTTGGAGGGCTTTGAGGCCTATGCTGGGAAAAGAAATAACTTCACCTAAAAACTAGACAGAAGCATTCTCACAAACTTCTGTCTGATTAGTGCATTCAACTCACAGACTTGAACATTCCCTCTGAAAGAGCAGTTTGGAAACACTCCTTTTGTAGAATCTGCAAGTGTTTATTTGGATCGCTTTGACGTCTATGCTGGAAAAGGAAATATCTTCACCTAAAAACTACACAGAAGCATTCTCAGAAACTTCTGTGTGATGAGTGCATTCAACTCACAGACTTGAACGTTTCTTTTGATAGGACAGTTTTGAAACACTCCTTTTGGAGAATCTGCAAATGTTTATTTCGAGCGCTTTGGGGCCAATGCTGGAAAAAGAAGTATCTTCACATAACAACTACACAGAAGCATTCTCAGAAACTTCTTTTTGATGAGTGCATTCAACTCACAGACTTGAGCCTTTCTTTTGAAAGAGCAGTTTTGAAACACTCCTTTTGTAGAATCTACAAGTGGATATTTGGAGCACTTTAAGGCCTTTTCTGGAAAGAGAAATATCTTCACCTAAAAACTAGACAGAAGAATTCTCTCAAACTTCTGTGTGATTAGTGCATTCAACTCAGAGACTTGAACATTCCTTTTGATAGGGCAGTTTGGAAACACTCCTTTTGTAGAATCTGCAAGTGTTTATTTGTTGCGCTTTGACGCCTATGCTGGAAAAGGAAATATCTTCACATAAAAACTAGACAGTAGCATTCTCAGAAACTTCTTTGTGATGAGTGCATTCTACTCAGAGAGTTGAAACCTCTTTTTGGTGGAAGAGATTTCAAGCTCTCGTTTTGTAGAATCTGCAAGTGCATAATTGGAGCGCTCTGAGGCCTATGCTGGGAAATGAAATATCTTCACCTAAAAACTACACAGAAGCATTCTCAGAAACTTCTGTCTGATTAGTGCATTCAACTCACAGACTTGAACGTTCCTTTTGAGAGAGCAGTTTGGAAACACTCCTTTTGTAGGATCTGCAAGTGTTTATTTGGAGCGCTCTGATGCCTATGCTGGAAAAGGAAATATCATCACATAAAAACTAGACAGAAGCATTCTCAGAAACTTCTTTGTGATGAGTGCATTCTACTCAGAGAGTTGAAACCTCTTTTTGGTGGAAGAGTTTTCAAGCTCTCTTTTTGAAGAATCTGCAAGTGCATGTTTGGAGCGCTCCAAGGCCTATGCTGGGAAATTAAATATCTTCACCTAAAAACTAGACAGAAGCATTCTCAGAAACTTCTGTGTGATGAGTGCATTCAACTCACAGACTTGAACATTCCCTCTGAAAGAGCAGTTTGGAAACACTCCTTTTGTAGAATCTGCAAGTGTTTACTTGGAACGCTTTGACTCTTTTGCGGGAAAAGGAAATATCTTCGCATAAAAATTAGACAGAAGAATTCTCAGACACTTCTTTGTGATGAGGCATTCTAATCACAGACTTGAACATTCCTCTTGATAGAGCAGTTTGGAAACACTCCTTTTGTAGAATCTGCAAGTGTTTATTTGGATCGCTTTGACGTCTATGCTGGAAAAGGAAATATCTTCACCTAAAAACTACACAGAAGCATTCTCAGAGACTTCTGTGTGATGAGTGCATTCTACTCACGGACTTGAACGTTTCTTTTGAGAGGACAGTTTTGAAACACTCCTTTTGTAGAATCTGCAAGTGTTTATTTCGAGTGCTTTGAGGCCTATGCTGGAAAAGGAAGTATCTTCACATAACAACTACACAGAAGCATTCTCAGAAACTTCTTTGTGATGAGTGCATTCAACTCACAGACTTCAGCCTTTCTTTTCAAAGAGCAGTTTTGAATCACTCTTTCTGAAGAATCTGCACGTGGATATTTGGAGCGCTTTAAGGCCTTTTCAGGGAAAAGAAATATCTTCACCAAAAAACTAGACAGAAGCATTCTCACAAACTTCTGTGTGATTAGTGCATTCAACTCACAGACTTGAACATTTCCTCTGAAAGAGCAGTTTGGAAACACTCCTTTTGTAGAATCTGCAAGTGTTTACTTGGAACGCTTTGACGCTTATGCTAGAAAACGAAATATCTTCACATAAAAATTAGACAGAAGAATTCTCAGAAACTTCTTTGTGATGAGTGCATTCTACTCAAAGACTTGAACATTCCTCTTGATTGAGCAGTTTGGAAACAGTCCTTTTGTAGAATCTGCAAGTGTTTATTTGGATCGCTTTGACGTCTATGCTGGAAAAGGAATTATCTTCACCTAAAAACTACACAGAAGCATTCTCAGAAACTCCTGTGTGATGAGTGCATTCAACTCACAGACTTGAACGTTTCTTTTGATAAGACAGTTTTGAAACACTCCTTTTGTAGAATCTGCAAGTGTTTATTTCGAGCGCTTTGAGGCCTATACTGGTAAACGAAGTATCTTCACATAACAACTACACAGAAGCATTCTCAGAAACTTCTTTGTGATGAGTGCATTCAACTCACAGACTTGAGCCTTTCTTTTGAAAGAGCAGTTTTGAAACACTCTTTTTGTAGAATCTGCAAGTGGATATTTGGAGCACATTAAGGCCTTTTCTGGAAAAAGAAATATCTTCACCTAAAAATTAGACAGAAGAATTCTCACAAACTTCCGTGTGATTAGTGCATTCAACTCACAGACTTGAACATTCCTTTTGATAGAGCAGTTTGGAAACACTCCTTTTGTAGAATCTGCAAGTGTTTATTTGGAGCGCTTTGACGTCTATGCTGGAAAAGCAAATATCTTCACATAAAAACTAGACAGAAGCATTCTCAGAAATTTCTTCGTGATGAGTGCATTCTACTCAGAGAGTTGAAGCCTCTTTTTGTGGAAGAGTTTTCAAGCTCTCCTTTTGTAGAATCTGCAAGTGCATATTTGGTGAGCTCCGAGGCCTATGCTGGGAAATGAAATATCTTCACCTAAAAACTACACAGAAGCATTCTCAGAAACTTCTGTGTGATGAGTGCATTCAACTCACTGACTTGAAAGTTTCTTTTGATAGGACAGTTTTGAAACACTCCTTTTGTAGAATCTGCAAGTGTTTATTTCGAGCGCTTTGAGGCCTATGCTCTAAAAGGAAGT
The DNA here is from genome assembly GCF_028885655.2 of Pongo abelii. Lineage (NCBI taxonomy): Eukaryota > Metazoa > Chordata > Mammalia > Primates > Hominidae > Pongo > Pongo abelii. The sequence goes on from NC_071993.2 coordinate 41,841,136, forward strand.
ATCTTCACATAACAGCTACACAGAAGCATTCTCGGAAACTTCTTTGTGATGAGTGCATTCAACTCACAGACTTGAGCCTTCCTTTTGAAAGAGCAGTTTTGAAACACTCTTTTTGTACAGTCTGCATGTGGATATTTGGAGGGCTTTGAGTCCTAGGCTGGGAAAAGAAATATCTTCACCTAAAAACTAGACAGAAGCATTCTCACAAACATCTGTGTGATTAGTGCATTCAACTCACAGACTTGAACATTCCCTCTGATAGGGCAGTTTGGATACACTTCTTTTGTAGAATCTGCAAGTGTTAATTTGGAGCGCTTTGGCGCCTATTCTGGAAAAGGAAATATCTTCACATAAAACTAGCGAGAAACAATCTCAGAAACTTCTTTGTGATGAGTGCATTCTACTCACAGACTTGAACATTCCTCTAGAGAGAGCAGTTTGGAAATACTCCTTTTGTAGTATCTGCAAGTGTCTATTTGGATCGCTTTGACGCCTATGCTGGGAAAGGAAATATGTTCACCTAAAAACTACACAGAAGCATTCTCAGAAACTTCTGTGTGATGAGTGCATTCAACTCACAGACTTGAACGTTTCTTTTGATAGGACAGTTTTGAAACACTCCTTTTGTAGAATCTGCAAGTGTTTATTTCGAGCGCTTTGAGGCCTATGCTCTAATAGGAAGTATCATCACATAACAGCTACACAGAAGCATTCTCGGAAACTTCTTTGTGATGAGTGCATTCAACTCACAGACTTGAGCCTTTCTTTTGAAAGAGCAGTTTTGAAACACTCTTTTTGTAGAGTCTGCATGTGGATATTTGGAGGGCTTTGAGGCCTATGATGGGAAAAGACATACCTTCAACTAAAAACTAGACAGAAGCATTCTCACAAACATCTGTGTGATTAGTGCATTCAACTCACAGACTTGAACATTCCCTCTGATAGGGCAGTTTGGAAACACTCCTTTTGTAGAATCTGCAAGTGTTTATTTGGAGCTCTTTGATGCCTTTGCTGGAAAAGGATATATCTTCACATAAAAACTACACAGAAGCATTCTCGGAAACTTCTTTGTGATGAGTGCATTCAACTCACAGACTTGAACGATTCTTTTGATAGGACAGTTTTGAAACACTCCTTTTGTAGAATCTGCAAGTGCATATTTGGAGCGCTCCGAGGTCTATGCTGGGAAATGAGATATCTTCACCTAAAAACTACACAGAAGTATTCTCAGAAACTTCTGTGTGATGAGTGAATTCAACTCACAGACTTGAACGTTTCTTTTGATAGGACAGTTTTGAAACACTCCTTTCGTATAATCTGCAAGTGTTTATTTCGAGCGCTTTGAGGCCTATGCTGGAAAAGGAAGTATCTTCAAATAAGAACTACACAGAAGCATTCTCAGAAACTTCTTTGTGATGAGTGCATTCAACTCACAGACTTGAGCCTTCCTTTTGAAAGAGCAGTTTTGAAACACTCTTTTTCTAGAGTCTGCAAGTGTATATTTGGAGGGCTTTGAGGCCTATGCTGGGAAAATTCATACCTTCACCTAAAAACTAGAAACAAGCATTCTCACAAACATCTGTGTGATTAGTGCATTCAACTCACAGACTTGAACATTCACTCTGATAGGGCAGTTTGGAAACACTCGTTTTGTAGAATCTGCAAGTGTTTTTTTGGAGCTCTTTTACGCCTATTCTGGAAAAGGAAATATCTTCACGTAAAAACTAGCCAGAAGCATTCTCACAAACATCTGTGTGATTAGTGCATTCAACTCACAGACTTGAACATTCCCTCTGATAGAGCAGTTTGGAAACACTCCTTTTGTAGAATCTGCAAGTGTTTATTTGGATCGCTTTGACGCCTATGCTGGAAAAGGAAATATCTTCACCTAAAAACTACACAGAAGCATTCTCAGAAACTTCTGTGTGATGAGTTCATTCATTTCACAGACTTGAACGTTTCTTTTGATAGGACAGTTTTGAAACACTCCTTTTGTAGAATCTGCAAGTGTTTACTTCGAGCGCTTTGAGGCCTATGCTGGAAAAGGAAGTATCTTCACATAACAACTACACAGAAGCATTATCGGAAACTTCTTTGTGATGAGTGCATTCAACTCACAGACTTGAGCCTTCCTTTTGAAAGAGCAGTTTTGAAACACACATTTTGTAGAGTCTGCATGTGGATATTTGGAGGGTTTTGAGGCCTCTGCTGTTAAAGGAAATATCTTCACCGAAAAACTAGACAGAAGCATTCTCACAAACATCTGTGTGATTAGTGCATTCAACTCACAGACTTGAACATTCCCTCTGATAGGGCAGTTTGGAAACACTCCTTTTGTAGAATCTGCAAGTGTTTATTTGGAGCGCTTTTGCGCCTATGATGGAAAAGGAAATATCTTCACATAAAAACTAGCCAGAAACATTCTCAGAAACTTCTTTGTGATGAGTGCATTCTACTCACAGACTTGAACATTCCCCTTGAGAGAGCAGTTTGGAAACACTCCTTTTGTAGTATCTGCAAGTGTCTATTTGGATCGCTTTGACGCCTATGCTGGAAAAGGAAATATCTTCACCTGAAAACTACACAGAAGCATTCTCAGAAACTTCTGTGTGATGAGTGTATTCAACTCACAGACTTGAGCGTTTCTTTTGATAGGACAGTTTTGAAACACTCCTTTTGTAGAATCTGCAAGTGTTTATTTCGAGCGCATTGAGGCCTATGCTGGAAAAGGAAGTATCTTCACATAACAACTACACAGAAGCATTCTCAGAATCTTCTTTGAGATGAGTGCATTCAACTCTGAGACTTGCGCCTTTCTTTTGAAAGAGCAGCTTTGAAACACTCTTTCTGTAGTATCTGCCAGTGGATATTTGGAGCACTTTAAGGAATTTTCTGGAAAAAGAAATATCTTCACCTAAAAACTAGACAGAAGAATTCTCACAAACTTCTGTGTGATTAGTGCATTCAACACACACACTTGAATATTCCTTTTGATAGAGCAGTTTGGAAACACTCCTTTTGTAGAATCTGCAAACGTTTATTTGGAGCGCTTTGAGGCCTATGTTGGAAAAGGAAATATCATCACATAAAAACTAGACAGAAGCATTCTCAGAAACTTCTTTGTGATGAGTGCATTCTACTCAGAGACTTGAAACCTCTTTTTGGTGGAAGAGTTTTTAAGCTCTCTTTTTGTAGAATCTGCAAGTGCATGTTTGGAGCGCTCCGAGGTCTATGCTGGGAAATGAAATATCTTCACCTAAAAACTAAACAGAAGCATTCTCAGAAACTTCTGTGTGATGAGTTCATTCAACTCACAGACTTGAACGTTTCTTTTGATAGGATAGTTTTGAAATACTCCTTTCGTATAATCTGCAATTGTTTATTTCGAGCGCTTTGAGGCCTATGTTGGAAAAGGACATATCTTCACATAAAAACTAGACAGAAGAATTCTCAGAAACTTCTTTGTGATGAGTGCATTCTATTCACAGACTTGAACACTCCTCTTGAGAGAGCAGTTTGGAAACCCTCCTTTTGGAGAATCTGCAGGTGTTTATTTTGATCGCTTTGACGTCTATGCTGGAAAAGGAAATATCTTTACCTAAAAACTACACAGAAGCATTCTCAGAAACTTCTGTGTGATGAGTGTATTCAACTCACAGACTTGAACGTTTCTTTCGATAGGACAGTTTTGAAACACTCCTTTTGTAGAATCTGCAAGTGTTTATTTCGAGCGCTTTGAGGCCTATGCTGGAAAAGGAAGTATCTTCACATAACAACTACACAGAAGCATTCTCAGAAACTTCTTTGTGATGAGTGCATTCAACTCACAGACTTGAGCGTTTCTTTTGAAAGAGCAGTTTTGAAACACTCTTTTTGTAGAATCTGCAAGTGGATATATGGAGCACATTAAGGCCTTTTCTGGAAAAAGAAATATCTTCACCTAAAAACTAGACAGAAGAGTTCTCACAAACTTCTGTGTGATTAGTGCATTCAACTCAGAGACTTGAACATTCCTTTTGATAGAGCAGTTTGGAAACACTCCTTTTGTGGAATCTGCAAGTGTTTATTTGGAGCGCTTTGACGCCTATGCTGGAAAAGGAAATATCTTCACATAAAAACTAGCCAGAAGTATTCTCAGAAACTTCTTTGCGATGAGTGCATTCTACTCACAGACTTGAACATTCCTCTTGAGAGAGCAGTTTGGAAACACTCCTTTTGTAGAATCTGCAAGTGTTTATTTGGATCGCTTTGAGGCCTATGCTTGAAAAGGAAATATCTTCACCTAAAAACTACACAGAACCATTCTCAGAAACTTCTGTGTGATGAGTGCATTCAACTAAATGACTTGAACGTTAATTTTGAAAGGACAGTTTTGAAACACTCCTTTTGTAGAATGTGCAAGTGCTTATTTCGAGCGCTTTCAGGCCTATGCTGGAAAAGGAAGTATCTTCACATAACAACTACACAGAAGCATTCTCGGAAACTTCTTTGTGATGAGTGCATTGAACTCACAGACTTGAGCCTTCCTTTTGAAACAGCAGTTTTGAAACCCTCTTTTTGTAGAGTCTGCATGTGGATATTTGGAGGGCTTTGAGGCCTATGCTGGGAAAAGTAATATCTTCACCTATAAACTAGACAGAAGCATTCTCACAAACATCTGTGTGATTAATGCATTCAACTCACAGACTTGAACATTTCCTCTGATAGGGCAGTTTGGAAACACTCCTTTTGTAGTATCTGCAAGTGTCTATTTGGATCGCTTTGACGCCTAGGCTGGAAAAGGAAATATCTTCACCTAAATACTACACAGAAGCATTCTCAGAAACTTCTGTGTGATGAGTGCATTCAACTCACGGACTTGAGCGTTTCTTTTGATAGGACAGTTTCGAAACACTCTTTTTGTAGAATCTGCAAGTGGATATTTGGAGCGCTTTAAGGCCTATTCTGGGAAAAGAAATATCTTCACCTAAAAACTAGACAGAAGCATTCTCACAAACTTCTGTGTGATTAGTGCATTCAACTCACAGACTTGAACATTCCTTTTGATAGAGCAGTTTGGAAACACTCCTTTTGTAGAATCTGCAAGTGTTTATTTGGAGCTCTTTGATGCCTATGCTGGAAAAGGAAGTATCTTCACATAAAAACTAGCCAGAAGCATTCTCAGAAACTTCTGAGTGATGAGTGCATTCAACTCACCGACTTGAACGTTTCTTTTGATAGGACAGTTTTGAAACACTCCTTTCGTTTAATCTGCAAGTGTTTATTCTGAGGGCTTTGAGTCCTATGCTGGAAAAGGAAATATCTTCACATAAAAACTAGACAAAAGAATTCTCAGAAACTTCTTTGTGATGAGTGCATTCTACTCACCGACTTGAACATTCCTCTTCAGAGAGCAGTTTGGAAACACGGCTTTTTTAGAATCTGCAAGTGTTTATTTGGATCGCTTTGACGCCTACGCTCGAAAAGGAAATATCTTCACATAAAAACTACACAGAAGCATTCTCAGAAACTTCTCTGTGATGAGTGCATTCAGGTCACAGACTTGAGCTGTGAAAGGGCAGTTTTGAAAGAGCAGTTTTGAAACACTCTTGTTGTAGAGGCTGCAAGTCGATATTTGCAGGGCTTTGAGGCCTATGCTGGGAAAAGACATACCTTCACCTAAAAACTAGACAGAAGCATTCTCAGAAACGTCTGTGTGATTAGCGCATTCAACTCACAGACTTGAACATTCCCTCTGATAGAGAAGTTTGGAAACACTCCTTTTATAGAATCTGCAGGTGTTTATTTAGAACGCTTTGACGCTTATGCTAGAAAAGGAAATATCTTCACATAAAAACTAGACAGAAGCATTCTCAGTAACTTCTTGGTGATGAGTGTGTTCTACTCACCGACTTGAACATTCCTCTTGAGAGAGCAGTTTGGAAACACTCCTTTTGTAGAATCTGCAAGTGTTTATTTGGAGCGCTTTGTCACCTATGATGGAAAAGGAAATATCTTCACATAAAAACTACACAGAAGCATTATCAGAAACTTCTGTGTGATGAGTGCATTCAACTCACTGACTTGAACGTTTCTTTTGATAGGACAGTTTTGAAACACTCCTTTTGTAGAATCTGCAAGTGTTTATTTCGAGTGCTTTGAGGCCTATGCTGGAAAAGGAAGTATCTTCACATAACAACTACACAGAAGCATTCTCAGAAACTTCTTTGTGATGAGTGCATTCAACTCACAGACTTCAGCCTTTCTTTTGAAAGAGCAGTTTTGAATCACTCTTTCTGTAGAATCTGCACGTGGATATTTGGATCGCTTTAAGGCCTATTCTGGGAAAAGAAATATCTTCACCTAAAAACTAGACAGAAACATTCTCACAAACGTCTGTGTGATTAGTGCATTCAACTCACAGACTTGAACATTCCCTCTGAAAGAGCAGTTTGGAAACACTCCTTTTGTAGAATCTGCAAGTGTTTACTTGGAACGCTTTGACGCTTATGCTGGAAAACTAAATATCTTCACATAAAAATTAGACAGAAGAATTCTCAGAAACTTCTTTGTGATGAGTGCATTCTACTCACAGACTTGAACATTCCTCTTGATAGAGCAGTTTGGAAACACTCCTTTTGTAGAATCTGCAAGTGTTTATTTGGATAGTTTTGACGTCTATGCTGGAAAAGGAAATATCTTCTCCTAAAAACTACACAGAAGCATTCTCAGAAACTTCTGTGTGATGAGTGCATTCAACTCACACACTTGAACCTTTCTTTTGATAGGACAGTTTTGAAACACTCCTTTTGTAGAATCTGCAAGTGTTTATTTCGTGCGCTTTGGCGCCTATGCTGGAAAAGGAAGTATCTTCACATAACAACTACACAGAAGCATTCTCAGAAACTTCTTTGTGATGAGTGCATTCAACTCACAGACTTGAGCCTTTCTTTTGAAAGAGCAGTTTTGAAACACTCTTTTTCTAGAATCTGCAAGCGGATAGTTGGAGCACTTTAAGGCCTTTTCTGGAAAAAGAAATATCTTCACATAACAACTACACAGAAGCATTCTCTGAAACTTCTTTGTGATGAGTGCATTCAACTCAGAGACTTGAGCCTTCCTTTTGAAAGAGCAGTTTTGAAACACTCTTTTTCTAGAGTCTGCAAGTGGATATTTGGAGGGCTTTTAGGCCTATGCTGGGAAAAGACATACCTTCACCTAAAAACTAGAAAGAAGCATTCTCACAAACATCTGTGTGATTAGTGCATTCAACTCACAGACTTGAACATTCCCTCTGATAGGGCAGTTTGGAAACACTCGTTTTGTAGAATCTGCAAGTGTTTTTTTGGAGCTCCTTGACGCCTATGCTGGAAAAGGAAATATCTTCACATAAAAACCAGCCAGAAGCATTCTCACAAATATCTGTGTGATTAGTGCATTCAACTCACAGACTTGAACATTCCCTCTGATAGAGCAGTTTGGAAACACTCCTTCTGTAGAATCTGCAAGTGTTTATTAGGAGCGCTTTGACGCCTATGCTGGAAAAGGAAATATCTTCACCTAAAAACTACACAGAAGCATTCTCAGAAACTTCTGTGTGATGAGTGCATTCAACTCACAGACTTGAACGTTTCTTTCGATAGGACAGTTTTGAAACACTCCTTTCGTAGAATCTGCAAGTGTTTATTTCGAGCGCTTTGAGGCCTATGCTGGAAAAGGAAGTATCTTCACATAAAAACTACACAGAAGCATTCTCAGAAACTTCTTTGTGATGAGTGCATTCAGCTCACAGACTTGAGCTGTGAAAGAGCAGTTTTGAAAGAGCAGTTTTGAAACACTCTTGTTGTAGAGGCTGCAAGTCGATATTTGGAGGGCTTTGAGGCCTATGCTGGGAAAAGACATACCTTCACCTAAAAACTAGACAGAAGCATTCTCACAAACGTCTGTGTGATTAGTGCATTCAACTCACAGACTTGAACATTCCCTCTGATAGAGCAGTTTGGAAACACTCCTTTTATAGAATCTGCTAGTGTTTATTTGTATCGCTTTGACATCTATGCTGGAAAAGGAAATACCTTCACATAAAAACTACACAGAAGTATTCTCAGAAACTTCTGTGTGATGAGTGAATTCAACTCACAGACTTGAACGTTTCTTTTGATAGGACAGTTTTGAAACACTCCTTTCGTAGAATCTGCAAGTGTTTATTTCGAGCGCTTTGAGGCCTATGCTGGAAAAGGAAGTATCTTCACATAAAACTACAAAGAAGCATTCTCGGAAACTTCTTTGTGATGAGTGCATCAAACTCACAGACTTGAGCCTTTCTTTAGCAACAGCAGTTTTTAAACACTCTTTTTGTAGAATCTGCAAGTGGATATTTGGAGCGCTTTAAGGCCTCTTCCGGAAAAAGAGATATCTTCACCTAAAAACTAGACAGAAGAATTCTCACAAACTTCTGTGTGATTAGTGCATTCAACTCACAGACTTGAACATTCCTTTTGATAGAACAGTTTGGAAACACTCCTTTTGCAGAATCTGCAAGTGTTTATTTGGAGCGCTTTGACGCCTATGCTGGAAAAGTAAATATCTTCACATAAAAACTAGACAGTAGCATTCTCAGAAACTTCTTTGTGATGAGGGCATTCTACTCAGAGAGTTGAAGCCTCTTTTTGGTGGAAGAGTTTTCAAGCTCTCCTTTTGTAGAATCTGCAAGTGCATATTTGGAGCGCTGCGAGGCCCATGCTGGGAAATGAAATATCTTCACCTAAAAACTACACAGAAGCATTCTCAGAAACTTCTGTGTGATGAGTGCATTCAACTCACAGACTTGAACGTTTCTTTTGATAGGACAGTTTTGAAACACTCCTTTTGTAGAATCTGCAAGTGTTTATTTCGAGCGCTTTGAGGCCTATGCTGGAAAAGGAAGTATCTTCACATAACAACTACACAGAAGCATTCTCGGAAACTTCTTTGTGATGGTGCATTCAACTCACAGACTTGAGCCTTCCTTTTGAAAGAGCAGTTTTGAAACACTCTTTTTGTAGAGTCTGCAAGTGGATATTTGGAGGGCTTTTAGGCCTATCTGGGAAAAGAAATATCTTCACCTACAAACTAGACAGAAGCATTCTCACAAACTTCTGTCTGATTAGTGCATTCAACTCACAGACTTGAACATTCCCTCTGAAAGAGCAGTTTGGAAACACTCCTTTTATAGAATCTGCAAGTGTTTACTTGGAACGCTATGACGCTTATGCTGGAAAACGAAATATCTTCACATAAAAATTAGACAGAAGAATTCTCAGAAACTTCTTTGTCATGAGTGCATTCTACTCACAGACTTGAACATTCCTCTTGTTAGAGCAGTTTTTAAACACTCCTTTTGTAGAGTCTGCAAGTGTTTATTTGGATCGCTTTGACGTCTATGCTGGAAAAGGAAATATCTTCACCTAAAAACTACACAGAAGCATTCTCAGAAACTTCTGTGTGATGAGTGCATTCAACTCACAGACTTGTACGTTTCTTTTGATAGGACAGTTTTGAAACACTCCTTTTGGAGAATCTGCAAATGTTTATTTGGAGCGCTTTGGAGCCTATGCTGGAAAAAGAAGTATCTTCACATAACAACTACACAGAAGCATTCTCAGAAACTTCTTTGTGATGAGTGCATTCAACTCACAGACTTGAGCATTTCTTTTGAAAGAGCAGTTTTGAAACACTCCTTCTGTAGAATCTGCAAGTGGATATTTGGAGCACTTTAAGGCCTTTTCTGGAAAGAGAAATATCTTCACCTAAAAACTAGACAGAAGAATTCTCACAAACTTCTGTGTGATTAGTGCATTGAACTCACAGACTTGAACATTCCTTTTGATATAGCAGTTTGGAAACACTCCTTTTGTAGAATCTGCAAGTGGATATTTGGAGCACTTTAAGGCCTTTTCTGGAAAGAGAAATATCTTCACCTAAAAACTAGACAGAAGAATTCTCACAAACTTCTGTGTGATTAGTGCATTGAACTCAGAGACTTGAACATTCCTTTTGATAGAGCAGTTTGGAAACACTCCTTTTGTAGAATCTGCAAGTATTTATTTGGAGCGCTTTGACGCCTATGCTGGAAAAGGAAATATCTTCACATAAAAACTAGCCAGAAGCATTCTCAGAAACTTCTTTGTGATGAGTGCATTCTACTCATGGACTTGAACATTCCCCTTGAGAGAGTAGTTTGGAAACACTCCTTTTGTAGAATCTGCAAGTGTTTATTTGGATCGCTTTGACGCCTATGCTGGAAAAGGAAATATCTTCACCTAAAAACTACACAGAAGCATTCTCAGAAACTTCTGTGTGATGAGTGCATTCAACTCACTGACTTAAACGTTTCTTTTGATAGGACAGTTTTGAAACACTCCTTTTGTAGAATCTGCAAGTGTTTATTTCGAGCGCTTTGGGGCCTATGCTGGAAAAGAAAGTAGCTTCACATAACAACTACACAGAAGCATTCTCAGAAACTTCTTTGTGATGAGTGCATTCAACTCACAGACTTGAGCCTTTCTTTTGAAACAGCAGTTTTGAAACACTCTTTTTGTAGAGTCTGCATGTGGATATTTGGAGGGTTTTGAGGCCTCTGCTGGGAAAAGAAATATCTTCACCGAAAAATTATACAGAAGCATTCTCACAAACATCTGTGTGATTAGTGCATTCAACTCACAGACTTGAACATTACCTCTGATAGGGCATTTTGGAAACACTCCTTTTGTAGAATCTGCAAGTGTTTATTTGGAGCGCTTTGGCGCCTATGCTGGAAAAGGAAATATCTTCACATAAAAACTAGCCAGAAACATTCTCAGAAACTTCTTTGTGATGAGTGCATTCTACTCACAGACTTGAACATTCCTCTTGAGAGAGCAGTTTGGAAACACTCCTTTTGTAGTATCTGCAAGTGTCTATTTGGATCGCCTTGACGCCTATGCTGGAAAAGGAAATATCTTCACCTGAAAACTACACAGAAGCATTATCAGAAACTTCCGTGTGATGAGTGTATTCAACTCACAGACTTGAGCGTTTCTTTTGATAGGACAGTTTTGAAACACTCCTTTTGTAGAATCTGCAAGTGTTTATTTCGAGCGCTTTGAGGCCTATGCTGGAAAAGGAAGTATCTTCACATAACAACTACACAGAAGCATTCTCGGAAACTTCTTTGTGATGGTGCATTCAACTCACAGACTTGAGCCTTCCTTTTGAAAGAGCAGTTTTGAAACACTCTTTTTGTAGAGTCTGCAAGTGGATATTTGGAGGGCTTGGAGACCTATGCTGGGAAAAGAGATATCTTCACCTAAAAACTAGACAGAAGCATTCTCACAAACTTCTGTCTGATTAGTGCATTCAACTCACAGACTTGAACATTCCCTCTGAAAGAGCAGTTTGGAAACACTCCTTTTGTAGAATCTGCAAGTGTTTACTTGGAACGCTATGACGCTTATGCTGGAAAACGAAATATCTTCACATAAAAATTAGACAGAAGAATTCTCAGAAACTTCTTTGTCATGAGTGCATTCTACTCACAGACTTGAACATTCCTCTTGTTAGAGCAGTTTTTAAACACTCCTTTTGTAGAGTCTGCAAGTGTTTATTTGGATCGCTTTGACGTCTATGCTGGAAAAGGAAATATCTTCACCTAAAAACTACACAGAAGCATTCTCAGAAACTTCTGTGTGATGAGTGCATTCAACTCACAGACTTGAACGTTTCTTTTGATAGGACAGTTTTGAAACACTCCTTTTGGAGAATCTGCAAATGTTTATTTGGAGCGCTTTGGGGCCTATGCTGGAAAAAGAAGTATCTTCACATAACAACTACACAGAAGCATTCTCAGAAACTCCTTTGTGATGAGTGCATTCAACTCACAGACTTGAGCATTTCTTTTGAAAGAGCAGTTTTGAAACACTCCTTCTGTAGAATCTGCAAGTGGATATTTGGAGCACTTTAAGGCCTTTTCTGGAAAGAGAAATATCTTCACCTAAAAACTAGATAGAAGAATTCTCACAAACTTCTGTGTGATTAGTGCATTGAACTCACAGACTTGAACATTCCCTCTGAAAGAGCAGTTTGGAAACACTCCTTTTGTAGAATCTGCAAGTGTTTACTTGGAACGCTTTGACGCTTATGCTAGAAAACGAAATATCTTCACATAAAAATTAGACAGAAGAATTCTCAGAAACTTCTTTGTGATGAGTGCATTCTACTCAAAGACTTGAACATTCCTCTTGATTGAGCAGTTTGGAAACAGTCCTTTTGTAGAATCTGCAAGTGTTTATTTGGATCGCTTTGACGTCTATGCTGGAAAAGGAATTATCTTCACCTAAAAACTACACAGAAGCATTCTCAGAAACTCCTGTGTGATGAGTGCATTCAACTCACAGACTTGAACGTTTCTTTTGATAAGACAGTTTTGAAACACTCCTTTTGTAGAATCTGCAAGTGTTTATTTCGAGCGCTTTGAGGCCTATACTGGTAAACGAAGTATCTTCACATAACAACTACACAGAAGCATTCTCAGAAACTTCTTTGTGATGAGTGCATTCAACTCACAGACTTGAGCCTTTCTTTTGAAAGAGCAGTTTTGAAACACTCTTTTTGTAGAATCTGCAAGTGGATATTTGGAGCACATTAAGGCCTTTTCTGGAAAAAGAAATATCTTCACCTAAAAATTAGACAGAAGAATTCTCACAAACTTCCGTGTGATTAGTGCATTCAACTCACAGACTTGAACATTCCTTTTGATAGAGCAGTTTGGAAACACTCCTTTTGTAGAATCTGCAAGTGTTTATTTGGAGCGCTTTGACGTCTATGCTGGAAAAGCAAATATCTTCACATAAAAACTAGACAGAAGCATTCTCAGAAATTTCTTCGTGATGAGTGCATTCTACTCAGAGAGTTGAAGCCTCTTTTTGTGGAAGAGTTTTCAAGCTCTCCTTTTGTAGAATCTGCAAGTGCATATTTGGTGAGCTCCGAGGCCTATGCTGGGAAATGAAATATCTTCACCTAAAAACTACACAGAAGCATTCTCAGAAACTTCTGTGTGATGAGTGCATTCAACTCACTGACTTGAAAGTTTCTTTTGATAGGACAGTTTTGAAACACTCCTTTTGTAGAATCTGCAAGTGTTTATTTCGAGCGCTTTGAGGCCTATGCTCTAAAAGGAAGTATCTTCACATAACAGCTACACAGAAGCATTCTCGGAAACTTCTTTGTGATGAGTGCATTCAACTCACAGACTTGAGCCTTCCTTTTGAAAGAGCAGTTTTGAAACACTCTTTTTGTACAGTCTGCATGTGGATATTTGGAGGGCTTTGAGTCCTAGGCTGGGAAAAGAAATATCTTCACCTAAAAACTAGACAGAAGCATTCTCACAAACATCTGTGTGATTAGTGCATTCAACTCACAGACTTGAACATTCCCTCTGATAGGGCAGTTTGGATACACTTCTTTTGTAGAATCTGCAAGTGTTAATTTGGAGCGCTTTGGCGCCTATTCTGGAAAAGGAAATATCTTCACATAAAACTAGCGAGAAACAATCTCAGAAACTTCTTTGTGATGAGTGCATTCTACTCACAGACTTGAACATTCCTCTAGAGAGAGCAGTTTGGAAATACTCCTTTTGTAGTATCTGCAAGTGTCTATTTGGATCGCTTTGACGCCTATGCTGGGAAAGGAAATATGTTCACCTAAAAACTACACAGAAGCATTCTCAGAAACTTCTGTGTGATGAGTGCATTCAACTCACAGACTTGAACGTTTCTTTTGATAGGACAGTTTTGAAACACTCCTTTTGTAGAATCTGCAAGTGTTTATTTCGAGCGCTTTGAGGCCTATGCTCTAATAGGAAGTATCATCACATAACAGCTACACAGAAGCATTCTCGGAAACTTCTTTGTGATGAGTGCATTCAACTCACAGACTTGAGCCTTTCTTTTGAAAGAGCAGTTTTGAAACACTCTTTTTGTAGAGTCTGCATGTGGATATTTGGAGGGCTTTGAGGCCTATGATGGGAAAAGACATACCTTCAACTAAAAACTAGACAGAAGCATTCTCACAAACATCTGTGTGATTAGTGCATTCAACTCACAGACTTGAACATTCCCTCTGATAGGGCAGTTTGGAAACACTCCTTTTGTAGAATCTGCAAGTGTTTATTTGGAGCTCTTTGATGCCTTTGCTGGAAAAGGATATATCTTCACATAAAAACTACACAGAAGCATTCTCGGAAACTTCTTTGTGATGAGTGCATTCAACTCACAGACTTGAACGATTCTTTTGATAGGACAGTTTTGAAACACTCCTTTTGTAGAATCTGCAAGTGCATATTTGGAGCGCTCCGAGGTCTATGCTGGGAAATGAGATATCTTCACCTAAAAACTACACAGAAGTATTCTCAGAAACTTCTGTGTGATGAGTGAATTCAACTCACAGACTTGAACGTTTCTTTTGATAGGACAGTTTTGAAACACTCCTTTCGTATAATCTGCAAGTGTTTATTTCGAGCGCTTTGAGGCCTATGCTGGAAAAGGAAGTATCTTCAAATAAGAACTACACAGAAGCATTCTCAGAAACTTCTTTGTGATGAGTGCATTCAACTCACAGACTTGAGCCTTCCTTTTGAAAGAGCAGTTTTGAAACACTCTTTTTCTAGAGTCTGCAAGTGTATATTTGGAGGGCTTTGAGGCCTATGCTGGGAAAATTCATACCTTCACCTAAAAACTAGAAACAAGCATTCTCACAAACATCTGTGTGATTAGTGCATTCAACTCACAGACTTGAACATTCACTCTGATAGGGCAGTTTGGAAACACTCGTTTTGTAGAATCTGCAAGTGTTTTTTTGGAGCTCTTTTACGCCTATTCTGGAAAAGGAAATATCTTCACGTAAAAACTAGCCAGAAGCATTCTCACAAACATCTGTGTGATTAGTGCATTCAACTCACAGACTTGAACATTCCCTCTGATAGAGCAGTTTGGAAACACTCCTTTTGTAGAATCTGCAAGTGTTTATTTGGATCGCTTTGACGCCTATGCTGGAAAAGGAAATATCTTCACCTAAAAACTACACAGAAGCATTCTCAGAAACTTCTGTGTGATGAGTTCATTCATTTCACAGACTTGAACGTTTCTTTTGATAGGACAGTTTTGAAACACTCCTTTTGTAGAATCTGCAAGTGTTTACTTCGAGCGCTTTGAGGCCTATGCTGGAAAAGGAAGTATCTTCACATAACAACTACACAGAAGCATTATCGGAAACTTCTTTGTGATGAGTGCATTCAACTCACAGACTTGAGCCTTCCTTTTGAAAGAGCAGTTTTGAAACACACATTTTGTAGAGTCTGCATGTGGATATTTGGAGGGTTTTGAGGCCTCTGCTGTTAAAGGAAATATCTTCACCGAAAAACTAGACAGAAGCATTCTCACAAACATCTGTGTGATTAGTGCATTCAACTCACAGACTTGAACATTCCCTCTGATAGGGCAGTTTGGAAACACTCCTTTTGTAGAATCTGCAAGTGTTTATTTGGAGCGCTTTTGCGCCTATGATGGAAAAGGAAATATCTTCACATAAAAACTAGCCAGAAACATTCTCAGAAACTTCTTTGTGATGAGTGCATTCTACTCACAGACTTGAACATTCCCCTTGAGAGAGCAGTTTGGAAACACTCCTTTTGTAGTATCTGCAAGTGTCTATTTGGATCGCTTTGACGCCTATGCTGGAAAAGGAAATATCTTCACCTGAAAACTACACAGAAGCATTCTCAGAAACTTCTGTGTGATGAGTGTATTCAACTCACAGACTTGAGCGTTTCTTTTGATAGGACAGTTTTGAAACACTCCTTTTGTAGAATCTGCAAGTGTTTATTTCGAGCGCATTGAGGCCTATGCTGGAAAAGGAAGTATCTTCACATAACAACTACACAGAAGCATTCTCAGAATCTTCTTTGAGATGAGTGCATTCAACTCTGAGACTTGCGCCTTTCTTTTGAAAGAGCAGCTTTGAAACACTCTTTCTGTAGTATCTGCCAGTGGATATTTGGAGCACTTTAAGGAATTTTCTGGAAAAAGAAATATCTTCACCTAAAAACTAGACAGAAGAATTCTCACAAACTTCTGTGTGATTAGTGCATTCAACACACACACTTGAATATTCCTTTTGATAGAGCAGTTTGGAAACACTCCTTTTGTAGAATCTGCAAACGTTTATTTGGAGCGCTTTGAGGCCTATGTTGGAAAAGGAAATATCATCACATAAAAACTAGACAGAAGCATTCTCAGAAACTTCTTTGTGATGAGTGCATTCTACTCAGAGACTTGAAACCTCTTTTTGGTGGAAGAGTTTTTAAGCTCTCTTTTTGTAGAATCTGCAAGTGCATGTTTGGAGCGCTCCGAGGTCTATGCTGGGAAATGAAATATCTTCACCTAAAAACTAAACAGAAGCATTCTCAGAAACTTCTGTGTGATGAGTTCATTCAACTCACAGACTTGAACGTTTCTTTTGATAGGATAGTTTTGAAATACTCCTTTCGTATAATCTGCAATTGTTTATTTCGAGCGCTTTGAGGCCTATGTTGGAAAAGGACATATCTTCACATAAAAACTAGACAGAAGAATTCTCAGAAACTTCTTTGTGATGAGTGCATTCTATTCACAGACTTGAACACTCCTCTTGAGAGAGCAGTTTGGAAACCCTCCTTTTGGAGAATCTGCAGGTGTTTATTTTGATCGCTTTGACGTCTATGCTGGAAAAGGAAATATCTTTACCTAAAAACTACACAGAAGCATTCTCAGAAACTTCTGTGTGATGAGTGTATTCAACTCACAGACTTGAACGTTTCTTTCGATAGGACAGTTTTGAAACACTCCTTTTGTAGAATCTGCAAGTGTTTATTTCGAGCGCTTTGAGGCCTATGCTGGAAAAGGAAGTATCTTCACATAACAACTACACAGAAGCATTCTCAGAAACTTCTTTGTGATGAGTGCATTCAACTCACAGACTTGAGCGTTTCTTTTGAAAGAGCAGTTTTGAAACACTCTTTTTGTAGAATCTGCAAGTGGATATATGGAGCACATTAAGGCCTTTTCTGGAAAAAGAAATATCTTCACCTAAAAACTAGACAGAAGAGTTCTCACAAACTTCTGTGTGATTAGTGCATTCAACTCAGAGACTTGAACATTCCTTTTGATAGAGCAGTTTGGAAACACTCCTTTTGTGGAATCTGCAAGTGTTTATTTGGAGCGCTTTGACGCCTATGCTGGAAAAGGAAATATCTTCACATAAAAACTAGCCAGAAGTATTCTCAGAAACTTCTTTGCGATGAGTGCATTCTACTCACAGACTTGAACATTCCTCTTGAGAGAGCAGTTTGGAAACACTCCTTTTGTAGAATCTGCAAGTGTTTATTTGGATCGCTTTGAGGCCTATGCTTGAAAAGGAAATATCTTCACCTAAAAACTACACAGAACCATTCTCAGAAACTTCTGTGTGATGAGTGCATTCAACTAAATGACTTGAACGTTAATTTTGAAAGGACAGTTTTGAAACACTCCTTTTGTAGAATGTGCAAGTGCTTATTTCGAGCGCTTTCAGGCCTATGCTGGAAAAGGAAGTATCTTCACATAACAACTACACAGAAGCATTCTCGGAAACTTCTTTGTGATGAGTGCATTGAACTCACAGACTTGAGCCTTCCTTTTGAAACAGCAGTTTTGAAACCCTCTTTTTGTAGAGTCTGCATGTGGATATTTGGAGGGCTTTGAGGCCTATGCTGGGAAAAGTAATATCTTCACCTATAAACTAGACAGAAGCATTCTCACAAACATCTGTGTGATTAATGCATTCAACTCACAGACTTGAACATTTCCTCTGATAGGGCAGTTTGGAAACACTCCTTTTGTAGTATCTGCAAGTGTCTATTTGGATCGCTTTGACGCCTAGGCTGGAAAAGGAAATATCTTCACCTAAATACTACACAGAAGCATTCTCAGAAACTTCTGTGTGATGAGTGCATTCAACTCACGGACTTGAGCGTTTCTTTTGATAGGACAGTTTCGAAACACTCTTTTTGTAGAATCTGCAAGTGGATATTTGGAGCGCTTTAAGGCCTATTCTGGGAAAAGAAATATCTTCACCTAAAAACTAGACAGAAGCATTCTCACAAACTTCTGTGTGATTAGTGCATTCAACTCACAGACTTGAACATTCCTTTTGATAGAGCAGTTTGGAAACACTCCTTTTGTAGAATCTGCAAGTGTTTATTTGGAGCTCTTTGATGCCTATGCTGGAAAAGGAAGTATCTTCACATAAAAACTAGCCAGAAGCATTCTCAGAAACTTCTGAGTGATGAGTGCATTCAACTCACCGACTTGAACGTTTCTTTTGATAGGACAGTTTTGAAACACTCCTTTCGTTTAATCTGCAAGTGTTTATTCTGAGGGCTTTGAGTCCTATGCTGGAAAAGGAAATATCTTCACATAAAAACTAGACAAAAGAATTCTCAGAAACTTCTTTGTGATGAGTGCATTCTACTCACCGACTTGAACATTCCTCTTCAGAGAGCAGTTTGGAAACACGGCTTTTTTAGAATCTGCAAGTGTTTATTTGGATCGCTTTGACGCCTACGCTCGAAAAGGAAATATCTTCACATAAAAACTACACAGAAGCATTCTCAGAAACTTCTCTGTGATGAGTGCATTCAGGTCACAGACTTGAGCTGTGAAAGGGCAGTTTTGAAAGAGCAGTTTTGAAACACTCTTGTTGTAGAGGCTGCAAGTCGATATTTGCAGGGCTTTGAGGCCTATGCTGGGAAAAGACATACCTTCACCTAAAAACTAGACAGAAGCATTCTCAGAAACGTCTGTGTGATTAGCGCATTCAACTCACAGACTTGAACATTCCCTCTGATAGAGAAGTTTGGAAACACTCCTTTTATAGAATCTGCAGGTGTTTATTTAGAACGCTTTGACGCTTATGCTAGAAAAGGAAATATCTTCACATAAAAACTAGACAGAAGCATTCTCAGTAACTTCTTGGTGATGAGTGTGTTCTACTCACCGACTTGAACATTCCTCTTGAGAGAGCAGTTTGGAAACACTCCTTTTGTAGAATCTGCAAGTGTTTATTTGGAGCGCTTTGTCACCTATGATGGAAAAGGAAATATCTTCACATAAAAACTACACAGAAGCATTATCAGAAACTTCTGTGTGATGAGTGCATTCAACTCACTGACTTGAACGTTTCTTTTGATAGGACAGTTTTGAAACACTCCTTTTGTAGAATCTGCAAGTGTTTATTTCGAGTGCTTTGAGGCCTATGCTGGAAAAGGAAGTATCTTCACATAACAACTACACAGAAGCATTCTCAGAAACTTCTTTGTGATGAGTGCATTCAACTCACAGACTTCAGCCTTTCTTTTGAAAGAGCAGTTTTGAATCACTCTTTCTGTAGAATCTGCACGTGGATATTTGGATCGCTTTAAGGCCTATTCTGGGAAAAGAAATATCTTCACCTAAAAACTAGACAGAAACATTCTCACAAACGTCTGTGTGATTAGTGCATTCAACTCACAGACTTGAACATTCCCTCTGAAAGAGCAGTTTGGAAACACTCCTTTTGTAGAATCTGCAAGTGTTTACTTGGAACGCTTTGACGCTTATGCTGGAAAACTAAATATCTTCACATAAAAATTAGACAGAAGAATTCTCAGAAACTTCTTTGTGATGAGTGCATTCTACTCACAGACTTGAACATTCCTCTTGATAGAGCAGTTTGGAAACACTCCTTTTGTAGAATCTGCAAGTGTTTATTTGGATAGTTTTGACGTCTATGCTGGAAAAGGAAATATCTTCTCCTAAAAACTACACAGAAGCATTCTCAGAAACTTCTGTGTGATGAGTGCATTCAACTCACACACTTGAACCTTTCTTTTGATAGGACAGTTTTGAAACACTCCTTTTGTAGAATCTGCAAGTGTTTATTTCGTGCGCTTTGGCGCCTATGCTGGAAAAGGAAGTATCTTCACATAACAACTACACAGAAGCATTCTCAGAAACTTCTTTGTGATGAGTGCATTCAACTCACAGACTTGAGCCTTTCTTTTGAAAGAGCAGTTTTGAAACACTCTTTTTCTAGAATCTGCAAGCGGATAGTTGGAGCACTTTAAGGCCTTTTCTGGAAAAAGAAATATCTTCACATAACAACTACACAGAAGCATTCTCTGAAACTTCTTTGTGATGAGTGCATTCAACTCAGAGACTTGAGCCTTCCTTTTGAAAGAGCAGTTTTGAAACACTCTTTTTCTAGAGTCTGCAAGTGGATATTTGGAGGGCTTTTAGGCCTATGCTGGGAAAAGACATACCTTCACCTAAAAACTAGAAAGAAGCATTCTCACAAACATCTGTGTGATTAGTGCATTCAACTCACAGACTTGAACATTCCCTCTGATAGGGCAGTTTGGAAACACTCGTTTTGTAGAATCTGCAAGTGTTTTTTTGGAGCTCCTTGACGCCTATGCTGGAAAAGGAAATATCTTCACATAAAAACCAGCCAGAAGCATTCTCACAAATATCTGTGTGATTAGTGCATTCAACTCACAGACTTGAACATTCCCTCTGATAGAGCAGTTTGGAAACACTCCTTCTGTAGAATCTGCAAGTGTTTATTAGGAGCGCTTTGACGCCTATGCTGGAAAAGGAAATATCTTCACCTAAAAACTACACAGAAGCATTCTCAGAAACTTCTGTGTGATGAGTGCATTCAACTCACAGACTTGAACGTTTCTTTCGATAGGACAGTTTTGAAACACTCCTTTCGTAGAATCTGCAAGTGTTTATTTCGAGCGCTTTGAGGCCTATGCTGGAAAAGGAAGTATCTTCACATAAAAACTACACAGAAGCATTCTCAGAAACTTCTTTGTGATGAGTGCATTCAGCTCACAGACTTGAGCTGTGAAAGAGCAGTTTTGAAAGAGCAGTTTTGAAACACTCTTGTTGTAGAGGCTGCAAGTCGATATTTGGAGGGCTTTGAGGCCTATGCTGGGAAAAGACATACCTTCACCTAAAAACTAGACAGAAGCATTCTCACAAACGTCTGTGTGATTAGTGCATTCAACTCACAGACTTGAACATTCCCTCTGATAGAGCAGTTTGGAAACACTCCTTTTATAGAATCTGCTAGTGTTTATTTGTATCGCTTTGACATCTATGCTGGAAAAGGAAATATCTTCACATAAAAACTACACAGAAGTATTCTCAGAAACTTCTGTGTGATGAGTGAATTCAACTCACAGACTTGAACGTTTCTTTTGATAGGACAGTTTTGAAACACTCCTTTCGTAGAATCTGCAAGTGTTTATTTCGAGCGCTTTGAGGCCTATGCTGGAAAAGGAAGTATCTTCACATAAAACTACAAAGAAGCATTCTCGGAAACTTCTTTGTGATGAGTGCATCAAACTCACAGACTTGAGCCTTTCTTTAGCAACAGCAGTTTTTAAACACTCTTTTTGTAGAATCTGCAAGTGGATATTTGGAGCGCTTTAAGGCCTCTTCCGGAAAAAGAGATATCTTCACCTAAAAACTAGACAGAAGAATTCTCACAAACTTCTGTGTGATTAGTGCATTCAACTCACAGACTTGAACATTCCTTTTGATAGAACAGTTTGGAAACACTCCTTTTGCAGAATCTGCAAGTGTTTATTTGGAGCGCTTTGACGCCTATGCTGGAAAAGTAAATATCTTCACATAAAAACTAGACAGTAGCATTCTCAGAAACTTCTTTGTGATGAGGGCATTCTACTCAGAGAGTTGAAGCCTCTTTTTGGTGGAAGAGTTTTCAAGCTCTCCTTTTGTAGAATCTGCAAGTGCATATTTGGAGCGCTGCGAGGCCCATGCTGGGAAATGAAATATCTTCACCTAAAAACTACACAGAAGCATTCTCAGAAACTTCTGTGTGATGAGTGCATTCAACTCACAGACTTGAACGTTTCTTTTGATAGGACAGTTTTGAAACACTCCTTTTGTAGAATCTGCAAGTGTTTATTTCGAGCGCTTTGAGGCCTATGCTGGAAAAGGAAGTATCTTCACATAACAACTACACAGAAGCATTCTCGGAAACTTCTTTGTGATGGTGCATTCAACTCACAGACTTGAGCCTTCCTTTTGAAAGAGCAGTTTTGAAACACTCTTTTTGTAGAGTCTGCAAGTGGATATTTGGAGGGCTTTTAGGCCTATCTGGGAAAAGAAATATCTTCACCTACAAACTAGACAGAAGCATTCTCACAAACTTCTGTCTGATTAGTGCATTCAACTCACAGACTTGAACATTCCCTCTGAAAGAGCAGTTTGGAAACACTCCTTTTATAGAATCTGCAAGTGTTTACTTGGAACGCTATGACGCTTATGCTGGAAAACGAAATATCTTCACATAAAAATTAGACAGAAGAATTCTCAGAAACTTCTTTGTCATGAGTGCATTCTACTCACAGACTTGAACATTCCTCTTGTTAGAGCAGTTTTTAAACACTCCTTTTGTAGAGTCTGCAAGTGTTTATTTGGATCGCTTTGACGTCTATGCTGGAAAAGGAAATATCTTCACCTAAAAACTACACAGAAGCATTCTCAGAAACTTCTGTGTGATGAGTGCATTCAACTCACAGACTTGTACGTTTCTTTTGATAGGACAGTTTTGAAACACTCCTTTTGGAGAATCTGCAAATGTTTATTTGGAGCGCTTTGGAGCCTATGCTGGAAAAAGAAGTATCTTCACATAACAACTACACAGAAGCATTCTCAGAAACTTCTTTGTGATGAGTGCATTCAACTCACAGACTTGAGCATTTCTTTTGAAAGAGCAGTTTTGAAACACTCCTTCTGTAGTATCTGCAAGTGGATATTTGGAGCACTTTAAGGCCTTTTCTGGAAAGAGAAATATCTTCACCTAAAAACTAGACAGAAGAATTCTCACAAACTTCTGTGTGATTAGTGCATTGAACTCACAGACTTGAACATTCCTTTTGATATAGCAGTTTGGAAACACTCCTTTTGTAGAATCTGCAAGTGGATATTTGGAGCACTTTAAGGCCTTTTCTGGAAAGAGAAATATCTTCACCTAAAAACTAGACAGAAGAATTCTCACAAACTTCTGTGTGATTAGTGCATTGAACTCAGAGACTTGAACATTCCTTTTGATAGAGCAGTTTGGAAACACTCCTTTTGTAGAATCTGCAAGTATTTATTTGGAGCGCTTTGACGCCTATGCTGGAAAAGGAAATATCTTCACATAAAAACTAGCCAGAAGCATTCTCAGAAACTTCTTTGTGATGAGTGCATTCTACTCATGGACTTGAACATTCCCCTTGAGAGAGTAGTTTGGAAACACTCCTTTTGTAGAATCTGCAAGTGTTTATTTGGATCGCTTTGACGCCTATGCTGGAAAAGGAAATATCTTCACCTAAAAACTACACAGAAGCATTCTCAGAAACTTCTGTGTGATGAGTGCATTCAACTCACTGACTTAAACGTTTCTTTTGATAGGACAGTTTTGAAACACTCCTTTTGTAGAATCTGCAAGTGTTTATTTCGAGCGCTTTGGGGCCTATGCTGGAAAAGAAAGTAGCTTCACATAACAACTACACAGAAGCATTCTCAGAAACTTCTTTGTGATGAGTGCATTCAACTCACAGACTTGAGCCTTTCTTTTGAAACAGCAGTTTTGAAACACTCTTTTTGTAGAGTCTGCATGTGGATATTTGGAGGGTTTTGAGGCCTCTGCTGGGAAAAGAAATATCTTCACCGAAAAATTATACAGAAGCATTCTCACAAACATCTGTGTGATTAGTGCATTCAACTCACAGACTTGAACATTACCTCTGATAGGGCATTTTGGAAACACTCCTTTTGTAGAATCTGCAAGTGTTTATTTGGAGCGCTTTGGCGCCTATGCTGGAAAAGGAAATATCTTCACATAAAAACTAGCCAGAAACATTCTCAGAAACTTCTTTGTGATGAGTGCATTCTACTCACAGACTTGAACATTCCTCTTGAGAGAGCAGTTTGGAAACACTCCTTTTGTAGTATCTGCAAGTGTCTATTTGGATCGCCTTGACGCCTATGCTGGAAAAGGAAATATCTTCACCTGAAAACTACACAGAAGCATTATCAGAAACTTCCGTGTGATGAGTGTATTCAACTCACAGACTTGAGCGTTTCTTTTGATAGGACAGTTTTGAAACACTCCTTTTGTAGAATCTGCAAGTGTTTATTTCGAGCGCTTTGAGGCCTATGCTGGAAAAGGAAGTATCTTCACATAACAACTACACAGAAGCATTCTCGGAAACTTCTTTGTGATGGTGCATTCAACTCACAGACTTGAGCCTTCCTTTTGAAAGAGCAGTTTTGAAACACTCTTTTTGTAGAGTCTGCAAGTGGATATTTGGAGGGCTTGGAGACCTATGCTGGGAAAAGAGATATCTTCACCTAAAAACTAGACAGAAGCATTCTCACAAACTTCTGTCTGATTAGTGCATTCAACTCACAGACTTGAACATTCCCTCTGAAAGAGCAGTTTGGAAACACTCCTTTTGTAGAATCTGCAAGTGTTTACTTGGAACGCTATGACGCTTATGCTGGAAAACGAAATATCTTCACATAAAAATTAGACAGAAGAATTCTCAGAAACTTCTTTGTCATGAGTGCATTCTACTCACAGACTTGAACATTCCTCTTGTTAGAGCAGTTTTTAAACACTCCTTTTGTAGAGTCTGCAAGTGTTTATTTGGATCGCTTTGACGTCTATGCTGGAAAAGGAAATATCTTCACCTAAAAACTACACAGAAGCATTCTCAGAAACTTCTGTGTGATGAGTGCATTCAACTCACAGACTTGAACGTTTCTTTTGATAGGACAGTTTTGAAACACTCCTTTTGGAGAATCTGCAAATGTTTATTTGGAGCGCTTTGGGGCCTATGCTGGAAAAAGAAGTATCTTCACATAACAACTACACAGAAGCATTCTCAGAAACTCCTTTGTGATGAGTGCATTCAACTCACAGACTTGAGCATTTCTTTTGAAAGAGCAGTTTTGAAACACTCCTTCTGTAGAATCTGCAAGTGGATATTTGGAGCACTTTAAGGCCTTTTCTGGAAAGAGAAATATCTTCACCTAAAAACTAGATAGAAGAATTCTCACAAACTTCTGTGTGATTAGTGCATTGAACTCACAGACTTGAACATTCCTTTTGATAGAGCAGTTTGGAAACACTCCTTTTATAGAATCTGCAAGTGGATATTTGGAGCACTTTAAGGCCTTTTCTGGAAAGAGAAACATCTTCACCTAAAAACTAGACAGAAGAATTCTCACAAACTTCTGTGTGATTAGTGCATTGAACTCACAGACTTGAACATTCTTTTTGATAGAGCAGTTTGGAAACACTCCTTTTGTAGAATCTGCAAGTGTTTATTTGGAGCGCTTTGACGCCTATGCTGGAAAAGGAAATATCTTCACATAAAAACTAGCCAGAAGCATTCTCAGAAACTTCTTTGTGATGAGTGCATTCTACTCATGGACTTGAACATTCCCCTTGAGAGAGTAGTTTGGAAACACTCCTTTTGTAGAATCTGCAAGTGTTTATTTGGATCGCTTTGACGCCTATGCTGGAAAAGGAAATATCTTCACCTAAATACTACACAGAAGCATTCTCAGAAACTTCTGTGTGATGAGTGCATTCAACTCACTGACTTAAACGTTTCTTTTGATAGGACAGTTTTGAAACACTCCTTTTGTAGAATCTGCAAGTGTTTATTTCGAGCGCTTTGGGGCCTATGCTGGAAAAGGATGTATCTTCACATAACAACTACACAGAAGCATTCTCAGAAACTTCTTTGTGATGAGTGCATTCAACTCACAGACTTGAGCCTTTCTTTTGAAACAGCAGTTTTGAAACACTCTTTTTGTAGAGTCTGCATGTGGATATTTGGAGGGTTTTGAGGCCTCTGCTGGGAAAAGAAATATCTTCACCGAAAAATTAGACAGAAGCATTCTCACAAACATCTGTGTGATTAGTGCATTCAACTCACAGACTTGAACATTACCTCTGATAGGGCATTTTGGAAACACTCCTTTTGTAGAATCTGCAAGTGTTTATTTGGAGCGCTTTAGCGCCTATGCTGGAAAAGGAAATATCTTCACATAAAAACTAGCCAGAAACATTCTCAGAAACTTCTTTGTGATGAGTGCATTCTACTCACAGACTTGAACATTCCTCTTGAGAGAGCAGTTTGGAAACACTCCTTTTGTAGTATCTGCAAGTGTCTATTTGGATCGCTTTGACGCCTATGCTGGAAAAGGAAATATCTTCACCTGAAAACTACACAGAAGCATTCTCAGAAACTACCGTGTGATGAGTGTATTCAACTCACAGACTTGAGCGTTTCTTTTGATAGGACAGTTTTGAAACACTCCTTTTGTAGAATCTGCAAGTGTTTATTTCGAGCGCTTTGAGGCCTATGCTGGAAAAGGAAGTATCTTCACATAACAACTACACAGAAGCATTCTCGGAAACTTCTTTGTGATGGTGCATTCAACTCACAGACTTGAGCCTTCCTTTTGAAAGAGCAGTTTTGAAACACTCTTTTTGTAGAGTCTGCAAGTGGATATTTGGAGGGCTTTTAGGCCTATGCTGGGAAAAGACATACCTTAACCTAAAAACTAGAAAGAAGCATTCTCACAAACATCTGTGTGATTAGTGCATTCAACTCACAGACTTGAACATTCCCTCTGATAGGGCAGTTTGGAAACACTCGTTTTGTAGAATCTGCAAGTGTTTTTTTGGAGCTCTTTGACGCCTATGCTGGAAAAGGAAATATCTTCACATAAAAACTAGCCAGAAGCATTCTCACAAATATCTGTGTGATTAGTGCATTCAACTCACAGACTTGAACATTCCCTCTGATAGAGCAGTTTGGAAACACTCCTTTTGTAGAATCTGCAAGTGTTTATTAGGAGCGCTTTGACGCCTATGCTGGAAAAGGAAATATCTTCACCTAAAAACTACACAGAAGCATTCTCAGAAACTTCTGTGTGATGAGTGCATTCAACTCACAGACTTGAACGTTTCTTTCGATAGGACAGTTTTGAAACACTCCTTTCGTAGAATCTGCAAGTGTTTATTTCGAGCGCTTTGAGGCCTATGCTGGAAAAGGAAGTATCTTCACATAAAAACTACACAGAAGCATTCTCAGAAACTTCTTTGTGATGAGTGCATTCAGCTCACAGACTTGAGCTGTGAAAGAGCAGTTTTGAAAGAGCAGTTTTGAAACACTCTTGTTGTAGAGGCTGCAAGTCGATATTTGGAGGGCTTTGAGACCTATGCTGGGAAAAGACATACCTTCACCTAAAAACTAGACAGAAGCATTCTCACAAACGTCTGTGTGATTAGTGCATTCAACTCACAGACTTGAACATTCCCTCTGATAGAGCAGTTTGGAAACACTCCTTTTATAGAATCTGCAAGTGTTTATTTGGAACGCTTTGACGCTTATGCTGGAAAAGGAAATATCTTCACATAAAAGCTAGACAGAAGCATTCTCAGAAACTTCTTTGTGATGAGTGCATTCTACTCACAGACTTGAACATTCCTCTTGAGAGAGCAGTTTGGAAACACTGCTTTTTTAGAATCTGCAAGTGTTTATTTGGATCGCTTTGACGCCTATGCTGGAAAAGTTAATATCTTCACATAAAAACTACACAGAAGTATTCTCAGAAACTTCTGTGTGATGAGTGAATTCAACTCACAGACTTGATCGTTTCTTTTGATAGGACAGTTTTAAAACACTCCTTTCGTAGAATCTGCAAGTGTTTATTTCGAGCGCTTTGAGGCCTATGCTGGAAAAGGATTTATCTTCACATAAAACTACACAGAAGCATTCTCAGAAACTTCTTTGTGATGAGTGCATTAAACTCACAGACTTGAGCCTTTCTTTAGAAACAGCAGTTTTGAAACACTCTTTTTGTAGAATCTGCAAGTGGATATTTGGAGCTCTTTAAGGCCTCTTCCGGAAAAAGAGATATCTTCACCTAAAAACTAGACAGAAGAATTCTCACAAACTTCTGTGTGATTAGTGCATTCAACTCACAGACTTGAACATTCCTTTTGATAGAGCAGTTTGGAAACACTCCTTTTGCAGAATCTGCAAGTGTTTATTTGGAGCGCTTTGATGCCTATGTTGGAAAAGGAAATATCTTCACATAAAAACTAGACTGTAGCATTCTCAGAAACTTCTTTGTGATGAGTGCATTCTACTCAGAGAGCTGAAATCTCTTTTTGGTGGAAGAGTTTTCAAGCTCTCCTTTTGTAGAATCTGCAAGTGCATATTTGGAGCGCTGCGAGGCCCATGCTGGGAAATGAAATATCTTCACCTAAAAACTACACAGAAGCATTCTCAGAAACTTCTGTGTGATGAGTGCATTCAACTCACCGACTTGAACGTTTCTTTTGATAGGACAGTTTTGAAACACTCCTTTTGTAGAATCTGCAAGTGTTTATTTCGAGCGCTTTGAGGCCTATGCTGGAAAAGGAAGTATCTTCACATAACAACTACACAGAAGCATTCTCAGAAACTTCTTTGGGATGAGTGCATTCAACTCAGAGACTTGAGCCTTTCTTTTGAAAGAGCAGTTTTGAAACACTCTTTTTGTAGAATCTGCAAGTGAATATTTGGAGCGCTTTAAGGTCTCTTCTGGGAAAAGAAATATCTTCACCTAAAAACTAGACAGAAGCATTCTGACAAACATCTCTGTGATTAGTGCATTCAACTCACAGACTTGAACATTCCCTCTGATAGGGCAGTTTGGAAACACTCCTTTTGTAGAATCTGCAAGTGTTTATTTGGAGCGCTTTGACGCCTATGATGGAAAAGGAAATATCTTCACATAAAAACTAGACAGAATGATTCTTAGAAACTTCTTTGTGTTGAGTGCATTCTACTCACAGAGTTGAAGCCTCTTTTTCGTGGAAGAGTTTTCAACCTCTCTTTTTGTAGAATCTGCAAGTGCATATTTGGAGCGCTCCGAGGCCTATGCTGGGAAATGAAATATCTTCACCTAAAAACTACACAGAAGCATTCTCAGAAACTTTTGCGTGATGAGTGCATTCAACTCACAGACTTGAACGTTTCTTTTGATAGGACAGTTTTGAAACACTCCTTTCGTAGAATCTGCAAGTGTTTATTTCGAACGCTTTGTGGCCTACGCTGGAAAAGGAAGTATCTTCACATAACAACTACACAGAAGCATTCTCAGAAACTTCTTTGTGATGAGTGCATTCATCTCACGGACTTGAGCCTTCCTTTTGAAAGAGCAGTTTTGAAACACTCTTTTTGTACAGTCTGCAAGTGAATATTTGGAGGGCTTTGAGGCCTATGCTGGTAAAAGAAATATCTTCACCTAAAAACTAGACAGAAGGGTTCTCACAAACATCTCTGTGACTAGTGCATTCAACTCACAGACATAAACAGTCCCTCTGATAGGGCAGTTTGGAAACACTCCTTTTGTAGAATCTGCAAGTGTTTATTTGGAGCGCTTTGTCGCCTATGCTGGAAAATGAAATAACTTCACATAAAAACTAGGCAGAAGCATTCTCAGAAACTTCTTTGTGATGAGTGCATTCTACTCACAGACTTGAACATTCCTTTTGATAGAGCAGTTTGGAAACAATCCTTTTGTAGAATCTGCAAGTGTTTATTTGGAGCGCTTTCACGCCTATGCTGGAAAAGGAAATATATTCACCTAAAAACTACAGACAAGCATTCCCAGTAACTTCTTTGTAACGTCTGCATTCAACTCACAGAGTTACACCTTTCTTTCGATAGAGAAGTTTTGAAACACTCTTTTAGAAGAATCTTCAAGTGGATGGATGGAGTGCTTTGAGGCCTGTCCTGGACAAGGAAATATCTTCAACTAGAAACGAGACAAAAGCATTCGCAGAAAGTTCCCTCTGCTTTGTGCATTCAACTCACAGAGTCCAACCTGCCTTTTGAAAGAGCAGTTTTGAAGCACTCTTTTTGTAGAGTCTGCAAGTGGATATTTGGAGGGCTTTCAGGCCTATACTGGGAAAAGAAATATTTTCAACTAAAAACTAGACAGAAGCATTCTCACAAACATCTGTATAATTAGTGCATTCAACTCACAGACTTGAGCATTCCCTCTGATAGGGCAGTTTGGAAACACTCCTTTTGTAGAATCTGCAAGTGTTTATTTGGATCGCTTTGACGCCTATGCTGGAAAAGGAAATATCTTCACATAAAAACTAGCCAGAAGCATTCTCAGAAACTTCTTTGTGATGAATGCATTCTACTCACGGAATTGAACATTCCCCTTGAGAGAGCAGTAGGGAAACACTCCTTTTGTAGAATCTGCAAGTGTTTATTTGGAGCGCTTTGACGCCTAGGCTGGAAAAGGAAATATCTTCACATAAAAACTAGCCAGAAGCATTCTCAGAAACTTCTGTGTGATGAGTGCATTCAACTCACCGACTTGAACGTTTCTTTTGATAGGACACTTTTGAAACACTCCTTTCGTAAAGTCTGCAAGTGTTTATTTCGAGCGCTTTGAGGCCTATGCTGGAAAAGGAATTATCTTCACATAAAAACTACACAGAAGCATTCTCAGAAACTTCTTTATGATGAGTGCATTCATCTCACAGACTTGAGCCTTCCTTTTGAAAGAGCAGTTTTGAAACACTCTTTTTGTAGAGTCTGCAAGTTGATATTTGGAGGGCTTTGAGGCCTACGCTGGGAAAAGAAATATCTTCACCTAAAAACTAGACAGAAGCATTCTCACAAACTTCTGTGTGATTAGTGCATTCAACTAACAGACTTGAATATTGCCTCTGATAGAGCAGTTTGGAAACAATCCTTTTGTAGAATCTGCAAGTGTTTATTTGGAGCGCTTTGACGCCTAGGCTGTAAAAGGAAATATCTTCACATAAAAACTAGCCAGAAGCATTCTCAGAAACTTCTTTGTGATGAGTGCATTCTACTCACAGAGTTGAAGCCTCTTTTTGGTGGAAGAGTTTTCAAGCTCCCTTTTTGTAGAATCTGCAAGTATATATTTGGAGCGCTCCGAGGCCTACGCTGGGAAATGAAATATCTTCACCTAAAAACTACACAGAAGCATTCTCAGAAACTTCTGCGTGATGAGTGCATTCAACTCACAGACTTGAACGTTTCTTTTGATAGGACAGTTTTGAAACACTCCTTTCGTAGAATCTGCAATTGTTTATTTCGAGCGCTTTGAGGCCTATGCTGGAAAAGGAAGTATCTTCACATAACAACTACACAGAAGCATTCTCAGAAACTTCTTTGTGATGAGTACATTCAACTCACAGACTTGAGCCTTCCTTCTGAAAGAGCAGTTTTGAAGCACTCGTTTTGTAGAGTCTGCAAGTGGATATTTGGAGGGCTTTGAGGCCTATGCTGGGAAAAGAAATATCTTCTCCTAAAAACTAGACAGAAGCATTCTCACAAACTTCTGTATGATTAGTGCATTCAACTCACAGACTTGAACATTCCCTCGGATAGAGCAGTTTGGAAACACTCCTTTTGTGGAATCTGCAAGTGTTTATTTGGAATGCTTTGACGCCTATGCTGGAAAAGGAAATATCTTCACATAAAAACTAGCCAGAAGTATTCTCAGAAACTTCTTTGTGATGAGTGCATTCTACTCTCAGACTTGAACATTCCTATTGAGAGAGCAGTTTGGAAACACTCCTTTTTTGGAATCTGCAAACGTTTATTTGGATCGCTTTGACGCCTATGCTGGAAAAGGAAATATCTTCACCTAAAAACTACACAGAAGCATTCTCAGAAACTTCTGTGTGATGAGTGCATTCAACTCACAGACTTGAACGTTTCTTTTCATAGGACATTTTTGAAACACTCCTTTTGTAGAATCTGCAAGTGTTTATTTCGAGCTCTTTGAGGCCTATGCTGGAAAAGGAAGTATCTTCACATAACAACAACACAGTAGCATTCTCAGAAACTTCTTTGTAATGAGTGCATTGAAATCACAGACTTGAGCCTTTCTTTTGAAAGAGCAGTTTTGAAACACTCTTTTTGTAGAATCTGCAAGTGGATATTTGGAGCGCTTTAAGGCCTATTCTCGGAAAAGGAATATCTTCGCCTAAAAACTAGAGAGAAGCATTCTCACAAACTTCTGTCTGATTAGTGCATTCAACTCACAGACTTGAACATTCCCTCGGATAGAGCAGTTTGGAAACAATCCTTTTGTAGAATCTGCAAGTGTTTATTTGGAGCGCTTTCACGCCTATGCTGGAAAAGGAAATATATTCACCTAAAAACTACAGACAAGCATTCCCAGTCACTTCTTTGTAACGTCTGCATTCAACTCACAGAGTTACACCTTTCTTTCGATAGAGAAGTTTTGAAACACTCTTTTAGAAGAATCTTCAAGTGGATGGATGGAGTGCTTTGAGGCCTGTCCTGGACAAGGAAATATCTTCAACTAGAAACGAGACAAAAGCATTCGCAGAAAGTTCCCTCTGCTTTGTGCATTCAACTCACAGAGTCCAACCTGCCTTTTGAAAGAGCAGTTTTGAAACACTCTTTTTGTAGAGTCTGCAAGTGGATATTTGGAGGGCTTTCAGGCCTATACTGGGAAAAGAAATATTTTCCACTAAAAACTAGACAGAAGCATTCTCACAATCATCTGTATAATTAGTGCATTCAACTCACACACTTGAATATTCCTTTTCATAGAGCAGTTTGGAAACACTCCTTTTGTAGAATCTGCAAATGTTTATTTGGAGCGCTTTGAGGCCTATGTTGGCAAAGGAAAAATCTTCACATAAAAACTAGACAGAAGCATTCTCAGAAAATTCTTTGTGATGAGTGCATTCCACTCAGAGTGTTGAAGCCTCTTTTTGGTGGAAGAGTTTTCAAGCTCGCCTTTTGTAGAATCTGCAAGTGCATATTTGGAGCGCTCCGAGGCCTATACTGGGAAATGAAATACCTTCACCTAAAAACTACACAGAAGCATTCTCAGAAACTTCTGTGTGATGAGTGCATTCAACTCACAGACTTGAACGTTTCTTTTGATAGGACAGTTTTGAAACACTCCTTTTGTAGAATCTGCAAGTGCTTATTTCGAGCGATTTGAGGCCTATGCTGGAAAAGGAAGTATCTTCACATAACAACTACACAGAAGCATTCTCAGAAACTTCTTTGTGATGAGTGCATTCAACTCACAGACTTGAGCCTTCCTTTTGAAAGAGCAGTTTTGAAACACTCTTTTTGTAGAGTCTGCAAGTGGATATTTGGAGGGCTTTGAGGCCTATGCTGGGAAAAGGCATACCTTCACCTAAAAACTAGACAGATGCATTCTTACAAACATCTGTGTGATTAGTGCATTCAACTCACAGACTTGAACATTCCCTCTGATAGGGCAGTTTGGAAACACTCCTTTTGTAGAATCTGCAAGTGTTTATTTGGAGCTCTTTGACGCCTATGCTGGAAAAGGAAATATCTTCACATAAAAACTACACAGAAGAATTCTCAGAAACTTCTGTGTGATGAGTGCATTCAACTCACAGACTTGAGCCTTCCTTTTGAAACAGCAGTTTTGAAACACTCTTTTTGTAGAGTCTGCAAGTGGATATTTGGAGGGCTTTGAGGCCTATGCTGGGAAATTAAATATCTTCACCTAAAAACTAGACAGAAGCATTCTCACAAACTTCTGTCTGATTAGTGCATTCAACTCACAGACTTGAACATTCCCCCTGAAAGAGCAGTTTGGAAACACTCCTTTTGTAGATTCTGCAAGTGTTTACTTGGAACGCTATGACGCTTATGCTGGAAAACGAAATATCTTCACATAAAAATTAGACAGAAGAATTCTCAGAAACTTCTTTGTCATGAGTGCATTCTACTCACAGACTTGAACGTTCCTCTTGTTAGAGCAGTTTTTAAACACTCCTTTTGTAGAATCTGCAAGTGTTTATTTGGATCGCTTTGACGTCTATGCTGGAAAAGGAAATATCTTCACCTAAAAACTACACAGAAGCATTCTCAGAAACTTCTGTGTGATGAGTGCATTCAACTCACAGACTTGAACGTTTCTTTTGATAGGACAGTTTTGAAACACTCCTTTTGGAGAATCTGCAAATGTTTATTTGGAGCGCTTTGGGGCCTATGCTGGAAAAAGAAGTATCTTCACATAACAACTACACAGAAGCATTCTCAGAAACTTCTTTTTGATGAGTGCATTCAACTCACAGACTTGAGCATTTCTTTTGAAAGAGCAGTTTTGAAACACACTTTTTGTAGAGTCTGCATGTGGATATTTGGAGGGTTTTGAGGCCTCTACTGGGAAAAGAAATATCTTCACCGAAAAACTAGACAGAAGCATTCTCACAAACATCTGTGTGATTAGTGCATTCAACTCACAGACTTGAACATTCCCTCTGATAGGGCAGTTTGGAAACACTCCTTTTGTATAATCTGCAAGTGTTTATTTGGAGCGCTTTTGCGCCTATGCTGGAAAAGGAAATATCTTCACATAAAAACTAGCCAGAAACATTCTCAGAAACTTCTCTGTCATGAGTGCATTCTACTCACAGACTTGAACATTCCTCTTGAGAGAGCAGTTTGGAAACACTCCTTTTGTAGTATCTGCAAGTGTCTATTTGGATCGCTTTGACGCCTATGCTGGAAAAGGAAATATCTTCACCTGAAAACTACACAGAAGCATTCTCAGAAACTTCTGTGTGATGAGTGTATTCAACTGACAGACTTGAGCGTTTCTTTTGATAGGACAGATTTGAAACACTCCTTTTGTAGAATCTGCAAGTGTTTATTTCGAGCGCTTTGAGGCCTATGCTGGAAAAGGAAGTATCTTCACATAACAACTACACAGAAGCATTCTCAGAAACTTCTTTGTGATGAGTGCATTCAACTCTGAGACCTGAGCCTTTCTTTTGAAAGAGCAGCTTTGAAACACTCCTTCTGAAGTATCTGCCAGTGGATATTTGGAGCACTTTAAGGCCTTTTCTAGAAAAAGAAATATCTTCAACTAAAAACTAAACAGAAGAATTCTCACAAACTTCTGTGTGATTAGTGCATTCAACTCACAGACTTGAACATTCCTTTTGATAGACCAGTTTGGAAACACTCCTTTTGTAGAATCTGCAAGTGTTTATTTGGAGCGCTTTGAGGCCTATGTTGGAAAAGGAAATATCTTGACATAAATACTAGACAGAAGCATTCTCAGAAACTTCTTTGTGATGAGTGCATTCCACTCAGAGAGTTAAAGCCTCTTTTTGGTGGAAGAGTTTTCAAGCTCTCCTTTTGTAGAATCTGCAAGTGCATATTTGGAGCGGTCCGAGGCCTATACTGGGAAATGAAATATCTTCACCTAAAAACTACACAGAAGCATTCTCAGAAACTTCTGTGTGATGAGTGTATTCAACTCACAGACTTGAGCGTTTCTTTTGATAGGACAGTTTTGAAACACTCCTTTTGTAGAATCTGCAAGTGTTTATTTCGAGCGCATTGAGGCCTATGCTGGAAAAGGATGTATCTTCACATAACAACTACACAGAAGCATTCTCAGAAACTTCTTTGTGATGAGTTCATTCAACTCTGAGACTTGAGCCTTTCTTTTGAAAGAGCAGCTTTGAAACACTCTTTCTGTAGTATCTCCCAGTGGATATTTGGAGCACTTTAAGGCCTTTTCTGGAAAAAGAAATATCTTCACCTAAAAACTAGACAGAAGAATTCTCACAAACTTCTGTGTGATTAGTGCATTCAACTCACAGACTTGAACATTCCTTTTGATAGAGCAGTTTGGAAACATTCCTTTTGTAGAATCTGCAAATGTTTATTTGGAGCTCTTTGACGCCTATGCTGGAAAAGGAAATATCTTCACATAAAAACTAGACAGAAGCATTCTCAGAAACTTCTTTGTGATGAGTGCATTCTACTCAGAGAGTTGAAACCTCTTTTTGGTGGAAGAGTTTTCAAGCTCTCTTTTTGAAGAATCTGCAAGTGCATCTTTGGAGCGCTCTGAGGCCTATGCTGGGAAATGAAATATCTTCACCTAAAAACTACACAGAAGCATTCTCACAAACTTCTGTCTGATTAGTGCATTCAACTCACAGACTTGAACGTTCCTTTTGAGAGAGCAGTTTGGAAACACTCCTTTTGTAGGATCTGCAAGTGTTTATTTGGAGCGCTCTGATGCCTATGCTGGAAAAGGAAATATCATCACATAAAAACTAGACAGAAGCATTCTCAGAAACTTCTTTGTGATGAGTGCATTCTACTCAGAGAGTTGAAACCTCTTTTTGGTGGAAGAGTTTTCAAGCTCTCTTTTTGAAGAATCTGCAAGTGCATGTTTGGAGCGCTCCAAGGCCTATGCTGGGAAATTAAATATCTTCACCTAAAAACTACACAGAAGCATTCTCAGAAACTTCTGTGTGATGAGTGCATTCAACTCACAGACTTGAGCCTTCCTTTTGAAAGAGCAGTTTTGAAACACACTTTTTGTAGAGTCTGCATGTGGATATTTGGAGGGTTATGAGGCCTCTGCTGTTAAAAGAAATATCTTCACCGAAAAACTAGACAGAAGCATTCTCACAAACATCTGTGTGATTAGTGCATTCAACTCACAGACTTGAACATTCCCTCTGATAGGGCAGTTTGGAAACACTCCTTTTGTAGAATCTGCAAGTGTTTATTTGGAGCTCTTTGACGCCTATGCTGGAAAAGGATATATCTTCACATAAAAACTACACAGAAGAATTCTCAGAAACTGTTGTGTGATGAGTGCATTCAACTCACAGACTTGAACGTTTCTTTTGATAGGACAGTTTTGAAACACTCCTTTTGTAGAATCTGCAAGTGTTTATTTGGAGCGCTTTGACGCCTATGCTGGAAAAGGAAATATCTTCACATAAAAACTAGACAGTAGCATTCTCAGAAACTTCTTTGTGATGAGTGCATTCTACTCAGAGAGTTGAAGCCTCTTTTTGGTGGAAGAGTTTTCAAGCTCTCCTTTTGTAGAATCTGCAAGTGCATATTTGGAGCGCTGCGAGGCCCATGCTGGGAAATGAAATATCTTCACCTAAAAACTACACAGAAGCATTCTCAGAAACTTCTGTGTGATGAGTGCATTCAACTCACAGACTTGAACGTTTCTTTTGATAGGACAGTTTTGAAACACTCCTTTTGTAGAATCTGCAAGTGTTTATTTCGAGCGCTTTGAGGCCTATGCTGGAAAAGGAAGTATCTTCACATAACAACTACACAGAAGCATTCTCGGAAACTTCTTTGTGATGAGTGCATTCAACTCACAGACTTAAGCCTTCCTTTTGAAAGAGCAGTTTTGAAACACACATTTTGTAGAGTCTGCATGTGGATATTTGGAGGGTTTTGAGGCCTCTGCTGGGAAAGGAAATATCTTCACCGAAAAACTAGACAGAAGCATTCTCACAAACATCTGTGTGATTAGTGCATTCAACTCACAGACTTGAACATTCCCTCTGATAGGGCAGTTTGGAAACACTCCTTTTGTAGAATCTGCAAGTGTTTATTTGGAGCGCTTTTGCGCCTATGATGGAAAAGGAAATATCTTCACATAAAAACTAGCCAGAAACATTCTCAGAAACTTCTTTGTGATGAGTGCATTCTACTGACAGACTTGAACATTCCTCTTGAGAGAGCAGTTTGGAAACACTCCTTTTGTAGTATCTGCAAGTGTCTATTTGGATCGCTTTGATGCCTATGCTGGAAAAGGAAATATCTTCACCTGAAAACTACACAGAAGCATTCTCAGAAACTTCTGTGTGATGAGTGTATTCAACTCACAGACTTGAGCGTTTCTTTTGATAGGACAGTTTTGAAACACTCCTTTTGTAGAATCTGCAAGTGTTTATTTCGAGCGCATTGAAGCCTATGCTGGAAAAGGATGTATCTTCACATAACAACTACACAGAAGCATTCTCAGAAACTTCTTTGTGATGAGTTCATTCAACTCTGAGACTTGAGCCTTTCTTTTGAAAGAGCAGCTTTGAAACACTCTTTCTGTAGTATCTGCCAGTGGATATTTGAAGCACTTTAAGGCCTTTTCTGGAAAAAGAAATATCTTCATCTAAAAACTAGATAGAAGAATTCTCACAAACTTCTGTGTGATTAGTGCATTCAACTCACACACTTGAATATTCCTTTTGATAGAGCAGTTTGGAAACACTCCTTTTGTAGAATCTGCAAATGTTTATTTGGAGCGCTTTGAGGCCTATGTTGGCAAAGGAAAAATCTTCACATAAAAACTAGACAGAAGCATTCTCAGAAAATTCTTTGTGATGAGTGCATTCCACTCAGAGTGTTGAAGCCTCTTTTTGGTGGAAGAGTTTTCAAGCTCGCCTTTTGTAGAATCTGCAAGTGCATATTTGGAGCGCTCCGAGGCCTATACTGGGAAATGAAATACCTTCAACTAAAAACTACACAGAAGCATTCTCAGAAACTTCTGTGTGATGAGTGCATTCAACTCACAGACTTGAACGTTTCTTTTGATAGGACAGTTTTGAAACACTCCTTTTGTAGAATCTGCAAGTGCTTATTTCGAGCGATTTGAGGCCTATGCTGGAAAAGGAAGTATCTTCACATAACAACTACACAGAAGCATTCTCAGAAACTTCTTTGTGATGAGTGCATTCAACTCACAGACTTGAGCCTTCCTTTTGAAACAGCAGTTTTGAAACACTCTTTTTGTAGAGTCTGCAAGTGGATATTTGGAGGGCTTTGAGGCCTATGCTGGGAAAAGGCATACCTTCACCTAAAAACTAGACAGATGCATTCTTACAAACATCTGTGTGATTAGTGCATTCAACTCACAGACTTGAACATTCCCTCTGATAGGGCAGTTTGGAAACACTCCTTTTGTAGAATCTGCAAGTGTTTATTTGGAGCTCTTTGACGCCTATGCTGGAAAAGGAAATATCTTCACATAAAAACTACACAGAAGAATTCTCAGAAACTTCTGTGTGATGAGTGCATTCAACTCACAGACTTGAGCCTTCCTTTTGAAACAGCAGTTTTGAAACACTCTTTTTGTAGAGTCTGCAAGTGGATATTTGGAGGGCTTTGAGGCCTATGCTGGGAAAAGGCATACCTTCACCTAAAAACTAGACAGATGCATTCTTACAAACATCTGTGTGATTAGTGCATTCAACTCACAGACTTGAACATTCCCTCTGATAGGGCAGTTTGGAAACACTCCTTTTGTAGAATCTGCAAGTGTTTATTTGGAGCTCTTTGACGCCTATGCTGGAAAAGGAAATATCTTCACATAAAAACTACACAGAAGAATTCTCAGAAACTTCTGTGTGATGAGTGCATTCAACTCACAGACTTGAACGTTTCTTTTGATAGGACAGTTTTGAAACACTCCTTTTGTAGAATCTGCAAGTGTTTATTTGGAGCGCTTTGACGCCTATGCTAGAAAAGGAAATATCTTCACATAAAAACTAGACAGTAGCATTCTCAGAAACTCCTTTGTGATGAGTGCATTCTACTCAGAGAGTTGAAGCCTCTTTTTGGTGGAAGAGTTTTCAAGCTCTCCTTTTGTAGAATCTGCAAGTGCATATTTGGAGCGCTGCGAGGCCCATGCTGGGAAATGAAATATCTTCACCTAAAAACTACACAGAAGCATTCTCAGAAACTTCTGTGTGATGAGTGCATTCAACTCACAGACTTGAACGTTTCTTTTGATAGGACAGTTTTGAAACACTCCTTTTGTAGAATCTGCAAGTGTTTATTTCGAGCGCTTTGAGGCCTATGCTGGAAAAGGAAGTATCTTCACATAACAACTACACAGAAGCATTCTCGGAAACTTCTTTGTGATGAGTGCATTCAACTCACAGACCTCAGCCTTCCTTTTGAAAGACCAGTTTTGAAACACTCTTTTTGTAGAGTCTGCAAGTGGATATTTGGAGGGCTTTCAGGCCTACGCTGGGAAAAGAAATAACTTTACCTAAAAACTAGACAGAAGCATTCTCACTAACTTCTGTCTGATTAGTGCATTCAACTCACAGACTTGAACATTCCCTCTGAAAGAGCAGTTTGGAAACACTCCTTTTGTAGAATCTGCAAGTGTTTATTTGGATCGCTTTGACGTCTATGCTGGAAAAGGAAATATCTTCACCTAAAACCTACACAGAAGCATTCTCAGAAACTTCTGTGTGATGAGTGCATTCAACTCACAGACTTGAACATTTCTTTTGATAGAGCAGTTTGGAAACACTCCTTTTGTAGAATCTGCAAGTGTTTATTTGGAGCGCTTTTACGCCTATGCTAGAAAAGGGAATATCTTCACATAAAAAGTAGACAGAAGCATTCTCAGAAACTTCTTTGTGAAGACTGCATTCTAATCAAAGGGTTGAAGCCTCTATTGGTGGAAGAGTTTTCAAGCTCTCCTTTTGTAGAATCCGCAAGTGCATATTTGGAGCGCTCCGAGGCCTATGCTGGGAAATGAAATATCTTTAACTAAAAACTACACAGAAGCATTCTCAGAAACTTCTGTGTGATTAGTGCATTCAACTCACAGACTTGAACGTTTCTTTTGATAGGACAGTTTTGAAACACTCCTTTTGTAGAATCTGCATGTGTTTATTTCGAGCGCTTTGAGGCCTATGCTGGAAAAGGAAGTATCTTCAAATAACAACTACACAGAAGCATTCTCAGAAACTTCTTTGTGATGAGTGCATTCAACTCACAGACTTGAGCCTTACTTTTGAAAGAGCAGTTTTGAAACACTCTTTTTGTAGAGTCTGCAAGTGGATATTTGGAGGGATTTGAGGCCTATGCTGGGAAAAGACATACCTTCACCTAAAAACTAGACAGAAGCATTCTCACAAACATCTGTGTGAATAGTGCATTCAACTCACAGACTTGAACATTCCCTCTGATAGAGCAGTTTGGAAACACTCCTTTTGTAGAATCTGCAAGTGTTTATTTGGAGCGCTTTGACGCCTATGATGGAAAAGGAAATATCTTCACATAAAAACTAGACAGAAGAATTCTCAGAAACTTCTTTGTGATGAGTGCATTCTAGTCACAGACTTGAACATTCCTCTTGAGAGAGCAGTTTGGAAACCCTCCTTTTGTAGAATCTGCAAGTGTTTATTTGGATCGCTTTGACGCCTATGCTGGAAAAGGAAATATCTTCACCTAAAAACTACACAGAAGCATTCTCAGAAACTTCTGTGTGATGAGTGCATTCAACTCACAGACTTGGGCCTTTCTTTTGATAGGACAGTTTTGAAACACTCCTTTTGTAGAATCTGCAAGTGTTTACTTCGAGCGCTTTGAGGCCTATGCTGGAAAAGGAAGTATCTTCACATAACAACTACACAGAAGCATTCTCAGAAACTTCTTTGTGATGAGTGCATTCAACTCACAGACTTGAGCCTTCCTTTTGAAAGAGCAGTTTTGAAACACACTTTTTGTAGAGTCTGCATGTGGATATTTGGAGGGTTTTGAGGCCTCTGCTGGGAAAAGAAATATCTTCACCGAAAAACTAGACAGAAGCATTCTCACAAACATCTGTGTGATTAGTGCATTCAACTCACAGACTTGAACATTCCCTCTGATAGGGCAGTTTGGAAACACTCCGTTTGTAGAATCTGCAAGTGTTTACTTGGAACGCTAGGACGCTTATGCTGGAAAGCGAAATATCTTCACATAAAAATTAGACAGAAGAATTCTCAGAAACTTCTTTGTGATGAGTGCATTCTACTCACAGACTTGAACATTCCTCTTGATAGAGCAGTTTGGAAACACTCCTTTTGTAGAATCTGCAAGTGTTTATTTGGATCGCTTTGACGTCTATGCTGGAAAAGGAAATATCTTCAACTAAAAACTAGACAGAAGCATTCTCACAAACATCTGTGTGATTAGTGCATTCAAATCACAGACGTGAACATTCCCTCCGGTAGGGCAGTTTGGAAACACTCCTTTTGTAGAATCTGCAAGCGTTTATTTCGAGCGCTTTGACGCCTATGCTGGAAAAGGAAATATCTTCACATAAAAACTTGACAGAAGAATTCTCAGAAACTTCTTTGTGATGAGTGCATTCTACTCACAGAGTTGAAGCCTCTTTTTCGTGGAAGAGTTTTCAACCTCTCTTTTTGTAGAATCTGCAAGTGCATATTTGGAGCGCTCCGAGGCCTATGCTGGGAAATGAAATATCTTCACCTAAAAACTACACAGAAGCATTCTCAGAAACTTTTGCGTGATGAGTGCATTCAACTCACAGACTTGAACGTTTCTTTTGATAGGACAGTTTTGAAACACTCCTTTCGTAGAATCTGCAAGTGTTTATTTCGAACGCTTTGTGGCCTACGCTGGAAAAGGAAGTATCTTCACATAACAACTACACAGAAGCATTCTCAGAAACTTCTTTGTGATGAGTGCATTCATCTCACGGACTTGAGCCTTCCTTTTCAAAGAGCAGTTTCGAAACACTCTTTTTGTACAGTCTGCAAGTGAATATTTGGAGGGCTTTGAGGCCTATGCTGGTAAAAGAAATATCTTCACCTAAAAACTAGACAGAAGGGTTCTCACAAACATCTCTGTGACTAGTGCATTCAACTCACAGACATAAACAGTCCCTCTGATAGGGCAGTTTGGAAACACTCCTTTTGTAGAATCTGCAAGTGTTTATTTGGAGCGCTTTGTCGCCTATGCTGGAAAATGAAATAACTTCACATAAAAACTAGGCAGAAGCATTCTCAGAAACTTCTTTGTGATGAGTGCATTCTACTCACAGACTTGAACATTCCTTTTGATAGAGCAGTTTGGAAACAATCCTTTTGTAGAATCTGCAAGTGTTTATTTGGAGCGCTTTCACGCCTATGCTGGAAAAGGAAATATATTCACCTAAAAACTACAGACAAGCATTCCCAGTAACTTCTTTGTAACGTCTGCATTCAACTCACAGAGTTACACCTTTCTTTCGATAGAGAAGTTTTGAAACACTCTTTTAGAAGAATCTTCAAGTGGATGGATGGAGTGCTTTGAGGCCTGTCCTGGACAAGGAAATATCTTCAACTAGAAACGAGACAAAAGCATTCGCAGAAAGTTCCCTCTGCTTTGTGCATTCAACTCACAGAGTCCAACCTGCCTTTTGAAAGAGCAGTTTTGAAGCACTCTTTTTGTAGAGTCTGCAAGTGGATATTTGGAGGGCTTTCAGGCCTATACTGGGAAAAGAAATATTTTCAACTAAAAACTAGACAGAAGCATTCTCACAAACATCTGTATAATTAGTGCATTCAACTCACAGACTTGAGCATTCCCTCTGATAGGGCAGTTTGGAAACACTCCTTTTGTAGAATCTGCAAGTGTTTATTTGGATCGCTTTGACGCCTATGCTGGAAAAGGAAATATCTTCACATAAAAACTAGCCAGAAGCATTCTCAGAAACTTCTTTGTGATGAATGCATTCTACTCACGGAATTGAACATTCCCCTTGAGAGAGCAGTAGGGAAACACTCCTTTTGTAGAATCTGCAAGTGTTTATTTGGAGCGCTTTGACGCCTATGCTGGAAAAGGAAATATCTTCACATAAAAACTAGCCAGAAGTATTCTCAGAAACTTCTTTGCGATGAGTGCATTCTACTCACAGACTTGAACATTCCTCTTGAGAGAGCAGTTTGGAAACACTCCTTTTGTAGAATCTGCAAGTGTTTATTTGGATCGCTTTGAGGCCTATGCTTGAAAAGGAAATATCTTCACCTAAAAACTACACAGAACCATTCTCAGAAACTTCTGTGTGATGAGTGCATTCAACTAAATGACTTGAACGTTAATTTTGAAAGGACAGTTTTGAAACACTCCTTTTGTAGAATGTGCAAGTGCTTATTTCGAGCGCTTTCAGGCCTATGCTGGAAAAGGAAGTATCTTCACATAACAACTACACAGAAGCATTCTCGGAAACTTCTTTGTGATGAGTGCATTGAACTCACAGACTTGAGCCTTCCTTTTGAAACAGCAGTTTTGAAACCCTCTTTTTGTAGAGTCTGCATGTGGATATTTGGAGGGCTTTGAGGCCTATGCTGGGAAAAGTAATATCTTCACCTA
The DNA here is from genome assembly GCF_028885655.2 of Pongo abelii. Classification (NCBI taxonomy): domain Eukaryota; kingdom Metazoa; phylum Chordata; class Mammalia; order Primates; family Hominidae; genus Pongo; species Pongo abelii. Next base: position 41,885,291 of record NC_071993.2, read on the forward strand.
TAAACTAGACAGAAGCATTCTCACAAACATCTGTGTGATTAATGCATTCAACTCACAGACTTGAACATTTCCTCTGATAGGGCAGTTTGGAAACACTCCTTTTGTAGTATCTGCAAGTGTCTATTTGGATCGCTTTGACGCCTAGGCTGGAAAAGGAAATATCTTCACCTAAATACTACACAGAAGCATTCTCAGAAACTTCTGTGTGATGAGTGCATTCAACTCACGGACTTGAGCGTTTCTTTTGATAGGACAGTTTCGAAACACTCTTTTTGTAGAATCTGCAAGTGGATATTTGGAGCGCTTTAAGGCCTATTCTGGGAAAAGAAATATCTTCACCTAAAAACTAGACAGAAGCATTCTCACAAACTTCTGTGTGATTAGTGCATTCAACTCACAGACTTGAACATTCCTTTTGATAGAGCAGTTTGGAAACACTCCTTTTGTAGAATCTGCAAGTGTTTATTTGGAGCTCTTTGATGCCTATGCTGGAAAAGGAAGTATCTTCACATAAAAACTAGCCAGAAGCATTCTCAGAAACTTCTGAGTGATGAGTGCATTCAACTCACCGACTTGAACGTTTCTTTTGATAGGACAGTTTTGAAACACTCCTTTCGTTTAATCTGCAAGTGTTTATTCTGAGGGCTTTGAGTCCTATGCTGGAAAAGGAAATATCTTCACATAAAAACTAGACAAAAGAATTCTCAGAAACTTCTTTGTGATGAGTGCATTCTACTCACCGACTTGAACATTCCTCTTCAGAGAGCAGTTTGGAAACACGGCTTTTTTAGAATCTGCAAGTGTTTATTTGGATCGCTTTGACGCCTACGCTCGAAAAGGAAATATCTTCACATAAAAACTACACAGAAGCATTCTCAGAAACTTCTCTGTGATGAGTGCATTCAGGTCACAGACTTGAGCTGTGAAAGGGCAGTTTTGAAAGAGCAGTTTTGAAACACTCTTGTTGTAGAGGCTGCAAGTCGATATTTGCAGGGCTTTGAGGCCTATGCTGGGAAAAGACATACCTTCACCTAAAAACTAGACAGAAGCATTCTCAGAAACGTCTGTGTGATTAGCGCATTCAACTCACAGACTTGAACATTCCCTCTGATAGAGAAGTTTGGAAACACTCCTTTTATAGAATCTGCAGGTGTTTATTTAGAACGCTTTGACGCTTATGCTAGAAAAGGAAATATCTTCACATAAAAACTAGACAGAAGCATTCTCAGTAACTTCTTGGTGATGAGTGTGTTCTACTCACCGACTTGAACATTCCTCTTGAGAGAGCAGTTTGGAAACACTCCTTTTGTAGAATCTGCAAGTGTTTATTTGGAGCGCTTTGTCACCTATGATGGAAAAGGAAATATCTTCACATAAAAACTACACAGAAGCATTATCAGAAACTTCTGTGTGATGAGTGCATTCAACTCACTGACTTGAACGTTTCTTTTGATAGGACAGTTTTGAAACACTCCTTTTGTAGAATCTGCAAGTGTTTATTTCGAGTGCTTTGAGGCCTATGCTGGAAAAGGAAGTATCTTCACATAACAACTACACAGAAGCATTCTCAGAAACTTCTTTGTGATGAGTGCATTCAACTCACAGACTTCAGCCTTTCTTTTGAAAGAGCAGTTTTGAATCACTCTTTCTGTAGAATCTGCACGTGGATATTTGGATCGCTTTAAGGCCTATTCTGGGAAAAGAAATATCTTCACCTAAAAACTAGACAGAAACATTCTCACAAACGTCTGTGTGATTAGTGCATTCAACTCACAGACTTGAACATTCCCTCTGAAAGAGCAGTTTGGAAACACTCCTTTTGTAGAATCTGCAAGTGTTTACTTGGAACGCTTTGACGCTTATGCTGGAAAACTAAATATCTTCACATAAAAATTAGACAGAAGAATTCTCAGAAACTTCTTTGTGATGAGTGCATTCTACTCACAGACTTGAACATTCCTCTTGATAGAGCAGTTTGGAAACACTCCTTTTGTAGAATCTGCAAGTGTTTATTTGGATAGTTTTGACGTCTATGCTGGAAAAGGAAATATCTTCTCCTAAAAACTACACAGAAGCATTCTCAGAAACTTCTGTGTGATGAGTGCATTCAACTCACACACTTGAACCTTTCTTTTGATAGGACAGTTTTGAAACACTCCTTTTGTAGAATCTGCAAGTGTTTATTTCGTGCGCTTTGGCGCCTATGCTGGAAAAGGAAGTATCTTCACATAACAACTACACAGAAGCATTCTCAGAAACTTCTTTGTGATGAGTGCATTCAACTCACAGACTTGAGCCTTTCTTTTGAAAGAGCAGTTTTGAAACACTCTTTTTCTAGAATCTGCAAGCGGATAGTTGGAGCACTTTAAGGCCTTTTCTGGAAAAAGAAATATCTTCACATAACAACTACACAGAAGCATTCTCTGAAACTTCTTTGTGATGAGTGCATTCAACTCAGAGACTTGAGCCTTCCTTTTGAAAGAGCAGTTTTGAAACACTCTTTTTCTAGAGTCTGCAAGTGGATATTTGGAGGGCTTTTAGGCCTATGCTGGGAAAAGACATACCTTCACCTAAAAACTAGAAAGAAGCATTCTCACAAACATCTGTGTGATTAGTGCATTCAACTCACAGACTTGAACATTCCCTCTGATAGGGCAGTTTGGAAACACTCGTTTTGTAGAATCTGCAAGTGTTTTTTTGGAGCTCCTTGACGCCTATGCTGGAAAAGGAAATATCTTCACATAAAAACCAGCCAGAAGCATTCTCACAAATATCTGTGTGATTAGTGCATTCAACTCACAGACTTGAACATTCCCTCTGATAGAGCAGTTTGGAAACACTCCTTCTGTAGAATCTGCAAGTGTTTATTAGGAGCGCTTTGACGCCTATGCTGGAAAAGGAAATATCTTCACCTAAAAACTACACAGAAGCATTCTCAGAAACTTCTGTGTGATGAGTGCATTCAACTCACAGACTTGAACGTTTCTTTCGATAGGACAGTTTTGAAACACTCCTTTCGTAGAATCTGCAAGTGTTTATTTCGAGCGCTTTGAGGCCTATGCTGGAAAAGGAAGTATCTTCACATAAAAACTACACAGAAGCATTCTCAGAAACTTCTTTGTGATGAGTGCATTCAGCTCACAGACTTGAGCTGTGAAAGAGCAGTTGTGAAAGAGCAGTTTTGAAACACTCTTGTTGTAGAGGCTGCAAGTCGATATTTGGAGGGCTTTGAGGCCTATGCTGGGAAAAGACATACCTTCACCTAAAAACTAGACAGAAGCATTCTCACAAACGTCTGTGTGATTAGTGCATTCAACTCACAGACTTGAACATTCCCTCTGATAGAGCAGTTTGGAAACACTCCTTTTATAGAATCTGCTAGTGTTTATTTGTATCGCTTTGACATCTATGCTGGAAAAGGAAATATCTTCACATAAAAACTACACAGAAGTATTCTCAGAAACTTCTGTGTGATGAGTGAATTCAACTCACAGACTTGAACGTTTCTTTTGATAGGACAGTTTTGAAACACTCCTTTCGTAGAATCTGCAAGTGTTTATTTCGAGCGCTTTGAGGCCTATGCTGGAAAAGGAAGTATCTTCACATAAAACTACAAAGAAGCATTCTCGGAAACTTCTTTGTGATGAGTGCATCAAACTCACAGACTTGAGCCTTTCTTTAGCAACAGCAGTTTTTAAACACTCTTTTTGTAGAATCTGCAAGTGGATATTTGGAGCGCTTTAAGGCCTCTTCCGGAAAAAGAGATATCTTCACCTAAAAACTAGACAGAAGAATTCTCACAAACTTCTGTGTGATTAGTGCATTCAACTCACAGACTTGAACATTCCTTTTGATAGAACAGTTTGGAAACACTCCTTTTGCAGAATCTGCAAGTGTTTATTTGGAGCGCTTTGACGCCTATGCTGGAAAAGTAAATATCTTCACATAAAAACTAGACAGTAGCATTCTCAGAAACTTCTTTGTGATGAGGGCATTCTACTCAGAGAGTTGAAGCCTCTTTTTGGTGGAAGAGTTTTCAAGCTCTCCTTTTGTAGAATCTGCAAGTGCATATTTGGAGCGCTGCGAGGCCCATGCTGGGAAATGAAATATCTTCACCTAAAAACTACACAGAAGCATTCTCAGAAACTTCTGTGTGATGAGTGCATTCAACTCACAGACTTGAACGTTTCTTTTGATAGGACAGTTTTGAAACACTCCTTTTATAGAATCTGCAAGTGTTTATTTCGAGCGCTTTGAGGCCTATGCTGGAAAAGGAAGTATCTTCACATAACAACTACACAGAAGCATTCTCGGAAACTTCTTTGTGATGGTGCATTCAACTCACAGACTTGAGCCTTCCTTTTGAAAGAGCAGTTTTGAAACACTCTTTTTGTAGAGTCTGCAAGTGGATATTTGGAGGGCTTTGAGGCCTATCTGGGAAAAGAAATATCTTCACCTACAAACTAGACAGAAGCATTCTCACAAACTTCTGTCTGATTAGTGCATTCAACTCACAGACTTGAACATTCCCTCTGAAAGAGCAGTTTGGAAACACTCCTTTTATAGAATCTGCAAGTGTTTACTTGGAACGCTATGACGCTTATGCTGGAAAACGAAATATCTTCACATAAAAATTAGACAGAAGAATTCTCAGAAACTTCTTTGTCATGAGTGCATTCTACTCACAGACTTGAACATTCCTCTTGTTAGAGCAGTTTTTAAACACTCCTTTTGTAGAGTCTGCAAGTGTTTATTTGGATCGCTTTGACGTCTATGCTGGAAAAGGAAATATCTTCACCTAAAAACTACACAGAAGCATTCTCAGAAACTTCTGTGTGATGAGTGCATTCAACTCACAGACTTGTACGTTTCTTTTGATAGGACAGTTTTGAAACACTCCTTTTGGAGAATCTGCAAATGTTTATTTGGAGCGCTTTGGAGCCTATGCTGGAAAAAGAAGTATCTTCACATAACAACTACACAGAAGCATTCTCAGAAACTTCTTTGTGATGAGTGCATTCAACTCACAGACTTGAGCATTTCTTTTGAAAGAGCAGTTTTGAAACACTCCTTCTGTAGAATCTGCAAGTGGATATTTGGAGCACTTTAAGGCCTTTTCTGGAAAGAGAAATATCTTCACCTAAAAACTAGACAGAAGAATTCTCACAAACTTCTGTGTGATTAGTGCATTGAACTCACAGACTTGAACATTCCTTTTGATATAGCAGTTTGGAAACACTCCTTTTGTAGAATCTGCAAGTGGATATTTGGAGCACTTTAAGGCCTTTTCTGGAAAGAGAAATATCTTCACCTAAAAACTAGACAGAAGAATTCTCACAAACTTCTGTGTGATTAGTGCATTGAACTCAGAGACTTGAACATTCCTTTTGATAGAGCAGTTTGGAAACACTCCTTTTGTAGAATCTGCAAGTATTTATTTGGAGCGCTTTGACGCCTATGCTGGAAAAGGAAATATCTTCACATAAAAACTAGCCAGAAGCATTCTCAGAAACTTCTTTGTGATGAGTGCATTCTACTCATGGACTTGAACATTCCCCTTGAGAGAGTAGTTTGGAAACACTCCTTTTGTAGAATCTGCAAGTGTTTATTTGGATCGCTTTGACGCCTATGCTGGAAAAGGAAATATCTTCACCTAAAAACTACACAGAAGCATTCTCAGAAACTTCTGTGTGATGAGTGCATTCAACTCACTGACTTAAACGTTTCTTTTGATAGGACAGTTTTGAAACACTCCTTTTGTAGAATCTGCAAGTGTTTATTTCGAGCGCTTTGGGGCCTATGCTGGAAAAGAAAGTAGCTTCACATAACAACTACACAGAAGCATTCTCAGAAACTTCTTTGTGATGAGTGCATTCAACTCACAGACTTGAGCCTTTCTTTTGAAACAGCAGTTTTGAAACACTCTTTTTGTAGAGTCTGCATGTGGATATTTGGAGGGTTTTGAGGCCTCTGCTGGGAAAAGAAATATCTTCACCGAAAAATTATACAGAAGCATTCTCACAAACATCTGTGTGATTAGTGCATTCAACTCACAGACTTGAACATTACCTCTGATAGGGCATTTTGGAAACACTCCTTTTGTAGAATCTGCAAGTGTTTATTTGGAGCGCTTTGGCGCCTATGCTGGAAAAGGAAATATCTTCACATAAAAACTAGCCAGAAACATTCTCAGAAACTTCTTTGTGATGAGTGCATTCTACTCACAGACTTGAACATTCCTCTTGAGAGAGCAGTTTGGAAACACTCCTTTTGTAGTATCTGCAAGTGTCTATTTGGATCGCCTTGACGCCTATGCTGGAAAAGGAAATATCTTCACCTGAAAACTACACAGAAGCATTATCAGAAACTTCCGTGTGATGAGTGTATTCAACTCACAGACTTGAGCGTTTCTTTTGATAGGACAGTTTTGAAACACTCCTTTTGTAGAATCTGCAAGTGTTTATTTCGAGCGCTTTGAGGCCTATGCTGGAAAAGGAAGTATCTTCACATAACAACTACACAGAAGCATTCTCGGAAACTTCTTTGTGATGGTGCATTCAACTCACAGACTTGAGCCTTCCTTTTGAAAGAGCAGTTTTGAAACACTCTTTTTGTAGAGTCTGCAAGTGGATATTTGGAGGGCTTGGAGACCTATGCTGGGAAAAGAGATATCTTCACCTAAAAACTAGACAGAAGCATTCTCACAAACTTCTGTCTGATTAGTGCATTCAACTCACAGACTTGAACATTCCCTCTGAAAGAGCAGTTTGGAAACACTCCTTTTGTAGAATCTGCAAGTGTTTACTTGGAACGCTATGACGCTTATGCTGGAAAACGAAATATCTTCACATAAAAATTAGACAGAAGAATTCTCAGAAACTTCTTTGTCATGAGTGCATTCTACTCACAGACTTGAACATTCCTCTTGTTAGAGCAGTTTTTAAACACTCCTTTTGTAGAGTCTGCAAGTGTTTATTTGGATCGCTTTGACGTCTATGCTGGAAAAGGAAATATCTTCACCTAAAAACTACACAGAAGCATTCTCAGAAACTTCTGTGTGATGAGTGCATTCAACTCACAGACTTGAACGTTTCTTTTGATAGGACAGTTTTGAAACACTCCTTTTGGAGAATCTGCAAATGTTTATTTGGAGCGCTTTGGGGCCTATGCTGGAAAAAGAAGTATCTTCACATAACAACTACACAGAAGCATTCTCAGAAACTCCTTTGTGATGAGTGCATTCAACTCACAGACTTGAGCATTTCTTTTGAAAGAGCAGTTTTGAAACACTCCTTCTGTAGAATCTGCAAGTGGATATTTGGAGCACTTTAAGGCCTTTTCTGGAAAGAGAAATATCTTCACCTAAAAACTAGATAGAAGAATTCTCACAAACTTCTGTGTGATTAGTGCATTGAACTCACAGACTTGAACATTCCTTTTGATAGAGCAGTTTGGAAACACTCCTTTTATAGAATCTGCAAGTGGATATTTGGAGCACTTTAAGGCCTTTTCTGGAAAGAGAAACATCTTCACCTAAAAACTAGACAGAAGAATTCTCACAAACTTCTGTGTGATTAGTGCATTGAACTCACAAACTTGAACATTCTTTTTGATAGAGCAGTTTGGAAATACTCCTTTTGTAGAATCTGCAAGTGTTTATTTGGAGCGCTTTGACGCCTATGCTGGAAAAGGAAATATCTTCACATAAAAACTAGCCAGAAGCATTCTCAGAAACTTCTTTGTGATGAGTGCATTCTACTCATGGACTTGAACATTCCCCTTGAGAGAGTAGTTTGGAAACACTCCTTTTGTAGAATCTGCAAGTGTTTATTTGGATCGCTTTGACGCCTATGCTGGAAAAGGAAATATCTTCACCTACATACTACACAGAAGCATTCTCAGAAACTTCTGTGTGATGAGTGCATTCAACTCACTGACTTAAACGTTTCTTTTGATAGGACAGTTTTGAAACACTCCTTTTGTAGAATCTGCAAGTGTTTATTTCGAGCGCTTTGGGGCCTATGCTGGAAAAGAAAGTAGCTTCACATAACAACTACACAGAAGCATTCTCAGAAACTTCTTTGTGATGAGTGCATTCAACTCACAGACTTGAGCCTTTCTTTTGAAACAGCAGTTTTGAAACACTCTTTTTGTAGAGTCTGCATGTGGATATTTGGAGGGTTTTGAGGCCTCTGCTGGGAAAAGAAATATCTTCACCGAAAAATTAGACAGAAGCATTCTCACAAACATCTGTGTGATTAGTGCATTCAACTCACAGACTTGAACATTACCTCTGATAGGGCATTTTGGAAACACTCCTTTTGTAGAATCTGCAAGTGTTTATTTGGAGCGCTTTGGCGCCTATGCTGGAAAAGGAAATATCTTCACATAAAAACTAGCCAGAAACATTCTCAGAAACTTCTTTGTGATGAGTGCATTCTACTCACAGACTTGAACATTCCTCTTGAGAGAGCAGTTTGGAAACACTCCTTTTGTAGTATCTGCAAGTGTCTATTTGGATCGCTTTGACGCCTATGCTGGAAAAGGAAATATCTTCACCTGAAAACTACACAGAAGCATTCTCAGAAACTTCCGTGTGATGAGTGTATTCAACTCACAGACTTGAGCGTTTCTTTTGATAGGACAGTTTTGAAACACTCCTTTTGTAGAATCTGCAAGTGTTTATTTCGAGCGCTTTGAGGCCTATGCTGGAAAAGGAAGTATCTTCACATAACAACTACACAGAAGCATTCTCGGAAACTTCTTTGTGATGGTGCATTCAACTCACAGACTTGAGCCTTCCTTTTGAAAGAGCAGTTTTGAAACACTCTTTTTGTAGAGTCTGCAAGTGGATATTTGGAGGGCTTGGAGGCCTATGCTGGGAAAAGGGATATCTTCACCTAAAAACTAGACAGAAGCATTCTCACAAACTTCTGTCTGTTTAATGCATTCAACTCACAGACTTGAACATTCCCTCTGAAAGAGCAGTTTGGAAACACTCTTTTTGTAGATTCTGCAAGTGTTTACTTGGAACGCTATGACGCTTATGCTGGAAAACGAAATATCTTCACATAAAAATTAGACAGAAGAATTCTCAGAAACTTCTTTGTCATGAGTGCATTCTACTCACAGACTTGAACATTCCTCTTGTTAGAGCAGTTTTTAAACACTCCTTTTGTAGAATCTGCAAGTGTTTATTTGGATCGCTTTGACGTCTATGCTGGAAAAGGAAATATCTTCACCTAAAAACTACACAGAAGCATTCTCAGAAACTTCTGTGTGATGAGTGCATTCAACTCACAGACTTGAACGTTTCTTTTGATAGGACAGTTTTGAAACACTCCTTTTGGAGAATCTGCAAATGTTTATTTCGAGCGCTTTGGGGCCTATGCTGGAAAAAGAAGTATCTTCACATAACAACTACACAGAAGCATTCTCAGAAACTTCTTTTTGATGAGTGCATTCAACTCACAGACTTGAGCATTTCTTTTCAAAGAGCAGTTTTGAAACCCTCCTTTTGTAACATCTGCAAGTGGATATTTGGAGCACTTTAAGGCCTTTTCTGGAAAGAGAAATATCTTCACCTAAAAACTAGACAGAAGAATTCTCACAAACTTCTGTGTGATTAGTGCATTGAACTCACAGACTTGAACATTCCTTTTGATAGAGCAGTTTGGAAACACTCCTTTTGTAGAATCTGCAAGTGTTTATTTGGAGCGCTTTGACGCCTATGCTGGAAAAGGAAATATCTTCACATAAAAACTAGCCAGAAGCATTCTCAGAAACTTCTTTGTGATGAGTGCATTCTACTCATGGACTTGAACATTCCCCTTGAGAGAGTAGTTTGGAAACACTCCTTTTGTAGAATCTGCAAGTGTTTATTTGGATCGCTTTGACGCCTATGCTGGAAAAGGAAATATCTTCACCTAAATACTACACAGAAGCATTCTCAGAAACTTCTGTGTGATGAGTGCATTCAACTCACTGACTTAAACGTTTCTTTTGATAGGACAGTTTTGAAACACTCCTTTTGTAGAATCTGCAAGTGTTTATTTCGAGCGCTTTGGGGCCTATGCTGGAAAAGGAAGTAGCTTCACATAACAACTACACAGAAGCATTCTCAGAAACTTCTTTGTGATGAGTGCATTCAACTCACAGACTTGAGCCTTTCTTTTGAAACAGCAGTTTTGAAACACTCTTTTTGTAGAGTCTGCATGTGGATATTTGGAAGGTTTTGAGGCCTCTGCTGGGAAAAGAAATATCTTCACCGAAAAATTAGACAGAAGCATTCTCACAAACATCTGTGTGATTAGTGCATTCAACTCACAGACTTGAACATTACCTCTGATAGGGCATTTTGGAAACACTCCTTTTGTAGAATCTGCAAGTGTTTATTTGGAGCGCTTTAGCGCCTATGCTGGAAAAGGAAATATCTTCACATAAAAACTAGCCAGAAACATTCTCAGAAACTTCTTTGTGATGAGTGCATTCTACTCACAGACTTGAACATTCCTCTTGAGAGAGCAGTTTGGAAACACTCCTTTTGTAGTAGCTGCAAGTGTCTATTTGGATCGCTTTGACGCCTATGCTGGAAAAGGAAATATCTTCACCTGTAAACTACACAGAAGCATTCTCAGAAACTTCCGTGTGATGAGTGTATTCAACTCACAGACTTGAGCGTTTCTTTTGATAGGACAGTTTTGAAACACTCCTTTTGTAGAATCTGCAAGTGGTTATTTCGAGCGCTTTGAGGCCTATGCTGGAAAAGGAAGTATCTTCACATAACAACTACACAGAAGCATTCTCGGAAACTTCTTTGTGATGGTGCATTCAACTCACAGACTTGAGCCTTCCTTTTGAAAGAGCAGTTTTGAAACACTCTTTTTGTAGAGTCTGCAAGTGGATATTTGGAGGGCTTGGAGGCCTATGCTGGGAAAAGAGATATCTTCACCTAAAAACTAGACAGAAGCATTCTCACAAACTTCTGTCTGTTTAGTGCATTCAACTCACAGACTTGAACATTCCCTCTGAAAGAGCAGTTTGGAAACACTCTCTTTGTAGATTCTGCAAGTGTTTACTTGGAACGCTATGACGCTTATGCTGGAAAACGAAATATCTTCACATAAAAATTAGACAGAAGAATTCTCAGAAACTTCTTTGTCATGAGTGCATTCTACTCACAGACTTGAACATTCCTCTTGTTAGAGCAGTTTTTAAACACTCCTTTTGTAGAATCTGCAAGTGTTTATTTGGATCGCTTTGACGTCTATGCTGGAAAAGGAAATATCTTCACCTAAAAACTACACAGAAGCATTCTCAGAAACTTCTGTCTGATGAGTGCATTCAACTCACAGACTTGAACGTTTCTTTTGATAGGACAGTTTTGAAACACTCCTTTTGGAGAATCTGCAAATGTTTATTTCGAGCGCTTTGGGGCCTATGCTGGAAAAAGAAGTATCTTCACATAACAACTACACAGAAGCATTCTCAGAAACTTCTTTTTGATGAGTGCATTCAACTCACAGACTTGAGCATTTCTTTTCAAAGAGCAGTTTTGAAACCCTCCTTTTGTAACATCTGCAAGTGGATATTTGGAGCACTTTAAGGCCTTTTCTGGAAAGAGAAATATCTTCACCTAAAAACTAGACAGAAGAATTCTCACAAACTTCTGTGTGATTAGTGCATTGAACTCACAGACTTGAACATTCCTTTTGATAGAGCAGTTTGGAAACACTCCTTTTGTAGAATCTGCAAGTGTTTATTTGGAGCGCTTTGACGCCTATGCTGGAAAAGGAAATATCTTCACATAAAAACTAGCCAGAAGCATTCTCAGAAACTTCTTTGTGATGAGTGCATACTACTCATGGACTTGAACATTCCCCTTGAGAGAGTAGTTTGGAAACACTCCTTTTGTAGAATCTGCAAGTGTTTATTTGGATCGCTTTGACGCCTATGCTGGAAAAGGAAATATCTTCACCTAAAAACTACACAGAAGCATTCTCAGAAACTTCTGTGTGATGAGTGCATTCAACTCACTGACTTAAACGTTTCTTTTGATAGGACAGTTTTGAAACACTCCTTTTGTAGAATCTGCAAGTGTTTATTTCGAGCTCTTTGGGGCCTATGCTGGAAAAGAAAGTAGCTTCACATAACAACTACACAGAAGCATTCTCAGAAAATTCTTTGTGATGAGTGCATTCAACTCACAGACTTGAGCCTTTCTTTTGAAACAGCAGTTTTGAAACACTCTTTTTGTAGAGTCTGCATGTGGATATTTGGAGGGTTTTGAGGCCTCTGCTGGGAAAAGAAATATCTTCACCGAAAAATTAGACAGAAGCATTCTCACAAACATCTGTGTGATTAGTGCATTCAACTCACAGACTTGAACATTACCTCTGATAGGGCATTTTGGAAACACTCCTTTTGTAGAATCTGCAAGTGTTTATTTGGAGCGCTTTAGCGCCTATGCTGGAAAAGGAAATATCTTCACATAAAAACTAGCCAGAAACATTCTCAGAAACTTCTTTGTGATGAGTGCATTCTACTCACAGACTTGAACATTCCTCTTGAGAGAGCAGTTTGGAAACACTCCTTTTGTAGTAGCTGCAAGTGTCTATTTGGATCGCTTTGACGCCTATGCTGGAAAAGGAAATATCTTCACCTGAAAACTACACAGAAGCATTCTCAGAAACTTCCGTGTGATGAGTGTATTCAACTCACAGACTTGAGCGTTTCTTTTGATAGGACAGTTTTGAAACACTCCTTTTGTAGAATCTGCAAGTGTTTATTTCGAGCGCTTTGAGGCCTATGCTGGAAAAGGAAGTATCTTCACATAACAACTACACAGAAGCATTCTCGGAAACTTCTTTGTGATGGTGCATTCAACTCACAGACTTGAGCCTTCCTTTTGAAAGAGCAGTTTTGAAACACTCTTTTTGTAGAGTCTGCAAGTGGATATTTGGAGGGCTTGGAGGCCTATGCTGGGAAAAGAGATATCTTCACCTAAAAACTAGACAGAAGCATTCTCACAAACTTCTGTCTGTTTAATGCATTCAACTCACAGACTTGAACATTCCCTCTGAAAGAGCAGTTTGGAAACACTCTTTTTGTAGATTCTGCAAGTGTTTACTTGGAACGCTATGACGCTTATGCTGGAAAACGAAATATCTTCACATAAAAATTAGACAGAAGAATTCTCAGAAACTTCTTTGTCATGAGTGCATTCTACTCACAGACTTGAACATTCCTCTTGTTAGAGCAGTTTTTAAACACTCCTTTTGTAGAATCTGCAAGTGTTTATTTGGATCGCTTTGACGTCTATGCTGGAAAAGGAAATATCTTCACCTAAAAACTACACAGAAGCATTCTCAGAAACTTCTGTGTGATGAGTGCATTCAACTCACAGACTTGAACGTTTCTTTTGATAGGACAGTTTTGAAACACTCCTTTTGGAGAATCTGCAAATGTTTATTTCGAGCGCTTTGGGGCCTATGCTGGAAAAAGAAGTATCTTCACATAACAACTACACAGAAGCATTCTCAGAAACTTCTTTTTGATGAGTGCATTCAACTCACAGACTTGAGCATTTCTTTTCAAAGAGCAGTTTTGAAACCCTCCTTTTGTAACATCTGCAAGTGGATATTTGGAGCACTTTAAGGCCTTTTCTGGAAAGAGAAATATCTTCACCTAAAAACTAGACAGAAGAATTCTCACAAACTTCTGTGTGATTAGTGCATTGAACTCACAGACTTGAACATTCCTTTTGATAGAGCTGTTTGGAAACACTCCTTTTGTAGAATCTGCAAGTGGATATTTGGAGCACTTTAAGGCCTTTTCTGGAAAGAGAAATATCTTCACCTAAAAACTAGACAGAAGAATTCTCACAAACTTCTGTGTGATTAGTGCATTGAACTCACAGACTTGAACATTCCTTTTGATAGAGCAGTTTGGAAACACTCCTTTTGTAGAATCTGCAAGTGTTTATTTGGAGCGCTTTGACGCCTATGCTGGAAAAGGAAATATCTTCACATAAAAACTAGCCAGAAGCATTCTCAGAAACTTCTTTGTGATGAGTGCATTCTACTCATGGACTTGAACATTCCCCTTGAGAGAGTAGTTTGGAAACACTCCTTTTGTAGAATCTGCAAGTGTTTATTTGGATCGCTTTGACGCCTATGCTGGAAAAGGAAATATCTTCACCTAAATACTACACAGAAGCATTCTCAGAAACTTCTGTGTGATGAGTGCATTCAACTCACTGACTTAAACGTTTCTTTTGATAGGACAGTTTTGAAACACTCCTTTTGTAGAATCTGCAAGTGTTTATTTCGAGCGCTTTGGGGCCTATGCTGGAAAAGGAAGTAGCTTCACATAACAACTACACAGAAGCATTCTCAGAAACTTCTTTGTGATGAGTGCATTCAACTCACAGACTTGAGCCTTTCTTTTGAAACAGCAGTTTTGAAACACTCTTTTTGTAGAGTCTGCATGTGGATATTTGGAGGGTTTTGAGGCCTCTGCTGGGAAAAGAAATATCTTCACCGAAAAATTAGACAGAAGCATTCTCACAAACATCTGTGTGATTAGTGCATTCAACTCACAGACTTGAACATTACCTCTGATAGGGCATTTTGGAAACACTCCTTTTGTAGAATCTGCAAGTGTTTATTTGGAGCGCTTTAGCGCCTATGCTGGAAAAGGAAATATCTTCACATAAAAACTAGCCAGAAACATTCTCAGAAACTTCTTTGTGATGAGTGCATTCTACTCACAGACTTGAACATTCCTCTTGAGAGAGCAGTTTGGAAACACTCCTTTTGTAGTAGCTGCAAGTGTCTATTTGGATCGCTTTGACGCCTATGCTGGAAAAGGAAATATCTTCACCTGAAAACTACACAGAAGCATTCTCAGAAACTTCCGTGTGATGAGTGTATTCAACTCACAGACTTGAGCGTTTCTTTTGATAGGACAGTTTTGAAACACTCCTTTTGTAGAATCTGCAAGTGGTTATTTCGAGCGCTTTGGGGCCTATGCTGGAAAAGGAAGTAGCTTCACATAACAACTACACAGAAGCATTCTCAGAAACTTCTTTGTGATGAGTGCTTTCAACTCACAGACTTGAGCCTTTCTTTTGAAACAGCAGTTTTGAAACACTCTTTTTGTAGAATCTGCAAGTGGATATTTGGAGCACTTTAAGGCCTTTTCTGGAAAAAGAAATATCTTCACATAAAAACTACACAGAAGCATTCTCTGAAACTTCTTTGTGATGAGTGCATTCAACTCACAGACTTGAGCCTTCCTTTTGAAAGAGCAGTTTTGAAACACTCTTTTTGTAGAGTCTGCAATTGGATATTTGGAGGGCTTTGAGGCCTATGCCGGAAAAAGACATACCTTCACCTAAAAACTAGAAAGAAGCATTCTCACAAACAACTGTGTGATTAGTGCATTCAACTCACAGACTTGAACATTCCCTCTGATAGGGCAGTTTGGAAACACTCGTTTTGTAGAATCTGCAAGTGTTTTTTTGGAGCTCTTTGACGCCTATGCTGGAAAAGGAAATATCTTCACATAAAAACTAGCCAGAAGCATTCTCACAAACATCTGTGTGATTAGTGCATTCAACTCACAGACTTGAACATTCCCTCTGATAGAGCAGTTTGGAAACAATCCTTTTGTAGAATCTGCAAGTGTTTATTTGGAGCGCTTTGACGCCTATGCTGGAAAAGGAAATATCTTCACATAAAAACTAGACAGAAGCATTCTCAGAAAGTTCTTTGTGATGAGTGCATTCTAGTCACAGACTTGAACATTCCTCTTGAGAGAGCAGTTTGGAAACCCTCCTTTTGTAGAATCTGCAAGTGTTTATTTGGATCGCTTTGACGCCTATGCTGGAAAAGGAAATATCTTCACCTAAAAACTACACAGAAGCATTCTCAGAAACTTCTGTGTGATGAGTGCATTCAACTCACAGACTTGGGCCTTTCTTTTGATAGGACAGTTTTGAAACACTCCTTTTGTAGAATCTGCAAGTGTTTACTTCGAGCTCTTTGAGGCCTATGCTGGAAAAGGAAGTATCTTCACATAACAACTACACAGAAGCATTCTCGGAAACTTCTTTGTGATGAGTGCATTCAACTCACAGACTTGAGCCTTCCTTTTGAAAGAGCAGTTTTGAAACACACTTTTTGTAGAGTCTGCATGTGGATATTTGGAGGTTTATGAGGCCTCTGCTGTTAAAAGAAATATCTTCACCGAAAAACTAGACAGAAGCATTCTCACAAACATCTGTGTGATTAGTGCATTCAACTCACAGACTTGAACATTCCCTCTGATAAGGCAGTTTGGAAACACTCCCTTTGTAGAATCTGCAAGTGTTTATTTGGAGCGCTTTTGCGCCTATGCTGGAAAAGGAAATATCTTCACATAAAAACTAGCCAGAAACATTCTCAGAAACTTCTTTGTGATGAGTGCATTCTACTCACAGACTTGAACATTCCTCTTGAGAGAGCAGTTTGGAAACACTCCTTTTGTAGTATCTGCAAGTGTCTATTTGTATCGCTTTGACGCCTATGCTGGAAAAGGAAATACCTTCACCTGAAAACTACACAGAAGCATTCTCAGAAACTTCTGTGTGATGAGTGTATTCAACTCACAGACTTGAGCGTTTCTTTTGATAGGACAGATTTGAAACACTCCTTTTGTAGAATCTGCAAGTGTTTATTTCGAGCGCTTTGAGGCCTATGCTGGAAAAGGAAGTATCTTCACATAACAACTACACAGAAGCATTCTCAGAAACTTCTTTGTGATGAGTGCATTCAACTCTGAGACTTGAGCCTTTCTTTTGAAAGAGCAGCTTTGAAACACTCTTTCTGTAGTATCTGCCAATGGATATTTGGAGCAATTTAAGGCCTTTTCTGGAAAAAGAAATATCTTCACCTAAAAACTAGACAGAAGCATTCTCAGAAACATCTGTGTGATTAGTGCATTCAACTCACAGACTTGAACATTCCCTCTGATAGGGCAGTTTGGAAACACTCCTTTTGTAGAATCTGCAAATGTTTATTTGGAGCTCTTTGACGCCTATGCTGGAAAAGGAAATATCTTCACATAAAAACTACACAGAAGCATTCTCAGAAACTTCTTTGTGATGAGTGCATTCTACTCACTGACTTGAACATTCCTCTTCAGAGAGCAGTTTGGAAACACTGCTTTTTTAGAATCTGCAAGTGTTTATTTGGATCGCTTTGACGCCTATGCTCGAAAAGGAAATATCTTCACATAAAAACTACACAGAAGTATTCTCAGAAATTCCTGTGTGATGAGTGAATTCAACTCACAGACTTGAACGTTTCTTTTGATAGGACAGTTTTGAAACACTCCTTTCATAGAATCTGCAAGTGTTTATTTCGAGCGCTTTGAGGTCTATCCTGGAAAAGGAAGTATCTTCACATAACAAATACACAGAATCATTCTCGGAAACTTCTTTGTGATGAGTGCATTGAACTCACAGACTTGAGCCTTTCCTTAGAAACAGCAGTTTTGAAACACTCTTTTTGTAGAATCTGCAAGAGGATATTTGGAGCGCTTTAAGGCCTCTTCCGGAAAAAGAGATATCTTCACCTAAAAACTAGACAGAAGAATTCTCACAAACTTCTGTGTGATGAATGCATTCAACTCACAGACTTGAACATTCCTTTTGATAGAGCAGTTTGGAAACACTCCTTTTGAAGAATCTGCAACTGTTTATTTGGAGCGATTTGACGCCTATGTTGGAAAAGGAAATATCTTGACATAAATACTAGACAGAAGCATTCTCAGAAACTTCTTTGTGATGAGTGCATTCCACTCAGAGAGTTGAAGCCTCTTTTTGGTGGAAGAGTTTTCAAGCTCTCCTTTTGTAGAATCTGCAAGTGCATATTTGGAGCGGTCCGAGGCCTATACTGGGAAATGAAATATCTTCACCTAAAAACTACACAGAAGCATTCTCAGAAACTTCTGTGTGATGAGTGCATTCAACTCACAGACTTGAACGTTTCTTTTGATAGGACAGTTTTGAAACACTCCTTTTGTAGAATCTGAAAGTGCTTATTTCGAGCGCTTTGAGGCCTATGCTGGAAAAGGAAGTATCTTCACATAACAACTACACAGAAGCATTCTGAGAAACTTCTTTGCGATGAGTGCATTCAACTCACAGACTTGAGCCTTCCTTTTGAAACAGCAGTTTTGAAACACTCTTTTTGTAGAGTCTGCAAGTGGATATTTGGAGGGATTTGAGGCCTATGCTGGGAAAAGACATACCTTCACCTAAAAACTAGACAGAAGCATTCTCACAAACATCTGTGTGATTAGTGCATTCAACTCACAGACTTGAACATTCCGTCTGATAGGGCAGTTTGGAAACACACCTTTTGTAGAATCTGCCAGTGTTTTTTTGGAGCTCTTTGACGCCTATGCTGGAAAAGGAAATATCTTCACATAAAAACTAGACAGAAGCATTCTCAGTAACTTCTTGGTGATGAGTGTGTTCTACTCACCGACTTGAACATTCTTCTTGAGAGAGCAGTTTGGAAACACTCCTTTTGTAGAATCTGCAAGTGTTTATTTGGAGCGCTTTGTCGCCTATGCTGGAAAAGTTAATATCTTCACATAAAAACTACACAGAAGCATTATCAGAAACTTCTGTGTGATTAGTGCATTCAACTCACTGACTTGAACGTTCCTTTTGATAGGACAGTTTTGAAACACTCCTTTTGTAGAATCTGCAAGTGTTTATTTCGAGTGCTTTGAGGCCTATGCTGGAAAAGGAAGTATCTTCACATAACAACTACACAGAAGCATTCTAAGAAACTTCTTTGTGATGAGTGCATTCAACTCACAGACTTCAGCCTTTCTTTTGAAAGAGCAGTTTTGAATCACTCTTTCTGTAGAATCTGCACGTGGATATTTGGATCGCTTTAAGGCCTATTCTGGGAAAAGAAATATCTTCACCTAAAAACTAGACAGAAACATTCTCACAAAGGTCTGTGTGATTAGTGCATTCCACTCACAGACTTGAACATTCCCTCTGAAAGAGCAGTTTGGAAACACTCCTTTTGTAGAATCTGCAAGTGTTTACTTGGAACGCTTTGACGCTTATGCTGGAAAACTAAATATCTTCACATAAAAATTAGACAGAAGAATTCTCAGAAACTTCTTTGTGATGAGTGCATTCTACTCACAGACTTGAACATTCCTCTTGATAGAGCAGTTTGGAAACACTCCTTTTGTAGAATCTGCAAGTGTTTATTTGGATAGCTTTGACGTCTATGCTGGAAAAGGAAATATCTTCTCCTAAAAGCTACACAGAAGCATTCTCAGAAACTTCTGTGTGATGAGTGCATTCAACTCACACACTTGAACCTTTCTTTTGATAGGACAGTTTTGAAACACTCCTTTTGTAGAATCTGCCAGTTTTTTTTTTGGAACTCTTTGACGCCTATGCTGGAAAAGGAAATATCTTCACTAAAAACTACACAGAAGCATTCTCAGAAACTTCTTTGTGATAAGTGCATTCTACTCACCGACTTGAACATTCCTCTTCAGAGAGCAGTTTGGAAACACGGCTTTTTTAGAATCTGCAAGTGTTTATTTGGATCGCTTTGACGCCTACGCTCGAAAAGGAAATATCTTCACATAAAAACTACACAGAAGTATTCTCAGAAACTTCTGTGTGATGAGTGAATTCAACTCACAGACTTGAACGTTTCTTTTGATAGGACAGTTTTGAAACACTCCTTTCGTAGAATCTGCAAGTGTTTATTTCGAGCGCTTTGAGGTCTATGCTGGAAAAGGAAGTATCTTCACATAACAACTACACAGAAGCATTCTCGGAAACTTCTTTGTGATGAGTGCATTGAACTCACAGACTTGAGCCTTTCTTTAGAAACAGCAGTTTTGAAACACTCTTTTTGTAGAATCTGCAAGTGGATATTTGGAGCGCTTTAAGGCCTTTTCTGGAAAAAGAAATATCTTCAACTAAAAACTAGACAGAAGAATTTTCACAAACTTCTGCGTGATTAGTGCATTCAACTCACAGACTTGAACATTTCTTTTGATGGAGCAGTTTGGAAACACTCCTTTTGTAGAATCTGCAAGTGTTTATTTAGAGCGCTTTGACGCCCATCCTGGAAAAGGAAATATCTTCACATAAAAACTAGACAGAAGCATTCTCAAAAACTTCTTTCTGATGAGTGCATTCTACTCACGGAGTTGAAGCCTCTTTTTGATGGAATAGTTTTCAAGCTCTCTTTTTGTAGAATCTGCAAGTGCATATTTGGAACGCTCCGAGGCCTATGCTGGGCAATGAAATATCTTCACCTAAAAACTACACAGAAGCATTCTCACAAACTTCTGTCTGATTAGTGCATTCAACTCAAAGACTTGAACATTCCTTTTGATAGAGCAGTTTGGAAACACTCCTTTTGTAGAATCTGCAAGTGTTTATTTGGAGCGCTTTGACGCCTATGCTGGAAAAGGAAATATCATCACATAAAAACTAGACAGAAGCATTCTCAGAAACTTCTTTGTGATGAGTGCATTCTACTCAGAGAGTTGAAACCTCTTTTTGGTGGAAGAGTTTTCAAGCTCTCTTTTTGTAGAATCTGCAAGTGCATGTTAGGAGCGCTCCGAGGCCTATGCTGGGAAATGAAATATCTTCACCTAAAAACTACACAAAAGCATTCTCAGAAACTTCTGTGTGATGAGTGCATTCAACTCACAGACTAGAACGTTTCTTTTGATAGGACAGTTTTGAAACACTCCTTTTGTAGAATCTGCAAGGGTTTATTTCGAGCGCTTTGGGGCCTATGCTGGAAAAGGAAGTATCTTCACATAACAACTACACGGAAGCATTCTCAGAAACTTCTTTGTGATGAGTGCATTCAACTCACAGACTTGAGCCTCTCTTTTGAAAGAGCAGCTTTGAAACACTCTTTTTGTAGAATCTGCAAGTGGATATTTGGAGCACTTTAAGGCCTTTTCTGGAAAAAGAAATATCTTCACATAACAACTACACAGAAGCATTCTCTGAAACTTCTTTGTGATAAGTGCATTCAACTCACAGACTTGAGCCTTCCTTTTGAAACAGCAGTTTTGAAACACTCTTTTTGTAGAGTCTGCAAGTGGATATTTGGAGGGCTTTGAGGCCTATGCTGGGAAAAGACATACCTTCACCTAAAAACTAGAAAGAAGGATTCTCACAAACAACTGTGTGATTAGTGCATTCAACTCACAGACTTGAACATTCCCTCTGATAGGGCAGTTTGGAAACACTCGTTTTGTAGAATCTGCAAGTGTTTTTTTGGAGCTCTTTGACGCCTACGCTGGAAAAGGAAATATCTTCACATAAAAACTAGCCAGAAGCATTCTCACAAATATCTGTGTGAATAGTGCATTCAACTCACAGACTTGAACATTCCCTCTGATAGAGCAAGTTTGGAAACACTCCTTTTGTAGAATCTGCAAGTGTTTATTTGGAGCGTTTGACGCCTATGCTGGAAAAGGAAATATCTTCACATAAAAACTAGACAGAAGCATTCTCAGAAACTTCTTTGTGATGAGTGCATTCTAGTCATAGACTTGAACATTCCTCTTGAGAGAGCAGTTTGGAAACCCTCCTTTTGTAGAATCTGCAAGTGTTTATTTGGATCGCTTTGACGCCTATGCTGGAAAAGGAAACATCTTCACCTAAAAACTACACAGAAGCATTCTCAGAAACTTCTGTGTGATGAGTGCATTCAACTCACTGACTTGAACGTTTCTTTTGATAGGACAGTTTTGAAACACTCCTTTTGTAGAATCTGCAAGTTTTTACTTCGAGCGCTTTGAGGCCTATGCTGGAAAAAGAAGTATCTTCACATAACAACTACACAGAAGCATTCTCAGAAACTTCTTTTTGATGAGTGCATTCAACTCACAGACTTGAGCATTTCTTTTGAAAGAGCAGTTTTGAAACACTCCTTTTGTAGAATCTGCAAGTGGATATTTGGAGCACTTTAAGGCCTTTTCTGGAAAGAGAAATATCTTCACCTAAAAACTAGACAGAAGAATTCTCACAAACTTCTGTGTGATTAGTGCATTGAACTCACAGACTTGAACATTCCTTTTCATAGAGCAGTTTGGAAACACTCCTTTTGTAGAATCTGCAAGTGTTCATTTGGAGCGCTTTGACGCCTATGCTGGAAAAGGAAATATCTTCACATAAAAACTAGCCAGAAGCATTCTCAGAAACTTCTTTGTGATGAGTGCATTCTACTCACGGACTTGAACATTCCTCTTGAGAGAGCAGTTTGGAAACACTCCTTTTGTAGAATCTGCAAGTGTTTATTTCGATCGCTTTGACGCCTATGCTGGAAAAGGAAATATCTTCACCTAAAAACTACACAGAAGCATTCTCAGAAACTTCTGTGTGATGAGTGCATTCAACTCACTGACCTAAACGTTTCTTTTGATAGGACAGTTTTGAAACACTCCTTTGTAGAATCTGCAAGTGTTTATTTGGAGCGCTTTGACGCCTATGCTGGAAAAGGAAATATCTTCACATAAAAACTAGACAGAAGCATTCTCAGAAACTTCTTTGTGATGAGTGCATTCTAGTCACAGACTTGAACATTCCTCTTGAGAGAGCAGTTTGGAAACCGTCCTTTTGTAGAATCTGCAAGTGTTTATTTGGATCGCTTTGACGCCTATGCTGGAAAAGGAAACATCTTCACCTAAAAACTACACAGAAGCATTCTCAGAAACTTCTGTGTGATGAGTGCATTCAACTCACAGACTTGAACGTTTCTTTTGATAGGACAGTTTTGAAACACTCCTTTTGTAGAATCTGCAAGTGCTTACTTCGAGCGCTTTGAGGCCTATGCTGGAAAAGGAAGTATCTTCACATAACAACTACACAGAAGCATTCTCGGAAACTTCTTCGTGATGAGTGCATTCAACTCACAGACTTGAGCCTTCCTTTTGAAAGAGCAGTTTTGAAACACACTTTTTGTAGAGTCTGCATGTGGATATTTGGAGGGTTTTGAGGCCTCTGCTGGGAAAAGAAATACCTTCACCGAAAAACTAGTCAGAAGCATTCTCACAAACATCTGTGTGATTAGTGCATTCAACTCACAGACTTGAACATTCCCTCTGATAGGGCAATTTGGAAACACTCCTTTTGTAGAATCTGCAAGTGTTTATTTGGAGCGGTTTTGCGCCTATGCTGGAAAAGTAAATATCTTCACATAAAAACTAGCCAGAAACATTCTCAGAAACTTCTCTGTCATGAGTGCATTCTACTCACAGACTTGAACATTCCTCTTGAGAGAGCAGATTGGAAACACTCCTTTTGTAGTATCTGCAAGTGTCTATTTGGATCGCTTTGACGCCTATGCTGGAAAAGGAAATATCTTCACCTGAAAACTACACAGAAGCATTCTCAGAAACTTCTGTGTGATGAGTGTATTCAACTCACAGACTTGAGCGTTTCTTTTGATAGGACAGATTTGAAACACTCCTTTTGTAGAATCTGCAAGTGTTTATTTCGAGCGCTTTGAGGCCTATGCTGGAAAAGGAAGTATCTTCACATAACAACTACACAGAAGCATTCTCAGAAACTTCTTTGTGATGAGTGCATTCAACTCTGAGACCTGAGCCTTTCTTTTGAAAGAGCAGCTTTGAAACACTCTTTCTGTAGTATCTGCCAGTGGATATTTGGAGCACTTTAAGGCCTTTTCTGGAAAAAGAAATATCTTCACCTAAAAACTAAACAGAAGAATTCTCACAAACTTCTGTGTGATTAGTGCATTCAACTCACAGACTTGAACATTCCTTTTGATAGACCAGTTTGGAAACACTCCTTTTGTAGAATCTGCAAGTGTTTATTTGGAGCGCTTTGAGGCCTATGTTGGAAAAGGAAATATCTTGACATAAATACTAGACAGAAGCATTCTCAGAAACTTCTTTGTGATGAGTGCATTCTACTCACAGACTTGAACATTCCTCTTGAGAGAGCAGTTTGGAAACACTCCTTTTGTAGAATCTGCAAGTGTTTATTTGGATCGCTTTGAGGCCTATGCTTGAAAAGGAAATATCTTCACCTAAAAACTACACAGAAGCATTCTCAGAAACTTCTGTGTGATGAGTGCACTCAACTCACTGACTTGAACGTTTCTTTTGAAAGGACAGTTTTGAAACACTCCTTTTGTAGAATCTGCAAGTGCTTATTTCGAGCGCTTTCAGGCCTATGCTGGAAAAGGAAGTATCTTCACATAACAACTACACAGAAGCATTCTCGGAAACTTCTTTGTGATGAGTGCATTGAACTCACAGACTTGAGCCTTCCTTCTGAAACAGCAGTTTTGAAACCCTCTTTTTGTAGAGTCTGCATGTGGATATTTGGAGGGCTTTGAGGCCTATGCTGGGAAAAGTAATATCTTCACCTATAAACTAGACAGAAGCATTCTCACAAACATCTGTGTGATTAATGCATTCAGCTCACAGACTTGAACATTTCCTCTGATAGGGCAGTTTGGAAACACTCCTTTTGTAGTATTTGCAAGTGTCTATTTGGATCGCTTTGACGCCTATGCTGGAAAAGGAAATATCTTCACCTAAATACTACACAGAAGCATTCTCAGAAACTTCTGTGTGATGAGTGCATTCAACTCACGGACTTGAGCGTTTCTTTTTATAGGACAGTTTTGAAACACTCTTTTTGTAGAATCTGCAAGTGGATATTTGGAGCGCTTTAAGGCCTATTCTGGGAAAAGGAATATCTTCACCTAAAAACTAGACAGAAGCATTCTCACAAACTTCTGTGTGATTAGTGCATTCAACTCACAGACTTGAACATTCCTTTTGATAGAGCAGTTTGGAAACACTCCTTTTGTAGAATCTGCAAGTGTTTATTTGGAGCTCTTTGATGCCTATGCTGGAAAAGGAAATATCTTCACATAAAAACTAGCCAGAAGCATTCTCAGAAACTTGTGAGTGATGAGTGCATTCAACTCACCGACTTGAACGTTTCTTTTGATAGGACAGTTTTGAAACACTCCTTTCGTATAATCTGCAAGTGTTTATTCTACGGGCTTTGAGTCCTATGCTGGAAAAGGAAATATCTTCACATAAAAACTAGACAAAAGAATTCTCAGAAACTTCTTCGTGATGAGTGCATTCTACTCACAGAGTTGAAGCCTCTTTTTGTTGGAAGAGTTTTCAAGCTCTCTTTTTGTAGAATCTGCAAGTGCATATTTGGAGCGCTCCGAGGCCTATGCTGGGAAATGAAATATCTTCACCTAAAAACTACACAGAAGCATTCTCAGAAACTTCTGTGTGATGAGTGCATTCAACTCACTGACTTGAACGTTTCTTTTGATGGGACAGTTTTGAAACACTCCTTTTGTAGAATCTGCAAGTGTTTATTTCGAGCGCTTTCAGGCCTATGCTGGAAAAGGAAATATCTTCACATAAATCTAGACAGAAGAATTCTCAGAAACTTCTTTGTGATGAGTGCATTCTACTCACAGGGTTGAAGACTCTTTTTGGTGGAAGAGTTTTCAAGCTCTCTTTTTGTAGAATCTGCAAGTGCATATTTGGAGCTCTCCGAGGCCTATGCTGGGAATTGAAATAACTTCACCTAAAAACTACACAGAAGCATTCTCAGAAACCTCTGTGTGATGAGTGCATTCAACTCACAGACTTGAACGTTTCTTTTGATAGGACAGTTTTGAAACACTCCTTTTGTAGAATCTGCAAGTGTTTATTTCGAGTGCTTTGAGGCCTATGCTGGAAAAGGAACTGTCTTCACATAACAACAACACAGAAGCATTCTCAGAAACTTCTTTGTGATGAGTGCATTCAACTCACAGACTTGAGCCTACCTTTTGAAAGAGCAGTTATGAAACACCCTTTTTGTAGAGTCTCCAAGTTGATATTTGGAGGGCTTTGAGGCCTATGCTGGGAAAAGAAATATCTTCACCTAAAAACTAGACAGAAGCATTCTCACAAACTTCTGTCTGATTAGTGCATTCAACCCGCAGACTTGAACATTCCCTCTGAAAGAGCAGTTTGGAAACACTCGTTTTGTATAATCTGCAAGTGTTTACTTGGATCCCTATGACGCTTATGCTGGAAAACGAAATATCTTCACATAAAAATTAGACAGAAGAATTCTCAGAAACTTCTTTGTGATGAGTGCATTCTACTCACAGACTTGAACGTTCCTCTTGAGAGAGCAGTTTGGAAACACTCCTTTTATAGAAACTGCTAGTGTCTATTTGGATCGCTTTGACGCCTATGCTGGAAAAGGAAATATCTTCACCTGAAAACTACACAGAAGCATTCTCAGAAACTTCTGTGTGATGAGTGTATTCAACTCACAGACTTGAGCGTTTCTTTTGATAGGACAGATTTGAAACACTCCTTTTGTACAATCTGCAAGTGTTTATTTCGAGCGCTTTGAGGCCTATGCAGGAAAAGGAAGTATCTTCACATAACAACTACACAGAAGCATTCTCAGAAACTTCTTTGTGATGAGTGCATTCAACTCTGAGACCTGAGCCTTTCTTTTGAAAGAGCAGCTTTGAAACACTCTTTCTGTAGTATCTGCCAGTGGATATTTGGAGCACTTTAAGGCCTTTTCTGGAAAAAGAAATATCTTCACCTAAAAACTAAACAGAAGAATTCTCACAAACTTCTGTGTGATTAGTGCATTCAACTCACAGACTTGAACGTTTCTTTTGATAGGACAGTTTTGAAACACTCCTTTTGTAGAATCTGCAAGTGTTTACTTCGAGCGCTTTGAGGCCTATGCTGGAAAAGGAAGTATCTTCACATAACAACTACACAGAAGCATTCTCAGAAACTTCTTTGTGATGAGTGCATTCCACTCAGAGAGTTGAAGCCTCTTTTTGGTGGAAGAGTTTTCAAGCTCTCCTTTTGTAGAATCTGCAAGTGCATATTTGGAGCGGTCCGAGGCCTATACTGGGAAATGAAATATCTTCACCTAAAAACTACACAGCAGCATTCTCAGAAACTTCTGTGTGATGAGTGCATTCAACACACAGACTTGAACGTTTCTTTTGATAGGACAGTTTTGAAACACTCCTTTTGTAGAATCTGAAAGTGCTTATTTCGAGCGCTTTGAGGCCCATGCTGGAAAAGGAAGTATCTTCACATAACAACTACACAGAAGCATTCTGAGAAACTACTTTGCGATGAGTGCATTCAACTCACAGGCTTGAGCCTTCCTTTTGAAACAGCAGTTTTGAAACACTCTTTTTGTAGAGTCTGTAAGTGGATATTTGGAGGGCTTTGAGGCCTATGCTGGGAAAAGACATACCTTCACCTAAAAACTAGACAGAAGCATTCTCACAAACATCTGTGTGATTAGTGCATTTAACTCACAGACTTGAACATTCCGTCTGATAGGGCAGTTTGGAAACACTCCTTCTGTAGAATCTGCCAGTGTTTTTTTGGAGCTCTTTGACGCCTATGCTGGAAAAGGAAATATCTTCACCAAACACTACACAGAAGCATTCTCAGAAACTTCTTTGTGATGACTGCATTCTACTCACCGACTTGAACATTCCGCTTCAGAGAGCAGTTTGGAAACACGGCTTTTTAGAATCTGCAAGTGTTTATTTGGATCGCTTTGACGCCTACGCTCGAAAAGGAAATATCTTCACATAAAAACTACACAGAAGTATTCTCAGAAACTTCTGTGTGATGAGTGAATTCAACTCACAGACTTGAACGTTTCTTTTGATAGGACAGTTTTGAAACACTCCTTTCGTAGAATCTGCAAGTGTTTATTTCGAGCGCTTTGAGGTCTATGCTGGAAAAGGAAGTATCTTCACATAACAACTACACAGAAGCATTCTCGGAAACTTCTTTGTGATGAGTGCATTGAACTCACAGACTTGAGCCTTTCTTTAGAAACAGCAGTTTTGAAACACTCTTTTTGTAGAATCTGCAAGTGGATATTTGGAGCGCATTAAGGCCTTTTCTGGAAAAAGAAATATCTTCAACTAAAAACTAGACAGAAGAATTTTCACAAACTTCTGCGTGATTAGTGCATTCAACTCACAGACTTGAACATTCCTTTTGATGGAGCAGTTTGGAAACACTCCTTTTGTAGAATCTGCAAGTTTTTATTTAGAGCGCTTTGACGCCCATCCTGGAAAAGGAAATATCTTCACATAAAAACTAGACAGAAGCATTCTCAAAAACTTCTTTCTGATGAGTGCATTCTACTCACAGAGTTGAAGCCTCTTTTTGATGGAATAGTTTTCAAGCTCTCTTTTTGTAGAATCTGCAAGTGCATATTTGGAACGCTCCGAGGCCTATGCTGGGCAATGAAATATCTTCACCTCAAAACTACACAGAAGCATTCTCACAAACTTCTGTCTGATTAGTGCATTCAACTCAAAGACTTGAACATTCCTTTTGATAGAGCAGTTTGGAAACACTCCTTTTGTAGAATCTGCAAGTGTTTATTTGGAGCGCTTTGACGCCTATGCTGGAAAAGGAAATATCATCACATAAAAACTAGACAGAAGCATTTTCAGAAACTTCTTTGTGATGAGTGAATTCTACTCAGAGAGTTGAAACCTCTTTTTGGTGGAAGAGTTTTCAAGCTCTCTTTTTGTAGAATCTGCAAGTGCATGTTTGGAGCGCTCCAAGGCCTATGCTGGGAAATTAAATATCTTCACCTAAAAACTACACAAAAGCATTCTCAGAAACTTCTGTGTGATGAGTGCATTCAACTCACGGACTTGAACGTTTCTTTTGATTGGACAGTTTTGAAACACTCCTTTCGTAGAATCTGCAAGTGTTTATTTCGAGCGCTTTGAGGCCTATGCTGGAAAAGGAAGTATCTTCACATAAAAACTACACAGAAGCATTCTCAGAAACTTCTCTGTGATGAGTGCATTCAGGTCACAGACTTGAGCTGTGAAAGGGCATTTTTGAAAGGGCAGTTTTGAAACACTCTTGTTGTAGGGGCTGCAAGTCGATATTTGGAGGGCTTTGAGGCCTATGCTGGGAAAAGACATACCTTCACCTAAAAACTAGACAGAAGCATTCTCAGAAACGTCTGTGTGATTAGTGCATTCAACTCACAGACTTGAACATTCCCTCTGATAGAGAAGCTTGGAAACACTCCTTTTATAGAATCTGCAAGTGTTTATTTAGAACGCTTTCACGCTTATGCTAGAAAAGGAAATATCTTCACATAAAAACTAGACAGAAGCATTCTCAGAAACTTCTTTGTGATGAATGAATTCTACTCACAGATTTGAACATTCCTTTTGATAGAGCATATTGGAATCCCTCCTTTTGTAGAATCTGCAAGTGTTTATTTGGATCGCTTTGACGCCTAGGCTGGAAAAGGAAATATCTTCACCTAAAAACTACAGAGAAGCATTCCCAGAAACTTCTTTGTAACGTCTGCATTCAACTCACAGAGTTACTCCTTTCTTCTGATAGAGAAGTTTTGAAACACTCTTTTAGAAGAATCTTCAAGTGGATGGATGGAGTGCTTTGAGGCCTGTCCTTGACAAGGAAATATCTTCAACTGGAAACTAGACAAAAGCATTCGCAGAAAGTTCCCTCTGCTTTGTGCATTCAAGTCACAGAGTCCAACCTGCCTTTTGAAAGAGCAGTTTTGAAACACTCTTTTTCTAGAGTCTGCAAGTGGATATTTGGAGGGCTTTTAGGCCTATGCTGGGAAAAGACATACCTTCACCTAAAAACTAGAAAGAAGCATTCTCACAAACATCTGTGTGATTAGTGCATTCAACTCACAGACTTGAACATTCCCTCTGATAGGGCAGTTTGGAAACACTCGTTTTGTAGAATCTGCAAGTGTTTTTTTGGAGCTCTTTGCGCCTATGCTGGAAAAGGAAATATCTTCACATAAAAACTAGCCAGAAGCATTCTCACAAATATCTGTGTGATTAGTGCATTCAACTCACAGACTTGAACATTCCCTCTGAGAGAGCAGTTTGGAAACACTCCTTTTGTAGAATCTGCAAGTGTTTATTAGGAGCGCTTTGACGCCTATGCTGGAAAAGGAAATATCTTCACCTAAAAACTACACAGAAGCATTCTCAGAAACTTCTGTGTGATGAGTGCATTCAACTCACAGACTTGAACGTTTCTTTCGATAGGACAGTTTTGAAACACTCCTTTCGTAGAATCTGCAAGTGTTTATTTCGAGCGCTTTGAGGCCTATGCTGGAAAAGGAAGTATCTTCACATAAAAACTACACAGAAGCATTCTCAGAAACTTCTTTGTGATGAGTGCATTCAGCTCACAGACTTGAGCTGTGAAAGAGCAGTTTTGAAAGAGCAGTTTTGAAACACTCTTGTTGTAGAGGCTGTAAGTCGATATTTGGAGGGCTTTGAGACGTATGCTGGGAAAAGACATACCTTCACCTAAAAACTAGACAGAAGCATTCTCACAAACGTCTGTGTGATTAGTGCATTCAACTCACAGACTTGAACATTCCCTCTGATAGAGAAGTTTGGAAACACTCCTTTTATAGAATCTGCATGTGTTTATTTGGAACGCTTTGACGCTTATGCTGGAAAAGGAAATATCTTCACATAAAAGCTAGACAGAAGCATTCTCAGAAACTTCTTTGTGATGAGTGCATTCTACTCACAGACTTGAACATTCCTCTGGAGAGAGCAGTATGGAAACACTGCTTTTTTAGAATCTGCAAGTGTTTATTTGGATCGCTTTGACGCCTATGCTGGAAAAGTTAATATCTTCACATAAAAACTACACAGAAGTATTCTCAGAAACTTCTGTGTGATGAGTGAATTCAACTCACAGACTTGATCGTTTCTTTTGATAGGACAGTTTTGAAACACTCCTTTCGTAGAATCTGCAAGTGTTTATTTTGAGCGCTTTGAGGCCTATGCTGGAAAAGGATTTATCTTCACATAAAACTACACAGAAGCATTCTCGGAAACTTCTTTGTGATGAGTGCATTGAACTCACAGACTTGAGCCTTTCTTTAGAAACAGCAGTTTTGAAACACTCTTTTTGTAGAATCTGCAAGTGGATATTTGGAGAGCTTTAAGGCCTCTTCCGGAAAAAGAGATATCTTCACCTAAAAACTAGACAGAAGAATTCTCACAAACTTCTGTGTGATTAGTGCATTCAACTCACAGACTTCAACATTCCTTTTGATAGAGCAGTTTGGAAACACTCCTTTTGCAGAATCTGCAAGTGTTTATTTGGAGCGCTTTGACGCCTAGGCTGTAAAAGGAAATATCTTCACATAAAAACTAGCCAGAAGCATTCTCAGAAACTTCTTTGTGATGAGTGCATTCTACTCACAGAGTTGAAGCCTCTTTTTGGTGGAAGAGTTTTCAAGCTCCCTTTTTGTAGAATCTGCAAGTATATATTTGGAGCGCTCCGAAGAGTACGCTGGGAAATGAAATATCTTCACCTAAAAACTACACAGAAGCATTCTCAGAAACTTCTGCGTGATGAGTGCATTCAACTCACAGACTTGAACGTTTCTTTTGATAGGACAGTTTTGAAACACTCCTTTCGTAGAATCTGCAATTGTTTATTTCGAGCGCTTTGAGGCCTATGCTGGAAAAGGAAGTATCTTCACATAACAACTACACAGAAGCATTCTCAGAAACTTCTTTGTGATGAGTACATTCAACTCACAGACTTGAGCCTTCCTTCTGAAAGAGCAGCTTTGAAGCACTCGTTTTGTAGAGTCTGCAAGTGGATATTTGGAGGGCTTTGAGGCCTATGCTGGGAAAAGAAATATCTTCTCCTAAAAACTAGACAGAAGCATTCTCACAAACTTCTGTATGATTAGTGCATTCAACTCACAGACTTGAACATTCCCTCGGATAGAGCAGTTTGGAAACACTCCTTTTGTGGAATCTGCAAGTGTTTATTTGGAATGCTTTGACGCCTATGCTGGAAAAGGAAATATCTTCACATAAAAACTAGCCAGAAGTATTCTCAGAAACTTCTTTGTGATGAGCGCATTCTACTCACAGACTTGAACATTCCTATTGAGAGAGCAGTTTGGAAACACTCCTTTTTTGGAATCTGCAAACGTTTATTAGGATCGCTTTGACGCCTATGCTGGAAAAGGAAATATCTTTACCTAAAAACTACACAGAAGCATTCTCAGAAACTTCTGTGTGATGAGTGCATTCAACTCACAGACTTGAACGTTTCTTTTCATAGGACATTTTTGAAACACTCCTTTTGTAGAATCTGCAAGTGTTTATTTCGAGCTCTTTGAGGCCTATGCTGGAAAAGGAAGTATCTTCACATAACAAATACACAGTAGCATTCTCAGAAACTTCTTTGTAATGAGTGCATTGAAATCACAGACTTGAGCCTTTCTTTTGAAAGAGCAGTTTTGAAACACTCTTTTTGTAGAATCTGCAAGTGGATATTTGGAGCGCTTTAAGGCCTATTCTCGGAAAAGGAATATCTTCGCCTAAAAACTAGAGAGAAGCATTCTCACAAACTTCTGTCTGCTTAGTGCATTCAACTCACAGACTTGAACATTCCCTCGGATAGAGCAGTTTGGAAACAATCCTTTTGTAGAATCTGCAAGTGTTTATTTGGAGCGCTTTGACGCCTATGCTGGAAAAGGAAATATCTTCACATAAAAACTAGACAGAAGCATTCTCACAAACTTCTGTGTGATGAGTAAATTCTACTCACAGAATTGAAGCCTCTTTTTGTTGGAAGAGTTTTCAAGCTCTCTTTTTGTAGAATCTGCAAGTGCATATATGGAGCGCTCCGAGGCCTATGCTGGGAAATGAAATATCTTCACCTTAAAACTACACAGAAGCATTCTCAGAAACTTCTGTGTGATGAGTGCATTCAACTCACAGACTTGTACGTTTCTTTTGATAGGACAGTTTTGAAACACTCCTTTCGTAGAATCTGCAAATGTTTATTTTGAGCGCTTTGAGGCCTATGCTGGAAAAGGAAGTATCTTCACATAACAACTACACAGAAGCATTCTCAGAAACTTCTTTGGGATGAGTGCATTCAACTCACGGACTTGAGCCTTTCTTTTGAAAGAGCAGTTTTGAAACACTCTTTTTGTAGAATCTGCAAGTGAATATTTGGAGCGCTTTAAGGTCTCTTCTGGGAAAAGAAATATCTTCACCTAAAAACTAGACAGAAGCATTCTGACAAACATCTCTGTGATTAGTGCATTCAACTCACAGACTTGAACATTCCCTCTAATAGGGCAGTTTGGAAACACTCCTTTTGTAGAATCTGCAAGTGTTTAATTGGAGCGCTTTGACGCCTATGATGGAAAAGGAAATATCTTCACATAAAAACTAGACAGCAGGATTCTTAGAAACTTCTTTGTGTTGAGTGCATTCTACTAACAGAGTTGAAGCCTCTTTTTCGTGGAAGAGTTTTCAACCTCTCTTTTTGTAGAATCTGCAAGTGCATATTTGGAGCGATCCGAGGCCTATGCTGGGAATTGAAATATCTTCACCTAAAAACTACACAGAAGCATTCTCAGAAACTTCTTTGTGATGAGTGCATTCATCTCACAGACTTGAGCCTTCCTTTTGAAAGAGCAGTTTTGAAACACTCTTTTTGTACAGTCTGCAAGTGGATATTTGGAGGGCTTTGAGGCCTATGCTGGGAAAAGAAATATCTTCACCTAAAAACTAGACAGAAGCATTCTCACAAACTTCTGTGTGATTAGTGCATTCAACTAACAGACTTGAATATTGCCTCTGATAGAGCAGTTTGGAAACAATCCTTTTGTAGAATCTGCAAGTGTTTATTTGGAGCGCTTTGACGCCTAGGCTGGAAAAGGAAATATCTTCACATAAAAACTAGCCAGTAGCATTCTCAGAAACTTCTTTGTGATGAGTGCATTCTACTCACAGAGTTGAAGCCTCTTTTTGGTGGAAGAGTTTTCAAGCTCCCTTTTTGTAGAATCTGCAAGTCCATATTTGGAGCGCTCTGAGGCCTACGCTGGGAAATGAAATATCTTCACCTAAAAACTACACAGAAGCATTCTCAGAAACTTCTGCGTGATGAGTGCATTCAACTCACAGACTTGAACGTTTCTTTTGATAGGACAGTTTTGAAACACTCCTTTTGGAGAATCCGCAAATGTTTATTTCGAGCGCTTTGGGGCCTATGCTGGAAAAAGAAGTATCTTCACATAACAACTACACAGAAGCATTCTCAGAAACTTATTTTTGATGAGTGCATTCAACTCACAGACTTGAGCATTTCTTTTGAAAGAGCAGTTTGGAAACACTCCTTTTGCAGAATCTGCAAGTGTTTACTTGGAACGCTTTGACGCTTATGCTGGAAAACTAAATATCTTCACATAAAAATTAGACAGAAGAATTCTCAGAAACTTCTTTGTGATGAGTGCATTCTACTCACAGACTTGAACATTCCTCTTGATAGAGCAGTTTGGAAACACTCCTTTTGTAGAATCTGCAAGTGTTTATTTGGATAGCTTTGACATCTATGCTGGAAAAGGAAATATCTTCTCCTAAAAACTACACAGAAGCATTCTCAGAAACTTCTGTGTGATGAGTGCATTCAACTCACACACTTGAACGTTTCTTTTGATAGGACAGTTTTGAAACACTCCTTTTGTAGAATCTGCAAGTGTTTATTTCGTGCGCTTTGGCGCCTATGCTGGAAAAGGAAGTATCTTCACATAACAACTACACAGAAGCATTCTCAGAAACTTCTTTGTGATGAGTGCATTCAACTCACAGACTTGAGCCTTTCTTTTGAAAGAGCAGTCTTGAAACACCCTTTTTGTAGAATCTGCAAGCGGATATTTGGAGCACTTTAAGGCCTTTTCTGGAAAAAGAAATATCTTCACATAACAACTACACAGAAGCATTCTCTGAAACTTCTTTGTGATGAGTGCATTCAACTCAGAGACTTGAGCCTTCCTTTTGAAAGAGCAGTTTTGAAACACTCTTTTTCTAGAGTCTGCAAGTGGATATTTGGAGGGCTTTTAGGCCTATGCTGGGAAAAGACATACCTTCACCTAAAAACTAGAAAGAAGCATTCTCACAAACATCTGTGTGATTAGTGCATTCAACTCACAGACTTGAACATTCCCTCTGATAGGGCATTTTGGAAACACTAGTTTTGTAGAATCTGCAAGTGTTTTTTGGAGCTCTTTGACGCCTATGCTGGAAAAGGAAATATCTTCACATAAAAAATAGCCAGAAGCATTCTCACAAATATCTGTGTGATTAGTGCATTCAACTCACAGACTTGAACATTCCCTCTGATAGAGCAGTTTGGAAATACTCCTTTTGTAGAATCTGCAAGTGTTTATTAGGAGCGCTTTGACGCCTATGCTGGGAAAGGAAATATCTTCACCTAAAAACTACACAGAAGCATTCTCAGAAACTTCTGTGTGATGAGTGCATTCAACTCACAGACTTGAACGTTTCTTTCGATAGGACAGTTTTGAAACACTCCTTTCGTAGAATCTGCAAGTGTTTATTTCGATCGCTTTGAGGCCTATGCTGGAAAAGGAAGTATCTTCACATAAAAACTACACAGAAGCATTCTCAGAAACTTCTTTGTGATGAGTGCATTCAGCTCACAGACTTGAGCTGTGAAAGAGCAGTTTTGAAAGAGCAGTTTTGAAACACTCTTGTTGTAGAGGCTGCAAGTCGATATTTGGAGGGCTTTGAGACCTATGCTGGGAAAAGACATACCTTCACCTAAAAACTAGACAGAAGCATTCTCACAAACGTCTGTGTGATTAGTGCATTCAACTCACAGACTTGAACATTCCTCTTGTAAGAGCAGTTTTTAAACACTCCTTTTGTAGAATCTGCAAGTGTTTATTTGGATCGCTTTGACTTCTATGCTGGAAAAGGAAATATCTTCACCTAAAAACTACACAGAAGCATTCTCAGAAACTTCTGTGTGATGAGTGAATTCAACTCACAGACTTGGGCCTTTCTTTTGATAGGACAGTTTTGAAACACTCCTTTTGTAGAATCTGCAAGTGTTTACTTCGAGCGCTTTGAGGCCTATGCTGGAAAAGGAAGTATCTTCACATAACAACTACACAGAAGCATTCTCGGAAACTTCTTTGTGATGAGTGCATTCAACTCACAGACTTGAGCCTTCCTTTTGAAAGAGCAGTTTTGAAACACACTTTTTGTAGAGTCTGCATGTGGATATTTGGAGGGTTTTGAGGCCTCTGCTGGGAAAAGAAATATCTTCACCGAAAAACTAGACAGAAGCATTCTCACAAACATCTGTGTGATTAGTGCATTCAACTCACAGACTTGAACATTCCCTCTGATAGGGCAGTTTGGAAACACTCCTTTTGTAGAATCTGCAAGAGTTTACTTGGAGCGCTTTGGCGCCTATGCTGGAAAAGGAAATATCTTCACATAAAAACTAGCCAGAAACATTCTCAGAAACTTCTTTGTGATGAATGCATTCTACTCACAGACTTGAACATTCCTCTTGAGAGAGCAGTTTGGAAACACACCTTTTGTAGTATCTGCAAGTGTCTATTTGGATCGCTTTGACGCCTATGCTGGAAAACGAAATATCTTCACCTAAAAACTACACAGAAGCATTCTCAGAAACTTCTGTGTGATGAGTGCATTCAACTCACGGACTTGAGCGTTTCTTTTGATAGGACAGTTTTGAAACACTCTTTTTGTAGAATCTGCAAGTGGATATTTGGAGCGCTTTAAGGCCTATTCTGGGAAAAGAAATATCTTCACCTAAAAACTAGACAGAAGCATTCTCACAAACTTCTGTGTGATTAGTGCATTCAACTCACAGACTTGAACATTCCTTTTGATAGAGCAGTTTGGAAACACTCCTTTTGTAGAATCTGCAAGTGTTTATTTGGAGCTCTTTGATGCCTATGCTGGAAAAGGAAATATCTTCACATAAAAACTAGCCAGAAGCATTCTCAGAAACTTCTGTGTGATGAGTGCATTCAACTCACCGACTTGAACGTTTCTTTTGATAGGACAGTTTTGAAACACTCCTTTCGTATAATCTGCAAGTGTTTATTTCGAGGGCTTTGACTCCTATGCTGGAAAAGGAAATATCTTCACATAAAAACTAGACAAAAGAATTCTCAGAAACTTCTTTGTGATGAGTGCATTCTACTCACAGAGTTGAAGCCACTTTTTGGTGGAAGAGTTTTCAAGCTCTCTTTTTGTAGAATCTGCAAGTGCATATTTGGAGCGCTCCGAGGCCTATGCTGGTAAATGAAATATCTTCACCTAAAAACTACGCAGGAGCATTCTCAGAAACTTCTGTGTGATGAGTGCATTCAACTCACAGACTTGAACGTTTCTTTTGATAGGACAGTTTCGAAACACTCCTTTCGTAGAATCTGCAAGTGTTTATTTCGAGCGCTTTGAGGCCTAAGCTGGAAAAGGAAGTATCTTCACATAACAACTACACAGAAGCATTCTCAGAAACTTCTTTGTGATGAGTGCACTCAACTCACAGACTTGAGCCTTCTTTTTGAAAGAGCAGTTTTGAAACACTTTTTTTGTAGAGTCTGCAAGTGGATATTTGGAGGGCTTTGAGGCCTATGCTGGGAAAAGAAATATCTTCACCTAAAAACTACACAGAAGCATTCTCAGAAACTTCTGTCTGATTAGTGCATTCAACTCACAGACTTGAACATTCCCTCTGAAAGAGCAGTTTGGAAACACTCCTTTTGTAGAATCTGCAAGTGTTTACTTGGAACCCTTTGACTCTTTTGCGGGAAAAGGAAATATCTTCACCTAAAAATTAGACAGAAGAATTCCCAGAAACTTCTTTCTGATGAGGCATTCTACTCACAGACTTGAACATTCCTCTTGATAGAGCAGTTTGGAAGCACTCCTTTTGTAGAATCGGCAAGTGTTTATTTGGATCGCTTTGACGTCTATTCTGGAAAAGGAAATATCTTCACCTTAAAACTACACAGAAGCATTCTCAGAAACTTCTGTGTGATGAGTGCATTCAACTGACAGACCTGAACGTTTCTTTTGATAGGACAGTTTTGTAACACTCCTTTCGTAGAATCTGCAAGTGTTTATTTCGAGCGCTTTGAGGCGTATGCTGGAAAAGGAAGTATCTTCACATAACAACTACACAGAAGCATTCTCAGAAACTTCTTTGTGATGAGTGCATTCAACCCACAGACTTGAGCCTTCCTTTTGAAAGAGCAGTTTTGAAACACTCTTTTTGTAGAGTCTGCAAGTGGATATTTGGAGGGCTTTGAGGCCTATGCTGGGAAAAGAAATATCTTCACCTAAAAACTAGACAGAAGCATTCTCACAAACTTCTGTGTGATTAGTGCATTCAACTCACAGACTTGAACATTCCTTTTGATAGAGCAGTTTGGAAACACTCCTTTTGTAGAATCTGCAAGTGTTTATTTCGAGCGCTTTGACGCCTATGCTGGAAAAGGAAATATCTTCACATAAAAACTAGACAGAAGAATTCTCAGAAACATCTTTGTGATGACTTCATTCTACTCACAGAGTTGAAGCCTCTTTTTGATGGAAGAGTTTTCAAGCTCTCTTTTTCTAGAATCTGCAAGTGCATATTTGGAGCACTCCGAGGCCTATGCTGGGAAATGAAATATCTTCACCTAAAAACTACACAGAAGCATTCTCAGAAACTTCTGTGTGATGAGTGCATTCAACTCACAGACTTGAACGTTTCTTTTGATAGGACAGTTTTGAAACACTCCTTTCGTAGAATCTGCAAGTGTTTATTTCGAGCGCTTTGAGGCCTATGCTGGAAAAGGAAGCATCTTCACATAACAACTACACAGAAGCATTCTCAGAAACTTCTTTGTGATGAGTGCATTCAACTCACAGACTTGAGCCTTCCTTTTGAAGGAGCAGTTTTGAAACACTCTTTTTGTAGAGTCTGCAAGTGGATATTTGGAGTGCTTTAAGGCCTATGCTGGGAAAAGAAATACCTTCACCTAAAAACTAGACAGAAGCATTCTCACAACTTTCTGTCTGAATAGTGCATTCAACTCACAGACTTGAACATTCCCTATGAAAGAGCAGTTTGGAAACACTCCTTTTGTAGAATCTGCAAGTGTTTACTTGGAACGCTAAGAAGCTCATGCTGGAAAACGAAATATCTTCACATAAAAACTAGACAAAAGAATTCTCAGAAACTTCTTTGTGATGAGTGCATTCTACTAACAGAGTTGAAGCCTCTTTTTGGTGGAAGAGTTTTCAAGCTCTCTTTTTGTAGAATCTGCAAGTGCATATTTGGAGCGCTCCGAGGCCTATGCTGGGAAATGAAATATCTTCACCCAAAAACTACACAGAAGCATTCTCAGAAACTTCTGTGTGATGAGTGAATTCAACTCACAGACTTGAACGTTTCTTTTGATAGGACAGTTTTGAAACACTCCTTTCGTAGAATCTGCAAGTGTTTATTTCGAGCGCTTTGAGGCGTATGCTGGAAAAGGAAGTATCTTCACATAACAACTACACAGAAGCATTCTCAGAAACTTCTTTGTGATGAGTGCATTCAACTCACAGACTTGAGCCTTCCTGCTGAAAGAGCAGTTTTGAAACACTCTTTTTGTAGAGTCTGCAAGTGGATATTTGGAGGGCTTTGAGGCCTATGTTGGGGAAAGAAATATCTTCACCTAAAAACTAGACAGAAGCATTCTCAGAAACTTCTGTCTGATTAGTGCATTCAACTCACAGACTGGAACATTCGCTCTGATAGGGCAGTTTGGAAACACTCCTTTTGTAGAATCTGCAAGTGTTTATTTGGAGCGCTTTGGCGCCTATGCTGGAAAAGGAAATATCTTCACATAAAAACTAGCCAGAAACATTCTCTGAAACTTCTTTGTAATGAGTGCATTCTACTCACAGACTTGAACATTCCTCTTGAGAGAGCCGTTTGGAAACACTACTTTTGTAGTATCTGCAACTGCCTATTTGGATCGCTTTAACGCCTATGCAGGAAAAGGAAATATCTTCACCTAAAAACTACACAGAAGCATTCTCAGAAACTTCTTTGTGATGAGTGCATTCAACTCACAGACCTGAACGTTTCTATTGATAGGACAGTTTTGAAACACTCCTTTTGTAGAATCTGCAAGAGTTTATTTCGAGCGCTTTGAGGCCTATGCTGGAAAAGTAAGTATCTTCACATAACAACCGCACAGAAGCATTCTCAGAAACTTCTTTGTGATGAGTGCATTCAACTCACAGATTTGGGCCTTTCTTTTGAAAGAGCAGTTTTGAAACACTCTTTTTGTAGAATCTGCAAGTGGATATTTGGAACGCTTTAAGGCCTATTCTGGGAAAAGAAATATCTTCACCTAAAAACTAGACAGAAGCATTCTCACAAACCTCTGTGTGATTGGTGCATTCAACTCACAGACTTGAACATTCCTTTTGATAGAGCAGTTTGGAAACACTCCTTTTGTAGAATCTGCAAGTGTTTATTTGGAGCGCTTTGGCACCTGTGCTGGAAAAGGAAATATCTTCACATAAAAACTAGCCAGAAACATTCTCAGAAACTTCTTCGTGATGAGTGCATTCTACTCACAGACTTGAACATTCCTCTTGATAGAGCATTTTGGAAACACTCCTTTTGTAGTATCTGCAAGTGTCTATTTTTATCGCTTTGACGCCTATGCTGGAAAAGGAAATATCTTCACCTAAAAACTACACAGAAGCATTCTCAGAAACTTCTGTGTGATGAGTGCATTCAACTCACAGACTTGAACGTTTCTATTGATAGGACAGTTTTGAAACACTCCTTTTGTAGAATCTGCAAATGTTTATTTCGAGCGCTTTGAGGCCTATGCTGGAAAAGGATGTATCTTCACATAACAACTACACAGAAGCATTCCCAGAAACTTCTTTGTGATGAATGCATTCAACTCACAGTCCTGAGGCTTCCTTTTGAAAGAGCAGTTTTGAAACACTCTTTTTGTAGAGTCTGCAAGTGGATATATGGAGGGCTTTGAGGTCTATGCTAGGAAAAGAAATATCTTCACCTAAAAACTAGACGGAAGCATTCTCATAAACTTCTGTCTGATTAGTGCATTCAACTCACAGACTTGAACATTCCCTCTGAAAGAGCAGTTTGGAAACACTCCTTTTGTAGAATCTGAAAGTGTTTACTTGGAACGCTTTGAAGCTTATGCAGGAAAAGGAAATATCCTCACATAAAAATTACACAGAAAAATTCTCAGAAACTTCTTTGTGATGAGTGCATTCTACTCACAGACTTGAACACTCCCTCTGATAGGGCAGTTTGGAAACACTCCTTTGGTAGAATCTGCAAGTGTTTATTTCGAGCGAATTGACGCCTATGCTGGAAATGGAAATATCTTCACATAAAAATTAGACAGAAGCATTCTCAGAAACATCTTTGTGATGAGTGCATTCTACTCACAGAGTTGAAGCCTCTTTTTGGTGGAAGAGTTTTCAAGCTCTCTTTTTGAAGAATCTGCAAGTGCATATTTGGAGCGCTCCGAGGCCTATGCTGGGAAATGAAATATCTTCACCTAATAAGTCCACAGAAGCATTCTAAGAAACTTCTGTCTTATTAGTGCATTCAACTCACAGACTTGAACATTCCCTCTGATACGGCAGTTTGGAAACATTCCTTTTTTAGAATCTGCAAGTGTTTATTTGGAGCGCTTTGGCACCTATGCTGGAAAAGGAAATATCTTCACATAAAAACTAGCCAGAAACATTCTCAGAAACTTCTTTGTGATGAGTGCATTCTACTGACAGACTTGAACATTCCTCTTGAGAGAGCAGTTTGGAAACACTCCTTTTGTAGTATCTGCCAGTGTTTATTTGGATCGCTTTGACGCCTATGCTGGAAAAGGAAATATCTTCACCTAAAAACTATACAAAACCATTCTCAGAAACTTCTTTGTGATGAGTGCATTCAACTCACAGACTTGAAACTTTCGTTTGATAGGACAGTTTTGAAACGCTCCTTTTGTAGAATCTGCAAGTGTTTATTTCGGGCGCTTTGAGGCCTATGCTGGAAAAGGAAGTATCTTCACATAACAACTACACAGCAGCATTCTCCGAAACTTCTTTGTGATGAGTGCATTCTACTCACAGATTTGAGCCTTCCTTTTGAAAGAGCAGTTTTGAAACACTCTTTTTGTAGAGTCTGCAATTGGATATTTGGAGGGCTTTGAGGCCTACGCTGGGAAAAGAAATATCTTCACCTAAAAACTAGACAGAAGCATTCTCACAAACATCTCTGTGATTAGTGCATTCAACTCACAGACTTGAACATTCCCTCTGATAGGACAGTTTTGAAACACTCCTTTTGTAGAATCTGCAAGTGTTTATTTCGAGCGCTTTGAGGCCTAAGCTGGAAAAGGAAGTATCTTCACATAACTACAACACAGAAGCATTCACAGAAACTTGTTTGTGATGAGTGCATTCAACTCACAGACTTGAGCCTTCCTTTTGAAGGAGCAGTTTTGAAACACTCTTTTTGTAGAATCTGCAAGTGGATATTTATAGGGCTTTGAGGCCTATGCTGGGAAAAGAAATATCTTCACCTAAAAACTAGGCAGTAGCATTCTCACAAACTTCTGTGTGATGAGTGCATTCAACTCACAGACTTGAACATTCCTTTTGATAGAGCAGTTTGGAAACACTCCTTTCGTAGAATCTGCAAGTGTTTATTTTGAGCGCTTTCAGGAGTATGCTGGAAAAGGAAGTATCTTCACATAACAACTACACAGAAGCATTCTCAGAAACTTCTTTGTGATGAGTGCATTCAACTAACAGACTTGAGCCTCACTTTTGAAAGAGCAGCTTTGAAACACTCTTTTGTAGAGTCTGCAAGTAGATTTTGGAGGTCTTTGAGGCCTATGCTGGGAAAAGAATTATCTTCACCTAAAAACTAGACAGAAGCATTCTCATAAACTTCTGTTGATTAGTGCATTCAACTCACAGACCTGAACATTCCCTAAACAGCAGTTTGGAAACACTCATTTTGTAGAATCGGCAAGTGTTTATTTCGAGCGCTTTGACGCCTATGCTGGAAAAGGAAATATCTTCACATAACAACTACACAGAAGCATTCTCAGAAACTTCTTTGTGATGAGTGCATTCAACTCACAGACTTGAGCCTTTCTTCCGAAAGAGCAGTTTTGAAACGCTCTTTTTGTAGTATCTGCAAGTGGATATTTGGAGCACTTTAAGGCCTTTTCTGGAAAAAGAAATATCTTCACCTAAAAACTAGACAGAAGAATTCTCACAAACTTCTGTGTGATTAGTGTATTCAACTGACAGACTTGAACATTCCTTTTGATAGAGCAGTTGGGAAACACTCCTTTTGTAGAATCTGCAAGTGTTTATTTGGAGCGCTTTGACGCCTATGCTGGAAAAGGAAATATCTTCACATAAAAACTAGACAGAAGCATTCTCAGAAACTTCTTTGTGATGATTGCATTCTACTCAGAGAGTTGAAGCCTCTTTTTGGTGGAAGAGTTTTCAAGCTCTCTTTTTGTAGAATCTGCAAGTGCATATTTGGAGCGCTCCGAGCCCTATGCTGGGAAATGAAATATCTTCACCTAAAAACTACACAGAAGCATTCTCAGAAACTTCTGTGTGATGTGTGCATTCAACTCACAGACTTGAACGTTTCTTTTGATAGGACAGTTTTGAAACACTCCTTTCATAGAATCTGCAAGTGTTTATTTCGAGCGCTTTGAGGCCTATGCTGGAAAAGGAAGTATCTTCACATAACAACTACACAGAAGCATTCTCAGAAGCTTCTTTGTGATGAGTGCATTCAAGTCACAGACTTGAGCCTTCC
This sequence comes from Pongo abelii, assembly GCF_028885655.2. Classification (NCBI taxonomy): domain Eukaryota; kingdom Metazoa; phylum Chordata; class Mammalia; order Primates; family Hominidae; genus Pongo; species Pongo abelii. Next base: position 41,929,157 of record NC_071993.2, read on the forward strand.
TTTTGAAAGAGCAGTTTTGAAACACTCTTTTTGTAGAGTCTGCAAGTCGATATTTGGAGGGAATTTAGGCCTTTGCTGGGAAAAGACATACCTTCACCTAAAAACTAGACAGAAGCATTCTCACAAACATCTGTGTGATTAGTGCATTCAACTCACAGACTTGAACATTCTCTCTGATAGGGCAGTTTGGAAACACTCCTTTTGTAGAATCCGCAAGTGTTTATTTGGAGCGCTTTGAAGCCTATGCTGGAAAAGGAAATATCTTCACATAAAAACTAGCCAGAAGCATTCTCAGAAACTTCTTTGTGATGAGTGTATTCTACTCACAAACTTGAACATTCCTCTTGAGAGAGCAGTTTGGAAACACTCCTTTTGTAGAATCTGCAAGTGTTTATTTGGATCGCTTTGACGCCTATGCTGCAAAAGGAAATATCTTCACCTAAAAACTACATAGAAGCATTCTCAGAAACTTCTGTGTGATGAGTGCATTCAACTCACAGACTTGAACGTTTCGTTTGATAGGACAGTTTTGAAACGCTCCTTTTGTAGAATCTGCAAGTGTTTATTTCGAGCGCTTTGAGGCCTATGCTGGAAAAGGAAGTATCTTCACATAACAACTACACAGAAGCATTCTCGGAAACTTCTTTGTGATGAGTGCATTCAACTCACAGACTTGAGCCTTCCTTTTGAAAGAGCAGTTTTGAAACCCTCTTTTTGAAGAGTCTGCAAGTGGATATTTGGAGGGGTTTGAGGCCTATGCTGGGAAAAGAAATATCTTCACCTAAAAACTAGACAGAAGCATTCTCACAAACATCTGTGTGATTAGTGCATTCAACTCACAGACTTGAACATTGCGTCTGATAGGGCAGTTTGGAAACACTCCTTTTGTAGAATCTGCAAGTGTTTATTTCGAGCGAATTGACGCCTGTGCTGGAGAAGGAAATATCTTCACATAAAAACTAGACAGAAGCATTCTCAGAAACTTCTTTGCGATGAGTGCATTCTACTCAGAGAGTTGAAGCCTCTTTTTGATGGAAAAGTTTTCAAGCTCTCCTTTTGTAGAATCTGCAAGTGCGTATTTGGAGCGCTCCGAGGCCTATGCTGGGAAATGAAATATCTTCACCTAGAAACTACACAGAAGTATTCTCAGAAACTTCTGTGTGATGAGTGCATTCAACTCACAGACTTGAACGTTTCTTTTGATAGGACGGTTTTGAAACACTCCTTTCGTAGAATCTGCAAGTGTTTATTTCGACCGCTTTGAGGCCTATGCTGGAAAAGGAAGTATCTTCACATAACCAATACACAGAAGAATTCTCAGAAACTTCTTTGTGATGAGTGCATTCAACTCACAGACTTGAGCCTTCCTTTTGAAAGAGCAGTTTTGAAACACTCTTTTTGTAGAGTCTGCAAGTCGATATTTGGAGGGAATTTAGGCCTTTGCTGGGAAAAGACATACCTTCACCTAAAAACTAGACAGAAGCATTCTCACAAACATCTGTGTGATTAGTGCATTCAACTCACAGACGTGAACATTCTCTCTGATAGGGCAGTTTGGAAACACTCCTTTTGTAGAATCCGCAAGTGTTTATTTGGAGCGCTTTGAAGCCTATGCTGGAAAAGGAAATATCTTCACATAAAAACTAGCCAGAAGCATTCTCAGAAACTTCTTTGTGATGAGTGTATTCTACTCACAAACTTGAACATTCCTCTTGAGAGAGCAGTTTGGAAACACTCCTTTTGTAGAATCTGCAAGTGTTTATTTGGATCGCTTTGACGCCTATGCTGCAAAAGGAAATATCTTCACCTAAAAACTACATAGAAGCATTCTCAGAAACTTCTGTGTGATGAGTGCATTCAACTCACAGACTTGAACGTTTCGTTTGATAGGACAGTTTTGAAACGCTCCTTTTGTAGAATCTGCAAGTGTTTATTTCGAGCGCTTTGAGGCCTATGCTGGAAAAGGAAGTATCTTCACATAACAACTACACAGAAGCATTCTCGGAAACTTCTTTGTGATGAGTGCATTCAACTCACAGACTTGAGCCTTCCTTTTGAAAGAGCAGTTTTGAAACCCTCTTTTTGAAGAGTCTGCAAGTGGATATTTGGAGGGGTTTGAGGCCTATGCTGGGAAAAGAAATATCTTCACCTAAAAACTAGACAGAAGCATTCTCACAAACATCTGTGTGATTAGTGCATTCAACTCACAGACTTGAACATTGCGTCTGATAGGGCAGTTTGGAAACACTCCTTTTGTAGAATCTGCAAGTGTTTATTTCGAGCGAATTGACGCCTGTGCTGGAGAAGGAAATATCTTCACATAAAAACTAGACAGAAGCATTCTCAGAAACTTCTTTGCAATGAGTGCATTCTACTCAGAGAGTTGAAGCCTCTTTTTGATGGAAAAGTTTTCAAGCTCTCCTTTTGTAGAATCTGCAAGTGCGTATTTGGAGCGCTCCGAGGCCTATGCTGGGAAATGAAATATCTTCACCTAGAAACTACACAGAAGTATTCTCAGAAACTTCTGTGTGATGAGTGCATTCAACTCACAGACTTGAACGTTTCTTTTGATAGGACGGTTTTGAAACACTCCTTTCGTAGAATCTGCAAGTGTTTATTTCGACCGCTTTGAGGCCTATGCTGGAAAAGGAAGTATCTTCACATAACCAATACACAGAAGAATTCTCAGAAACTTCTTTGTGATGAGTGCATTCAACTCACAGACTTGAGCCTTCCTTTTGAAAGAGCAGTTTTGAAACACTCTTTTTTTAGAGTCTGCAAGTGGATATTTGGAGGGCTTTGAGGTCTACGCTGGGAAAAGAAATATCTTCAACTAAAAACTAGACAGAAGCATGCTCATAGACTTCTGTCTGATTAGTGCATTCAACTCACAGACTTGAACATTCCCTCTGAAAGAGCAGTTTGGAAACACTCCTTTTGTAGAATCTGCAAGTGTTTATTTAGAGCGCTTTGACGCTTATGCTGGAAAAGGAAATATCCTCACATAAAAATTAGACAGACGAATTCTCAGAAACTTCTTTGTGATGAGTGCATTCTACTCACAGACTTGAACATTTCTCTTTTTACAGCAATTTGGAAACACTCCTTTTGTAGAATCTGCAAGTGTTTATTTGGATCGCTTTGACGTCTATGCTGGAAAAGGAAATATCTTCACCTAAAAACTACACAGAAGCATTCTCAGAAACCTCTGTGTGATGAGTGCATTCAACTCACAGACTTGAACGTTTCTATTGATAGGACAGCTTTGAAACACTCCTTTTGTAGAATCTGCAAGTGTTTATTTCGAGCGCTTTGAGGCCTATGCTGGAACAGGAAGTATCTTCACATAACAACTACACAGAAGCATTCTCAGAAACTTCTTTGTGATGAGTGCATTCAACTCACAGACTTGGGCCTTTCTTTTGAAAGAGCAGTTTTGAGACACTCTTTTTGTAGAATCTGCAAGTGGGTATTTGGAGCGCTTTAAGGCCTATTCTGGGAAAAGAAATATCTTCACCTAAAAACTAGGCAGAAGCATTCTCACAAACTTCTGTGTGATTAGAGCATTCAACTCACAGACTTGAACATTCCTTTTGATAGAGCAGTTTGGAAACACTCCTTTTGTAGAATCTGCAAGTGTTTATTTAGAGCGCTTTGACGCCTATGCTGGAAAAGGAAATAGCTTCACATAAAAACTAGACAGAAGAATTCTCAGAAACTTCTTTGTGATGACTTCATTCTACTCACAGAGTTGAAGCCTCTTTTTGGTGGAAGAGTTTTCAAGCCCTCTTTTTCTAGAATCTGCAAGTGCATATTTAGAGCGCTCTGAGACCTATGCTGGGAAATGAAATATCTTCACCTAAAAACTACACAGAAGAATTCTCAGAAACTTCTGTGTGATGAGTGCATTCAACTCACAGACTTGAACGTTTCTTTTGATAGGACAGTTTTGAAACACTCCTTTCGTAGAATCTGCAAGGGTTTATTTCGAGCGCTTTGAGGCCTATGCTGGAAAAGGAACTATCTTCACATAACAACTACACAGAAGCATTCTCAGAAACTTCTTTGTGATGAGTGCATTCAACTCACAGACTTGAGCCTTCCTTTTGAAAGAGCAGTTTTGAAACACTCTTTTTGTAGAGTCTGCAAGTGGATATTTGGAGGGCTTTGAGGCCTATGCTGGGAAAAGAAATATCTTCACCTAAAAACTAGACAGAAGCATTCTCACAAACTTCTGTGTGATTAGTGCATTCAACTCACAGACTTGAACATTCCTTTTGAGAGAGCAGTTTGGAAACACTCCTTTTTTAGAATCTGCAAGTGTTTATTTAGAGCGCTTTGACGCCTATGCTGGAAAAGGAAATAGCTTCACATAAAAACTAGACAGAAGAATTATCAGAAACTTCTTTGTGATGACTTCATTCTACTCACAGAGTTGAAGCCTCTTTTTGGTGGAAGAGTTTTCAAGCTCTCTTTTTCTAGAAACTGCAAGTGCATATTTGGAGCGCTCCGAGACCTATGCTGGGAAATGAAATATCTTCACCTAAAAACTACACAGAAGCATTCTCAGAAACTTCTGTGTGATGAGCGCATTCAACTCACAGACTTGAACGTTTCTTTTGATAGGACAGTTTTGAAACACTCCTTTCGTAGAATCTACAAGTGTTTATTTCAAGCGCTTTGAGGCCTATGCTGGAAAAGGAAGTATCTTCACATAACAACTACACAGAAGCATTCTCAGAAACTTCTTTGTGATGAGTGCATTCAACTCACAGACTTGAGCCTTCCTTTTGAAAGAGCAGTTTTGAAACACTCTTTTTGTAGAGTCTGCAAGTGGATATTTGGAGGGCTTTGAGGCCTATGCTGGGAAAAGAAATATCTTCACCTAAAAACTAGACAGAAGCATTCTCACAAACTTCTGTCTGAATAGTGCATTGAATCCACCGACTTGAACATTCCCTCTGAAAGAGCAGTTTGGAAACACTGCTTTTGTAGCATCTGCAAGTGTTTACTTGGAACGCTAAGACGCTCATGCTGGAAAACGAAATATCTTCACATAAAAATTAGACAGAATTCTCAGAAACTTCTTTGTGATGAGCGCATTCCACTCACAGACTTGAACATTCCTCTTGATAGAGCAGTTTGGAAACACTCCTTTTGTAGAATCTGCAAGTGTTTATTTGGATTGTTTTGACGTCTATGCTGGAAAAGGAAATATCTTCACCTAAAAACTACACAGAAGCATTCTGAGAAACCTCTGTGTGATGAGTGCATTCAACTCACAGACTTGAACGTTTCTTTTGATAGGACAGTTTAGAAACACCCCTTTTGTAGAATCTGCAAGTGTTTATTTGGATCGTTTTCACGTCTATGCTGGAAAAGGAAATATCTTCACCTAAAAACTACACAGAAGCATTCTCAGAAACCTCTGTGTGATGAGTGCATTCACCTCACAGACTTGAACGTTTCTTTTGATAGGACAGTTTTGAAACACTCCTTTTGTAGAATCTGCAAGTGTTTATTTCGAGCGCTTTGAGGCCTATGCTGGAAAAGGAAGTATCTTCACATAGCAACTACACAGAAGGATTCTCAGAAACTTCTTTGTGATGAGTGCATTCAACTCACAGACTTGAGCCTTCCTTTTGAAAGCGCAGTTTTGAAACACTCTTTTTTGTAGTGTCTGCAAGTGGATAATTGGAGAGCTTTGAGGCCTATTCTGGGAAAAGAAATATCTTCACATAAAAACTAGACAGAAGCATTCTCACAAACATCTGTGTGATTAGTGCATGCAACACACAGACTTGAACATTCCCTCTGATAGGGCAGTTTGGAAACACTCCTTTTGTAGAATCTGCAAGTGTTTCTTTGGAGCGCTTTGGCGCCTATGTTGTAAAAGGAAATATCTACACATAAAAACTAGCCAGAAACATTCTCAGAAACTTCTTTGTGATGAGTGCATTGTACTCACAGACTTGAACATTCCTCTTGAGAGAGCAGTTTGGAAACACTCCTTTTGTAGTATCTGCAACTGTCTATTTGGATCGCTTTGACGCCTATGCTGGAAAAGGAAATATCTTCACCTAAAAACTACACAGAAGCATTCTCAGAAACTTCTGTGTGATAAGTGCATTCAACTCATAAACTTGAACGTTTCTATTGATGCGACAGTTTTGAAACACTCCTTTTGTAGAATCTGTAAGTGTTTATTTCGAGCGCTTTGAGGCCTATGCTGGAAAAGGAAGTATCTTCACATAACAACTACACAGAAGCATTCTCAGAAACTTCTTTGTGATGAGTGCATTCAACTCACAGACTTCGGCCTTTCTTTTGAAAGAGCAGTTTTGAAACACTCTTTTTGTAGAATCTGAAAGTGGATATTTGGAGCGCTTTAAGGCCTATTCTGGGAAAAGAAATATCTTCACCTAAAAGCTAGACAGAAGCATTCTCAAAAACTTCTGTGTGATTAGTGCATTCAACTCACAGACTTGAACATTCCTTTTGATAGAGCAGTTTGGAAACACTCCTTATTTAGAATCTGCATGTGTTTATTTAGAGCGCTTTGACGCCTATGCTGGAAAAGGAAATAGCTTCACATAAAAACTAGACAGAAGAATTATCAGAAACTTCTTTGTGATGACTTCATTCTACTCACAGAGTTGAAGCCTCTTTTTGATGGAAGAGTTTTCAAGCTCTCTTTTTCTAGAAACTGCAAGTGCATATTTGGAGCGCTCCGAGACCTATGCTGGGAAATGAAATATCTTCACCTAAAAACTACACAGAAGCATTCTCAGAAACTTCTGTGTGATGAGCGCATTCAACTCACAGACTTGAAAGTTTCTTTTGATAGGACAGTTTTGAAACACTCCTTTCGTAGAATCTACAAGTGTTTATTTCAAGCGCTTTGAGGCCTATGCTGGAAAAGGAACTATCTTCACATAACAACTACACAGAAGCATTCTCAGAAACTTCTTTGTGATGAGTGCATTCAACTCACAGACTTGAGCCTTCCTTTTGAAAGAGCAGTTTTGAAACACTCTTTTTGTAGAGTCTGCAAGTGGATATTTGGAGGGCTTTGAGGCCTATGCTGGGAAAAGAAATATCTTCACCTAAAAACTAGACAGAAGCATTCTCACAAACTTCTGTGTGATTAGTGCATTCAACTCACAGACTTGAACATTCCTTTTGATAGAGCAGTTTGGAAACACTCCTTTTGTAGAATCTGCAAGTGTTTATTTCGAGCGCTTTGACGCCTATGCTGGAAAAGGGAATATCTTCACATAAAAGCTAGACAAAAGAATTCTCAGAAACTTCTTTGTCATGAGTGCATTCTACTCACAGAGTTGAAGCCTCTTTTTGATGGAAGAGTTTTCAAGCTCTCTTTTTCTAGAATCTGCAAGTGCATATTTGGAGCGCTCCGAGGCCTACGCTGGGAAATGAAATATCTTCACCTAAAAACTACACAGAAGCATTCTCAGAAACTTCTGTGTGATGAGTGCATTCAACTCACAGACTTGAACGTTTCTTTTGATAGGACAGTTTTGAAACACTCCTTTTGTAGAATCTGCAAGTGTTTATTTCGAGCGCTTTGAGGCCTATGCTGGAAAAGGAAGTATCTTCACATAACAACTACACAGAAGCCTTCTCAGAAACTTCTTCGTGATGAGTGCATTCAACTCACAGACTTTAGACTTCCTTTTGAAAGAGCAGTTTTGAAACACTCTTTTTGTAGAGTCTGCAAGTTGATATTTGGAGGGCATTGAGGCCTTTTCTGGAAAAAGAAATATCTTCACCTAAAAACTAGACAGAAGCATTCTCACAAACATCTGTGTGATTAGTGCATTCAACACACCGACTTGAACATTCCCTCTGATAGGGCAGTTTGGAAACACTCCTTTTGTAGCATCTGCAAGTGTTTATTTGGAGCTCTTTGACGCCTATGCTGGAAAAGGAAATATCTTCACATAAAAACTAGCCAGAAGCATTCTCACAAACATCTGTGTGATTAGTGCATTCAACTCACAGACTTGAACATTCCCTCTGAAGGAGCAGTTTGGAAACACTCCTTTTGTTGAATCTGCAAGTGTTTACTTGGAACGCTAAGACGCTCATGCTGGAAAACGAAATATCTTCACATAAAAATTAGACAGAAGAATTCTCAGAAACTTCTTTGTGATGAGTGCATTCCACTCACAGACTTGAACATTCCTCTTGATAGAGCAGTATGGAGACACTCCTTTTGTAGAATCTGCAAGTGTTTATTTGGATCGTTTTGACGTCTACGCTGGAAAAGGAAATATCTTCACCTAAAAACTACACAGAAGCATTCTCAGAAACCTCTGTGTGATGAGTGAATTCAACTCACAGACTTGATCGTTTCTTTTGATAGGACAGTTTTGAAACACTCCTTTGTAGAATCTGCAAGTGTTTATTTGGAGCGCTTTGGCCCCTATGCTGGAAAAGGAAACATCTTCACATAAAAACTAGCCAGAAACATTCCCAGAAACTTCTTTTTGATGAGTGCATTCTACTCACAGACTTGAACATTCCTCTTGAGAGACCAGTTTGGAAACACTCCTTTTGTAGTATCTGCAAGTGTCTATTTGGATCGCTTTGACGCCTATGCTGGAAAAGGAAATATCTTCACCTAAAAACTACACAGAAGCATTCTCAGAAACTTCTGTGTGATGAGTGCATTCAACTCACAGACTTGAACGTTTCTATTGAAAGGACAGTTTTGAAACACTCCTTTCGAAGAATCTGCAAGCGTTTATTTCGAGCGCTTTGAGGCGTATACTGGAAAAGGAAGTATCTTAACATAGCAACTACATAGAAGCATTCTCAGAAACTTCTTTGTGAAGAGTGCATTCAACTCACAGACTTGAGCCTTCCTTTTGAAAGAGCAGTTTTGAAACACCCTTTTTGTAGTGTCTGCAAGTGGATATTTGGAGAGCTTTGAGGCCTATGCTGGGAAAAGAAATATCTTCACCTAAAAACTAGACAGAAGCATTCTCACAAACATCTGTGTGATTAGTGCATTCAACACACAGACTTGAACATTCCCTCTGATAGGGCAGTTTGGAAACACTCCTTTTGTAGAATCTGCAAGTGTTTCTCTGGAGCGCTTTGGCGCCTATGTTGGAAAAGGAAATATCTTCTCATAAAAACTAGCCAGAAATATTCTCAGAAACTTCTTTGTGATGAGTGCATTCTACTCACAGACTTGAACATTCCTCTTGAGAGAGCAGTTTGGAAACACTCCTTTTGTAGTATCTGCAAGTGTCTATTTGGATCGCTTTGACGCCTATGCTGGAAAAGGAATTATCTTCACCTGAAAACTACACAGAAGCATTCTCAGAAACTTCTGTGTGATGAGTGCATTCAACTCATAGACTTGAACGTTTCTATTGATACGACAGTTTTGAAACACTCCTTCACTCCTTTTGTAGAATCTGTAAGTGTTTATTTCGAGCGCTTTGAGGCCTATGCTGGAAAAGGAAGTATCTTCACATAACAACTACACAGAAGCATTCTCAGAAACTTCTTTGTGATGAGTGCATTCAACTCACAGACTTGGGCCTTTCTTTTGAAAGAGCAGTTTTGAAACACTCTTTTTGTAGAATCTGCAAGTGGATATTTGGAGCGCTTTAAGGCCTATTCTGGGAAAAGAAATATCTTCACCTAAAAACTAGACAGAAGCATTCTCACAAACTTCTGTGTGATTAGTGCATTCAACTCACGGACCTGAACATTCCTTTTGATAGAGCAGTTTGGAAACACGCCTTTTGTAGAATCTGCAAGTGTTTATTTCGAGCGCTTTGACGCCTATGCTGGAAAAGGAAATAGCTTCACATAAAAACTAGACTGAAGAATTCTCAGAAACTTCTTTGTGATGAGTGCATTCTACTCACAGAGTTGAAGCCTCTTTTTGGTGGAAGAGTTTTCAAGCTCTCTTTTTCTAGAATCTGCAAGTGAATATTTGGAGCGCTCCGAGGCCTATGCTGGGAAATGAAATATCTTCACCTAAAAACTACACAGAAGCATTCTCAGAAACTTCTGTGTGATGAGTGCATTCAACCTACAGACTTGAACGTTTCTTTTGATAGGACAGTTTTGAAACACTCCTTTCGTAGAATCTGCAAGTGTTTATTTCGAGCGCTTTGAGGCGTATGCTGGAAAAGGAAGTATCTTCACATAACAACTACACAGAAGCCTTCTCAGAAACTTCTTTGTGATGAGTGCATTCAACTCACAGACTTGAGCCTTCCTGTTGAAAGAGCAGTTTTGAAACACTCTTTTTGTAGAGTCTGCAAGTGGATATTTGGAAGGCTTTGAGGCCTATGTTGGGGAAAGAAATATCTTCACCTAAAAACTAGACAGAAGCATTCTCATAAACTTCTGTCTGATTAGTGCATTCAACTCACAGACTTGAACATTCCCTCTGAAAGAGCAGTTTGGAAACACTCCTTTTGTAGAATCTGCAAGTGTTTACTTGGAACGCTTTGACGCTTTTGCGGGAAAAGGTAATATCTTCAAATAAAAATTAGACAGAAGAATTCTCAGAAACCTCTTTGTGATGAGTGCATTCTACTCACAGACTTGAACATTCCTGTTGCTAGAGCAGTTTGGAAACACTCCTTTTGTAGAATCTGCAAGTGTTTATTTGGATCGTTTTGACGTCTATGCTGGAAAAGGAAATATCTTCACCTAAAAACTACACAGAAGCATTCTCAGAAACTTCTGTGTGATGAGTGCATTCAACTCACGGACTTGAACGTTTCTTTTGATAGGACAGTTTTGAAACACTCCTTTTGTAGAATCTGCAAGTGTTTATTTCGAGCGCTTTGAGTCCTATGCTGGAAAAGGAAGTATCTTCACATGACAACTACACAGAAGCATTCTCAGAAACTTCTTTGTAGTGAGTGCATTCAACTCACAGACTTGAGCCTTTCTTTTGAAAGAGCAGTTTTGAAACACTCTTTTTGTAGAATCTGCAAGTGGATATTTGGAGCACTTTAAGGCCTTTTCTGGAAAAAGAAATATCTTCACCTAAAAACTAGACAGAAGCATTCTCACAAACATCTGTGTGATTAGTGCATTCAACTCTCAGAGTTGAACATTCCCTCTGATAGGGCAGTTTGGAAACAATCCTTTTGTAGAATCTGCAAGTGTTTATTTGGAGCTCTTTGACGCCTATGCTGGAAAAGGAAATATCTTCACATAAAAACTAGCCAGAAGCATTCTCACAAACATCTGTGTGATTAGTGCATTCAACTCACGGACTTGAACATTCCCTCTGATAGGGCAGTTTGGAAACACTCCTTTTGTAGAATCTGCAAGTGTTTATTTGGAGCGCTTTGGCGCCTATGCTAGAAAAGGAAATATCTTCACATAAAAACTAGCCAGAAACATTCTCAGAAACTTCTTTGTGATGAGTGCATTCTACTCACAGACTTGAACATTCCTCTTGAGAGAGCAGTTTGGAAACACTCCTTTTGTAGAATCTGCAAGTGTTTATTTGGATCGCTTTGACGTCGGCTGCAAAAGGAAATATCTTCACCTAAAAACTACACAGAAGCATTCTCAGAAACTTCTGTGTGATTAGTGCATTCAACTCACAGACGTGAACATTCCTTTTGCTAGAGCAGTTTGGAAACACTCCTTTTGTAGAATCTGCAAGTCTTTATTTCGAGGGCTTTGACGCCTATGTTAGAAAAGGAAATATCTTCACATAAAAACTAGACAAAAGAATTCTCAGAAACTTCTTTGTGATGAGTGCATTCTACTCACAGAGTTGAAGCCTCTCTTTGGTGGAAGAGTTTTCAAGCTCTCTTTTGTAGAATCTGCAAGTGCATATTTGGAGCGCTCCGAGGCCTATGCTGGGAAATGAAATATCTTCACCTACAAACTACACAGAAGCCTTCTCAGAAACTTCTGTGGGATGAGTGCATTCAACTCATGGACTGGAACGTTTCTTTTGATAGGACAGTTTTGAAACACTCCTTTCGTAGAATCTGCAAGTGTTTATTTCGAGCGCTTTGAGGCCTATGCTGGAAAAGGAAGTATCTTCACATAACAACTGCACAGAAGCATTCTCAGAAACTTCTTTGTGATGAGTGCATTCAACTCACAGACTTGAGCCTTCCTGTTGAAAGAGCAGTTTTGAAACACTCTTTTTGTAGGGTCTGCAAGGGGATATTTGGAGGGCTTTGAGGCCTATGCTGGGAAAAAAAATATCTTCACCTAAAAACTAGACAGAAGCATTCTCACAAACTTCTGTCTGAATAGTGCATTCAACTCACAGACTTGAACATTCCCTCTGAAAGAGCGGTTTGGAAACACTCCTTTTGTAGAATCTGCAAGGGTTTACTTGGAGCGCTATGACGCTTATGCTGGAAAACGAAATATCTTCTCATAAAAATTAGACAGAAGAATTCTCAGAAACTTCTTTGTGATGAGTGCATTCCACTCACAGACTTCAACATCGGTCTTGATAGAGCAGTTTGGAAACACTCCTTTTGTAGAATCTGCAAGTGTTTATTTGGATCGTTTTGACGTCTATGCTGGAAAAGGAAATATCTTCACCTAAAAACTACACAGAAGCATTCTCAGAAACTTCTGTGTGATGAGTGCATTGAACTCACAGACTTGAACGTTTCTTTTGATAGGACAGTTTTGAAACACTCCTTTTGTAGAATCTGCAAGTGTTTATTTCGAGCGCTGTGAGTCCTATGCTGCAAAAGGAAGTATCTTCACATAACAACTACACAGAAGCATTCTCAGAAACTTCTTTGTAGTGAGTGCATTCAACTCACAGACTTGAGCCTTTCTTTTGAAAGAGCAGTTTTGAAACACTCTTTTTGTAGAATCTGCAAGTGGATATTTGGAGCACTTTAAGGCCTATGCTGGGAAAAGAAATATCTTCACCTAAAAACAAGACAGAAGCATTCTCACAAACATCTGTGTGATTAGTGCATTCAACACATAGACTTGAACATTCCCTCTGATAGGGCAGTTTGGAAACACTCCTTTTGTAGAATCTGTTAGTGTTTATTTCGAGCGCTTTGGCCCCTATGTTGGAAAAGGAAATATCTTCACATAAAAACTAGCCAGAAACATTCTCAGAAACTTCTTTGTGATGAGCGCATTGTACTCACAGACTTGAACATTCCACTTGAGAGAGCAGTTTGGAAACTCTCCTTTTGTAGTATCTGCAACTGTCTATTTGGATCGCTTTGGCGCCTATGCTGGAAAAGGAAATATCTTCACCTAAAAACTACACAGAAGCATTCTCAGAAACTTCTGTGTGATGAGTGCATTCAACTCATAGACTTGAACATTTCTATTGAAACGACAGTTTTGAAACACTCCTTTTGTAGAATCTGTAAGTGTTTATTTCGAGCGCTTTGAGGCCTATGCTGGAAAAGGAAGTATCTTCACATAACAACTACACAGAAGCATTCTCAGAAACTTCTTTGTGATGAGTGCATTCAACTCACCGACTTGGGCCTTTCTTTTGAAAGAGCAGTTTTGAGACACTCTTTTTGTAGAATCTGCAAGTGGATATTTGGAGCACTTTAAGGCCTTTTCTGGAAAAAGAAATATCTTCACCTAAAAACTAGACAGAAGCATTCTCAGAAACTTCTGTCTGATTAGTGCATTCAACTCACAGACTAGAACATTCCCTCAGATAGGGCAGTTTGGAAACACTCCTTTTGTAGAATCTGCAAGTGTTTATTTGGATCGCTTTGACGCCTATGCTGGAAAAGGAAATATCTTCACATAAAAACTAGCCAGAAACATTCTCTGAAACTTCTTTGTGATAAGTGCACTCTACTCACAGACTTGAACGTTTCTATTGATAGGACAGTTTTGAAACACTCCTTTTGAAGAATCTGCAAGTGTTTATTTCGAGCGCTTTGACGCCTATGCTGGAAAAGGAAGTATCTTCACATAACAACTGCACAGAAGCATTCTCAGAAACTTCTTTGTGATGAGTGCATTCACCTCACAGATTTGGGCCTTTCTTTTGAAAGAACAGTTTTGAAACACTCTTTTTGTGGAATCTACAAGTGGATATTTGGAGCGATTTAAGGCCTATTCTGGGAAAAGAAATATCTTCACCTAAAAACTAGACAGAAGCATTCTCACAAACTTCTGTGTGATTAGTGCATTCAACTCACAGACTTGAACATTCCTTTTGATAGAGCAGTTTGGAAACACTCCTTTTGTAGAATCTGGAAGTGTTTATTTCGAGGGCTTTGACGCCTATGCTGGAAAAGGAAATTTCTTCACATAAAAACTAGACAAAAGAATTCTCAGAAACTTCTTTGTGATGAGTGCATTGTACTCACAGAGTTGAAGCCTCTTTTTCGTGGAAGAGTTTTCAACCTCTCTTTTTGTAGAATCTGCATGTGCATATTTGCAGCGCTCCGAGTCCTATGCTGGGAAATGAAATATCTTCTCCTAAAAACTACACAGAAGCATTCTCAGAAACTTCTGTGTGATGAGTGCATTCAACTCACAGACTTGAACGTTTCTTTTGATAGGACAGTTTTCAAACACTCCTTTTGTAGAATCTGCAAGTGTTTATTTCGAGGGCTTTGAGGCCTATGCTGGAAAAGGAAGTATCTTCACATAAAAACTACACAGAAGGCTTCTCAGAAACTTCTTTGTGATGAGTGCATTCAACTCACAGACTTGAGCCTTCCTTTTGAAAGAGCAGTTTTGAAACACTCTTTTTGTAGAGTCTGCAAGTGGATATTGGGAGGGCTTTGAGGCCTTTTCTGGAAAAAGAAATATCTTCACCTAAAAACTAGACAGAAGAATTCTCACAAACTTCTGTGTGATTATTGCATTCATATCACAGACTTGAACATTCCTTTTGATAGAGCAGTTTGGAAACACTCCTTTTGTACAATCTGCAAGTGTTTATTCGGAGCGCTTTGGCGCCTATGATGGAAAAGGAAATATCTTCACATAAAAACTAGACAGAAGCATTCTCAGAAACTTCTTTGTGATGAGTGAATTCTACTCACATACTTGAACATTCCTCTTGAGAGAGCAGTTTGGAAACACTCCTTTTGTAGAATCTGCAAGTGTTTATTTGGATCGCTTTGACGTCTAGGCTGGAAAAGGAAATATCTTCACCTAAAAACTACACAGAAGCATTCTCAGAAACTTCTTGTGATGAGTGCATTCAACTCACAGACTTGAACGTTTCTTTTGATAGGACAGTTTTGAAGCACTCCTTTTGTAGAATCTGAAAGTGTTTATTTCGAACGCTTTGAGGCCTATGCTTGAAAAGGAAGTATCTTCACATGAAAACTACACAGAAGCATTCTCGGAAACTTCTTTGCGATGAGTGCATTCAATTCACAGACTTGGGCCTTTCTTTTGAAAGAGCCGTTTTGAAACACACTTTTTGTAGAGTCTGCAAGTGGATATTTGGAGGGCTTTGAGGCCTATGCTGGGAAAAGAAATATCTTCACCTAAAAACGAGACAGAAGCATTCTCACAAACATCTGTGGGAGTAGTGCATTCAACTCACAGACTTGAACATTCCCTCTGATAGGGCAGTTTGAAAACCCTCCTTTTGTAGAATCTGGAAGTGTTTATTTGGAGCGCTTTGACGAATATGCTGGAAAAGGAAATATCTTCACATAAAAATTAGACAGAAGAATTCTCAGAAACTTCTTTGTGATGAGTCCATTCTACTCACGGACTTGAACATTCCTCTTGATAGAGCAGTTTGGAAACACTCCTTTTGTAGAATCTGCAAGTGTTTATTTGGATCGCTTTGACGTCTGCTGGAAAACGAAATATCTTCACCTAAAAACTACACAGAAGCTTTCTCAGAAACTTCTGTGTGATGAGTGCATTCTACTCACAGACTTGAACATTCCTCTTGAGAGAGCAGTTTGGAAACACTCCTTTTGTAGTATCTGGAAGTGTCTATTTGGATCGCTTTGACGCCTATGCTGGAAAAGGAAATATCTTCACCTAAAAACTACACAGAAGCATTCTCAGAAACTTCTGTGTGATGAGTGCATTCAACTCATAGACTTGAAAGTTTCTATTGATACGACAGTTTTGAAACACTCCTTTTGTAGAATCTGTAAGTGTTTATTTCGAGCGCTTTGAGGCCTATGCTGGAAAAGGAAGTATCTTCACATAACAACTACACAGAAGCATTCTCAGAAACTTCTTTGTGATGAGTGCATTCAACTCACAGACTTGGGCCTTTCTTTTGAAAGAGCAGTTTTGAACCACTCTTTTTGTTGAATCTGCAAGTGGATATTTGGAGTGCTTTAAGGCCTATTCTGGGAAAAGAAATATCTTCACCTAAAAACTAGACAGAAGCATTCTCACAAACTTCTCTGGGATTAGTGCATTCAACTCACAGACTTGAACATTCCTTTTGATAGAGCAGTTTGGAAACACTCCTTTTGTGGAATCTGCAAGTGTTTATTTCGAGCGCTTTGATGCCTAGGCTGGAAAAGGAAATATCTTCACATAAAAACTAGACAGAAGAATTCTCAGAAACTTCTTTGTGATGACTTCATTCTACTCACAGAGTTGAAGCCACTTTTTGGTGGAAGAGTTTTCAAGCTCTCTTTTTCTAGAATCTGCAAGTGCATATTTGGAGCGCTCCGAGGCCTATGCTGGGAAATGAAATATCTTCACCTAAAAACTACACAGAAGCATTCTCAGAAACTTCTGTTTGATGAGTGCATTCAACTCACAGACTTGAACGTTTCTTTTGATAGGACAGTTTTGAAACACTACTTTCGTAGAATCTGCAAGTGTTTATTTCGAGCGCTTTGATGGCTATGCTGGAAAAGGAAATATCTTCACATAAAAACTAGACAGAAGCATTCTCAGAAACTTCTTTGTGATGAGAGAATTCTACTCACAGACTTGAACATTCCTCTTGATAGAGCAGTTTGGAAACACTCCTTTTGTAGAATCTGCAAGTGTTTATTTGGATCGCTTTGACGTCTACTGGAAAAGGAAATATCTTCACCTAAAAACTACACAGAAGAATTCTCAGAAACTTCTGTGTGATTAGTGCGTTCAACTCACAGACTTGAACATTCCTTTTGATAGAGCAGTTTGGAAACACTCCTTTTGTACAATCTGCAAGTGTTTATTTCGAGGGCTTTGACGCCTATGCTGGAAAAGGAAATATCTTCACATAAAAACTAGACAAAAGAATTCTCAGAAACTTCTTTGTGATGAGTGCCTTCTACTCACAGAGTTGAAGCCTCTTTTTGGTGGAAGAGTTTTCAAGCTCTCTTTTTGTAGAATCTGCAAGTGCATATTTGGAGCGCTCCGAGGCCTATGCTGGGAAATGAAATATCTTCACCTAAAAACTACAGAGAAGCATTCTCAGAAACTTCTGTCTGATTAGTGAATTCAACTCACAGACTTGAACATTCCCTCTGAAAGAGCAGTTTGGAAACACTCCTTTTGTAGAATCTGCAAGTGTTTATTTGGAGCGCTTTGGCGCCTGTGCTGGAAAAGGAAATATCTTCCCATAAAAACTAGCCAGAAACATTCTCTGAAACTTCTTTGTGATGAGTGCATTCTACTCACAGACTTGAACATTCCTCTTGAGAGAGCAGTTTGGAAACACTCCCTTTGTAGTATCTGCAAGTGCCTATTTGGATCGCTTTGACGCCTATGCTGGAAAAGGAAATATCTTCACCTAAAAACTACACAGAAGCATTCTCAGAAACTTCTGTGTGATGATTGCATTCAACTCACAGACTTGAACGTTTCTATTGATAGGACAGTTTTGAAACACTCCTTTTGTAGAATCTGCAAGTGTTTATTTCGAGCGCCTTGAGGCCTATGCTGGAAAAGGAATTATCTTCACATAACAACTACACAGAAGCATTCTCAGAAACTTCTTTCTGATGAGTGCATTCAACTCACAGATTTGGTCCTTTCTTTTGAAAGAGCAGTTTTGAAACACTCTTTTTGTAGAATCTGCAAGTGGATATTTAGAGCGCTTTAAGGCCTATTCTGGGAAAAGAAATATCTTCACCTAAAAACTAGACAGAAGCATTCTCACAAACTTCTGTGTGATTAGTGCATTCAACTCACAGACTTGAACATTCCTTTTGATAGTGCAGTTTGGAAACACTCCTTTTGTACAATCTGCAAGTGTTTATTTCGAGGGCTTTGACGCCTATGCTGGAAAAGGAAATATCTTCACATAAAAACTAGACAAAAGAATTCTCAGAAACTTCTTTGTGATGAGTGCCTTCTACTCACAGAGTTGAAGCCTCTTTTTGGTGGAAGAGTTTTCAAGCTCTCTTTTTGTAGAATCTGCAAGTGCATATTTGGAGCGCTCCGAGGCCTATGCTGGGAAATGAAATATCTTCACCTAAAAACTACAGAGAAGCATTCTCAGAAACTTCTGTCTGATTAGTGAATTCAACTCACAGACTTGAACATTCCCTCTGAAAGAGCAGTTTGGAAACACTCCTTTTGTAGAATCTGCAAGTGTTTATTTGGAGCGCTTTGGCGCCTGTGCTGGAAAAGGAAATATCTTCCCATAAAAACTAGCCAGAAACATTCTCTGAAACTTCTTTGTGATGAGTGCATTCTACTCACAGACTTGAACATTCCTCTTGAGAGAGCAGTTTAGAAACACTCCCTTTGTAGTATCTGCAAGTGCCTATTTGGATCGCTTTGACGCCTATGCTGGAAAAGGAAATATCTTCACCTAAAAACTACACAGAAGCATTCTCAGAAACTTCTGTGTGATGATTGCATTCAACTCACAGACTTGAACGTTTCTATTGATAGGACAGTTTTGAAACACTCCTTTTGTAGAATATGCAAGTGTTTATTTCGAGCGCCTTGAGGCCTATGCTGGAAAAGGAATTATCTTCACATAACAACTACACAGAAGCATTCTCAGAAACTTCTTTCTGATGAGTGCATTCAACTCACAGATTTGGTCCTTTCTTTTGAAAGAGCAGTTTTGAAACACTCTTTTTGTAGAATCTGCAAGTGGATATTTAGAGCGCTTTAAGGCCTATTCTGGGAAAAGAAATATCTTCACCTAAAAACTAGACAGAAGCATTCTCACAAACTTCTGTGTGATTAGTGCATTCAACTCACAGACTTGAACATTCCTTTTGATAGAGCAGTTTGGAAACACTCCTTTTGTAGAATCTGCAAGTGTTTATTTCGAGGTCTTTGACGCCCATGCTGGAAAAGGAAATATCTTCACATAAAAACTAGACAAAAGAATTCTCAGAAACTTCTTTGTGATGAGTGCATTCTACTCACAGAGTTGAAGCCTCTTTTTGGTGGAACAGTTTTCAAGCTCTCTTTTTGTAGAATCTGCAAGTGCATATTTGGAGCGCTCCGAGGCCTATGCTGGGAAATGACATATCTTCACTTAAACCTACACAGAAGCATTCTCAGAAACTTCTCTGTGATGAGTGCATTCAACTCACAGACTTGAACGTTTCTTTTCATAGGACAGTTTTGAAACTCTCCTTTCGTAGAATCTGCAAGTGTTTATTTCGAGCGCTTTGAGGCCTATGCTGGAAAAGGAAGTAGCTTCACATAACAACTACACAGAAGCATTCTCAGAAACTTCTTAGTGATGAGTGCACTCAACTCACAGACTTGAGACTTCTTTTTGAAAGAGCAGTTTTGAAACACTTTTTTTGTAGAGTCTTCAAGTGGATATTTGGAGGGCTTTGAGGCCTATGCTGGGAAAAGAAATATCTTCACCTAAAAACTAGACAGAAGCATTCTCACAAACTTCTGTCCGAATAGTGCATTCAACTCACAGACTTGAACATTCCCTCTAAAAGAGCAGTTTGGAAACACTCCTTTTGTAGAATCTGCAAGTGTTTATTTGGAGCGCTTTGGCGCCTATGCTGGAAAAGGAAATATCTTCACATAAAAACTAGCCAGAAACATTCTCAGAAACTTCTTTCTGATGAGTGCATTCTACTCACAGACTTGAACATTCCTCTTGAGAGAGCAGTTTGGAAACACTCCTTTTGTAGTATCTCCAAGTGTCTATTTGGATCGCTTTGACGCCTATGCTGGAAAAGGAAATATCTTCACATAAAAACTACACAGAAGAATTCTCAGAAACTTCTTTGTGATGACTTCATTCTACTCACAGAGTTGAAGCCTCTTTTTGATGGAAGAGTTTGCAACCTCTCTTTTTCTAGAATCTGCAAGTGCATATTTGGAGGGCTCCGAGGCCTATGCTGGGAAATGAAATATCTTCACCTGAAAACTACTCAGAAGCATTCTCAGAAACTTCTGTGTGATGAGTGCATTCAACTCACCGACTTGAATGTTACTTTTGATAGGACAGTTTTGAAACACTCCTTTCGTAGAATCTACAAGTGTTTATTTCGAGCACTTTGAGGCCTATGCTGGAAAAGGAACTATCTTCATATAACAACTACACAGAAGCATTCTCAGAAACTTCTTTGTGATGAGTGCATTCAACTCACAGACTTGAGCCTTCCTTTTGAAAGAGCAGTTTTGAAACAATCTTTTTGTAGAGTCTGCAAGTGGATATTTGGAGGGCTTTGAGGCCTATGCTGGGAAAAGAAATATCTTCACCTAAAAACCAGACAGAAGCATTCTCACAAACATCTGTGTGATTAGTGCATTCAACTCAGAGACTTGAACATTCCCTCTGAAAGAGCAGTTTGGAAACACTCCTTTTGTAGAATCTGCAAGTGTTTACTTGGAACGCTTTGAAGCTTTTGCGGGAAAAGGAAATATCTTCACCTAAAAATTAGACAGAAGAATTCTCAGAAACTTCTTTGTGATGAGTGCATTCTACTCACAGACTTGAATATTCCTCTTGATAGAGCAGTTTGGAACCACTCCTTTTGTAGAATCTGCAAGTGTTTATTTGGATCGCATTGATGTCTATGTTGGAAAAGGAAATATCTTCACATAAAAACTACACCGAAGCATTCTCAGAAACTTCTGTGTGATGAGTGCATTCAACTCACCGACTTGAATGTTACTTTTGATAGGACAGTTTTGAAACACTCCTTTCGTAGAATCTGCAAGTGTTTATTTCGAGCACTTTGAGGCCTATGCTGAAAAGGAACTATCTTCACATTACAACTACACAGAAGCATTCTCAGAAACTTCTTTGTGATGAGTGCATTCAACTCACAGACTTCAGCCTTCCTTTCGAAAGAGCAGTTTTGAAACACTCTTTTTGTAGAGTCTGTAAGTGGATATTTGGAGGGCTTTGAGGCCTATGCTGGAAAAAGAAATATCTTCACCTAAAAACTAGGCAGAAGCATTCTCACAAACTTCTGTCTGAATAGTGCATTCAACTCAGAGACTTGAACATTCCCTCTGAAAGAGCAGTTTGGAAACACTCCTTTTGTAGAATCTGCAAGTGTTTACTTGGAACGCTATGACGCTTATGCTGGAAAACGAAATATGTTCACATAAAAATTAGACAGAAGAATTCTCAGAAACTTCTTTGTGATGAGTGCATTCCACTCACAGACTTGAACATTCCTCTTGATAGAGCAGTTTGGAAACACTCCTTTTGTAGAATCTGCAAGTGTTTATTTAGATCGTTTTGACGTCTATGATGGAAAAGGAAATATCTTCACCTAAAAACTACACAGAAGCATTCTCGGAAACTTCTGTGTGATGAGTGCATTCAACTCACAGACTTGAACGTTTCTTTTGATAGGACAGTTTTGAAACACTCCTTTTGTAGAATCTGCAAGTGTTTATTTCGAGCGCTTTGAGCCCTATGCTGGAAAAGGAAGTATCTTCACATAACAACCACACAGAAGCATTCTCAGAAACATCTTTGTGATGAGTGCATTCAACTCACAGACTTGAGCCTTTCTTTTGAAAGAGCAGTTTTGAAACACTCTTTTTGTAGAGTCTGCAAATGGATATTTGGAGCACTTCATGGCCTTTTCTGGAAAAAGAAATATCTTCACCTAAAAACTAGACAAAAGCATTCTCACAAACATCTGTGTGATTAGTGCATTCACCTCACAGAGTTGAACATTCCCTCTGATAGGGCAGTTTGGAAACACTCCTTTTGTAGAATCTGCAAGTGTTTATTTGGAGCTCTTTGACGCCTATGCTGGAAAAGGAAATATCTTCACATAAAAACTAGCCAGAAGCATTCTCACAAACATCTGTGTGATTAGTGCATTCAACTCACAGACTTGAACATTGCCTCTGATAGAGCAGTTTCGAAACACTCCTTTTGTAGAATCTGCATGTGTTTATTTGGAGCGCTTTGACGCCTATGATGGAAAAGGAAATATCTTCACATAAAAACTAGACAGAAGCATTCTCAGAAACTTCTGTCTGATTAGTGCATTCAACTCACAGACTTGAACATTCCCTCTGAAAGAGCAGTTTGGATACACTCCTTTTGTAGAATCTGCAAGTGTTTACTTGGAACGCTTTGACGCTTTTGCGGGAAAAGGAAATACCTTCACAAAAAAATTAGACAGAAGAATTCTCAGAAACTTCTTTGTGATGAGTGCATTCTACTCACAGTCTTGAACATTCCTCTTGATAGAGCAGTTTGGAAACACTCCTTTTGTAGAATCTGCAAGTGTTTATTTGGATCGCTTTGACGTCTATGCTGGAAAAGGAAATATCTTCACCTAAAAACTACACAGAAGCATTCTCAGAAACTTCTGTGTGATGAGTGCATTCAACTCACAGACTTGAACGTTTCTTTTGATAGGACAGTTTTGAAACACTCCTTTTGTAGAATCTGCAAGTGTTTATTTCGAGCGTTTTGAGGCGTATGCTGGAAAAGGAAGTATCTTCATATAACAACTAAACAGAAGCATTCTCAGAAACTTCTTTGTGATGAGTGCATTCAACTCACAGACTTGAGCCTTCCTGTTGAAAGAGCAGTTTTGAAACAATCTTTTTGTAGAGTCTGCAAGTGGATATTTGGAGGGCTTTGAGGCCTATGTTGGGGAAAGATATATCTTCACCTAAAAACAAGACAGAAGCATTCTCAGAAACTTCTGTCTGATTAGTGCATTCAACTCACCGACTTCATCATTCCCTCTTATAGGGCAGTTTGGAAACACTCCTTTTGTAGAATCTGCAAATGTTTATTTGGAGCGCTTTGGCGCCTATGCTGGAAAAGGGAATATCTTCACATAAAAACTAGCCAGAAACATTCTCTGAAACTTCTTTGTGATGAGTGCATTCTACTAACAGACTTGAACATTCCTCTTTAGAGAGCAGTTTGGAAACACTCCTTTTGTAGTATCTGGAAGTGCCTATTTGGATCGCTTTGACGCCTATGCTGGAAAAGGAAATATCTTCACCTAAAAACTACACAGAAGCATTCTCAGAAACTTCTGTGTGATGAGTGCATTCAACTCACAGACTTGAACGTTTCTATTGATAGGACAGCTTTGAAACACTCCTTTTGTAGAATCTGCAAGTGTTTATTTCGAGCGCTTTGAGGCCTATGCTGGAAAAGGAAGTATCTTCACATAACAACGGCACAGAAGCATTCTCAGAAACTTCTTTGTGATGAGTGCATTCAACTCACAGATTTGGGCCTTTCTTTTGAAAGAGAAGTTTTGAAACACTCTTTTTGTAGAATCTGCAAGTGGATATTTGGAGCGCTTTAAGGCCTATTCTGGGAAAAGAAATATCTTCACCTAAAAACTAGACAGAAGCATTCTCGCAAACTCCTGTGTGATTAGTGCATTCAACTCACAGACTTGAACATTCCTTTTGATAGAGCAGTTTGGAAACACTCCTTTTGTAGAATCTGGAAGTGTTTATTTGGAGCGCTTTGACGAATATGCTGGAAAAGGAAATATCTTCACATAAAAACTAGACAGAATCATTCTCAGAAACATCTGTGTGATTAGTGCATTCAACTCACAGACTTGTACATTCCTTCTGATAGGGCAGTTTGGAAACACTCCTTTTGTAGAATCTGCAAGTGTTTATTAGGAGCGCTTTGGCGCCTATGCTGGAAAAGGAAATATCTTCACATAAAAACTAGCCAGAAACATTCTCAGAAACTTCTTTGTGATGAGTGCATTCTACTCACAGACTTGAACATTCCTCTTGAGAGAGCAGTTTGGAAACACTCCTTTTGTAGTGTCTGCAAGTGTCTATTTGGATCGCTTTGACGCCTATGCTGGAAAAGGAAATATCTTCACCTAAAAACTACACAGAAACATTCTCAGAAACCTCTGTGTGATGAGTGCATTCAACTCACAGACTTGAACGTTTCTATTCATAGGACAGTTTTGAAACACTCCTTTTGTACAATCTGCAAGTGTTTATTTCGAGCGCTTTGAGGCCTATGCTGGAATAGGAAGTATCTTCACATAACAACTACACAGAAGCATTCTCAGAAACTTCTTTGTGATGAGTGCATTCAACTCACAGACTTGGGACTTTCTTTTGAAAGAGCAGTTTTGAAACTCTCTTTTTGTAGAATCTGCAAGTTGATATTTGGAGGGCTTTAAGGCCTATTCTGGGAAAAGAAATATCGTCACCTAAAAACTAGACAGAAGCATTCTCACAAACTTCTGTGTGATTAGTGCATTCAACTCACAGACTTGAACATTCCTTTTGATAGAGCAGTTTGGAAACACTCCTTTTGTAGTATCTGCAAGTGTTTATTTTGAGCGAATTGACGCCTGTGCTGGAAAAGGAAATATCTTCACATAAAAACTAGACAGAAGAATTCTCAGAAGCATCTTTGTGATGAGTTCATTCTACTCACAGAGTTGAAGCCTCTTTTTGGTGGAAGAGTTTTCAAGCTCTCTTTTTGTAGAATCTGCAGGTGCATATTTGGAGCGCTCCGAGGCCTATGCTGGGAAATGAAATATCTTCACCTAGAAACTACACAGAAGCATTCTCAGAAACTTCTGTGTGATGAGTGCATTCAACTCACAGACTTGATCCTTCCTTTTGAAAGAGCAGTTTTGAAACACTCTTTTTGTAGAGTCTGCAAGTGGATATTTGGAGGGCTTTGAGGCCTATGCTGGGAAAAGAATTATCTTCACCTAAAAACTAGACAGAAGCATTCTCATAAACTTCTGTCTGATTAGTACATTTAACTCACATACTTGAACATTCCCTCTGAAAGAGCAGTTTGGATACACTCCTTTTGTAGAATCTGCAAGTGTTTACTTGGAACGCTTTGATGATTATGCTGGAAAAGGGAATATCCTCACATAAAAATTAGACAGAAGAATTCTCAGAAACTTCTTTGTGATGAGTGCATTCTACTCACGGACTTGAACATTCCTCTTGATAGAGCAATAGGGAAACACTCCTTTTGTAGAATCTGCAAGTGTTTATTTGGATCGCTTTGACGTCTACGCTGGAAAAGGAAATATCTTCACCTAAAAACTACACAGAAGCATTCCCAGAAACTTCTGTGTGATGAGTGCATTCAACTCACAGACTTGAACGTTTCTTTTGATAGGACAGTTTTGAAACACGCCTTTTGTAGAATCTGCAAGTGTTTATTTCGAGCGCTTTGAGGCCTATGCTGGAAGAGGAAGTATCTTCACATAACAACTACACAGAAGCATTCTCAGAAGCTTCTTTGCGATGAGTGCATTCCACTCACAGACTTGAGCCTTTCTTCTGAAAGAGCAGTTTTGAAACACTCTTTTTGTAGTATCTGCAAGTGGATATTTGGAGCACTTTAAGGCCTTTTCTGGAAAAAGAAATATCTTCACCTAAAAACTAGACAGAAGAATTCTCACACACTTCTGTGTCATTAATGCATTCAACTCACAGACTTGAACATTCCTTTTGATAGAGCAGTTTGGAAACACTCCTTTGGTAGAATCTGCAAGTGTTTATTTGGAGCGTTTTGACGCCTATGCTAGAAAAGGAAATATCTTCACATAAAAACTAGACAGAAGCATTCTCAGAAACTTCTTTGTGATGAGTGCATTCTACTCAGAGAGTTGAAGCCTCTTTTTGGTGGAAGAGTTTTCAAGCTCTCTTTTTGTAGAATCTGCAAGTGCATATTTGGAGCGCTCCGAGGCCTATGCTGGGAAATGAAATAACTTCACCTAAAAACTACACAGAAGCATTCTCAGAAACTTCTGTATGATGAGTGCATTCAACTCACAGACTTGAACGTTTCGTTTGATAGGACAGTTTCGAAACCCTCCTGTTGTAGAATCTGCAAGTGTTTATTTCCAGCGCTTTGAGGCCTATGCTGGAAAAGAAAGTATCTTCACATAACAACTACACAGAAGCATTCTCGGAAACTTCTTTGTGATGAGTGCATTCAACTCACAGACTTGAGCCTTCCTTTTGAAAGAGCAGTTTTGAAACACTCTTTTTGTAGAGTCTGCAAGTGGATATTTATAGGGCTTTGGTGCCTATGTTGGGAAAAGAAATATCTTCACCTAAAAACAAGACAGAAGCATTCTCACCAACATCTGTGTGATTAGTGCATTCAACTCACAGACTTGAACATTCCCTCTGATAGGGCAGTTTGGAAACACTCCTTTTGTAGAATCTGCAAGTGTTTATTTGAGCGCTTTGGCGCCTATGCTGGAAAAGGAAATATCTTCACATAAAAACTAGCCAGAAACATTCTCAGAAACTTCTTTGTGATGAGTGCATTCTACTCACAGACTTGAACATTCCTCTTGAGAGAGCAGTTTGGAAACACTCCTTTTGTAGTATCTGCAAGTGTCTATTTTGATCGCTTTGAAGCCTATGCTGGAGAAGGAAATATCTTCACCTAAAAACTACACAGAAGCATTCTCGGAAACTTCTGTGTGATGAGTGCATTCAACTCACAGACTTGAACGTTTCTATTGATAGGACAGTTTTGAAACACTCCTTTTGTAGAATCTGCAAGTGTTTATTTCGAGCGCTTTGAGGCCTATGCTGGAAAAGGAAGTATCTTCACATAACAACTACACAGAAGCATTCTCAGAAACTTCTTTGGGATGAGTGCATTCAATTCACAGACTTGGGCCTTTCTTATGAAAGAGCAGTTTTGAAACAATCTTTTTGTAGAATCTGCAAGTGGATATTTGGAGCGCTTTAAGGCCTATTCTGGGAAAAGAAATATCTTCACCTGAAAACTAGACAGAAGCATTCTCACAAACTTCTGTGTGATTAGTGCATTCAACTCACAGACTTGAACATTCCTTTTGATAGAGCAGTTTGGAAACACTCCTTTTGTAGAATCTGCAAGTGTTTATTTCGAGCGAATTGACGCCTATGCTGGAAATGGAAATATCTTCACATAAAAATTAGACAGAAGAATTCTCAGAAACATCTTTGTGATGAGTGCATTCTACTCACAGAGTTGAAGCGTCTTTTTGATGGAAGAGTTTTCTTTTTTTTTTTTTTTTTTTTTTTTTTTTCTTTTATTTTTTTTTTTCTTTTATTATTATTATTATTATTATCATTATTATACTTTAGGTTTTATGGTACATGTGCGCAATGTGCAGGTAAGTTACATATGTATACATGTGCCATGCTGGTGCGCTGCACCCACCAACTTGTCATCTAGCATTAGGTATATCTCCCAATGCTATCCCTCCCCCCTCCCCCCACCCCACAACAGTCCCCGAAGTGTGATGTTCCCCTTCCTGTGTCCATGTGTTCTCATTGTTCAATTCCCACCTATGAGTGAGAATATGCGGTGTTTGGTTTTTTGTTCTTGCGATAGTTTACTGAGAATGATGATTTCCAATTTCATCCATGTCCCTACAAAGGACGTGAACTCATCATTTTTTATGGCTGCATAGTATTCCATGGTGTATATGTGCCACATTTTCTTAATCCAGTCTATCATTGTTGGACATTTGGGTTGGTTCCAAGTCTTTGCTATTGTGAATAATGCCGCAATAAACATACGTGTGCATGTGTCTTTATAGCCGCATGATTTATAGTCCTTTGGGTATATACCCAGTAATGGGATGGCTGGGTCGAATGGAATTTCTAGTTCTAGATCCCTGAGGAATCGCCACACTGACTTCCACAACGGTTGAACTAGTTTACAGTCCCACCAACAGTGTAAAAGTGTTCCTATTTCTCCACATCCTCTCCAGCACCTGTTGTTTCCTGACTTTTTAATGATTGCCATTCTAACTGGTGTGAGATGGTATCTCATTGTGGTTTTGATTTGCATTTCTCTGATGGCCAGTGATGGTGAGCATTTTTTCATGTGTTTTTTGGCTGCATAAATGTCTTCTTTTGAGAAGTGTCTGTTCATGTCCTTCGCCCACTTTTTGATGGGGTTGTTTGTTTTTTTCTTGTAAATTTGTTGGAGTTCATTGTAGATTCTGGATATTAGCCCTTTGTCAGATGAGTAGGTTGCGAAAATTTTCTCCCATTTTGTAGGTTGCCTGTTCACTCTGATGGTAGTTTCCTTTGCTGTGCAGAAGCTCTTTAGTTTAATTAGATCCCATTTGTCAATTTTGGCTTTTGTTGCCATTGCTTTTGGTGTTTTAGACATGAAGTCCTTGCCCATGCCTATGTCCTGAATGGTAATGCCTAGGTTTTCTTCTAGGGTTTTTATGGTTTTAGGTCTAACATTTAAGTCTTTAATCCATCTTGAATTGATTTTTGTATAAGGTGTAAGGAAGGGATCCAGTTTCAGCTTTCTACATATGGCTAGCCAGTTTTCCCAACACCATTTATTAAATAGGGAATCCTTTCCCCATTTCTTGTTTTTGTCAGGTTTGTCAAAGATCAGATACCTGTAGATATGTGGCATTATTTCTGAGGGCTCTGTTCTGTTCCATTGATCTATATCTCTCTTTTGGTACCAGTACCATGCTGTTTTGGTTACTGTAGCCTTGTAGTATAGTTTGAAGTCAGGTAGTGTGATGCCTCCAGCTTTGTTCTTTTGGCTTAGGATTGACTTGGCGATGCGGGCTCTTTTTTGGTTCCATATGAACTTGAAAGTAGTTTTTTCCAATTCTGTGAAGAAAGTCATTGGTAGCTTGATGGGGATGGCATTGAATCTGTAAATTACCTTGGGAAGGATGGCCATTTTCATGATATTGATTCTTCCTACCCATGAGCATGGAATGTTCTTCCATTTGTTTGTATCCTCTTTTATTTCCTTGAGCAGTGGTTTGTAGTTCTCCTTGAAGAGGTCTTTCACATCCCTTGTAAGTTGGATTCCTAGGTATTTTATTCTCTTTGAAGCAATTGTGAATGGGAGTTCACTCATGATTTGGCTCTCTGTTTGTCTGTTATTGATGTATAAGAATGCTTGTGATTTTTGCACATTGATTTTGTATCCTGAGACTTTGCTGAAGTTGCTTATCAGCTTAAGGAGATTTTGGGCTGAGACAATGGGGTTTTCTAGATATACTATCATGTCATCTGCAAACAAGGACAATTTGACTTCCTCTTTTCCTAACTGAATACCCTTGATTTCCTTCTCCTGCCTAATTGCCCTGGCCAGAACTTCCAACACTATGTTGAATAGAAGTGGCGAGAGAGGGCATCCCTGTCTTGTGCCAGTTTTCAAAGGGAATGCTTCCAGTTTTTGCCCATTCAGTACGATATTGGCTGTGGGTTTGTCATAAATAGCTCTTATTATTTTGAGATACGTCCCATCAATTCCTAATTTATTGAGAGTTTTTAGCATGAAGGGTTGTTGAATTTTGTCAAAGGCCTTTTCTGCATCTATTGAGATAATCATGTGGTTTTTGTCTTTGGTTCTGTTTATATGCTGGATTACATTTATTGATTTGCGTATATTGAACCAGCCTTGCATCCCAGGGATGAAGCCCACTTGATCATGGTGGATAAGCTTTTTGATGTGCTGCTGGATTCTGTTTGCCAGTATCTTATTGAGGATTTTTGCATCAATGTTCATCAAGGATATTGGTCTAAAATTCTCTTTTTTTGTTGTGTCTCTGCCAGGCTTTGGTATCAGGATGATGCTGGCCTCATAAAATGAGTTAGGGAGGATTCCCTCTTTTTCTATTGATTGGAATAGTTTCAGAAGGAATGGTACCAGCTCCTCCTTGTACCTCTGGTAGAATTCGGCTGTGAACCCATCTGGTCCTGGACTTTTTTTGGTTGGTAAGCTATTGATTATTGCCACAATTTCAGCTCCTGTTATTGGTCTATTCAGAGATTCAACTTCTTCCTGGTTTAGTCTTGGGAGGGTGTATGTGTTGAGGAATTGATCCATTTCTTCTAGATTTTCTAGTTTATTTGCATAGAGGTGTTTGTAATATTCTCTGATGGTAGTTTGTATTTCTTAAGTTGATGGAAGAGTTTTCAAGCTCTCTTTTTGTAGAATCTGCAAGTGCATATTTGGAGCGCTCCGAGGCCTATGCTGGGAAATGAAATATCTTCACCTAATAACTACACAGAAGCATTCTCAGAAACTTCTCTGTGATGAGTGCATTCAACTCACAGACTTGAACGTTTCTTTTGATAGGACAGTTTTGAAACTCTCCTTTCTTAGAATCCGCAAGTGTTTATTTCGAGGGCTTTGAGGCCTATGCTGGAAAAGGAAGTATCTTCACATAACAACTACACAGAAGCATTCTCACAAACATCTGTGTGATTAGTGCATTCAACTCACAGACTTGAACATTCCCTCTGATAGGGCAGTTTGGAAACACTCCTTTTGTACAACCTGCAAATGTTTATTAGGAGCGCTTTGGCGCCTATGCTGGAAAAGGAAATATCTTCACATAAAAACTAGCCAGAAACATTCTCAGAAACTTCTTTGTGATGAGTGCATTCTACTTACAGACTTGAATATTCCTCTTGAGAGAGCAGTTTGGAAACACTCCTTTTGTAGTATCTGCAAGTGTCTATTTGGATTGCTTTGACGTCTATGATGGAAAAGGAAATATCTTCAACTAAAAACTACACAGAAGCATTCTCAGAAACTTCTGTGTGATGAGTGCATTCAACTCACAGACTTGAACGTTTCTTTTGATCGGACAGTTTTGAAACACTCCTTTTGTAGAATCTGCAAGTGTTTATTTCGAGCGCTTTGAGGCCTATGCTGGAAAAGGAAGTATCTTCACATAACAACCACACAGAAGCATTCTCAGAAACTTCTTTGTGATGAGTGCATTCAACTCACAGACTTGAGCCTTTCTTTTGAAAGAGCAGTTTTGAGACACTCTTTTTGTGGAATCTGCAAGTGGATATTTGGAGCACTTTAAGGCCTTTTCTGGAAAAAGAAATAACTTCACCTAAAAACTAGACAAAAGCATTCTCACAAACATCTGTGTGATTAGTGCATTCACCTCACAGAGTTGAACATTCCCTCTGATAGGGCAGTTTGGAAGCACTCCTTTTGTAGAATCTGCAAGAATTTATTTGGAGCTCTATGACGCCTATGCTGGAAAAGGAAATATCTTCACATAAAAACTAGCCAGAAGCATTCTCACAAACATCTGTGTGATTAGTGCATTCAACTCACAGACTTGAACATTCCCTCTGATAGAGCAGTTTCGAAACACTCCTTTTGTAGAAACTGCAAGTGTTTCTTTGGAGTGCTTTGACGCCTATGATGGAAAAGGAAATATCTTCACATAAAAACTAGACAGAAGCATTCTCAGAAACTTCTGTCTGATTAGTGCATTCAACTCACGGACTTCAACATTCCCTCTGAAAGAGCAGTTTGGAAACACTCCTTTTGTAGAATCTGCAAGTGTTTACTTGGAACACTTTGACGCTTTTGCGGGAAAAGGAAATACCTTCACAAAAAAATTAGACAGAAGAATTCTCAGAAACATCTTTGTGATGAGTGCATTCTACTCACAGACTTGAACATTCCTCTTGAGAGAGCAGTTTGGAAACACTCCTTTTGTAGAATCTGCAAGTGTTTATTTGGATCGCTTTGACGTCTATGTTGGAAAAGGAAATATCTTCACCTAAAAACTACATTGAAGCATTCTCAGGAACCTCTGTGTGATGAGTGCATTCAACTCACAGACTTGAACGTTTCTTTTGATATTACAGTTTTGAAACACTCCTTTCGTAGAATCTGGAAGTGTTTATTTCGAGCGCTTTGAGGCCTATGCTGGAAAAGGAACTATCTTCACATTACAACTACACAGAAGCATTCTCAGAAACGTCTTTGTGATGAGTGCATTCAACTCACAGACTTGAGCCTTCCTTTTGAAAGAGCAGTTTTGAAACACTCTTTTTGTAGAGTCTGTAAGTGGATATTTGGAGGGCTTTGAGGCCTATGCTGGGAAAAGAAATATCTTCACCTAAAAACTAGACAGAAGCATTCTCACAAACTTCTGTCTGAATACTGCATTCAACTCACAGACATGAACATTCCCTCTGAAAGATCAGTTTGGAAACACTCCTTTTGTAGAATCTGCAAATGTTTACTTGGAACGCTATGACGCTTATGCTGGAAAAGGAAATATGTTCACATAAAAATTAGACAGAAGAATTCTCAGAAACTTCTTTGTGATGAGTGCATTCCACTCACAGACTTGAACATTCCTCTTCATAGAGCAGTTTGGAAACACTCCTTTTGTAGAATCTGCAAGTGTTTATTTGGATCGTTTTGACGTCTATGATGGAAAAGGAAATATCTTCACCTAAAAACTACACAGAAGCATTCTCAGAAACTTCTGTGTGATGAGTGCATTCAACTCACAGACTTGAACGTTTCTTTTGATAGGACAGTTTTGAAACACTACTTTTGTAGAATATGCAAGTGTTTATTTCGAGCTTTTTGAGGCGTATGCTGGAAAAGGAAGTATCTTCATATAACAACTAAACAGAAGCATTCTCAGAAACTTCTTTGTGATGAGTGCATTCAACTCACAGACTTGAGCCTTCCTGTTGAAAGAGCAGTTTTGAAACAATCTTTTTGTAGAGTCTGCAAGTGGATATTTGGAGGGCTTTGAGGCCTATGTTGGGGAAAGATATATCTTCACCTAAAAACAAGACAGAAGCATTCTCAGAAACTTCTGTCTGATTAGTGCATTTAACTCACCGACTTCAACATTCCCTCTGAATAGGCAGTTTGGAAACACTCCTTTTGTAGAATCTGCAAGTGTTTATTTGGAGCGCTTTGGCGCCTATGCTGGAAAAGGAAATATCTTCACATAAAAACTAGCCAGAAACATTCTCTGAAACTTCTTTGTGATGAGTGCATTCTACTCACAGACTTGAACATTCCTCTTGAGAGAGCAGTTTGGGAACACTCCTTTTGTAGTATCTGCAAGTGCCTATTTGGATCGCTTTGACGCCTATGCTGGAAAAGGAAATATCTTCACCTAAAAACTACACAGAAGCATTCTCAGAAACTTCTCTGTGATGAGTGCATTCAACTCACAGACTTGAACGTTTCTTTTGATAGGACAGTTTTGAAACACGCCTTTTGTAGAATCTGCAAGTGTTTATTTCGAGCGCTTTGAGGCCTATGCTGGAAAAGGAAGTATCTTCACATAACAACTGCACAGAAGCATTCTCAGAAGCTTCTTTGTGATGAGTGCATTCAAATCACAGACTTGAGCCTTTCTTCTGAAAGAGCAGTTTTGAAACACTCTTTTTGTAGTATCTGCAAGTGGATATTTGGAGCAATTTAAGGCCTTTTCTGGAAAAAGAAATATCTTCACCTAAAAACTAGACAGAAGAATTCTCACACACTTCTGTGTGATTAGTGCATTCAACTCACAGACTTGAACATTCCTTTTGATAGAGCAGTTTGGAAACACTCCTTTTGTAGAATCTGCAAGTGTTTATTTGGAGCGCTTTGACGCCTATGCTGGAAAAGGAAATATCTTCACATAAAAACTAGACAGAATCATTCTCAGAAACATCTGTGTGATTAGTGCATTCAACTCACGGACTTGAACATTCCGTCTGATAGGGCAGTTTGGAAACACTCCTTTTGTAGAATCTGCAAGTGTTTATTAGGAGCGCTTTGGCGCCTATGCTGGAAAAGGAAATATCTTCACATAAAAACTAGCCAGAAACATTCTCAGAAACTTCTTTGTGATGAGTGCATTCTACTCACAGACTTGAACATTCCTCTTGAGAGAGCAGTTTGGAAACACTCCTTTTGTAGTATCTGCAAGTGTCTATTTGGATCGCTTTGACGCCTATGCTGGAAAAGGAAATATCTTCACCTAAAAACTACACAGAAACATTCTCACAAACCTCTGTGTGATGAGTGCATTCAACTCACAGACTTGAACGTTTCTATTCATAGGACAGTTTTGAAACACTCCTTTTGTAGAATCTGCAAGTGTTTATTTCGAGCGCTTTGAGGCCTATGCTGGAAAAGGAAGTATCTTCACATAACAACTACACAGAAGCATTCTCAGAAACTTCTTTGTGATGAGTGCATTCAACTCACAGACTTGGGACTTTCTTTTGAAAGAGCAGTTTTGAAACACTCTTTTTGTAGAATCTGCAAGTGGATATTTGGAGGGCTTTAAGGCCTATTCTGGGAAAAGAAATATCTTCACCTAAAAACTAGACAGAAGCATTCTCACTAACTTCTGTGTGATTAGTGCATTCAACTCACAGACTTGAACATCCCTTTTGATAGAGCAGTTTGGAAACACTCCTTTTGTAGAATCTGCAAGTGTTTATTTCAAGCGAATTGACGCCTGTCCTGGAAAAGGAAATATCTTCACATAAAAACTAGACAGAAGAATTCTCAGAAGCATCTTTGTGATGAGTGCATTCTACTGACAGAGTTGAAGCCTCTTTTTTGGTGGAAGAGTTTTCAAGCTCTCTTTTTGTAGAATCTGCAGGTGCATATTTGGAGCGCTCCTAGGCCTAGGCTGGGAAATCAAATATCTTCACCTAGAAACTACACAGAAGCATTCTCAGAAACTTCTGTGTGATGAATGCATTCAACTCACAGACTTGATCCTTCCTTTTGAAAGAGCAGTTTTGAAACACTCTTTTTGTAGAGTCTGCAAGTGGATATTTGGAGGGCTTTGAGGCCTATGATGGGAAAAGAAATATCTTCACCTAAAAACTAGACAGAGGCATTCTCATAAACTTCTCTCTGATTAGTGCATTCAGCTCACAGACTTGAACATTCCCTCTGAAAGAGCAGTTTGGAAACACTCCTTTTGTAGAATCTGCAAGTGTTTACTTGGAACGCTTTGACGCTTATGCTGGAAAAGGAAATATCCTCACATAAAAATTAGACAGAAGAATTCTCAGAAACTTCTTTGTGATGAGTGCATCCTACTCACAGTCTTGAACATTCCTCTTGATAGAGCAATAGGGAAACACTCCTTTTGTAGTATCTGCAAGTGTTTATTTGGATCGCTTTGACGTCTATGCTGGAAAAGGAAATATCTTCACCTAAAATCTACACAGAAGCATTCTCAGAAACTTCTGTGTGATGAGTGCATTCAACTCACAGACTTGAAAGTTTCTTTTAATAGGACAGTTTTGAAACACGCCTTTTGTAGAATCTGCAAGTGTTTATTTCGAGCGCTTTGAGGCCTCCGCTGGAAAAGGAAGTATCTTCACATAACAACTACACAGAAGCATTCTCAGAAGCTTCTTTTTGATGAGTGCTTTCAACTCACAGACTTGAGCCTTTCTTCTGAAAGAGCAGTTTTGAAACACTCTTTTTGTAGTATCTGCAAGTGGATATTTGGAGCACTTTAAGGCCTTTTCTGGAAAAAGAAATATCTTCACCTAAAAACTAGACAGAAGAATTCTCACACACTTCTGTGTGATTAGTGCATTCAACTCACAGAATTGAACATTCCTTTTGATAGAGCAGTTTGGAAACACTCCTTTTGTAGAATCTGCAAATGTTTATTTGGAGCGCTTTGATGCCTAGGCTGGAAAAGGAAATATCTTCACATAAAAACTAGACAGAAGCATTCTCAGAAACTTCTTTGTGATGAGTGCATTCTACTCAGAGAGTTGAAGCCTCTTTTTGGTGGAACAGTTTTCAAGCTCTCTTTTTGTAGAATCTGCAAGTGCATATTTGGAGTGCTCCGAGACCTATGCTGGGAAATGAAATAACTTCACCTATAAACTACACAGAAGCATTCTCAGAAACTTCTGTGTGATGAGTGCATTCAACTCACAGACTTGAACGTTTCGTTTGATAGGAAAGTTTTGAAACGCTCCTTTCGTAGAATCTGCAAGTGTTTATTTCGAGCGCTTTGAGGAATATGCTGGAAAAGGAAGTATCTTCACATAACAACTACACAGAAGCATTCTCGGAAACTTCTTTGTGATGAGTGCATTCAACTCACAGACTTGAGCCTTCCTTTTGAAAGAGCAGTTTTGAAACACTCTTTTTGTAGAGTCTGCAAGTGGATATTTGGAGGGCTTTGAGGCCTATGCGGGGAAAAGAAATATCTTCACCTAAAAACTAGACAGAAGCATTCTCACAAACATCTGTGTTTTTAGTGCATTCAACTCACAGACTTGAACATTCCCTCTGATAGGGCAGTTTGGAAACACTCCTTTTGTAGAATCTGCAATTGTTTATTAGGAGCGCTTTGGCGCCTATGCTGGATAAGGAAATAACTTCACATAAAAACTAGCCAGAAACATTCTCAGAAACTTCTTTGTGATGAGTGCATTCTACTCACAGACTTGAACATTCCTCTTGAGAGAGCAGTTTGGAAACACTCCTTTTGTAGTATCTCCAAGTGTCTATTTGGATCGCTTTGACGCCTATGCTGGAAAAGGAAATATCTTCACCTAAAAACTACACAGAAACATTCTCAGAAACATCTGTGTGATGAGTGCATTCAACTCACAGACTTGAAAGTTTCTATTGATAGTACAGTTTTGAAACACTCCTTTTGTAGAATCTGCAAGTGTTTATTTCGAGCGCTTTGAGGCCTAGCTGGAAAAGGAAGTATCTTCACATAACAACTACACAGAAGCATTCTCAGAAACTTCTTTGTGATGAGTGCATTCAACTCAGAGACTTGGGACTTTCTTTTGAAAGAGCAGTTTTGAAACACTCTTTTTGTAGAATCTGCAAGTGGATATTTGGAGCGCTTTAAGGCCTATTCTGGGAAAAGAAATATCTTCACCTAAAAACTAGACAGAAGCATTCTCGCAAACTCCTGTGTGATTAGTGCATTCAACTCACAGACTAGAACATTCCTTTTGATAGAGCAGTTTGGAAACACTCCTTTTGTAGAATCTGCAAGTGTTTATTTCGAGCGAATTGACGCCTGTCCTGGAAAAAGAAATATCTTCACATAAAAACTAGACAGAAGAACTCTCAGAAGCATCTTTTTGATGAGTGCATTCTACTCACAGAGTTGAAGCCTCTTTTTGGTGGAAGAGTTTTCAAGCTCTCTTTTTGTAGAATCTGCAAGAGCATATTTGGAGCGCTCCGAGGCCTATGCTGGGAAATGAAATATCTTCACCTAAAAACTACACAGAAGCATTCTCAGAAACTTCTGTGTGATGAGTGCATTCAACTCACAGACTTGATCCTTCCTTTTGAAAGAGCAGTTTTGAAACACTCTTTTTGTACAGTCTGCAAGTGGATATTTGGAGGGCTTTGAGGCCTATGCTGGGAAAAGAAATATCTTCACCTAAAAACTAGACAGAAGCATTCTCATAAACTTCTGTGTGATTAGTGCATTCAACTCACAGACTTGAACATTCCCTCTGAAAGAGCATTTTGGAAACACTGCTTTTGTAGAATCTACAAGTGTTTACTTGGAACGCTTTGACGCTTATGCTGGAAAAGGAAATATCCTCACATAAAAATTAGACAGAAGAATTCTCAGAAACTTCTTTGTGATGAGTGCATTCTACTCACAGACTTGAACATTCCTCTTGATAGAGCAATAGGGAAACACTCCTTTTGTAGAATCTGCAAGTGTTTATTTGGATCGCTTTGACGCCTATGCTGGAAAAGGAAATATCTTCACCTAAAAACTACACAGAAGCATTCTCAGAAGCTTCTGTGTGATGAGTGCATTCAACTCACAGACTTGACCGTTTCTTTTGATAGGACAGTTTTGAAACACTCCTTTCGTAGAACCTGCAACTGTTTATTTCGAGCGCTTTGAGTCCTATGCTGGAAAAGGAATTATCTTCACATAACAACTACACAGAAGCATTCTCGGAAACTTCTTTGTGATGATTGCATTCAACTCACAGACTTGGGCATTCCTTTTGAAAGAGCAGTTTTGAAACACTCTTCTTGTAGAGTCTGCAAGTGGATATTTGGAGCGCTTTAAGACCTATTCTGGGAAAAGAAAGATCTTCACCTCAAAACTAGACAGAAGCATTCTCACAAACTTCCGTATGATTAGTGCATTCAACTCACAGACTTCAACATTCCTTTTGATAGAACAGTTTGGAAACACTCCTTTTGTGGAATCTGCAAGTGTTTACTTGGAACGCTATGACGCTTATGCAGGAAAACGAAATATCTTCACATAAAAATTAGAGAGAAGAATTGTCAGAAACTTCTTTGTGATGAGTGCATTCCACTCACAGACTTGAACATTCGCCTTGATTGAGCAGTTTGGAAACACTCCTTTTGTAGAATCTGCAAGTGTTTATTTGGATTGTTTTGACGTCTATGCTGGAAAAGGAAATATCTTCACCTAAAAACAACACAGAAGCATTCTCAGAAACTTCTGTGTGATGAGTGCATTCAACTTACAGACTTGAACGTTTCTTTTGATAGGACACTTTTGAAACACTCCTTTTGTAGAATCTGCAAGTGGATATTTGGAGCACTTTAAGGCCTTTTCTGGAAAAAGAAATATCTTCACACAAAAACAAGACAGAAGCATTCTCACAAACATCTGTGTGATTAGTGCATTCAACTCTCAAAGTTGAACATTCCCTCTGATAGGGCAGTTTGGAAACGATCCTTTTGTAGAATCTGCAAGTGTTTATTTGGAGCTCTTTGACGCCTATGCTGGAAAAGGAAATATCCTCACATAAAAACTAGCCAGAAGCATTCTCACAAACATCTGTGTGATTAGTGCATTCAACTCACAGACTTGAACATTCCCTCTGAAAGAGCAGTTTGGAAACACTCCTTTTGTAGAATCTGCAAGTGTTTACTTGGAACGCTAAGACGCTCATTCTGGAAAACGAAATATCTTCACATAAAAATTAGACAGAAGAATTCTCAGAAACTTCTTTGTGATGAGTGCATTCCACTCACAGACTTGAACATTCCTCTTGATAGAGCAGTTTGGAAACACTCCTTTTGTAGAATCTGCAAGTGTTTATTTGGATCGTTTTGACGTCTACGCTGGAAAAGGAAATATCTTCACCTAAAAACTACACAGAAGCATTCTGAGAAACCTCTGTGTGATGAGTGCATTCAACTCACAGACTTGAACGTTTCTTTTGATAGGACAGTTTAGAAACACTCCTTTTGTAGAATCGGCAAGTGTTTATTTCGAGCGCTTTGAGGCCTATGCTGGAAAAGGAAGTATCTTCACATAGCAACTACACAGAAGGATTCTCAGAAACTTCTTTGTGATGAGTGCATTCAACTCACAGACTTGAGCCTTCCTTTTGAAAGAGCAGTTTTGAAACACTCTTTTTGTAGTGTCTGCAAGTGGATATTTGGAGGCCTTTGAGGCCTATGCTGGGAAAAGAAATATCTTCACCTAAAAACTAGACAGAAGCATTCTCAGAAACATCTGTGTGATTAGGGCATTCAACACAAAGACTTGAACATTCCCTCTTATAGGGCAGTTTGGAAACACTCCTTTTGTAGAATCTGCAAGTGTTTCTTTGGAGCGCTTTGACGCCTATGTTGGAAAAGGAAATATCTTCACATAAAAACTAGCCAGAAATATTCTCAGAAACTTCTTTGTGATGAGTGCATTGTACTCACAGACTTGAACATTCCTCTTGAGAGAGCAGTTTGGAAACACTCCTTTTGTAGTATCTGCAACTGTCTATTTGGATCGCTTTGACGCCTATGCTGGAAAAGGAAATATCTTCACCTAAAAACTACACAGAAGCATTCTCAGAAACTTCTGTGTGATGAGTGCATTCAACTCATAGACTTGAACGTTTCTATTGATACGACAGTTTTGAAACACTCCTTTTGTAGAATCTGTAAGTGTTTATTTCGAGCGCTATGAGGCCTATGCTGGAAAAGGAAGTATCTTCACATAGCAAATACACAGAAGCATTCTCAGAAACTTCTTTGTGATGAGTGCATTCAACTCACAGACTTGGGCCTTTCTTTTGAAAGAGCAGTTTTGAAACACTCTTTTTGTAGAATCTGCAAGTGGATATTTGGAGCGCTTTAAGGCCTATTCTGGGAAAAGAAACATCTTCACCTAAAAACTAGACAGAAGCATTCTCACAAACTTCTGTGTGATTAGTGAATTCAACTCACAGACTTGAACATTCCTTTTGATAGAGCAGTTTGGAAACACTCCTTTTGTGGAATCTGCAAGTGTTTATTTCGAGCACTTTGATGGCTATGCTGGAAAAGGAAATATCTTCACATAGAAACTAGACAGAAGAATTCTCAGAAACTTCTTTGTGATGACTTCATTCTACTCACAGAGTTGAAGCCACTTTTTGGTGGAAGAGTTTTCAAGCTCTCTTTTTCTAGAATCTGCAAGTGCATATTTGGAGCGCTCCGAGGCCTATGCTGGGAAATGAAATATCTTCACCTAAAAACTGCACAGAAGCATTCTCAGAAACTTCTGTGTGATGAGTGCATTCAACTCACAGACTTGAATGTTTCTTTTGATAGGACAGTTTTGAAACACTCCTTTCGAAGAATCTGCAGGTGTTTATTTCGAGCGCTTTCAGGCCTATGCTGGAAAAGGAAGTATCTTCACGTAACAACTACACAGAAGCCTTCTCAGAAACTTGTTTTTGATGAGTGCATTCAACTCACAGACTAGAGCCTTCCTTTTGAAAGAGCAGTTTTGAAACACTCTTTTTGTAGAGTCTGCAAGTGGATATTTGGAGGGCTTTGAGGCCTTTTCTGGAAAAAGAAATATCTTCACCTAAAAACTAGACAGAAGAATTCTCACAAACTTCTGTGTGATTAGTGCATTCAAATCACAGACTTGAACATTCCTTTTCATAGAGCAGTTTGAAAACACTCCTTTTGTAGAATCTGCAAGTGTTTATTTGGAGCGCTTTGTATCCTATGCTGGGAAAGGAAATATCTTCACATAAATCTAGCCAGAAACATTCTCAGAAACTTCTTTGTGATGAGTGCATTCTA
Source organism: Pongo abelii (assembly GCF_028885655.2). Classification (NCBI taxonomy): domain Eukaryota; kingdom Metazoa; phylum Chordata; class Mammalia; order Primates; family Hominidae; genus Pongo; species Pongo abelii. The sequence goes on from NC_071993.2 coordinate 41,970,348, forward strand.
CTCACAGACTTGAACATTCCTCTTGAGAGAGCAGTTTGGAAACACTCCTTTTGTAGTATCTGCAACTGTCTATTTGGATCGCTTTGACGCCTATGCTGGAAAAGGAAATATCTTCACCTAAAAACTACACAGAAGCATTCTCAGAAACTTCTGTGTGATGAGTGCATTCAACTCACAGACTTGAACGTTTCTATTGAAAGGACAGTTTTGAAACACTCCTTTCGTAGAATATGCAAGTGTTTATTTCGAGTGCTTTGAGGCCTGTGCTGGAAAAGGAAGTATATTCACATAACAACTACACAGAAGCATTCTCAGAAACTTCTTTGTGATGAGTGCATTCAACTCGTAGACTTTGGCCTTTCTTTTGAAAGAGCAGTTTTGAAACACTCTTTTTGTAGAATCTGCAAGGGGATATTTGGAGCGCTCCGAGGCCTATACTGGGAAATGAAATATCTTCACCTAAAAACTAGACAGAAGCATTCTCAGAAACTTCTGTCTGATTAGTGCATTCAACTCACAGACGTGAACATTCCCTCTGAAAGAGCAGTTTGGAAACACTCCTTTTGTAGAATCTGCAAGTGTTTACTTGGAACGCTTTGACGCTTTTGCGGGAAAAGGTAATATCTTCACATAAAAATTAGACAGAAGACTTCTCAGAAACTTCTTTGTGATGAGTGCATTCTACTCACAGACTTGAACATTCCTCTTGATAGAGCAGTTTGGAAACACTCCTTTTGTAGAATCTGCAAGTGTTTATTTGGATCTCTTAGACGTCTATGCTGTAAAAGGAAATATCTTCACCTAAAAACTACACAGAAGCATTCTCAGAAACTTCGGTGTGATGAGTGCATTCAACTCACAGACTTGAACGTTTCTTTTGATAGGACAGTTTTGAAACACTCCTTTCGTAGAATCTGCAAGTGTTTATTTCGAGCGCTTTGAGGCGTAAGCAGGAAAAGGAAGTATCTTCATTTAACAACTACACAGAAGCGTTCTCAGAAACTTCTTTGTGATGAGTGCATTCAACTCACAGACTTGAGCCTTCCTGTTCAAAGAGCAGTTTTGAAACACTCTTTTTGTAGAGTCTGCAAGTGGATATTTGGAGGGCTTTGAGGCCTATGTTGGGGAAAGAAATATCTTCACCTAAAAACTAGACAGAAGCATTCTCAGAAACTTCTGTCTGATTAGTGCATTCAACTCACAGACTAGAACATTCCCTCTGATAGGGCAGTTTGGAAACACTCCTTTTGTAGAATCTGCAAGTGTTTATTTGGATCGCTTTGACGCCTATGCTGGAAAAGGAAATATCTTCACATAAAAACTAGCCAGAAACATTCTCTGAAACTTCTTTGTGATGAGTGCACTCTACTCACAGACTTGAACGTTTCTATTGATAGGACAGTTTTGAAACACTCCTTTTGTAGAATCTGCAAGTGTTTATTTCGAGCGCTTTGACGCCTATGCTGGAAAAGGAAGTATCTTCACATAACAACTGCACAGAAGCATTCTCAGAAACTTCTTTGTGATGAGTGCATTCACCTCACAGATTTGGGCCTTTCTTTTGAAAGAACAGTTTTGAAACACTCTTTTTGTGGAATCTGCAAGTGGATATTGGGAGCGATTTAAGGCCTATTCTGGGAAAAGAAATATCTTCACCTAAAAACTAGACAGAAGCATTCTCACAAACTTCTGTGTGATTAGTGCATTCAACTCACAGACTTGAACATTCCTTTTAATAGAGCAGTTTGGAAACACTCCTTTTGTAGAATCTGGAAGTGTTTATTTCGAGCGCTTTGACGCCTATGCTGGAAAAGGACATTTCTTCACATAAAAACTAGACAAAAGAATTCTCAGAAACTTCTTTGTGATGAGTGCATTGTACTCACAGAGTTGAAGCCTCTTTTTGGTGGAAGAGTTTTCAAGCTCTCTTTTTGTAGAATCTGCATGTGCATATTTGCAGCGCTCCGAGTCCTATGCTGGGAAATGAAATATCTTCACCTAAAAACTACAAAGAAGCATTCTCAGAAACTTCTGTGTGATGAGTGCATTCAACTCACAGACTTGAACGTTTCTTTTGATAGGACAGTTTTCAAACACTCCTTTTGTAGAATCTGCAAGTGTTTATTTCGAGCGCTTTGAGGCCTATGCTGGAAAAGGAAGTATCTTCACATAACAACTACACAGAAGGCTTCTCAGAAACTTCTTTGTGATGAGTGCATTCAACTCACAGACTTGAGCCTTCCTTTTGAAAGAGCAGTTTTGAAACACTCTTTTTGTAGAGTATGCAAGTGGATATTGGGAGGGCTTTGAGGCCTTTTCTGGAAAAAGAAATATCTTCACCTAAAAACTAGACAGAAGAATTCTCACAAACTTCTGTGTGATTATTGCATTCATGTCACAGACTTGAACATTCCTTTTGATAGAGCAGTTTGGAAACACTCCTTTTGTACAATCTGCAAGTGTTTATTTGGAGCGCTTTGGCGCCTATGATGGAAAAGGAAATATCTTCACATAAAAACTAGACAGAAGCATTCTCAGAAACTTCTTTGTGATGAGTGAATTCTACTCACATACTTGAACATTCCTCTTGAGAGAGCAGTTTGGAAACACTCCTTTTGTAGAATCTGCAAGTGTTTATTTGGATCACTTTGACGTCTATGCTGGAAAAGGAAATATCTTCACCTAAAAACTACACAGAAGCATTCTCAGAAACTTCTGTGTGATGAGTGCATTCAACTCACAGACTTGAACGTTTCTTTTGATAGGACAGTTTTGAAGCACTCCTTTTGTAGAATCTGCAAGTGTTGATTTCGAACGCTTTGAGGCCTATGCTTGAAAAGGAAGTATCTTCACATGACAACTACACAGAAGCATTCTCGGAAACTTCTTTGCGATGAGTGCATTCAATTCAGAGACTTGGGCCTTTCTTTTGAAAGAGCCGTTTTGAAACACTCTTTTTGTAGTGTCTGCAAGTGGATATTTGGAGGGCTTTGAGGCCTATGCTGGGAAAAGAAATATCTTCACCTAAAAACTAGACAGAAGAATTCTCACAAACTTCTGTGTGATTAGTGCATTCAACTCACAGACTTGAACATTCCCTCTGATAGGGCAGTTTGAAAACCCTCCTTTTGTAGAATCTGCAAGTGTTTATTTGGAGCGCTTTGTCGCTTATGCTGGAAAACGAAATATCTTCACATAAAAATTAGACAGAAGAATTCTCAGAAACTTCTTTGTGATGAGTGCATTCTACTCACAGACTTGAACATTCCTCTTGATAGAGCAGTTTGGAAACACTCCTTTTGTAGAATCTGCAAGTGTTTATTTTGATCGCTTTGACGTCTGCTGGAAAAGGAAATATCTTCACCTAAAAACTACACAGAAGCATTCTCAGAAACTTCTGTGGATGAGTGCATTCTACTCACAGACTTGAACATTCCTCTTGAGAGAGCAGTTTGGAAACACTCCTTTTGTAGTATCTGCAAGTGTCTATTTGGATCGCTTTGACGCCTATGCTGGAAAAGGAAATATCTTCACCTAAAAACTACACAGAAGCATTCTCAGAAACTTCTTTGTGATGAGTGCATTCAACTCACAGACTTGGGCCTTTCTTTTTAAAGAGCAGTTTTGAACCACTCTTTTTGTAGAATCTGCAAGTGGATATTTGGAGTGCTTTAAGGCCTATTCTGGGAAAAGAAATATCTTCACCTAAAAACTAGACAGAAGCATTCTCACAAACTTCTGTGGGATTAGTGCATTCAACTCACCGACTTGAACATTCCTTTTGATAGAGCAGTTTGGAAACACTCCTTTTGTGGAATCTGCAAGTGTTTATTTCGAGCGCTTTGATGCCTATGCTGGAAAAGGAAATATCTTCACATAAAAACTAGACAGAAGAATTCTCAGAAACTTCTTTGTGATGACTTCATTCTACTCACAGAGTTGAAGCCACTTTTTGGTGGAAGAGTTTTCAAGCTCTCTTTCTCTAGAATCTGCAAGTGCATATTTGGAGCGCTCCGAGGCCTACGCTGGGAAATGAAATATCTTCACCTAAAAACTACACAGAAGCATTCTCAGAAACTTCTGTTTGATGAGTGCATTCAACTCACAGACTTGAACGTTTCTTTTGATAGGACAGTTTTGAAACACTCCTTTCGTAGAATCTGCAAGTGTTTATTTCGAGCGCTTTGATGGCTATGCTGGAAAAGGAAATATCTTCACATAAAAACTAGACAGAAGCATTCTCAGAAACTTCTTTGTGATGAGTGAATTCTACTCACAGACTTGAACATTCCTCTTGATAGAGCAGTTTGGAAACACTCCTTTTGTAGAATCTGCAAGTGTTTATTTGGATCGCTTTGACGTCTACTGGAAAAGGAAATATCTTCACCTAAAAACTACACAGAAGCATTCTCAGAAACTTCTGTGTGATTAGTGCATTCAACTCACAGACTTGAACATTCCTTTTGATAGAGCAGTTTGGAAACACTACTTTTGTACAATCTGCAAGTGTTTATTTCGAGGGCTTTGACGCCTATGCTGGAAAAGGAAATATCTTCACATAAAAACTAGACAAAAGAATTCTCAGAAACTTCTTTGCGATGAGTGCATTCTACTCACAGAGTTGAAGCCTCTTTTTGGTGGAAGAGTTTTCAAGCTCTCTTTATGTAGAATCTGCAAGTGCATATTTGGAGCGCTCCGAGGCCTATGCTGGGAAATGAAATATCTTCACCTAAAAACTACACAGAAGCATTCTCAGAAACTTCTGTCTGATTAGTGCATTCAACTCACAGACTTGAACATTCCCTCTGAAAGAGCAGTTTGGAAACACTCCTTTTGTAGAATCTGCAAGCGTTTATTTGGAGCGCTTTGGCGCCTCTGCTGGAAAAGGAAATATCTTCCCATAAAAACTAGCCAGAAACATTCTCTGAAACTTCTTTGTGATGAGTGCATTCTACTCACAGACTTGAACATTCCTCTTGAGAGGGCAGTTTGGAAACACTCCCTTTCTAGTATCTGCAAGTGCCTATTTGGATCGCTTTGACGCCTATGCTGGAAAAGGAAATATCTTCACCTAAAAACTACACAGAAGCATTCTCAGAAACTTCTGTGTGATGATTGCATTCAACTCACAGACTTGAATGTTTCTATTGATAGGACAGTTTTGAAACACTCCTTATGTAGAATCTGCAAGTGTTTATTTCGAGCGCCTTGAGGCCTATGCTGGAAAAGGAATTATGTTCACATAACAACTACACAGAAGCATTCTCAGAAACTTCTTTCTGATGAGTGCATTCAACTCACAGATTTGGTCCTTTCTTTTGAAAGAGCAGTTTTGAAACACTCTTTTTGTAGAATCTGCAAGTGGATATTTGGAGCGCTTTAAGGCCTATTCTGGGAAAAGAAATATCTTCACCTAAAAACTAGACAGAAGCATTCTCACAAACTTCTGTGTGATTACTGCATTCAACTCACAGACTTGAACATTCCTTTTGATAGAGCAGTTTGGAAACACTCCTTTTGTAGAATCTGCAAGTGTTTATTTCGAGGTCTTTGACGCCCATGCTGGAAAAGGAAATAACTTCACATAAAAACTAGACAAAAGAATTCTCAGAAACTTCTTTGTGATGAGTGCATTCTACTCACAGAGTTGAAGCCTCTTTTTGGTGGAATAGTTTTCAAGCTCTCTTTTTGTAGAATATGCAAGTGCATATTTGGAGCGCTCCGAGGCCTATGCTGGGAAATGAAATATCTTCACCTAAACCTACACAGAAGCATTCTCAGAAACTTCTCTGTGATGAGTGCATTCAACTCACAGACTTGAACGTTTCTTTTGATAGGACAGTTTTGAAACTCTCCTTTCGTAGAATCTGCAAGTGTTTATTTCGAGCGCTTTGGGGCCTATGCTGGAAAAGGAAATAGCTTCACATAACAACTACACAGAAGCATTCTCAGAAACTTCTTAGTGATGAGTGCACTCAACTCACAGACTTGAGACTTCTTTTTGAAAGAGCAGTTTTGAAACACTTTTTTTGTAGAGTCTTCAAGTGGATATTTGGAGGGCTTTGAGGCCTATGCTGGGAAAAGAAATATCTTCACCTAAAAACTACACAGAAGCATTCTCAGAAACCTCTGTGTGATGAGTGCATTCAACTCACAGACTTGAGCCTTTCTTTTGAAAGAGCAGTTTTGAAACACTCTTTTTGTAGAATCTGCAAGTGGATATTTGGAGCACTTTAAGGCCTTTTCTGGAAAAAGAAATGTCTTCACCTAAAAACTACACAGAAGCATTCTCAGAAACTTCTGTGTGATGAGTGCATTCAACTCACAGACTTGAACATTCCTTTTGATAGAGCAGTATGGAAACACTCCTTTTGTAGATTCTGCAAGTGTTTATTTCGAGCGATTTGACGCCTATGCTGGAAAAGGAAATATCTTCACATAAAAACTAGACAGAAGAATTCTCAGAAACTTCTTTGTGATGACTTCATTCTACTCACAGTGTTGAAGCCTCTTTTTGGTGGAAGAGTTTTCAAGCTCTCTTTTTGGAGAATCTGCAAGTGCATATTTGCAGCGCTCCGAGGCCTATGCTGGGAAATGAAATATCTTCACCTAAAAACTACACAGAAGCATTCTCAGAAACTTCTGTGTGATGAGTGCATTCAACTCACAGACTTGAATGTTTCTTTTGATAGGACAGTTTTGAAACACTCCTTTTGTAGAATCTGCAAGTGTTTATTTCGAGCGCTTTGAGGCCTATGCTGGAAAAGGAAGTATCTTCACATAACAACTACACAGAAGCCTTCCCAGAAACTTCTTTTTGATGAGTGCATTCAACTCACAGACTTGAGCCTTCCTTTTGAAAGAGCAGTCTTGAAACACTCTTTTTGTAGAGTCTGCAAGTAGATATTTGGAGGGCTTTGAGGCCTTTTCTGGAAAAAGAAATATCTTCACCTAAAAATTAGACAGAAGAATTCTCACAAACTTCTGTGTGATTAGTGCATTCAAATCACAGACTTGAACATTCCTTTTGATAGAGCAGTTGGGAAACACTTCTTTTGTAGAATCTGAAAGTGTTTATTTGGAGCGGTTTTGTGCCCATGCTGGAAAAGGAAATATCTTCACATAAAAACTAGACAGAAGCATTCTCAGAACCTTCTTTGTGATGAGTGCATTCTACTCACAGACTTGAACATTCCTCTTGAGAGAGCAGTTCGGAAACACTCCTTTTGTAGAATCTGCCAGTGTTTATTTTGATCGCTTTGACGCCTATGCTGGAAAAGGAAATATCTTCACCTAAAAACTACACAGAATCATTCTCAGAAACTTCTGTGTCATGGGTGCATTCAACTCACAGACTTTAACGTTTCTTTGATAGGACAGTTTTGAAACACTCCTTTTGTAGAATCTGCAAGTGTTTATTTAGAACGCTTTGAGGCCTATGCTTGAAAAGGAAGTATCTTCACATAACAACTACACAGAAGCATTCTCGGAAACTTCTTTGTGATGAGTGCATTCAACTCACAGACTTGGGCCTTCCTTTTGAAAGAGCAGTTTTGAAACACTCTTTTTGTAGAGTCTGCAAGTGGATATTTGGAGGGCTTTGAGGCCTATGCTGGGAAAAGAAATATCTTCACCTAAAAACTAGACAGAAGCATTCTCACAAACATCTGTGTGATTAGTGCATTCAACTCACAGACTTGAACATTCCCTCTGATAGGGCAGTTTGAAAACACTCCTTTTGTAGAATCTGGAAGTGTTTATTTGGAGCGCTTTGGCGCCTATGCTGGAAAAGGAAATATCTTCACATAAAAACTAGCCAGAAACAGTCTCAGAAACTTCTTTGTGATGAGTGCATTCTACTCACAGACTTGAACATTCCTCTTGAGAGAGCAGTTAGGAAACACTCCTTTTGTAGTGTCTGCAAGTGTCTATTTGGATCGCGTTGACGCCTATGCTGGAAAAGGATATATCTTCACCTAAAAACTACACAGAAGCATTCTCAGAAACTTCTGTGTGATGAGTGCATTCAACTCACAGACTTGAACGTTTCTATTGAAAGGAGAGTTTTGAAACACTCCTTTCGTAGAATCTGCAAGTGTTTATTTCGAGCGCTTTGAGGCGTATGCTGGAAAAGGAAGTATCTTCACATAACAACTACACAAAAGCATTCTCAGAAACTTCTTTGGAATGAGTGCATTCAACTCACAGACTTGAGCCTTTCTTTTGAAAGAGCAGTTTTGAAACACTCTTTTTGTAGTGTCGGCAAGTGGATATTTGGAGAGCTTTGAGGCCTATGCTGGGAAAAGGAATATCTTCACCTAAAAACTAGACAGAAGCATTCTCACAAACAACTGTGTGATTAGTGCATTCAACACACAGACTTGAACATTCCCTCTGATAGGGCAGTTTGGAAACACTCCTTTTGTAGAATCTGCAATTGTTTATTTGGAGCGCTTTGGCGCCTATGCTGGAAAAGGAAATATCTTCACATAAAAACTAGCCAGAAACATTCTCAGAAACTTCTTTGTGATGAGTGCATTCTACTCACAGACTTGAACATTCCTCTTGAGAGAGCAGTTTGGAAACACTCCTTTTGTAGTATCTGCAAGTGTCTATTTGGATCGCTTTGATGCCTATGCTGGAAAAGGAAATATCTTCACCTAAAAACTACACAGAAGCATTCTCGGAAACTTCTGTGTGATGAGTGCATTCAACTCATAGACTTGAACGTTTCTATTGATACGACAGTTTTGAAACACTCCTTTTGTTGAATCTGTAAGTGTTTATTTCGAGCGCTTTGTGGCCTGTGCTGGAAAAGGAAGTATCTTCACATAACAACTACACAGAAGCATTCTCAGAAACTTCTTTGTGATGAGTGCATTCAACTCACAGACTTGGGCCTTTCTTTTGAAAGAGCAGTTTTGAAACACTCATTTTGTAGAATCTGCAAGTTCATATTTGGAGCGCTTTAAGGCCTATTCTGGGAAAAGAAATATCTTCAACTACAAACTAGACAGAAGCATTCTCACAAACTTCTGTGTGATTAGTGCATTCAACTCACAGACCTGAACATTCCTTTTAATAGAGCAGTTTGGAAACACTCCTTTTGTAGAATCTGCAAGTGTTTATTTCGAGCGCTTTGAAGCCTTTGCTGGAAAAGGAAATATCTTCACATAAAAACTAGACAGAAGAATTCTCAGAAACTTCTTTGTGATGACTTCATTCTACTCACAGAGTTGAAGCCTCTTTTTGATGGAAGAGTTTTCAAGCTCTCTTTTTCTAGAATCTGCAAGTGCATATTTGGAGCGCTCCGAGGCCTATGCTGGGAAATGAAATATCTTCACCAGAAAACTACACAGAAGCATTCTCAGAAACTTCTGTGTGATGAGTGCATTCAACTCACAGACTTTAACGTTTCTTTTGATAGGACAGTTTTGAAACACTCCTTTCGTAGAATCTGCAAGTGTTTATTTCGAGCGCTTTGAGGCCTATGCTGGAAAAGGAAGTATCTTCACATAACAACTACACAGAAGCATTCTGAGAAACTTCTTTGTGATGAGTGCATTCAACTCACAGACTTGAGCCTTCCTTTTGAAAGAGCAGTTTTGAAACACACTTTTTGTAGAGTCTGCAAGTGGATATTTGGAGGGCTATGAGGCCTATGCTGGGAAAAGAAATATCTTCACCTAAAAACTAGACAGAAGCATTCTCACAAACTTCTGTCCGAATAGTGCATTCAACTCACAGACTTGAACATTCCCTCTAAAAGAGCAGTTTGGAAACACTCCTTTTGTAGAATCTGCAAGTGTTTATTTGGAGTGCTTTGGCGCCTATGCTGGAAAAGGAAATATCTTCACATAAAAACTAGCCAGAAACATTCTCAGAAACTTCTTTGTGATGAGTGCATTCTACTCACAGACTTGAACATTCCTCTTGAGAGAGCAGTTTGGAAACACTCCTTTTGTAGTATCTCCAAGTGTCTATTTGGATCGCTTTGACGCCTATGCTGGAAAAGGAAATATCTTCACCTAAAAACTACACAGAAGCATTCTCAGAAACTTCTGTGTGATGAGTGCATTCAACTCATCGACTTGAATGTTACTTTTGATAGGACAGTTTTGAAACACTCCTTTCGTAGAATCTGCAAGTGTTTATTTCGAGCACTTTGAGGCCTATGCTGGAAAAGGAACTATCTTCATATAACAACTACACAGAAGCATTCTCAGAAACTTCTTTGTGATGAGTGCATTCAACTCACAGACTTGAGCCTTCCTTTTGAAAGAGCAGTTTTGAAACAATCTTTTTGTAGAGTCTGCAAGTGGATATTTGGAGGGCTTTGAGGCCTATGCTGGGAAAAGAAATATCTTCACCTAAAAACTAGACAGAAGCATTCTCACAAACATCTGTGTGATTAGTGCATTCAACTCACAGACTTGAACATTCCCTCTGAAAGAGCAGTTTGGAAACACTCCTTTTGTAGAATCTGCAAGTGTTTACTTGGAACGCTTTGAAGCTTTTGCGGGAAAAGGAAATATCTTCACCTAAAAATTAGACAGAAGAATTCTCAGAAACTTCTTTGTGATGAGTGCATTCTACTCACAGACTTGAACATTCCTCTTGAGAGAGCAGTTTGGAAACACTCCTTTTGTAGAATCTGCAAGTGTTTATTTGGATCGCATTGACGTCTATGTTGGAAAAGGAAATATCTTCACCTAAAAACTACACCGAAGCATTCTCAGAAACTTCTGTGTGATGAGTACATTCAACTCACCGACTTGAACGTTTCTTTTGATAGGACAGTTTTGAAACACTCCTTTCGTAGAATCTGCAAGTGTTTATTTCGAGCGCTTTGAGGCCTATGCTGAAAAGGAACTATCTTCACATTACAACTACACAGAAGCATTCTCAGAAACTTCTTTGTGATGAGTGCATTCAACTCACAGACTTGAGCCTTCCTTTTGAAAGAGCAGTTTTGAAACACTCTTTTTCTAGAGGCTGCAAGTGGATATTTGGAGGGCTTTGAGGCCTATGCTGGGAAAAGAAATATCTTCACCTAAAAACTAGGCAGAAGCATTCTCACAAACTTCTGTCTGAATAGTGCATTCAACTCACAGGCTTCAACATTCCCTCTGAAAGAGCAGTTTGGAAACACTCCTTTTGTAGAATCTGCAAGTGTTTACTTGGAACGCTATGACGCTTATGCTGGAAAACGAAATATGTTCACATAAAAATTAGACAGAAGAATTCTCAGAAACTTCTTTGTGATGAGTGCATTCCACTCACAGACTTGAACATTCCTCTTGATAGAGCAGTTTGGAAACACTCCTTTTGTAGAATCTGCAAGTGTTTATTTGGATCGTTTTGACGTCTATGATGGAAAAGGAAATATCTTCACCTAAAAACTACACAGAAGCATTCTCAGAAACTTCTGTGTGATGAGTGCATTCAACTCACAGACTTGAACGTTTCTTTTGATCGGACAGTTTTGAAACACTCCTTTTGTAGAATCTGTAAGTGTTTATTTCGAGCGCTTTGAGGCCTATGCTGGAAAAGGAAGTATCTTCACATAACAACCACACAGAAGCATTCTCAGAAACTTCTTTGTGATGAGTGCATTCAACTCACAGACTTGAGCCTTTCTTTTGAAAGAGCAGTTTTGAAACACTCTTTTTGTAGAATCTGCAAGTGGATATTTGGAGCACTTTAAGGCCTTTTCTGGAAAAAGAAATAACTTCACCAAAAACTAGACAAAAGCATTCTCACAAACATCTGTGTGATTAGTGCATTCACCTCACAGAGTTGAACATTCCCTCTGATAGGGCAGTTTGGAAGCACTCCTTTTGTAGAATCTGCAAGAATTTATTTGGAGCTCTTTGACGCCTATGCTGGAAAAGGAAATATCTTCACATAAAAACTAGCCAGAAGCATTCTCACAAACATCTGTGTGATTAGTGCATTCAACTCACAGACTTGAACATTCCCTCTGATAGAGCAGTTTTGAAACACTCCTTTTGTAGAAACTGCAAGTGTTTCTTTGGAGCGCTTTGACGCCTATGATGGAAAAGGAAATATCTTCACATAAAAACTAGACAGAAGCATTCTCAGAAACTTCTGTCTGATTAGTGCATTCAACTCACAGACTTGAACATTCCCTCTGAAAGAGCAGTTTGGATACACTCCTTTTGTAGAATCTGCAAGTGTTTACTTGGAACGCTTTGACGCTTTTGCGGGAAAAGGAAATACCTTCACAAAAAAATTAGACAGAAGAATTCTCAGAAACTTCTTTGTGATGAGTGCATTCTACTCACAGTCTTGAACATTCCTCTTGATAGAGCAGTTTGGAAACACTCCTTTTGTAGAATCTGCAAGTGTTTATTTGGATCGCTTTGACGTCTATGCTGGAAAAGGAAATATCTTCACCTAAAAACTACACAGAAGCATTCTCAGAAACTTCTGTGTGATGAGTGCATTCAACTCACAGACTTGAACATTCCTTTTGATAGAGCAGTATGGAAACACTCCTTTTGTAGATTCTGCAAGTGTTTATTTCGAGCGATTTGACGCCTATGCTGGAAAAGGAAATATCTTCACATAAAAACTAGACAGAAGAATTCTCAGAAACTTCTTTGTGATGACTTCATTCTACTCACAGTGTTGAAGCCTCTTTTTGGTGGAAGAGTTTTCAAGCTCTCTTTTTGGAGAATCTGCAAGTGCATATTTGCAGCGCTCCGAGGCCTATGCTGGGAAATGAAATATCTTCACCTAAAAACTACACAGAAGCATTCTCAGAAACTTCTGTGTGATGAGTGCATTCAACTCACAGACTTGAATGTTTCTTTTGATAGGACAGTTTTGAAACACTCCTTTTGTAGAATCTGCAAGTGTTTATTTCGAGCGCTTTGAGGCCTATGCTGGAAAAGGAAGTATCTTCACATAACAACTACACAGAAGCCTTCCCAGAAACTTCTTTTTGATGAGTGCATTCAACTCACAGACTTGAGCCTTCCTTTTGAAAGAGCAGTCTTGAAACACTCTTTTTGTAGAGTCTGCAAGTAGATATTTGGAGGGCTTTGAGGCCTTTTCTGGAAAAAGAAATATCTTCACCTAAAAATTAGACAGAAGAATTCTCACAAACTTCTGTGTGATTAGTGCATTCAAATCACAGACTTGAACATTCCTTTTGATAGAGCAGTTGGGAAACACTTCTTTTGTAGAATCTGAAAGTGTTTATTTGGAGCGGTTTTGTGCCCATGCTGGAAAAGGAAATATCTTCACATAAAAACTAGACAGAAGCATTCTCAGAACCTTCTTTGTGATGAGTGCATTCTACTCACAGACTTGAACATTCCTCTTGAGAGAGCAGTTCGGAAACACTCCTTTTGTAGAATCTGCCAGTGTTTATTTTGATCGCTTTGACGCCTATGCTGGAAAAGGAAATATCTTCACCTAAAAACTACACAGAATCATTCTCAGAAACTTCTGTGTCATGGGTGCATTCAACTCACAGACTTTAACGTTTCTTTGATAGGACAGTTTTGAAACACTCCTTTTGTAGAATCTGCAAGTGTTTATTTAGAACGCTTTGAGGCCTATGCTTGAAAAGGAAGTATCTTCACATAACAACTACACAGAAGCATTCTCGGAAACTTCTTTGTGATGAGTGCATTCAACTCACAGACTTGGGCCTTCCTTTTGAAAGAGCAGTTTTGAAACACTCTTTTTGTAGAGTCTGCAAGTGGATATTTGGAGGGCTTTGAGGCCTATGCTGGGAAAAGAAATATCTTCACCTAAAAACTAGACAGAAGCATTCTCACAAACATCTGTGTGATTAGTGCATTCAACTCACAGACTTGAACATTCCCTCTGATAGGGCAGTTTGAAAACACTCCTTTTGTAGAATCTGGAAGTGTTTATTTGGAGCGCTTTGGCGCCTATGCTGGAAAAGGAAATATCTTCACATAAAAACTAGCCAGAAACAGTCTCAGAAACTTCTTTGTGATGAGTGCATTCTACTCACAGACTTGAACATTCCTCTTGAGAGAGCAGTTAGGAAACACTCCTTTTGTAGTGTCTGCAAGTGTCTATTTGGATCGCGTTGACGCCTATGCTGGAAAAGGATATATCTTCACCTAAAAACTACACAGAAGCATTCTCAGAAACTTCTGTGTGATGAGTGCATTCAACTCACAGACTTGAACGTTTCTATTGAAAGGAGAGTTTTGAAACACTCCTTTCGTAGAATCTGCAAGTGTTTCTTTCGAGCGCTTTGAGGCGTATGCTGGAAAAGGAAGTATCTTCACATAACAACTACACAAAAGCATTCTCAGAAACTTCTTTGGAATGAGTGCATTCAACTCACAGACTTGAGCCTTTCTTTTGAAAGAGCAGTTTTGAAACACTCTTTTTGTAGTGTCGGCAAGTGGATATTTGGAGAGCTTTGAGGCCTATGCTGGGAAAAGGAATATCTTCACCTAAAAACTAGACAGAAGCATTCTCACAAACAACTGTGTGATTAGTGCATTCAACACACAGACTTGAACATTCCCTCTGATAGGGCAGTTTGGAAACACTCCTTTTGTAGAATCTGCAATTGTTTATTTGGAGCGCTTTGGCGCCTATGCTGGAAAAGGAAATATCTTCACATAAAAACTAGCCAGAAACATTCTCAGAAACTTCTTTGTGATGAGTGCATTCTACTCACAGACTTGAACATTCCTCTTGAGAGAGCAGTTTGGAAACACTCCTTTTGTAGTATCTGCAAGTGTCTATTTGGATCGCTTTGATGCCTATGCTGGAAAAGGAAATATCTTCACCTAAAAACTACACAGAAGCATTCTCGGAAACTTCTGTGTGATGAGTGCATTCAACTCATAGACTTGAACGTTTCTATTGATACGACAGTTTTGAAACACTCCTTTTGTTGAATCTGTAAGTGTTTATTTCGAGCGCTTTGTGGCCTGTGCTGGAAAAGGAAGTATCTTCACATAACAACTACACAGAAGCATTCTCAGAAACTTCTTTGTGATGAGTGCATTCAACTCACAGACTTGGGCCTTTCTTTTGAAAGAGCAGTTTTGAAACACTCATTTTGTAGAATCTGCAAGTTCATATTTGGAGCGCTTTAAGGCCTATTCTGGGAAAAGAAATATCTTCAACTACAAACTAGACAGAAGCATTCTCACAAACTTCTGTGTGATTAGTGCATTCAACTCACAGACCTGAACATTCCTTTTAATAGAGCAGTTTGGAAACACTCCTTTTGTAGAATCTGCAAGTGTTTATTTCGAGCGCTTTGAAGCCTTTGCTGGAAAAGGAAATATCTTCACATAAAAACTAGACAGAAGAATTCTCAGAAACTTCTTTGTGATGACTTCATTCTACTCACAGAGTTGAAGCCTCTTTTTGATGGAAGAGTTTTCAAGCTCTCTTTTTCTAGAATCTGCAAGTGCATATTTGGAGCGCTCCGAGGCCTATGCTGGGAAATGAAATATCTTCACCAGAAAACTACACAGAAGCATTCTCAGAAACTTCTGTGTGATGAGTGCATTCAACTCACAGACTTTAACGTTTCTTTTGATAGGACAGTTTTGAAACACTCCTTTCGTAGAATCTGCAAGTGTTTATTTCGAGCGCTTTGAGGCCTATGCTGGAAAAGGAAGTATCTTCACATAACAACTACACAGAAGCATTCTGAGAAACTTCTTTGTGATGAGTGCATTCAACTCACAGACTTGAGCCTTCCTTTTGAAAGAGCAGTTTTGAAACACACTTTTTGTAGAGTCTGCAAGTGGATATTTGGAGGGCTATGAGGCCTATGCTGGGAAAAGAAATATCTTCACCTAAAAACTAGACAGAAGCATTCTCACAAACTTCTGTCCGAATAGTGCATTCAACTCACAGACTTGAACATTCCCTCTAAAAGAGCAGTTTGGAAACACTCCTTTTGTAGAATCTGCAAGTGTTTATTTGGAGTGCTTTGGCGCCTATGCTGGAAAAGGAAATATCTTCACATAAAAACTAGCCAGAAACATTCTCAGAAACTTCTTTGTGATGAGTGCATTCTACTCACAGACTTGAACATTCCTCTTGAGAGAGCAGTTTGGAAACACTCCTTTTGTAGTATCTCCAAGTGTCTATTTGGATCGCTTTGACGCCTATGCTGGAAAAGGAAATATCTTCACCTAAAAACTACACAGAAGCATTCTCAGAAACTTCTGTGTGATGAGTGCATTCAACTCATCGACTTGAATGTTACTTTTGATAGGACAGTTTTGAAACACTCCTTTCGTAGAATCTGCAAGTGTTTATTTCGAGCACTTTGAGGCCTATGCTGGAAAAGGAACTATCTTCATATAACAACTACACAGAAGCATTCTCAGAAACTTCTTTGTGATGAGTGCATTCAACTCACAGACTTGAGCCTTCCTTTTGAAAGAGCAGTTTTGAAACAATCTTTTTGTAGAGTCTGCAAGTGGATATTTGGAGGGCTTTGAGGCCTATGCTGGGAAAAGAAATATCTTCACCTAAAAACTAGACAGAAGCATTCTCACAAACATCTGTGTGATTAGTGCATTCAACTCACAGACTTGAACATTCCCTCTGAAAGAGCAGTTTGGAAACACTCCTTTTGTAGAATCTGCAAGTGTTTACTTGGAACGCTTTGAAGCTTTTGCGGGAAAAGGAAATATCTTCACCTAAAAATTAGACAGAAGAATTCTCAGAAACTTCTTTGTGATGAGTGCATTCTACTCACAGACTTGAACATTCCTCTTGAGAGAGCAGTTTGGAAACACTCCTTTTGTAGAATCTGCAAGTGTTTATTTGGATCGCATTGACGTCTATGTTGGAAAAGGAAATATCTTCACCTAAAAACTACACCGAAGCATTCTCAGAAACTTCTGTGTGATGAGTACATTCAACTCACCGACTTGAACGTTTCTTTTGATAGGACAGTTTTGAAACACTCCTTTCGTAGAATCTGCAAGTGTTTATTTCGAGCGCTTTGAGGCCTATGCTGAAAAGGAACTATCTTCACATTACAACTACACAGAAGCATTCTCAGAAACTTCTTTGTGATGAGTGCATTCAACTCACAGACTTGAGCCTTCCTTTTGAAAGAGCAGTTTTGAAACACTCTTTTTCTAGAGGCTGCAAGTGGATATTTGGAGGGCTTTGAGGCCTATGCTGGGAAAAGAAATATCTTCACCTAAAAACTAGGCAGAAGCATTCTCACAAACTTCTGTCTGAATAGTGCATTCAACTCACAGGCTTCAACATTCCCTCTGAAAGAGCAGTTTGGAAACACTCCTTTTGTAGAATCTGCAAGTGTTTACTTGGAACGCTATGACGCTTATGCTGGAAAACGAAATATGTTCACATAAAAATTAGACAGAAGAATTCTCAGAAACTTCTTTGTGATGAGTGCATTCCACTCACAGACTTGAACATTCCTCTTGATAGAGCAGTTTGGAAACACTCCTTTTGTAGAATCTGCAAGTGTTTATTTGGATCGTTTTGACGTCTATGATGGAAAAGGAAATATCTTCACCTAAAAACTACACAGAAGCATTCTCAGAAACTTCTGTGTGATGAGTGCATTCAACTCACAGACTTGAACGTTTCTTTTGATCGGACAGTTTTGAAACACTCCTTTTGTAGAATCTGTAAGTGTTTATTTCGAGCGCTTTGAGGCCTATGCTGGAAAAGGAAGTATCTTCACATAACAACCACACAGAAGCATTCTCAGAAACTTCTTTGTGATGAGTGCATTCAACTCACAGACTTGAGCCTTTCTTTTGAAAGAGCAGTTTTGAAACACTCTTTTTGTAGAATCTGCAAGTGGATATTTGGAGCACTTTAAGGCCTTTTCTGGAAAAAGAAATAACTTCACCAAAAACTAGACAAAAGCATTCTCACAAACATCTGTGTGATTAGTGCATTCACCTCACAGAGTTGAACATTCCCTCTGATAGGGCAGTTTGGAAGCACTCCTTTTGTAGAATCTGCAAGAATTTATTTGGAGCTCTTTGACGCCTATGCTGGAAAAGGAAATATCTTCACATAAAAACTAGCCAGAAGCATTCTCACAAACATCTGTGTGATTAGTGCATTCAACTCACAGACTTGAACATTCCCTCTGATAGAGCAGTTTTGAAACACTCCTTTTGTAGAAACTGCAAGTGTTTCTTTGGAGCGCTTTGACGCCTATGATGGAAAAGGAAATATCTTCACATAAAAACTAGACAGAAGCATTCTCAGAAACTTCTGTCTGATTAGTGCATTCAACTCACAGACTTGAACATTCCCTCTGAAAGAGCAGTTTGGATACACTCCTTTTGTAGAATCTGCAAGTGTTTACTTGGAACGCTTTGACGCTTTTGCGGGAAAAGGAAATACCTTCACAAAAAAATTAGACAGAAGAATTCTCAGAAACTTCTTTGTGATGAGTGCATTCTACTCACAGTCTTGAACATTCCTCTTGATAGAGCAGTTTGGAAACACTCCTTTTGTAGAATCTGCAAGTGTTTATTTGGATCGCTTTGACGTCTATGCTGGAAAAGGAAATATCTTCACCTAAAAACTACACAGAAGCATTCTCAGAAACTTCTGTGTGATGAGTGCATTCAACTCACAGACTTGAACGTTTCTTTTGATAGGACAGTTTTGAAACACTCCTTTTGTAGAATCTGCAAGTGTTTATTTCGAGCGTTTTGAGGCGTATGCTGGAAAAGGAAATATCTTCATATAACAACTAAACAGAAGCATTCTCAGAAACTTCTTTGTGATGAGTGCATTCAACTCACAGACTGGAGCCTTCCTCTTGAAAGAGCAGTTTTGAAACAATCTTTTTGTAGAGTCTGCAAGTGGATATTTTGAGGGCTTTGAGGCCTATGTTGGGGAAAGATATATCTTCACCTAAAAACTAGACAGAAGCATTCTCAGAAACTTCTGTCTGATTAGTGCATTCAACTCACCGACTTCATCATTCCCTCTGATAGGGCAGTTTGGAAACACTCCTTTTGTAGAATCTGCAAATGTTTATTTGGAGCGCTTTGGCGCCTATGCTGGAAAAGGAAATATCTTCACATAAAAACTAGCCAGAAACATTCTCTGAAACTTCTTTGTGATGAGTGCATTCTACTAACAGACTTGAACATTCCTCTTGAGAGAGCAGTTTGGAAACACTCCTTTTGTAGTATCTGGAAGTGCCTATTTGGATCGCTTTGACGCCTATGCTGGAAAAGGAAATATCTTCACCTAAAAACTACACAGAAGAATTCTCAGAAACTTCTGTGTGATGAGTGCATTCAACTCACAGACTTGAACGTTTCTATTGATAGGACAGTTTTGAAACACTCCTTTTGTAGAATCTGCAAGTGTTTATTTCGAGCGCTTTGAGGCCTATGCTGGAAAAGGAAGTATCTTCACATAACAACAACACAGAAGCATTCTCAGAAACTTCTTTGTGATGAGTGCATTCAACTCACAGATTTGGGCCTTTCTTTTGAAAGAGAAGTTTTGAAACACTCTTTTTGTAGAATCTGCAAGTGGATATTTGGAGCGCTTTAAGGCCTATTCTGGGAAAAGAAATATCTTCACCTAAAAACTAGACAGAAGCATTCTCGCAACCTCCTGTGTGATTAGTGCATTCAACTCACAGACTTGAACATTCCTTTTGATAGAGCAGTTTGGAAACACTCCTTTTGTAGAATCTGGAAGTGTTTATTTGGAGCGCTTTGACGAATATGCTGGAAAAGGAAATATCTTCACATAAAAACTAGACGGAATCATTCTCAGAAACATCTGTGTGATTAATGCATTCAACTCACAGACTTGAACATTCCTTCTGATAGGGCAGTTTGGAAACACTCCTTTTGTAGAATCTGCAAGTGTTTATTAAGAGCGCTTTGGCGCCTATGCTGGAAAAGGAAATATCTTCACATAAAAACTAGCCAGAAACATTCTCAGAAACTTCTTTGTGATGAGTGCATTCTACTCACAGACTTGAACATTCCTCTTGAGAGAGCAGTTTGGAAACACTCCTTTTGTAGTGTCTGCAAGTGTCTATTTGGATCGCTTTGACGCCTATGCTGGAAAAGGAAATATCTTCACCTAAAAACTACACAGAAACATTCTCAGAAACCTCTGTGTGATGAGTGCATTCAACTCACAGACTTGAACGTTTCTATTCATAGGACAGTTTTGAAACACTCCTTTTGTACAATCTGCAAGTGTTTATTTCGAGCGCTTTGAGGCCTATGCTGGAAAAGGAAGTATCTTCACATAACAACTACACAGAAGCATTCTCAGAAACTTCTTTGTGATGAGTGCATTCAACTCACAGACTTGGGACTTTCTTTTGAAAGAGCAGTTTTGAAACACTCTTTTTGTAGAATCTGCAAGTTGATATTTGGAGGGCTTTAAGGCCTATTCTGGGAAAAGAAATATCGTCACCTAAAAACTAGACAGAAGCATTCTCACAAACTTCTGTGTGATTAGTGCATTCAACTCACAGACTTGAACATTCCTTTTGATAGAGCAGTTTGGAAACACTCCTTTTGTAGTATCTGCAAGTGTTTATTTCGAGCGAATTGACGCCTGTGCTGGAAAAGGAAATATCTTCACATAAAAACTAGACAGAAGAATTCTCAGAAGCATCTTTGTGATGAGTTCATTCTACTCACAGAGTTGAAGCCTCTTTTTGGTGGAAGAGTTTTCAAGCTCTCTTTTTGTAGAATCTGCAGGTGCATATTTGGAGCGCTCCGAGGCCTATGCTGGGAAATGAAATATCTTCACCTAGAAACTACACAGAAGCATTCTCAGAAACTTCTGTGTGATGAGTGCATTCAACTCACAGACTTGATCCTTCCTTTTGAAAGAGCAGTTTTGAAACACTCTTTTTGTAGAGTCTGCAAGTGGATATTTGGAGGGCTTTGAGGCCTATTCTGGGAAAAGAAGTATCTTCACCTAAAAACTAGACAGAAGCATTCTCATAAACTTCTGTCTGATTAGTACATTCAACTCACAGACTTGAACATTCCCTCTGAAAGAGCAGTTTGGAAACACTCCTTTTGTAGAATCTGCAAGTGTTTACTTGGAACGCTTTGACGATTATGCTGGAAAAGGAAATATCCTCACATAAAAATTAGACAGAAGAATTCTCAGAAACTTCTTTGTGATGAGTGCATTCTACTCACAGACTTGAACATTCCTCTTGATAGAGCAATAGGGAAACACTCCTTTTGTAGAATCTGCAAGTGTTTATTTGGATCGCTTTGACGTCTACGCTGGAAAAGGAAATATCTTCACCTAAAAACTACACAGAAGCATTCCCAGAAACTTCTGTGTGATGAGTGCATTCAACTCACAGACTTGAACGTTTCTTTTGATAGGACAGTTTTGAAACACGCCTTTTGTAGAATCTGCAAGTGTTTATTTCGAGCGCTTTGAGGCCTATGCTGGAAAAGGAAGTATCTTCACATAACAACTACACAGAAGCATTCTCAGAAGCTTCTTTGTGATGAGTGCATTCCACTCACAGACTTGAGCCTTTCTTCTGAAAGAGCAGTTTTGAAACACTCTTTTTGTAGTATCTGCAAGTGGATATTTGGAGCACTTTAAGGCCTTTTCTGGAAAAAGAAATATCTTCACCTAAAAACTAGACAGAAGAATTCTCACACACTTCTGTGTGATTAATGCATTCAACTCACAGACTTGAACATTCCTTTTGATAGAGCAGTTTGGAAACACTCCTTTGGTAGAATCTGCAAGTGTTTATTTGGAGCGTTTTGACGCCTATGCTAGAAAAGGAAATATCTTCACATAAAAACTAGACAGAAGCATTCTCAGAAACTTCTTTGTGATGAGTGCATTCTACTCAGAGAGTTGAAGCCTCTTTTTGGTGGAAGAGTTTTCTGGCTCTCTTTTTGTAGAATCTGCAAGTGCATATTTGGAGCGCTCCGAGGCCTATGCTGGGAAATGAAATAACTTCACCTAAAAACTACACAGAAGCATTCTCAGAAACTTCTGTATGATGAGTGCATTCAACTCACAGACTTGAACGTTTCGTTTGATAGGACAGTTTCGAAACCCTCCTGTTGTAGAATCTGCAAGTGTTTATTTCCAGCGCTTTGAGGCCTATGCTGGAAAAGAAAGTATCTTCACATAACAACTACACAGAAGCATTCTCGGAAACTTCTTTGTGATGAGTGCATTCAACTCACAGACTTGAGCCTTCCTTTTGAAAGAGCAGTTTTGAAACACTCTTTTTGTAGAGTCTGCAAGTGGATATTTATAGGGCTTTGGGGCCTATGTTGGGAAAAGAAATATCTTCACCTAAAAACAAGACAGAAGCATTCTCACAAACATCTGTGTGATTAGTGCATTCAACTCACAGACTTGAACATTCCCTCTGATAGGGCAGTTTGGAAACACTCCTTTTGTAGAATCTGCAAGTGTTTATTTGAGCGCTTTGGCGCCTATGCTGGAAAAGGAAATATCTTCACATAAAAACTAGCCAGAAACATTCTCAGAAACTTCTTTGTGATGAGTGCATTCTACTCACAGACTTGAATATTCCTCTTGAGAGAGCAGTTTGGAAACACTCCTTTTGTAGTATCTGCAAGTGTCTCTTTTGATCGCTTTGAAGCCTATGCTGGAGAAGGAAATATCTTCACCTAAAAATTACACAGAAGCATTCTCGGAAACTTCTGTGTGATGAGTGCATTCAACTCACAGACTTGAACGTTTCTATTGATAGGACAGTTTTGAAACACTCCTTTTGTAGAATCTGCAAGTGTTTATTTCGAGCGCTTTGAGGCCTATGCTGGAAAAGGAAGTATCTTCACATAACAACTACACAGAAGCATTCTCAGAAACTTCTTTGGGATGAGTGCATTCAATTCACAGACTTGGGCCTTTCTTATGAAAGAGCAGTTTTGAAACAATCTTTTTGTAGAATCTGCAAGTGGATATTTGGAGCGCTTTAAGGCCTATTCTGGGAAAAGAAATATCTTCACCTAAAAACTAGACAGAAGCATTCTCACAAACTTCTGTGTGATTAGTGCATTCAACTCACAGACTTGAACATTCCTTTTGATAGAGCAGTTTGGAAACACTCCTTTTGTAGAATCTGCAAGTGTTTATTTCGAGCGAATTGACGCCTATGCTGGAAATGGAAATATCTTCACATAAAAATTAGACAGAAGTATTCTCAGAAACATCTTTGTGATGAGTGCATTCTACTCACAGAGTTGAAGCCTCTTTTTGATGGAAGAATTTTCTGTTTTTTTTTTTTTTTTATTTTATTTTATTTTTCTTTTTTTTTCTTTTATTATTATTATTATTATTATCATTATTTTACTTTAGGTTTTATGGTACATGTGCGCAATGTGCAGGTAAGTTACATATGTATACATGTGCCATGCTGGTTCGCTGCACCCACCAACTTGTCATCTAGCATTAGGTATATCTCCCAATGCTATCCCTCCCCCCTCCCCCCACCCCACAACAGTCCCCGAAGTGTGATGTTCCCCTTCCTGTGTCCATGTGTTCTCATTGTTCAATTCCCACCTATGAGTGAGAATATGCGGTGTTTGGTTTTTTGTTCTTGCGATAGTTTACTGAGAATGATGATTTCCAATTTCATCCATGTCCCTACAAAGGACGTGAACTCATCATTTTTTATGGCTGCATAGTATTCCATGGTGTATATGTGCCACATTTTCTTAATCCAGTCTATCATTGTTGGACATTTGGGTTGGTTCCAAGTCTTTGCTATTGTGAATAATGCCGCAATAAACATACGTGTGCATGTGTCTTTATAGCCGCATGATTTATAGTCCTTTGGGTATATACCCAGTAATGGGATGGCTGGGTCGAATGGAATTTCTAGTTCTAGATCCCTGAGGAATCGCCACACTGACTTCCACAACGGTTGAACTAGTTTACAGTCCCACCAACAGTGTAAAAGTGTTCCTATTTCTCCACATCCTCTCCAGCACCTGTTGTTTCCTGACTTTTTAATGATTGCCATTCTAACTGGTGTGAGATGGTATCTCATTGTGGTTTTGATTTGCATTTCTCTGATGGCCAGTGATGGTGAGCATTTTTTCATGTGTTTTTTGGCTGCATAAATGTCTTCTTTTGAGAAGTGTCTGTTCATGTCCTTCGCCCACTTTTTGATGGGGTTGTTTGTTTTTTTCTTGTAAATTTGTTGGAGTTCATTGTAGATTCTGGATATTAGCCCTTTGTCAGATGAGTAGGTTGCGAAAATTTTCTCCCATTTTGTAGGTTGCCTGTTCACTCTGATGGTAGTTTCCTTTGCTGTGCAGAAGCTCTTTAGTTTAATTAGATCCCATTTGTCAATTTTGGCTTTTGTTGCCATTGCTTTTGGTGTTTTAGACATGAAGTCCTTGCCCATGCCTATGTCCTGAATGGTAATGCCTAGGTTTTCTTCTAGGGTTTTTATGGTTTTAGGTCTAACATTTAAGTCTTTAATCCATCTTGAATTGATTTTTGTATAAGGTGTAAGGAAGGGATCCAGTTTCAGCTTTCTACATATGGCTAGCCAGTTTTCCCAACACCATTTATTAAATAGGGAATCCTTTCCCCATTTCTTGTTTTTGTCAGGTTTGTCAAAGATCAGATACCTGTAGATATGTGGCATTATTTCTGAGGGCTCTGTTCTGTTCCATTGATCTATATCTCTGTTTTGGTACCAGTACCATGCTGTTTTGGTTACTGTAGCCTTGTAGTATAGTTTGAAGTCAGGTAGTGTGATGCCTCCAGCTTTGTTCTTTTGGCTTAGGATTGACTTGGCGATGCGGGCTCTTTTTTGGTTCCATATGAACTTGAAAGTAGTTTTTTCCAATTCTGTGAAGAAAGTCATTGGTAGCTTGATGGGGATGGCATTGAATCTGTAAATTACCTTGGGAAGGATGGCCATTTTCATGATATTGATTCTTCCTACCCATGAGCATGGAATGTTCTTCCATTTGTTTGTATCCTCTTTTATTTCCTTGAGCAGTGGTTTGTAGTTCTCCTTGAAGAGGTCTTTCACATCCCTTGTAAGTTGGATTCCTAGGTATTTTATTCTCTTTGAAGCAATTGTGAATGGGAGTTCACTCATGATTTGGCTCTCTGTTTGTCTGTTATTGATGTATAAGAATGCTTGTGATTTTTGCACATTGATTTTGTATCCTGAGACTTTGCTGAAGTTGCTTATCAGCTTAAGGAGATTTTGGGCTGAGACAATGGGGTTTTCTAGATATACTATCATGTCATCTGCAAACAAGGACAATTTGACTTCCTCTTTTCCTAACTGAATACCCTTGATTTCCTTCTCCTGCCTAATTGCCCTGGCCAGAACTTCCAACACTATGTTGAATAGAAGTGGCGAGAGAGGGCATCCCTGTCTTGTGCCAGTTTTCAAAGGGAATGCTTCCAGTTTTTGCCCATTCAGTACGATATTGGCTGTGGGTTTGTCATAAATAGCTCTTATTATTTTGAGATACGTCCCATCAATTCCTAATTTATTGAGAGTTTTTAGCATGAAGGGTTGTTGAATTTTGTCAAAGGCCTTTTCTGCATCTATTGAGATAATCATGTGGTTTTTGTCTTTGGTTCTGTTTATATGCTGGATTACATTTATTGATTTGCGTATATTGAACCAGCCTTGCATCCCAGGGATGAAGCCCACTTGATCATGGTGGATAAGCTTTTTGATGTGCTGCTGGATTCTGTTTGCCAGTATCTTATTGAGGATTTTTGCATCAATGTTCATCAAGGATATTGGTCTAAAATTCTCTTTTTTTGTTGTGTCTCTGCCAGGCTTTGGTATCAGGATGATGCTGGCCTCATAAAATGAGTTAGGGAGGATTCCCTCTTTTTCTATTGATTGGAATAGTTTCAGAAGGAATGGTACCAGCTCCTCCTTGTACCTCTGGTAGAATTCGGCTGTGAACCCATCTGGTCCTGGACTTTTTTTGGTTGGTAAGCTATTGATTATTGCCACAATTTCAGCTCCTGTTATTGGTCTATTCAGAGATTCAACTTCTTCCTGGTTTAGTCTTGGGAGGGTGTATGTGTTGAGGAATTGATCCATTTCTTCTAGATTTTCTGGTTTATTTGCATAGAGGTGTTTGTAATATTCTCTGATGGTAGTTTGTATTTCTTAAGTTGATGGAAGAGTTTTCAAGCTCTCTTTTTGTAGAATCTGCAAGTGCATATTTGGAGCGCTCCGAGGCCTATGCTGGGAAATGAAATATCTTCACCTAATAACTACACAGAAGCATTCTCAGAAACTTCTCTGTGATGAGTGCATTCAACTCACAGACTTGAACGTTTCTCTTGATAGGACAGTTTTGAAACTCTCCTTTCTTAGAATCCGCAAGTGTTTATTTCGAGGGCTTTGAGGCCTATGCTGGAAAAGGAAGTATCTTCACATAACAACTACACAGAAGCATTCTCGGAAACTTCTTTGTGATGAGTGCATTCAACTCACAGACTTGAGCCTTCCTTTTGAAAGAGCAGTTTTGAAACACTCTTTTTGTAGAGTCTGCAAGTGGATATTTGGAGGGCTTTGAGGCCTATGCTGGGAAAAGAAATATCTTCACCTAAAAACTAGACAGAAGCATTCTCACAAACATCTGTGTGATTAGTGCATTCAACTCACAGACTTGAACATTCCCTCTGATAGGGCAGTTTGGAAACACTCCTTTTGTAGAATCTGCAAATGTTTATTAGGTGCGCTTTGGCGCCTATGCTGGAAAAGGAAATATCTTCACATAAAAACTAGCCAGAAACATTCTCAGAAACTTCTTTGTGATGAGTGCATTCTACTCACAGACTTGAATATTCCTCTTGAGAGAGCAGTTTGGAAACACTCCTTTTGTAGTATCTGCAAGTGTCTATTTGGATCGCTTTGACACCTATGCTGGAAAAAGAAATATCTTCACCTAAAAACTACACAGAAGCATTCTCAGAAACTTCTGTGTGATGAGTGCATTCAACTCACAGACTTGAACGTTTCTTTTGATAGGACAGTTTTGAAACACTCCTTTCGTAGAATCTGCAAGTGTTTATTTCGAGCGCTTTGAGGCCTATGCTGGAAAAGGAACTATCTTCACATTACAACTACACAGAAGCATTCTCAGAAACTTCTTTGTGATGAGTGCATTCAACTCACAGACTTGAGCCTTCCTGTTGAAAGAGCAGTTTTGAAACACTCTTTTTGTAGAGTCTGTAAGTGGATATTTGGAGGGCTTTGAGGCCTATGCTGGGAAAAGAAATATCTTCACCAAAAAACTAGGCAGAAGCATTCTCACAAACTTCTGTCTGAATAGTGCATTCAACTCACAGACTTGAACATTCCCTCTGAAAGAGCAGTTTGGAAACACTCCTTTTGTAGAATCTGCAAGTGTTTACTTGGAACGCTATGACGCTTATGCTGGAAAACGAAATATATTCACATAAAAATTAGACAGAAGAATTCTCAGAAACTTCTTTGTGATGAGTGCATTCCACTCACAGACTTGAACATTCCTCTTGATAGAGCAGTTTGGAAACACTCCTTTTGTAGAATCTGCAAGTGTTTATTTGGATCGTTTTGACGTCTATGATGGAAAAGGAAATATCTTCAACTAAAAACTACACAGAAGCATTCTCAGAAACCTCTGTGTGATGAGTGCATTCAACTGACAGACTTGAACGTTTCTTTTGATCGGACAGTTTTGAAACACTCCTTTTGTAGAATCTGCAAGTGTTTATTTCGAGCGCTTTGAGGCCTATGCTGGAAAAGGAAGTATCTTCACATAACAACCACACAGAAGCATTCTCAGAAACTTCTTTGTGATGAGTGCATTCAACTCACAGACTTGAGCCTTTCTTTTGAAAGAGCAGTTTTGAGACACTCTTTTTGTAGAATCTGCAAGTGGATATTTGGAGCACTTTAAGGCCTTTTCTGGAAAAAGAAATAACTTCACCTAAAAACTAGACAAAATCATTCTCACAAACATCTGTGTGATTAGTGCATTCACCTCACAGAGTTGAACATTCCCTCTGATAGGGCAGTTTGGAAGCACTCCTTTTGTAGAATCTGCAAGAATTTATTTGGAGCTCTTTGACGCCTATGCTGGAAAAGGAAATATCTTCACATAAAAACTAGCCAGAAGCATTCTCACAAACATCTGTGTGATTAGTGCATTCAACTCACAGACTTGAACATTCGCTCTGATAGAGCAGTTTCGAAACACTCCTTTTGTAGAAACGGCAAGTGTTTCTTTGGAGCGCTTTGACGCCTATGGTGGAAAAGGAAATATCTTCACATAAAAACTAGACAGAAGCATTCTCAGAAACTTCTGTCTGATTAGTGCATTCAACTCACAGACTTGAACATTCCCTCTGAAAGAGCAGTTTGGATACACTCCTTTTGTAGAATCTGCAAGTGTTTACTTGGAACGCTTTGACGCTTTTGCGGGAAAAGGAAATACCTTCACAAAAAAATTAGACAGAAGAATTCTCAGAAACTTCTTTGTGATGAGTGCATTCTACTCACAGTCTTGAACATTCCTCTTGATAGAGCAGTTTGGAAACACTCCTTTTGTAGAATCTGCAAGTGTTTATTTGGATCGCTTTGACGTCTATGCTGGAAAAGGAAATATCTTCACCTAAAAACTACACAGAAGCATTCTCAGAAACTTCTGTGTGATGAGTGCATTCAACTCACAGACTTGAACGTTTCTTTTGATAGGACAGTTTTGAAACACTCCTTTCGTAGAATCTGCAAGTGTTTATTTCGAGCGTTTTGAGGCGTATGCTGGAAAAGGAACTATCTTCACATTACAACTACACAGAAGCATTCTCAGAAACTTCTTTGTGATGAGTGCATTCAACTCACAGACTTGAGCCTTCCTGTTGAAAGAGCAGTTTTGAAACACTCTTTTTGTAGAGTCTGTAAGTGGATATTTGGAGGGCTTTGAGGCCTATGCTGGGAAAAGAAATATCTTCACCAAAAAACTAGGCAGAAGCATTCTCACAAACTTCTGTTTGAATAGTGCATTCAACTCACAGACTTGAACATTCCCTCTGAAAGAGCAGTTTGGAAACACTCCTTTTGTAGAATCTGTAAGTGTTTATTTGGAGCGCTTTGGCGCCTATGCTGGAAAAGGAAATATCTTCACATAAAAATTAGACAGAAGAATTCTCAGAAACTTCTTTGTGATGAGTGCATTCCACTCACAGACTTGAACATTCCTCTTGATAGAGCAGTTTGGAAACACTCCTTTTGTAGAATCTGCAAGTGTTTATTTGGATCGTTTTGACGTCTATGATGGAAAAGGAAATATCTTCAACTAAAAACTACACAGAAGCATTCTCAGAAACTTCTGTGTGATGAGTGCATTCAACTCACAGACTTGAACGTTTCTTTTGATCGGACAGTTTTGAAACACTCCTTTTGTAGAATCTGCAAGTGTTTATTTCGAGCGCTTTGAGGCCTATGCTGGAAAAGGAAGTATCTTCACATAACAACCACACAGAAGCATTCTCAGAAACTTCTTTGTGATGAGTGCATTCAACTCACAGACTTGAGCCTTTCTTTTGAAAGAGCAGTTTTGAGACACTCTTTTTGTAGAATCTGCAAGTGGATATTTGGAGCACTTTAAGGCCTTTTCTGGAAAAAGAAATAACTTCACCTAAAAACTAGACAAAAGCATTCTCACAAACATCTGTGTGATTAGTGCATTCACCTCACAGAGTTGAAAATTCCCTCTGATAGGGCAGTTTGGAAGCACTCCTTTTGTAGAATCTGCAAGAATTTATTTGGAGCTCTTTGACGCCTATGCTGGAAAAGGAAATATCTTCACATAAAAACTAGCCAGAAGCATTCTCACAAACATCTGTGTGATGAGTGCATTCAACTCACAGACTTGAACATTCCCTCTGATAGAGCAGTTTCGAAACACTCCTTTTGTAGAAACTGCAAGTGTTTCTTTGGAGCGCTTTGACGCCTATGGTGGAAAAGGAAATATCTTCACATAAAAACTAGACAGAAGCATTCTCAGAAACTTCTGTCTGATTAGTGCATTCAACTCACAGACTTGAACATTCCCTCTGAAAGAGCAGTTTGGATACACTCCTTTTGTAGAATCTGCAAGTGTTTACCTGGAACGCTTTGACGCTTTTGCGGGAAAAGGAAATACCTTCACAAAAAAATTAGACAGAAGAATTCTCAGAAACTTCTTTGTGATGAGTGCATTCTACTCACAGTCTTGAACATTCCTCTTGATAGAGCAGTTTGGAAACACTCCTTTTGTAGAATCTGCAAGTGTTTATTTGGATCGCTTTGACGTCTATGCTGGAAAAGGAAATATCTTCACCTAAAAACTACACAGAAGCATTCTCAGAAACTTCTGTGTGATGAGTGCATTCAACTCACAGACTTGAACGTTTCTTTTGATAGGACAGTTTTGAAACACTCCTTTTGTAGAATCTGCAAGTGTTTATTTCGAGCGTTTTGAGGCGTATGCTGGAAAAGGAAGTATCTTCATATAACAACTAAACAGAAGCATTCTCAGAAACTTCTTTGTGATGAGTGCATTCAACTCACAGACTTGAGCCTTCCTGTTGAAAGAGCAGTTTTGAAACAATCTTTTTGTAGAGTCTGCAAGTGGATATTTGGAGGGCTTTGAGGCCTATGTTGGGGAAAGATATATCTTCACCTAAAAACTAGACAGAAGCATTCTCAGAAACTTCTGTCTGATTAGTGCATTCAACTCACCGACTTCATCATTCCCTCTGATAGGGCAGTTTGGAAACACTCCTTTTGTAGAATCTGCAAATGTTTATTTGGAGCGCTTTGGCGCCTATGCTGGAAAAGGAAATATCTTCACATAAAAACTAGCCAGAAACATTCTCTGAAACTTCTTTGTGATGAGTGCATTCTACTAACAGACTTGAACATTCCTTTTGAGAGAGCAGTTTGGAAACACTCCTTTTGTAGTATCTGGAAGTGCCTATTTGGATCGCTTTGACGCCTATGCTGGAAAAGGAAATATCTTCACCTAAAAACTACACAGAAGCATTCTCAGAAACTTCTGTGTGATGAGTGCATTCAACTCACAGACTTGAACGTTTCTATTGATAGGACAGTTTTGAAACACTCCTTTTGTAGAATCTGCAAGTGTTTATTTCGAGCGCTTTGAGGCCTAAGCTGGAAAAGGAAGTATCTTCACATAACAACTGCACAGAAGCATTCTCAGAAACTTCTTTGTGATGAGTGCATTCAACTCACAGATTTGGGCCTTTCTTTTGAAAGAGAAGTTTTGAAACACTCTTTTTGTAGAATCTGCAAGTGGATATTTGGAGCGCTTTAAGGCCTATTCTGGGAAAAGAAATATCTTCACCTAAAAACTAGACAGAAGCATTCTCGCAAACTCCTGTGTGATTAGTGCATTCAACTCACAGACTTGAACATTCCTTTTGATAGAGCAGTTTGGAAACACTCCTTTTGTAGAATCTGGAAGTGTTTATTTGGAGCGCTTTGACGAATATGCTGGAAAAGGAAATATCTTCAAATAAAAACTAGACGGAATCATTCTCAGAAACATCTGTGTGATTAGTGCATTCAACTCACAGACTTGAACATTCCTTCTGATAGGGCAGTTTGGAAACACTCCTTTTGTAGAATCTGCAAGTGTTTATTAGGAGCGCTTTGGCGCCTATGCTGGAAAAGGAAATATCTTCACATAAAAACTAGCCAGAAACATTCTCAGAAACTTCTTTGTGATGAGTGCATTCTACTCACAGACTTGAACATTCCTCTTGAGAGAGCAGTTTGGAAACACTCCTTTTGTAGTGTCTGCAAGTGTCTATTTGGATCGCTTTGACGCCTATGCTGGAAAAGGAAATATCTTCACCTAAAAACTACACAGAAACATTCTCAGAAACCTCTGTGTGATGAGTGCATTCAACTCACAGACTTGAACGTTTCTATTCATAGGACAGTTTTGAAACATTCCTTTTGTACAATCTGCAAGTGTTTATTTCGAGCGCTTTGAGGCCTATGCTGGAAAAGGAAGTATCTTCACATAACAACTACACAGAAGCATTCTCAGAAACTTCTTTGTGATGAGTGCATTCAACTCACAGACTTGGGACTTTCTTTTGAAAGAGCAGTTTTGAAACACTCTTTTTGTAGAATCTGCAAGTTGATATTTGGAGGGCTTTAAGGCCTATTCTGGGAAAAGAAATATCGTCACCTAAAAACTAGACAGAAGCATTCTCACAAACTTCTGTGTGATTAGTGCATTCAACTCACAGACTTGAACATTCCTTTTGATAGAGCAGTTTGGAAACACTCCTTTTGTAGTATCTGCAAGTGTTTATTTCGAGCGAATTGACGCCTGTGCTGGAAAAGGAAATATCTTCACATAAAAACTAGACAGAAGAATTCTCAGAAGCATCTTTGTGATGAGTTCATTCTACTCACAGAGTTGAAGCCTCTTTTTGGTGGAAGAGTTTTCAAGCTCTCTTTTTGTAGAATCTGCAGGTGCATATTTGGAGCGCTCCGAGGCCTATGCTGGGAAATGAAATATCTTCACCTAGAAACTACACAGAAGCATTCTCAGAAACTTCTGTGTGATGAGTGCATTCAACTCACAGACTTGATCCTTCCTTTTGAAAGAGCAGTTTTGAAACACTCTTTTTGTAGAGTCTGCAAGTGGATATTTGGAGGGCTTTGAGGCCTATTCTGGGAAAAGAAGTATCTTCACCTAAAAACTAGACAGAAGCATTCTCATAAACTTCTGTCTGATTAGTACATTCAACTCACAGACTTGAACATTCCCTCTGAAAGAGCAGTTTGGAAACACTCCTTTTGTAGAATCTGCAAGTGTTTACTTGGAACGCTTTGACGATTATGCTGGAAAAGGAAATATCCTCACATAAAAATTAGACAGAAGAATTCTCAGTAACTTCTTTGTGATGAGTGCATTCTACTCACAGACTTGAACATTCCTCTTGATAGAGCAATAGGGAAACACTCCTTTTGTAGAATCTGCAAGTGTTTATTTGGATCGCTTTGACGTCTACGCTGGAAAAGGAAATATCTTCACCTAAAAACTACACAGAAGCATTCCCAGAAACTTCTGTGTGATGAGTTCATTCAACTCACAGACTTGAACGTTTCTTTTGATAGGACAGTTTTGAAACACGCCTTTTGTAGAATCTGCAAGTGTTTATTTCGATCGCTTTGAGGCCTATGCTGGAAAAGGAAGTATCTTCACATAACAACTACACAGAAGCATTCTCAGAAGCTTCTTTGTGATGAGTGCATTCCACTCACAGACTTGAGCCTTTCTTCTGAAAGAGCAGTTTTGAAACACTCTTTTTGTAGTATCTGCAAGTGGATATTTGGAGAACTTTAAGGCCTTTTCTGGAAAAAGAAATATCTTCACCTAAAAACTAGACAGAAGAATTCTCACACACTTCTGTGTGATTAATGCATTCAACTCACAGACTTGAACATTCCTTTTGATAGAGCAGTTTGGAAACACTCCTTTGGTAGAATCTGCAAGTGTTTATTTGGAGCGTTTTGACGCCTATGCTAGAAAAGGAAATATCTTCACATAAAAACTAGACAGAAGCATTCTCAGAAACTTCTTTGTGATGAGTGCATTCTACTCAGAGAGTTGAAGCCTCTTTTTGGTGGAAGAGTTTTCAGGCTCTCTTTTTGTAGAATCTGCAAGTGCATATTTGGAGCACTCCGAGGCCTATGCTGGGAAATGAAATAACTTCACCTAAAAACTACACAGAAGCATTCTCAGAAACTTCTGTATGATGAGTGCATTCAACTCACAGACTTGAACGTTTCGTTTGATAGGACAGTTTCGAAACCCTCCTGTTGTAGAATCTGCAAGTGTTTATTTCCAGCGCTTTGAGGCCTATGCTGGAAAAGAAAGTATCTTCACATAACAACTACACAGAAGCATTCTCGGAAACTTCTTTGTGATGAGTGCATTCAACTCACAGACTTGAGCCTTCCTTTTGAAAGAGCAGTTTTGAAACACTCTTTTTGTAGAGTCTGCAAGTGGATATTTATAGGGCTTTGGGGCCTATGTTGGGAAAAGAAATATCTTCACCTAAAAACAAGACAGAAGCATTCTCACAAACATCTGTGTGATTAGTGCATTCAACTCACAGACTTGAACGTTCCCTCTGATAGGGCAGTTTGGAAACACTCCTTTTGTAGAATCTGCAAGTGTTTATTTGAGCGCTTTGGCACCTATGCTGGAAAAGGAAATATCTTCACATAAAAACTAGCCAGAAACATTCTCAGAAACTTCTTTGTGATGAGTGCATTCTACTCACAGACTTGAACATTCCTCTTGAGAGAGCAGTTTGGAAACACTCCTTTTGTAGTATCTGCA
The DNA here is from genome assembly GCF_028885655.2 of Pongo abelii. Classification (NCBI taxonomy): domain Eukaryota; kingdom Metazoa; phylum Chordata; class Mammalia; order Primates; family Hominidae; genus Pongo; species Pongo abelii. The sequence goes on from NC_071993.2 coordinate 42,004,775, forward strand.
AGTGTCTATTTTGATCGCTTTGAAGCCTATGCTGGAGAAGGAAATATCTTCACCTAAAAACTACACAGAAGCATTCTCGGAAACTTCTGTGTGATGAGTGCATTCAACTCACAGACTTGAACGTTTCTATTGATAGGACAGTTTTGAAACACTCCTTTTGTAGAATCTGCAAGTGTTTATTTCGAGCGCTTTGAGGCCTATGCTGGAAAAGGAAGTATCTTCACATAACAACTACACAGAAGCATTCTCAGAAACTTCTTTGGGATGAGTGCATTCAATTCACAGACTTGGGCCTTTCTTATGAAAGAGCAGTTTTGAAACAATCTTTTTGTAGAATCTGCAAGTGGATATTTGGAGCGCTTTAAGGCCTATTCTGGGAAAAGAAATATCTTCACCTAAAAACTAGACAGAAGCATTCTCACAAACTTCTGTGTGATTAGTGCATTCAACTCACAGACTTGAACATTCCTTTTGATAGAGCAGTTTGGAAACACTCCTTTTGTAGAATCTGCAAGTGTTTATTTCGAGCGAATTGACGCCTATGCTGGAAATGGAAATATCTTCACATAAAAATTAGACAGAAGAATTCTCAGAAACATCTTTGTGATGAGTGCATTCTACTCACAGAGTTGAAGCCTCTTTTTGATGGAAGAGTTTTCTTTTCTTTTTTTTTTTTATTTTATTTTTTTTTTTCTTTTTTTTTTCTTTTATTATTATTATTATTATTATCATTATTATACTTTAGGTTTTATGGTACATGTGCGCAATGTGCAGGTAAGTTACATATGTATACATGTGCCATGCTGGTTCGCTGCACCCACCAACTTGTCATCTAGCATTAGGTATATCTCCCAATGCTATCCCTCCCCCCTCCCCCCACCCCACAACAGTCCCCGAAGTGTGATGTTCCCCTTCCTGTGTCCATGTGTTCTCATTGTTCAATTCCCACCTATGAGTGAGAATATGCGGTGTTTGGTTTTTTGTCTTGCGATAGTTTACTGAGAATGATGATTTCCAATTTCATCCATGTCCCTACAAAGGACGTGAACTCATCATTTTTTATGGCTGCATAGTATTCCATGGTGTATATGTGCCACATTTTCTTAATCCAGTCTATCATTGTTGGACATTTGGGTTGGTTCCAAGTCTTTGCTATTGTGAATAATGCCGCAATAAACATACGTGTGCATGTGTCTTTATAGCCGCATGATTTATAGTCCTTTGGGTATATACCCAGTAATGGGATGGCTGGGTCGAATGGAATTTCTAGTTCTAGATCCCTGAGGAATCGCCACACTGACTTCCACAACGGTTGAACTAGTTTACAGTCCCACCAACAGTGTAAAAGTGTTCCTATTTCTCCACATCCTCTCCAGCACCTGTTGTTTCCTGACTTTTTAATGATTGCCATTCTAACTGGTGTGAGATGGTATCTCATTGTGGTTTTGATTTGCATTTCTCTGATGGCCAGTGATGGTGAGCATTTTTTCATGTGTTTTTTGGCTGCATAAATGTCTTCTTTTGAGAAGTGTCTGTTCATGTCCTTCGCCCACTTTTTGATGGGGTTGTTTGTTTTTTTCTTGTAAATTTGTTGGAGTTCATTGTAGATTCTGGATATTAGCCCTTTGTCAGATGAGTAGGTTGCGAAAATTTTCTCCCATTTTGTAGGTTGCCTGTTCACTCTGATGGTAGTTTCCTTTGCTGTGCAGAAGCTCTTTAGTTTAATTAGATCCCATTTGTCAATTTTGGCTTTTGTTGCCATTGCTTTTGGTGTTTTAGACATGAAGTCCTTGCCCATGCCTATGTCCTGAATGGTAATGCCTAGGTTTTCTTCTAGGGTTTTTATGGTTTTAGGTCTAACATTTAAGTCTTTAATCCATCTTGAATTGATTTTTGTATAAGGTGTAAGGAAGGGATCCAGTTTCAGCTTTCTACATATGGCTAGCCAGTTTTCCCAACACCATTTATTAAATAGGGAATCCTTTCCCCATTTCTTGTTTTTGTCAGGTTTGTCAAAGATCAGATACCTGTAGATATGTGGCATTATTTCTGAGGGCTCTGTTCTGTTCCATTGATCTATATCTCTCTTTTGGTACCAGTACCATGCTGTTTTGGTTACTGTAGCCTTGTAGTATAGTTTGAAGTCAGGTAGTGTGATGCCTCCAGCTTTGTTCTTTTGGCTTAGGATTGACTTGGCGATGCGGGCTCTTTTTTGGTTCCATATGAACTTGAAAGTAGTTTTTTCCAATTCTGTGAAGAAAGTCATTGGTAGCTTGATGGGGATGGCATTGAATCTGTAAATTACCTTGGGAAGGATGGCCATTTTCATGATATTGATTCTTCCTACCCATGAGCATGGAATGTTCTTCCATTTGTTTGTATCCTCTTTTATTTCCTTGAGCAGTGGTTTGTAGTTCTCCTTGAAGAGGTCTTTCACATCCCTTGTAAGTTGGATTCCTAGGTATTTTATTCTCTTTGAAGCAATTGTGAATGGGAGTTCACTCATGATTTGGCTCTCTGTTTGTCTGTTATTGATGTATAAGAATGCTTGTGATTTTTGCACATTGATTTTGTATCCTGAGACTTTGCTGAAGTTGCTTATCAGCTTAAGGAGATTTTGGGCTGAGACAATGGGGTTTTCTAGATATACTATCATGTCATCTGCAAACAAGGACAATTTGACTTCCTCTTTTCCTAACTGAATACCCTTGATTTCCTTCTCCTGCCTAATTGCCCTGGCCAGAACTTCCAACACTATGTTGAATAGAAGTGGCGAGAGAGGGCATCCCTGTCTTGTGCCAGTTTTCAAAGGGAATGCTTCCAGTTTTTGCCCATTCAGTACGATATTGGCTGTGGGTTTGTCATAAATAGCTCTTATTATTTTGAGATACGTCCCATCAATTCCTAATTTATTGAGAGTTTTTAGCATGAAGGGTTGTTGAATTTTGTCAAAGGCCTTTTCTGCATCTATTGAGATAATCATGTGGTTTTTGTCTTTGGTTCTGTTTATATGCTGGATTACATTTATTGATTTGCGTATATTGAACCAGCCTTGCATCCCAGGGATGAAGCCCACTTGATCATGGTGGATAAGCTTTTTGATGTGCTGCTGGATTCTGTTTGCCAGTATCTTATTGAGGATTTTTGCATCAATGTTCATCAAGGATATTGGTCTAAAATTCTCTTTTTTTGTTGTGTCTCTGCCAGGCTTTGGTATCAGGATGATGCTGGCCTCATAAAATGAGTTAGGGAGGATTCCCTCTTTTTCTATTGATTGGAATAGTTTCAGAAGGAATGGTACCAGCTCCTCCTTGTACCACTGGTAGAATTCGGCTGTGAACCCATCTGGTCCTGGACTTTTTTTGGTTGGTAAGCTATTGATTATTGCCACAATTTCAGCTCCTGTTATTGGTCTATTCAGAGATTCAATTTCTTCCTGGTTTAGTCTTGGGAGGGTGTATGTGTTGAGGAATTGATCCATTTCTTCTAGATTTTCTGGTTTATTTGCATAGAGGTGTTTGTAATATTCTCTGATGGTAGTTTGTATTTCTTAAGTTGATGGAAGAGTTTTCAAGCTCTCTTTTTGTAGAATCTGCAAGTGCATATTTGGAGCGCTCCGAGGCCTATGCTGGGAAATGAAATATCTTCACCTAATAACTACACAGAAGCATTCTCAGAAACTTCTCTGTGATGAGTGCATTCAACTCACAGACTTGAACGTTTCTTTTGATAGGACAGTTTTGAAACTCTCCTTTCTTAGAATCCGCAAGTGTTTATTTCGAGGGCTTTGAGGCCTATGCTGGAAAAGGAAGTATCTTCACATAACAACTACACAGAAGCATTCTCGGAAACTTCTTTGTGATGAGTGCATTCAACTCACAGACTTGAGCCTTTCTTTTGAAAGAGCAGTTTTGAAACACTCTTTTTGTAGAGTCTGCAAGTGGATATTTGGAGGGCTTTGAGGCCTATGCTGGGAAAAGAAATATCTTCACCTAAAAACTACACAGAAGCATTCTCACAAACATCTGTGTGATTAGTGCATTCAAGTCACAGACTTGAACATTCCCTCTGATAGGGCAGTTTGGAAACACTCCTTTTGTAGAATCTGCAAATGTTTATTAGGAGCGCTTTGGCGCCTATGCTGGAAAAGGAAATATCTTCACATATAAAATAGCCAGAAACATTCTCAGAAACTTCTTTGTGATGAGTGCATTCTACTCACAGACTTGAATATTCCTCTTGAGAGAGCAGTTTGGAAACACTCCTTTTGTAGTATCTGCAAGTGTCTATTTGGATCGCTTTGACGCCTATGCTGGAAAAGGAAATATCTTCACCTAAAAACTACACAGAAGCATTCTCAGAAACTTCTGTGTGATGAGTGCATTCAACTCACAGACTTGAACGTTTCTTTTGATAGGACAGTTTTGAAACACTCCTTTCGTAGAATCTGCAAGTGTTTATTTCGAGCGCTTTGAGGCCTATGCTGGAAAAGGAAGTATCTTCACATTACAACTACACAGAAGCATTCTCAGAAACTTCTTTGTGATGAGTGCATTCAACTCACAGACTTGAGCCTTCCTGTTGAAAGAGCAGTTTTGAAACACTCTTTTTGTAGAGTCTGTAAGTGGATATTTGGAGGGCTTTAAGGCCTATGCTGGGAAAAGAAATATCTTCACCTAAAAACTAGGCAGAAGCATTCTCACAAACTTCTGTCTGAATAGTGCATTCAACTCACAGACTTGAACATTCCCTCTGAAAGAGCAGTTTGGAAACACTCCTTTTGTAGAATCTGCAAGTGTTTACTTGGAACGCTATGACGCTTATGCTGGAAAACGAAATATGTTCACATAAAAATTAGACAGAAGAATTCTCAGAAACTTCTTTGTGATGAGTGCATTCCACTCACAGACTTGAACATTCCTCTTGATAGAGCAGTTTGGAAACACTCCTTTTGTAGAATCTGCAAGTGTTTATTTCGATCGTTTTGACGTCTATGATGGAAAAGGAAATATCTTCAACTAAAAACTACACAGAAGCATTCTCAGAAACTTCTGTGTGATGAGTGCATTCAACTCACAGACTTGAACGTTTCTTTTGATCGGACAGTTTTGAAACACTCCTTTTGTAGAATCTGCAAGTGTTTATTTCGAGCGCTTTGAGGCCTATGCTGGAAAAGGAAGTATCTTCACATAACAACCACACAGAAGCATTCTCAGAAACTTCTGTGTGATGAGTGCATTCAACTCACAGACTCGAACGTTTCTTTTGATAGGACAGTTTTGAAACACTCCTTTTGTACAATCTGCGAGTGTTTATTTCGAGCGCTTTGAGGCCTATGCTGGAAAAGGAAGTATCTTCACATAACAACTACACAGAAGCATTCTCAGAAACTTCCTTGTGATGAGTGCATTCCACTCACAGACTTGAGCCTTTCTTCTGAAAGAGCAGTTTTGAAACACTCTTTTTGTAGTATCTGCAAGTGGATATTTGGAGCACCTTAAGGCCTTTTCTGGAAAAAGAAATATCTTCACCTAAAAACTAGACAGAAGAATTCTCACACACTTCTGTGTGATTAATGCATTCAACTCACAGACTTGAACATTCCTTTTGATAGAGCAGTTTGGAAGCACTCCTTTGGTAGAATCTGCAAGTGTTTATTACGAGAGAATTGACGCCTATGCTGGAAATGGAAATATCTTCACATAAAAATTAGAGAGAAGAATTCTCAGAAACATCTTTGTGATGAGTGCATTCTACTCACAGAGTGGAAGCCTCTTTTTGATGGAAGAGTTTTCAAGCTCTCTTTTTGTAGAATCTGCAAGTGCATATTTGGAGCGCTCCGAGGCCTATGCTGGGAAATGAAATATCTTCACCTAATAACTACACAGAAGCATTCTCAGAAACTTCTGTGTGATGAGTGCATTCAACTCACAGACTTGAACGTTTCTTTTGATAGGACAGTTTTGAAACTCTCCTTTCGTAGAATCCGCAAGTGTTTATTTCGAGGGCTTTGAGGCCTATGCTGGAAAAGGAAGTATCTTCACATAACAACTACACAGAAGCATTCTCGGAAACTTCTTTGTGATGAGTGCATTCAACTCACAGACTTGAGCCTTCCTTTTGAAAGAGCAGTTTTGAAACACTCTTTTTGTATAGTCTGCAAGTGGATATTTGGAGGGCTTTGAGGCCTATGCTGGGAAAAGAAATATCTTCACCTAAAAACTAGACAGAAGCATTCTCATAAACTTCTGTCTGATTAGTGCATTCAACTCACAGACTTGAACATTCCCTCTGAAAGAGCAGTTTGGAAACACTCCTTTTGTAGAATCTGCAAGTGTTTACTTGGAACGCTTTGACGCTTATGCTGGAAAAGGAAATATCCTCACATAAAAATTAGACAGAAGAATTCTCAGAAACTTCTTTGTGATGAGTGCATTCTACTCACAGACTTGAACATTCCTCTTGATAGAGTAATAGGGAAACACTCCTTTTGTAGAATCTGCAAGTGTTTATTTGGATCGGGTTGACGTCTATGCTGGAAAAGGAAATATCTTCACCTAAAAACTACACAGAAGCATTCTCAAAAACTTCTGTGTGATGAGTGCATTCAACTCACAGACTTGAACGTTTCTTTTGATAGGACAGTATTGAAACACGCCTTTTGTAGAATCTGCAATGTTTATTTCGAGCGCTTTGAGGCCTCTGCTGGAAAAGGAAGTATCTTCACATAACAACTGCACAGAAGCATTCTCAGAAGCTTCTTTGTGATGAGTGCATTCAAATCACAGACTTGAGCCTTTCTTCTGAAAGAGCAGTTTTGAAACACTCTTTTTGTAGAATCTGCAAGTGGATATTTGGAGCACTTTAAGGCCTTTTCTGGAAAAAGAAATATCTTCACCTAAAAACTAGACAGAAGAATTCTCACACACTTCTGCGTGATTAGTGCATTCAACTCACAGACTTGAACATTCCTTTTGATAGAGCAGTTTGGAAACACTCCTTTTGTAGAATCTGCAAGTGTTTATTTGGAGCGCTTTAACGCCTATGCTGGAAAAGGAAATATCTTCACATAAAAACTAGACAGAAGCATTCTCAGAAACATCTGTGTGATTAGTGCATTCAACTCACAGACTTGAACATTCCGTGTGATAGGGCAGTTTGGAAACACTCCTTTTCTAGAATCTGCAAGTGTTTATTGGGAGCGCTTTAGCGCCTATGCTGGAAAAGGAAAAATCTTCACCTAAAAACCAGCCAGAAACATTCTCAGAAACTTCTTTGTGATGAGTGCATTCTACTCACAGACTTGAACATTCCTCTTGAGAGAGCAGTTTGGAAACACTCCTTTTGTAGTATCTGCAAGTGTCTATTTGGATCGCTTTGACGCTTATGCTGGAAAAGGAAATATCTTCACATAAAAACTAGACAGAAGCATTCTCAGAAACTTCTTCGTGATGAGTGCATTCTACTCAGAGAGTTGAAGCCTCTTTTTGGTGGAAGAGTTTTCAAGCTCTCTTTTTGTAGAATCTGCAAGTGCATATTTGGAGTGCTCCGAGACCTATGCTGGGAAATGAAATAACTTCACCTATAAACTACACAGAAGCATTCTCAGAAACTTCTGTGTGATGAGTGCATTCAACTCACAGACTTGAACGTTTCGCTTGATAGGACAGTTTTGAAACGCTCCTTTTGTAGAATCTGCAAGTGTTTATTTCGAGCGCTTTGAGGCCTATGCTGGAAAAGGAAGTATCTTCACATAACAACTACACAGAAGAATTCTCGGAAACTTCTTTGTGATGAGTGCATTCAACTCACAGACTTGAGCCTTCCTTTTGATAGAGCAGTTTTGAAACACTCTTTTTGTAGAGTCTGCAAGTGGTTATTTATAGGGCTTTGAGGCCTATGCTGGGAAAAGAAATATCTTCACCTAAAAACAAGACAGAAGCATTCTCACAAACATCTGTGTGATTAGTGCATTGAACTCACAGACTTGAACATTCCCTCTGATAGGGCAGTTTGGAAACACTCCTTTTGTAGAATCTGCAAGTGTTTATTTGGAGCGCTTTGGCGCCTATGCTGGAAAAGGAAATATGTTCACATAAAAACTAGCCAGAAACATTCTCAGAAACTTCTTTGTGATGAGTGCATTCTACTCACAGAGTTGAAGCCTCTTTTTGGTGGAAGAGTTTTCAAGCTCTCTTTTTGTAGAATCTGCAAGTGCATATTTGGAGCGCTCCGAGGCCTATGCTGGGAAATGAAATATCTTCACCTAAAAACTACACAGAAGCATTCTCAGAACCTTCTGTGTGATGAGTGCATTCAACTCACAGACTTGATCCTTCCTTTTGAAAGAGCAGTTTTGAAACACTCTTTTTGTAGAGTCTGCAAGTGGACATTTGGAGAGCTTTGAGGCCTATGCTGGGAAAAGAAATATCTTCACATAAAAACTAGACAGAAGCATTCTCATAAACTTCTGTCTGATTAGTGCATTCAACTCACAGACTTGAACATTCCCACTGAAAGAGCAGTTTGGAAACACTCCTTTTGTAGAATCTGCAAGTGTTTACTTGGAACGCTTTGACGCTTATGCTGGAAAAGGAAATATCCTCACATAAAAATTAGACAGAAGAATTCTCAGAAACTTCTTTGTGATGAGTGCATTCTACTCACAGACTTGAACATTCCTCTTGATAGAGCAATAGGGAAACACTCCTTTTGTAGAATCTGCAAGTGTTTATTTGGATCGCTTTGACGTCTATGCTGGAAAAGGAAATATCTTCACCTAAAAACTACACAGAAGGATTCTCAGAAACTTCTGTGTGATGAGTGCATTCAACTCACAGACTTGAACGTTTCTTTTGATAGCACAGTTTTGAAACACGCCTTTTGTAGAATCTGCAAGTGTTTATTTCGAGCGCTTTGAGGCCTATGCTGGAAAAGGAAGTATCTTCACATAACAACTACACAGAAGCATTCTCAGAAGCCTCTTTGTGATGAGTGCATTCAACTCACAGACTTGAGCCTTTCTTCTGAAAGAGCAGCTTTGAAACACTCTTTTTGTAGTATCTGCAAGTGGATATTTGGAGCACTTTAAGGCCCTTTCTGGAAAAAGAAATATCTTCAACTAAAAACTAGACAGAAGAATTCTCACACACTTCTGTGTGATTAGTGCATTCAACTCACAGACTTCAACATTCCTTTTGATAGAGCAGTTTGGAAACACTCCTTTTGTAGAATCTGCAAGTATTTATTTGGAGCGCTTTGATGCCTATGCTGGAAAAGGAAATATCTTCACATAAAAACTAGACAGAAGCATTCTCAGAAACTTCTTTGTGATGAGTGCATTCTACTCAGAGAGTTGAAGCCTCTTTTTTGTGGAAGAGTTTTCAAGCTCTCTTTTTGTAGAATCTGCAAGTGCATATTTGGAGCGCTCCGAGGCCTATGCTGGGAAATGAAATAACTTCACCTAAAAACTACACAGAAGCATTCTCAGAAACTTCTGTGTGATGACTGCATTCAACTCACAGACTTGAACGTTTCGTTTGATAGGACAGTTTTGAAACGCTCCTTTTGTAGAATCTGCAAGTGTTTATTTCGAGCGCTTTGAGGCCTATGCTGGAAAAGGAAGTATCTTCACATAACTACTACACAGAAGAATTCTCGGAAACTTCTTTGTGATGAGTGCATTCAACTCACAGACTTGAGCCTTCCTTTTGATAGAGCAGTTTTGAAACACTCTTTTTGTAGAGTCTGCAAGTGGTTATTTATAGGGCTTTGAGGCCTATGCTGGGAAAAGAAATATCTTCACCTAAAAACAAGACAGAAGCATTCTCACAAACATCTGTGTGATTAGTGCATTGAACTCACAGACTTGAACATTCCCTCTGATAGGGCAGTTTGGAAACACTCCTTTTGTAGAATCTGCAAGTGTTTATTTGGAGCGCTTTGGCGCCTATGCTGGAAAAGGAAATATGTTCACATAAAAACTAGCCAGAAACATTCTCAGAAACTTCTTTGTGATGAGTGCATTCTACTCACAGAGTTGAAGCCTCTTTTTGGTGGAAGAGTTTTCAAGCTCTCTTTTTGTAGAATCTGCAAGTGCATATTTGGAGCGCTCCGAGGCCTATGCTGGGAAATGAAATATCTTCACCTAAAAACTACACAGAAGCATTCTCAGAACCTTCTGTGTGATGAGTGCATTCAACTCACAGACTTGATCCTTCCTTTTGAAAGAGCAGTTTTGAAACACTCTTTTTGTAGAGTCTGCAAGTGGACATTTGGAGAGCTTTGAGGCCTATGCTGGGAAAAGAAATATCTTCACATAAAAACTAGACAGAAGCATTCTCATAAACTTCTGTCTGATTAGTGCATTCAACTCACAGACTTGAACATTCCCACTGAAAGAGCAGTTTGGAAACACTCCTTTTGTAGAATCTGCAAGTGTTTACTTGGAACGCTTTGACGCTTATGCTGGAAAAGGAAATATCCTCACATAAAAATTAGACAGAAGAATTCTCAGAAACTTCTTTGTGATGAGTGCATTCTACTCACAGACTTGAACATTCCTCTTGATAGAGCAATAGGGAAACACTCCTTTTGTAGAATCTGCAAGTGTTTATTTGGATCGCTTTGACGTCTATGCTGGAAAAGGAAATATCTTCACCTAAAAACTACACAGAAGGATTCTCAGAAACTTCTGTGTGATGAGTGCATTCAACTCACAGACTTGAACGTTTCTTTTGATAGCACAGTTTTGAAACACGCCTTTTGTAGAATCTGCAAGTGTTTATTTCGAGCGCTTTGAGGCCTATGCTGGAAAAGGAAGTATCTTCACATAACAACTACACAGAAGCATTCTCAGAAGCCTCTTTGTGATGAGTGCATTCAACTCACAGACTTGAGCCTTTCTTCTGAAAGAGCAGCTTTGAAACACTCTTTTTGTAGTATCTGCAAGTGGATATTTGGAGCACTTTAAGGCCTTTTCTGGAAAAAGAAATATCTTCAACTAAAAACTAGACAGAAGAATTCTCACACACTTCTGTGTGATTAGTGCATTCAACTCACAGACTTCAACATTCCTTTTGATAGAGCAGTTTGGAAACACTCCTTTTGTAGAATCTGCAAGTATTTATTTGGAGCGCTTTGATGCCTATGCTGGAAAAGGAAATATCTTCACATAAAAACTAGACAGAAGCATTCTCAGAAACTTCTTTGTGATGAGTGCATTCTACTCAGAGAGTTGAAGCCTCTTTTTTGTGGAAGAGTTTTCAAGCTCTCTTTTTGTAGAATCTGCAAGTGCATATTTGGAGCGCTCCGAGGCCTATGCTGGGAAATGAAATAACTTCACCTAAAAACTACACAGAAGCATTCTCAGAAACTTCTGTGTGATGACTGCATTCAACTCACAGACTTGAACGTTTCGTTTGATAGGACAGTTTTGAAACCCTCCTTTTGTAGAATCTGCAAGTGTTTATTTCGAGCGCTTTGAGGCCTATGCTGGAAAAGGAAGTATCTTCACATAACTACTACACAGAAGCATTCTCGGAAACTTCTTTGTGATGAGTGCATTCAACTCACAGACTTGAGCCTTCCTTTTGAAAGAGCAGTTTTGAAACACTCTTTTTGTAGAGTCTGCAAGTGGATATTTATAGGGATTTGAGGCCTATGCTGGGAAAAGAAATACCTTCACCTAAAAACAAGACAGAAGCATTCTCACAAACATCTGTGTGATTAGTGCATTCAACTCACAGACTTGAACATTCCCTCTGATTGGGCAGTTTGGAAACACTCCTTTTGTAGAATCTGCAAGTGTTTATTTGGAGCGCTTTGGCGCCTATGCTGGAAAAGGAAATATCTTCACATAAAAACTAGCCAGAAACATTCTCAGAAACTTCTTTGTGATGAGTGCATTCTACTCACAGACTTGAACATTCCTCTTGAGAGGGCAGTTTGGAAACACTCCTTTTGTAGTATCTGCAAGTGTCTATTTGGATCGCTTTGAAGCCTATGCTGGAAAAGGAAATATCTTCACCTAAAAAGTACACAGAAGCATTCTCAGAAACTTCTGGGTGATGAGTGCATTCAACTCACAGACTTGGGCCTTTCTTATGAAAGAGCAGTTTTGAAACACTCCTTTTGTAGAATCTGCAAGTGTTTACTTGGAACGCTTTGACGCTTATGCTGGAAAAGGAAATATCCTCACATAAAAATTAGAAAGAAGAATTCTCAGAAACTTCTTTGTGATGAGTGCATTCTACTCACAGACTTGAACATTCCTCTTGACAGAGCAATAGGGAAACACTCCTTTTGTAGAATCTGCAAGTGTTTTTTGATCGCTTTGACGTCTATGCTGGAAAAGGAAATATCTTCACCTAAAAACTACACAGAAGCATTCTCAGAAACTTCTTTGTGATGAGTGCATTCAACTCACAGACTTGAACGTTTCTTTTGATAGGACAGTTTTGAAACACTCCTTTTGTACAATCTGCAAGTGTTTATTTCGAGCGCTTTGAGGCCTACGCTGGAAAAGGTGGTATCTTCACATAACAACTACACAGAAGCATTCTCAGAAACTTCTTTGTGATGAGTGCATTCAACTCACAGACTTGAGCCTTTCTTCTGAAAGGGCAGTTTTGAAACACTCTTTTTGTAGTATCTGCAAGTGGATATTTGGAGCACTTTAAGGCCTTTTCTGGAAAAAGAAATATCTTCACCTAAAAACTAGACAGAAGAATTCTCACACACTTCTGTGTGATTAATGCATTCAACTCACAGACTTGAACATTCCTTTTGATAGAGCAGTTTGGAAACACTCCTTTGGTAGAATGTGCAAGTGTTTATTTCGAGCAAATTGACTACTATGCTGGAAATGGAAATATCTTCACATAAAAATTAGACAGAAGAATTGTCAGAAACATCTTTGTGATGAGTGCATTCTACTCACAGAGTTGAAGCCTCTTTTTGATGGAAGAGTTTTCAAGCTCTCTTTTTGTAGAATCTGCAAGTGCATATTTGGAACGCTCCGAGGCCTATGCTGGGAAATGAAATATCTTCACGAATAACTACACAGAAGCATTCTCAGAAACTTCTCTGTGATGAGTGCATTCAACTCACAGACTTGAACGTTTCTTTTGATAGGACAGTTTTGAAACTCTCCTTTCTTAGAATCCGCAAGTGTTTATTTCGAGGGCTTTGAGGCCTATGCTGGAAAAGGAAGTATCTTCACATAACAACTACACAGAAGCATTCTCGGAAACTTCTTTGTGATGAGTGCATTCAACCCACAGACTTGAGCCTTCCTTTTGAAAGAGCAGTTTTGAAACACTCTTTTTGTAGAGTCTGCAAGTGGATATTCGGAGGGCTTTGAGGCCTATGCTGGGAAAAGAAATATCTTCACCTAAAAACTAGACAGAAGCATTCTCACAAACATCTGTGTGATTAGTGCATTCAACTCACAGACTTGAACATTCCCTCTGATAGGGCAGTTTGGAAACACTCCTTTTGTAGAATCTGCAAATGTTTATTAGGAGCGCTTTGGCGCCTATGCTGGAAAAGGAAATATCTTCACATGAAAACTAGCCAGAAACATTCTCAGAAACTTCTTTGTGATGAGTGCATTCTACTCACAGACTTGAATATTCCTCTTGAGAGAGCAGTTTGGAAACACTCCTTTTGTAGTATCTGCAATTGTCTATTTGGATCGCTTTGACGCCTATGCTGGAAAAGGAAATATCTTCACCTAAAAACTACAGAGAAGCATTCTCAGAAACTTCTGTGTGATGAGTGCATTCAACTCACAGACTTGAACGTTTCTTTTGATAGGACAGTTTTGAAACACTCCTTTCGTAGAATCTGCAAGTGTTTATTTCGAGCGCTTTGAGGCCTATGCTGGAAAAGGAACTATCTTCACATTACAACTACACAGAAGCATTCTCAGAAACTTCTTTGTGATGAGTGCATTCAACTCACAGACTTGAGCCTTCCTGTTGAAAGAGCAGTTTTGAAACACTCTTTTTGTAGAGTCTGTAAGTGGATATTTGGAGGGCTTTGAGGCCTATGCTGGGAAAAGAAATATCTTCACCTAAAAACTAGGCAGAAGCATTCTCAGAAACTTCTGTCTGAATAGTGCATTCAACTCACAGACTTGAACATTCCCTCTGAAAGAGCAGTTTGGAAACACTCCTTTTGTAGAATCTGCAAGTGTTTACTTGGAACGCTATGACGCTTATGCTGGAAAACGAAATATGTTCACATAAAAATTAGACAGAAGAATTCTCAGAAACTTCTTTGTGATGAGTGCATTCCACTCACAGACTTGAACATTCCTCTTGATAGAGCAGTTTGGAAACACTCCTTTTGTAGAATCTGCAAGTGTTTATTTGGATCGTTTTGACGTCTATGATGGAAAAGGAAATATCTTCAACTAAAAACTACACAGAAGCATTCTCAGAAACTTCTGTGTGATGAGTGCATTCAACTCACAGACTTGAACGTTTCTTTTGATCGGACAGTTTTGAAACACTCCTTTTGTAGAATCTGCAAGTGTTTATTTCGAGCGCTTTGAGGCCTATGCTGGAAAAGGAAGTATCTTCACATAACAACCACACAGAAGCATTCTCAGAAACTTCTTTGTGATGAGTGCATTCAACTCACAGACTTGAGCCTTTCTTTTGAAAGAGCAGTTTTGAAACACTCTTTTTGTAGAATCTGCAAGTGGATATTTGGAGCACTTTAAGGCCTTTTCTGGAAAAAGAAATAACTTCACCTAAAAACTAGACAAAAGCATTCTCACAAACATCTGTGTGATTAGTGCATTCACCTCACAGAGTTGAACATTCCCTCTGATAGGGCAGTTTGGAAGCACTCCTTTTGTAGAATCTGCAAGAATTTATTTGGAGCTCTTTGACGCCTATGCTGGAAAAGGAAATATCTTCACATAAAAACTAGCCAGAAGCATTCTCACAAACATCTGTGTGATTAGTGCATTCAACTCACAGACTTGAACATTCCCTCTGATAGAGCAGTTTCGAAACACTCCTTTTGTAGAAACTGCAAGTGTTTCTTTGGAGCGCTTTGACGCCTATGATGGAAAAGGAAATAACTTCACATAAAAACTAGACAGAAGCATTCTCAGAAACTTCTGTCTGATTAGTGCATTCAACTCACAGACTTGAACATTCCCTCTGAAAGAGCAGTTTGGAAACACTCCTTTTGTAGAATCTGCAAGTGTTTACTTGGAACACTTTGACGCTTTTGCGGGAAAAGGAAGTACCTTCACAAAAAAATTAGACAGAAGAATTCTCAGAAACACCTTTGTGATGAGTGCATTCTACTCACAGACTTGAACATTCCTCTTGAGAGAGCAGTTTGGAAACACTCCTTTTGTAGAATCTGCAAGTGTTTATTTGGATCGCTTTGACGCCTATGCTGGAAAAGGAAATATCTTCACCTAAAAACTACACAGAAACATTCTCAGAAACCTCTGTGTGATGAGTGCATTCAACTCACAGACTTGAACGTTTCTATTGATAGTACAGTTTTGAAACACTCCTTTCGTAGAGTCTGCAAGTGTTTATTTCGAACGCTTTGAGGCGTATGCTGGAAAAGGAAGTATCTTCACATAACAACTACACAGAAGCATTCTTGAAAACTTCTTTGTGATGAGTGCATTCAACTCACGGACTTTGGCCTTCCTTTTGAAAGAGCAGTTTTGAAACACTCTTTTTGTAGAGTCTGCAAGTGGATATTTGGATTGCTTTGAGGCCTAAGCTGGAAAAAGAAATATCTTTACCTAAAAACCAGACAGAAGCAGTCTCACAAACATCTGTGTGATTAGTGCATTCAACACACAGAATTGAACATTCCCTCTGATAGGGCAGTTTGGAAACACTCCTTTTGTAGAATCTGCAAGTGTTTCTTTGGAGCTCTTTGACGCCTATGCTGGAAAAGGAAATATCTTCATATAAAAACCAGCCAGAAGCATTCTCACAAACATGTGTGTGATTAGTGCATTCAACTCACAGACTAGAACATTCCCTCTGAAAGAGCAGTTTGGAAACACTCCTTTTGTAGAATCTGCAAGTGTTTATTTGGAGCGCTTTGACGCCTATGCTGGAAAAGGAAATATCTTCACATAAAAACTAGACAGAAGCATTCTCAGAAACTTCTTTGTGATGAGTGAATTCTACTCACAGACTTGAACATTCCTCTTGATAGAGCAGTTTGGAAACACTCCTTTTGTAGAATCTGCAAGTGTTTATTTGGATCGCTTTGACGTCTACTGGAAAAGGAAATATCTTCACCTAAAAACTACACAGAAGCTTTCTCAGAAACTTCTGTGTGATTAGTGCATTCAACTCACAGACTTGAACATTCCTTTTGATAGAGCAGTTTGGAAACACTCCTTTTGTACAATCTGCAAGTGTTTATTTCGAGGGCTTTGACGCCTATGCTGGAAAAGGAAATATCTTCACATAAAAACTAGACAAAAGAATTCTCAGAAACTTCTTTGTGATGTGTGCATTCTACTCACAGAGTTGAAGCCTCTTTTTGGTGGAAGAGTTTTCAAGCTCTCTTTTTGTAGAATCTGCAAGTGCATATTTGGAGCGCTCCGAGGCCTATGCTGGGAAATGAAATATCTTCACCTAAAAACTACACAGAAGCATTCTCAGAAACTTCTGTCTGATTAGTGCATTCAACTCACAGACTTGAACATTCCCTCTGAAAGAGCAGTTTGGAAACACTCCTTTTGTAGAATCTGCAAGTGTTTATTTGGAGCGCTTTGGCGCCTGTGCTGGAAAAGGAAATATCTTCCCATAAAAACTAGCCAGAAACATTCTCTGAAACTTCTTTGTGATGAGTGCATTCTACTCACAGACTTGAACATTCCTCTTGAGAGAGCAGTTTGGAAACACTCCCTTTGAAGTATCTACAAGTGCCTATTTGGATCGCTTTGACGCCTATGCTGGAAAAGGAAATATCTTCACCTAAAAACTACACAGAAGCATTCTCAGAAACTTCTGTGTGATGATTGCATTCAACTCACAGACTTGAACGTTTCTATTGATAGGACAGTTTTGAAACACTCCTTTTGTAGAATCTGGAAGTGTTTATTTCGAGCGCCTTGAGGCCTATGCTGGAAAAGGAATTATCTTCACATAACAACTACACAGAAGCATTCTCAGAAACTTCTTTCTGATGAGTGCATTCAACTCACAGATTTGGTCCTTTCTTTTGAAAGAGCAGTTTTGAAACACTCTTTTTGTAGAATCTGCAAGTGGATATTTGGAGCGCTTTAAGGCCTATTCTGGGAAAAGAAATATCTTCACCTAAAAACTAGACAGAAGCATTCTCACAAACTTCTGTGTGATTAGTGCATTCAACTCACAGACCTGAACATTCCTTTTAATAGAGCAGTTTGGAAACACTCCTTTTGTAGAATCTGCAAGTGTATATTTCGAGCGCTTTGAAGCCTATGCTGGAAAAGGAAATATCTTCACATAAAAACTAGACAGAAGAATTCTCAGAAACTTCTTTGTGATGACTTCATTCTACTCACAGAGTTGAAGCCTCTTTTTGATGGAAGAGTTTTCAAGCTCTCTTTTTCTAGAATCTGCAAGTGCATATTTGGAGCGCTCCGAGGCCTATGCTGGGAAATGAAATATCTTCACCTGAAAACTACACAGAAGCATTCTCAGAAACTTCTGTGTGATGAGTGCATTCAACTCACAGACTTGAACGTTTCTTTTGATAGGACAGTTTTGAAAAACTCCTTTCGTAGAATCTGCAAGTGTTTATTTCGAGCGCTTTGAGGCCTATGCTGGAAAAGGAAGTATCTTCACATAAGAACTACACAGAAGCATTCTCAGAAACTTCTTTGTGATGAGTGCATTCAACTCACAGACTTGGGCCTTTCTTTTGAAAGAGCAGTTTTGAAACACTCTTTTTGTAGAATCTGCAAGTGGATATTTGGAGCGCTTTAAGGCCTATTCTGGGAAAAGAAACATCTTCACCTAAAAACTAGACAGAAGCATTCTCACAAACTTCTGTGTGATTAGTGCATTCAACTCACAGACTTGAACATTCCTTTTGATAGAGCAGTTTGGAAACACTCCTTTTGTGGAATCTGCAAGTGTTTATTTCGAGCACTTTGATGGCTATGCTGGAAAAGGAAATATCTTCACATAGAAACTAGACAGAAGAATTCTCAGAAACTTCTTTGTGATGACTTCATTCTACTCACAGAGTTGAAGCCACTTTTTGGTGGAAGAGTTTTCAAGCTCTCTTTTTCTAGAATCTGCAAGTGCATATTTGGAGCGCTCCGAGGCCTATGCTGGGAAATGAAATATCTTCACCTAAAAACTGCACAGAAGCATTCTCAGAAACTTCTGTGTGATGAGTGCATTCAACTAACAGACTTGAACGTTTCTTTTGATAGGACAGTTTTGAAACACTCCTTTCGTAGAATCTGCAGGTGTTTATTTCGAGCGCTTTCAGGCCTATGCTGGAAAAGGAATTATCTTCACGTAACAACTACACAGAAGCCTTCTCAGAAACTTGTTTTTGATGAGTGCATTCAACTCACAGACTAGAGCCTTCCTTTTGAAAGAGCAGTTTTGAAACACTCTTTTTGTAGAGTCTGCAAGTGGATATTTGGAGGGCTTTGAGGCCTTTTCTGGAAAAAGAAATATCTTCACCTAAAAACTAGACAGAAGAATTCTCACAAACTTCTGTGTGATTAGCGCATTCAAATCACAGACTTGAACATTCCTTTTGATAGAGCAGTTTGAAAACACTCCTTTTGTAGAATCTGCAAGTGTTTATTTGGAGCGCTTTGTAGCCTATGCTGGGAAAGGAAATATCTTCACATAAATCTAGCCAGAAACATTCTCAGAAACTTCTTTGCGATGAGTGCATTCTACTCACAGACTTGAACATTCCTCTTGAGAGAGCAGTTTGGAAACACTCCTTTTGTAGTATCTGCAAGTGTCTATTTGGATCGCTTTGACGCCTATGCTGGAAAAGGAAATATCTTCACCTAAAAACTACACAGAAGCATTCTCAGAAACTTCTGTGTGATGAGTGCATTCAACTCACAGACTTGAACGTTTCTATTGAAAGGACAGTTTTGAAACACTCCTTTCGTAGAATATGCAAGTGTTTATTTCGAGTGCTTTGAGGCCTATGCTGGAAAAGGAAGTATATTCACATAACAACTACACAGAAGCATTCTCAGAAACTTCTTTGTGATGAGTGCATTCAACTCGTAGACTTGGGCCTTTCTTTTGAAAGAGCAGTTTTGAAACACTCTTTTTGTAGAATCTGCAAGGGGATATTTGGAGCGCTTTAAGGCCTACTCTGGGAAAAGAAATATCTTCACCTAAAAACTAGACAGAAGCATTCTCACAAACATCTGTGTGATTAGTGCATTCAACTCACAGACTTGAACATTCCTTTTGGTAGAGTAGCTTGGAAACTCTCCTTTTGTAGAATCTGCAAGTGTTTATTTCGAGGGCTTTGACGCCTATGCTGGAAAAGGAAATATCTTCACATAAAAACTAGAGAAAAGAATTCTCAGAAACTCCTTTGTGATGAGTGCATTCTACTCAGAGAGTTGAAGCCTCTTTTCGGTGGAAGAGTTTTCAAGCTCTCTTTTTGTAGAATCTGCAAGTGCATATTTGGTGCGCTCCGAGGCCTATACTGGGAAATGAAATATCTTCACCTAAAAACTAGACAGAAGCATTCTCAGAAACTTCTGTCTGATTAGTGCATTCAACTCACAGACGTGAACATTCCCTCTGAAAGAGCAGTTTGGAAACACTCCTTTTGTAGAATCTGCAAGTGTTTACTTGGAACGCTTTGACGCTTTTGCGGGAAAAGGTAATATCTTCACATAAAAATTAGACAGAAGACTTCTCAGAAACTTCTTTGTGATGAGTGCATTCTACTCACAGACTTGAACATTCCTGTTGATAGAGCAGTTTGGAAACACTCCTTTTGTAGAATCTGCAAGTGTTTATTTGGATCTCTTAGACGTCTATGCTGTAAAAGGAAATATCTTCACCTAAAAACTACACAGAAGCATTCTCAGAAACTTCAGTGTGATGAGTGCATTCAACTCACAGACTTGAACGTTTCTTTTGATAGGACAGTTTTGAAACACTCCTTTCGTAGAATCTGCAAGTGTTTATTTCGAGCGCTTTGAGGCGTAAGCTGGAAAAGGAAGTATCTTCATTTAACAACTACACAGAAGCGTTCTCAGAAACTTCTTTGTGATGAGTGCATTCAACTCCCAGACTTGAGCCTTCCTGTTGAAAGAGCAGTTTTGAAACACTCTTTTTGTAGAGTCTGCAAGTGGATATTTGGAGGGCTTTGAGGCCTATGTTGGGGAAAGAAATATCTTCACCTAAAAACTAGACAGAAGCATTCTCAGAAACTTCTGTCTGATTAGTGCATTCAACTCACAGACTAGAACATTCCCTCTGATAGGGCAGTTTGGAAACACTCCTTTTGTAGAATCTGCAAGTGTTTATTTGGATCGCTTTGACGCCTATGCTGGAAAAGGAAATATCTTCACATAAAAACTAGCCAGAAACATTCTCTGAAACTTCTTTGTGATGAGTGCACTCTACTCACAGACTTGAACGTTTCTATTGATAGGACAGTTTTGAAACACTCCTTTTGTAGAATCTGCAAGTGTTTATTTCGAGCGCTTTGACGCCTATGCTGGAAAAGGAAGTATCTTCACATAACAACTGCACAGAAGCATTCTCAGAAACTTCTTTGTGATGAGTGCATTCACCTCACAGATTTGGGCCTTTCTTTTGAAAGAACAGTTTTGAAACACTCTTTTTGTGGAATCTGCAAGTGGATATTTGGAGCGATTTAAGGCCTATTCTGGGAAAAGAAATATCTTCACCTAAAAACTAGACAGAAGCATTCTCACAAACTTCTGTGTGATTAGTGCATTCAACTCACAGACTTGAACATTCCTTTTGATAGAGCAGTTTGGAAACACTCCTTTTGTAGAATCTGGAAGTGTTTATTTCGAGCGCTTTGACGCCTATGCTGGAAAAGGAAATTTCTTCACATGAAAACTAGACAAAAGAATTCTCAGAAACTTCTTTGTGATGAGTGCATTGTACTCACAGAGTTGAAGCCTCTTTTTGGTGGAAGAGTTTTCAAGCTCTCTTTTTGTAGAATCTGCATGTGCATATTTGCAGCGCTCCGAGTCCTATGCTGGGAAATGAAATATCTTCACCTAAAAACTACACAGAAGCATTCTCAGAAACTTCTGTGTGATGAGTGCATTCAACTCACAGACTTGAACGTTTCTTTTGATAGGACAGTTTTCAAACACTCCTTTTGTAGAATCTGCAAGTGTTTATTTCGAGCGCTTTGAGGCCTATGCTGGAAAAGGAAGTATCTTCACATAACAACTACACAGAAGGCTTCTCAGAAACTTCTTTGTGATGAGTGCATTCAACTCACAGACTTGAGCCTTCCTTTTGAAAGAGCAGTTTTGAAACACTCTTTTTGTAGAGTCTGCAAGTGGATATTGGGAGGGCTTTGAGGCCTTTTCTGGAAAAAGAAATATCTTCACCTAAAAACTAGACAGAAGAATTCTCACAAACTTCTGTGTGATTATTGCATTCATGTCACAGACTTGAACATTCCTTTTGATAGAGCAGTTTGGAAACAGTCCTTTTGTACAATCTGCAAGTGTTTATTTGGAGCGCTTTGGCGCCTATGATGGAAAAGGAAATATCTTCACATAAAAACTAGACAGAAGCATTCTCAGAAACTTCTTTGTGATGATTGAATTCTACTCACATACTTGAACATTCCTCTTGAGAGAGCAGTTTGGAAACACTCCTTTTGTAGAATCTGCAAGTGTTTATTTGGATCGCTTTGACGTCTATGCTGGAAAAGGAAATATCTTCACCTAAAAACTACACAGAAGCATTCTCAGAAACTTCTGTGTGATGAGTGCATTCAACTCACAGACTTGAACGTTTCTTTTGATAGGACAGTTTTGAAGCACTCCTTTTGTAGAATCTGCAAGTGTTGATTTCGAACGCTTTGAGGCCTATGCTTGAAAAGGAAGTATCTTCACATGACAACTACACAGAAGCATTCTCGGAAACTTCTTTGCGATGAGTGCATTCAATTCAGAGACTTGGGCCTTTCTTTTGAAAGAGCCGTTTTGAAACACACTTTTTGTAGAGTCTGCAAGTGGATATTTGGAGGGCTTTGAGGCCTATGCTGGGAAAAGAAATATCTTCACCTAAAAACTAGACAGAAGCATTCTCACAAACTTCTGTGTGATTAGTGCATTCAACTCACAGACTTGAACATTCCCTCTGATAGGGCAGTTTGAAAACCCTCCTTCTGTAGAATCTGCAAGTGTTATTTGGAGCGCTTTGTCGCTTATGCTGGAAAACGAAATATCTTCACATAAAAACTAGACGGAATCATTCTCAGAAACATCTGTGTGATTAGTGCATTCTACTCACTGACTTGAACATTCCTTCTGATAGGGCAGTTTGGAAACACTCCTTTTGTAGAATCTGCAAGTGTTTATTAGGAGTGCTTTGACGTCTGCTGGAAAAGGAAATATCTTCACCTAAAAACTACACAGAAGCATTCTCAGAAACTTCTTTGTGATGAGTGAATTCTACTCACAGACTTGAACATTCCTCTTGAGAGAGCAGTTTGGAAACACTCCTTTTGTAGTGTCTGCAAGTGTCTATTTGGATCGCTTTGACGCCTATGCTGGAAAAGGAAATATCTTCACCTAAAAACTACACAGAAACATTCTCAGAAACCTCTGTGTGATGAGTGCATTCAACTCACAGACTTGAACGTTTCTATTCATAGGACAGTTTTGAAACACTCCTTTTGTACAATCTGCAAGTGTTTATTTCGAGCGCTTTTAGGCCTATGCTGGAAAAGGAAGTATCTTCACATAACAACTACACAGAAGCATTCTCAGAAACTTCTTTGTGATGAGTGCATTCAACTCACAGACTTGGGACTTTCTTTTGAAAGAGCAGTTTTGAAACACTCTTTTTGTAGAATCTGCAAGTTGATATTTGTAGGGCTTTAAGGCCTATTCTGGGAAAAGAAATATCGTCACCTAAAAACTAGACAGAAGCATTCTCACAAACTTCTGTGTGATTAGTGCATTCAACTCACAGACTTGAACATTCCTTTTGATAGAGCAGTTTGGAAACACTCCTTTTGTAGTATCTGCAAGTGTTTATTTCGAGCGAATTGACGCCTGTGCTGGAAAAGGAAATATCTTCACATAAAAACTAGACAGAAGAATTCTCAGAAGCATCTTTGTGATGAGTTCATTCTACTCACAGAGTTGAAGCCTCTTTTTGGTGGAAGAGTTTTCAAGCTCTCTTTTTGTAGAATCTGCAGGTGCATATTTGGAGCGCTCCGAGGCCTATGCTGGGAAATGAAATATCTTCACCTAGAAACTACACAGAAGCATTCTCAGAAACTTCTGTGTGATGAGTGCATTCAACTCACAGACTTGATCCTTCCTTTTGAAAGAGCAGTTTTGAAACACTCTTTTTGTAGAGTCTGCAAGTGGATATTTGGAGGGCTTTGAGGCCTATTCTGGGAAAAGAAGTATCTTCACCTAAAAACTAGACAGAAGCATTCTCATAAACTTCTGTCTGATTAGTACATTCAACTCACAGACTTGAACATTCCCTCTGAAAGAGCAGTTTGGAAACACTCCTTTTGTAGAATCTGCAAGTGTTTACTTGGAACGCTTTGACGATTATGCTGGAAAAGGAAATATCCTCACATAAAAATTAGACAGAAGAATTCTCAGAAACTTCTTTGTGATGAGTGCATTCTACTCACAGACTTGAACATTCCTCTTGATAGAGCAATAGGGAAACACTCCTTTTGTAGAATCTGCAAGTGTTTATTTGGATCGCTTTGACGTCTACGCTGGAAAAGGAAATATCTTCACCTAAAAACTACACAGAAGCATTCCCAGAAACTTCTGTGTGATGAGTGCATTCAACTCACAGACTTGAACGTTTCTTTTGATCGGACAGTTTTGAAACACTCCTTTTGTAGAATCTGCAAGTGTTTATTTCGAGCGCTTTGAGGCCTATGCTGGAAAAGGAAGTATCTTCACATAACAACCACACAGAAGCATTCTCAGAAACTTCTTTGTGATGAGTGCATTCAACTCACAGACTTGAGCCTTTCTTTTGAAAGAGCAGTTTTGAAACACTCTTTTTGTAGAATCTGCAAGTGGATATTTGGAGCACTTTAAGGCCTTTTCTGGAAAAAGAAATAACTTCACCTAAAAACTAGACAAAAGCATTCTCACAAACATCTGTGTGATTAGTGCATTCACCTCACAGAGTTGAACATTCCCTCTGATAGGGCAGTTTGGAAGCACTCCTTTTGTAGAATCTGCAAGAATTTATTTGGAGCTCTTTGACGCCTATGCTGGAAAAGGAAATATCTTCACATAAAAACTAGCCAGAAGCATTCTCACAAACATCTGTGTGATTAGTGCATTCAACTCACAGACTTGAACATTCCCTCTGATAGAGCAGTTTCGAAACACTCCTTTTGTAGAAACTGCAAGTGTTTCTTTGGAGCGCTTTGACGCCTATGATGGAAAAGGAAATAACTTCACATAAAAACTAGACAGAAGCATTCTCAGAAACTTCTGTCTGATTAGTGCATTCAACTCACAGACTTGAACATTCCCTCTGAAAGAGCAGTTTGGAAACACTCCTTTTGTAGAATCTGCAAGTGTTTACTTGGAACACTTTGACGCTTTTGCGGGAAAAGGAAGTACCTTCACAAAAAAATTAGACAGAAGAATTCTCAGAAACACCTTTGTGATGAGTGCATTCTACTCACA
The DNA here is from genome assembly GCF_028885655.2 of Pongo abelii. Lineage (NCBI taxonomy): Eukaryota > Metazoa > Chordata > Mammalia > Primates > Hominidae > Pongo > Pongo abelii. The sequence goes on from NC_071993.2 coordinate 42,029,679, forward strand.
GACTTGAACATTCCTCTTGAGAGAGCAGTTTGGAAACACTCCTTTTGTAGAATCTGCAGGTGTTTATTTGGATCGCTTTGATGCCTATGCTGGAAAAGGAAATATCTTCACCTAAAAACTACACAGAAACATTCTCAGAAACCTCTGTGTGATGAGTGCATTCAACTCACAGACTTGAACGTTTCTATTGATAGTACAGTTTTGAAACACTCCTTTCGTAGAGTCTGCAAGTGTTTATTTCGAACGCTTTGAGGCGTATGCTGGAAAAGGAAGTATCTTCACATAACAACTACACAGAAGCATTCTTGAAAACTTCTTTGTGATGAGTGCATTCAACTCACGGACTTTGGCCTTCCTTTTGAAAGAGCAGTTTTGAAACACTCTTTTTGTAGAGTCTGCAAGTGGATATTTGGATTGCTTTGAGGCCTAAGCTGGAAAAAGAAATATCTTCACCTAAAAACCAGACAGAAGCAGTCTCACAAACATCTGTGTGATTAGTGCATTCAACACACAGAATTGAACATTCCCTCTGATAGGGCAGTTTGGAAACACTCCTTTTGTAGAATCTGCAAGTGTTTCTTTGGAGCTCTTTGACGCCTATGCTGGAAAAGGAAATATCTTCATATAAAAACCAGCCAGAAGCATTCTCACAAACATGTGTGTGATTAGTGCATTCAACTCACAGACTAGAACATTCCCTCTGAAAGAGCAGTTTGGAAACACTCCTTTTGTAGAATCTGCAAGTGTTTATTTGGAGCGCTTTGACGCCTATGCTGGAAAAGGAAATATCTTCACATAAAAACTAGACAGAAGCATTCTCAGAAACTTCTTTGTGATGAGTGAATTCTACTCACAGACTTGAACATTCCTCTTGATAGAGCAGTTTGGAAACACTCCTTTTGTAGAATCTGCAAGTGTTTATTTGGATCGCTTTGACGTCTACTGGAAAAGGAAATATCTTCACCTAAAAACTACACAGAAGCTTTCTCAGAAACTTCTGTGTGATTAGTGCATTCAACTCACAGACTTGAACATTCCTTTTGATAGAGCAGTTTGGAAACACTCCTTTTGTACAATCTGCAAGTGTTTATTTCGAGGGCTTTGACGCCTATGCTGGAAAAGGAAATATCTTCACATAAAAACTAGACAAAAGAATTCTCAGAAACTTCTTTGTGATGTGTGCATTCTACTCACAGAGTTGAAGCCTCTTTTTGGTGGAAGAGTTTTCAAGCTCTCTTTTTGTAGAATCTGCAAGTGCATATTTGGAGCGCTCCGAGGCCTATGCTGGGAAATGAAATATCTTCACCTAAAAACTACACAGAAGCATTCTCAGAAACTTCTGTCTGATTAGTGCATTCAACTCACAGACTTGAACATTCCCTCTGAAAGAGCAGTTTGGAAACACTCCTTTTGTAGAATCTGCAAGTGTTTATTTGGAGCGCTTTGGCGCCTGTGCTGGAAAAGGAAATATCTTCCCATAAAAACTAGCCAGAAACATTCTCTGAAACTTCTTGGTGATGAGTGCATTCTACTCACAGACTTGAACATTCCTCTTGAGAGAGCAGTTTGGAAACACTCCCTTTGAAGTATCTACAAGTGCCTATTTGGATCGCTTTGACGCCTATGCTGGAAAAGGAAATATCTTCACCTAAAAACTACACAGAAGCATTCTCAGAAACTTCTGTGTGATGATTGCATTCAACTCACAGACTTGAACGTTTCTATTGATAGGACAGTTTTGAAACACTCCTTTTGTAGAATCTGCAAGTGTTTATTTCGAGCGCCTTGAGGCCTATGCTGGAAAAGGAATTATCTTCACATAACAACTACACAGAAGCATTCTCAGAAACTTCTTTCTGATGAGTGCATTCAACTCACAGATTTGGTCCTTTCTTTTGAAAGAGCAGTTTTGAAACACTCTTTTTGTAGAATCTGCAAGTGGATATTTGGAGCGCTTTAAGGCCTATTCTGGGAAAAGAAATATCTTCACCTAAAAACTAGACAGAAGCATTCTCACAAACTTCTGTGTGATTAGTGCATTCAACTCACAGACTTGAACATTCCTTTTGATAGAGCAGTTTGGAAACACTCCTTTTGTAGAATCTGCAAGTGTTTATTTCGAGGTCTTTGACGCCCATGCTGGAAAAGGAAATATCTTCACATAAAAACTAGACAAAAGAATTCTCAGAAACTTCTTTGTGATGAGTGCCTTCTACTCACAGAGTTGAAGCCTCTTTTTGGTGGAATAGTTTTCAAGCTCTCTTTTTGTAGAATCTGCAAGTGCATATTTGGAGCGCTCCGAGGCCTATGCTGGGAAATGAAATATCTTCACCTAAACCTACACAGAAGCATTCTCAGAAACTTCTCTGTGATGAGTGCATTCAACTCACAGACTTGAACGTTTCTTTTGATAGGACAGTTTTGAAACTCTCCTTTCCTAGAATCTGCAAGTGTTTATTTCGAGCACTTTGAGGCCTATGCTGGAAAAGGAAGTAGCTTCACATAACAACTACACAGAAGCATTCTCAGAAACTTCTTAGTGATGAGTGCATTCTACTCACAGACTTGAACATTCCTCTTGAGAGAGCAGTTTGGAAACACTCCTTTTGTAGAATCTGCCAGTGTTTATTTGGATCGCTTTGACGCCTATGCTGGAAAAGGAAATATCTTCACCTAAAAACTACACAGAAGCATTCTCAGAAACTTCTGTGTCATGGGTGCATTCAACTCACAGACTTGAACGTTTCTTTTGATAGGACAGTTTTGAAACACTCCTTTTGTAGAATCTGCAAGTGTTTATTTCGAACGCTTTGAGGCCTATGCTTGAAAAGGAAGTATCTTCACATAACAACTACACAGAAGCATTCTCGGAAACTTCTTTGTGATGAGTGCATTCAACTCACAGACTTGGGCCTTCCTTTTGAAAGAGCAGTTTTGAAACACTCTTTTTGTAGAGTCTGCAAGTGGATATTTGGAGGGCTTTGAGGCCTATGCTGGGAAAAGAAATATCTTCACCTAAAAACTAGACAGAAGCATTCTCACAAACATCTGTGTGATTAGTGCATTCAACTCACAGACTTGAACATTCCCTCTGATAGGGCAGTTTGAAAACACTCCTTTTGTAGAATCTGCAAGTGTTTATTTGGAGCGCTTTGGCGCCTATGCTGGAAAAGGAAATATCTTCACATAAAAACTAGCCAGAAACAGTCTAAGAAACTTCTTTGTGATGAGTGCATTCTACTCACAGACTTGAACATTCCTCTTGAGAGAGCAGTTTGGAAACACTCCTTTTGTAGTGTCTGCAAGTGTCTATTTGGATCGCTTTGACGCCTATGCTGGAAAAGGATATATCTTCACCTAAAAACTACACAGAAGCATTCTCGGAAACTTCTGTGTGATGAGTGCATTCAACTCACAGACTTGTACGTTTCTATTGAAAGGAGAGTTTTGAAACACTCCTTTCGTAGAATCTGCAAGTGTTTATTTCGAGCGCTTTGAGGCGTATGCTGGAAAAGGAAGTATCTTCACATAACAACTACACAGAAGCATTCTCAGAAACTTCTTTGGAATGAGTGCATTCAACTCACAGACTTGAGCCTTTCTTTTGAAAGAGCAGTTTTGAAACACTCTTTTTGTAGTGTCTGCAAGTGGATATTTGGAGAGCTTTGAGGCCTATGCTGGGAAAAGAAATATCTTCACCTAAAAACTAGACAGAAGCATTCTCACAAACAACTGTGTGATTAGTGCATTCAACACACAGACTTGAACATTCCCTCTGATAGGGCAGTTTGGAAACACTCCTTTTGTAGAATCTGCAATTGTTTATTTGGAGCGCTTTGGCGCCTATGCCGGAAAAGGAAATATCTTCACCTAAAAACTAGCCAGAAACATTCTCAGAAACTTCTTTGTGATGAGTGCATTCTACTCACAGACTTGAACATTCCTCTTGAGAGAGCAGTTTGGAAACACTCCTTTTGTAGTATCTGCAAGTGTCTATTTGGATCGCTTTGACGCCTATGCTGGAAAAGGAAATATCTTCACCTAAAAACTACACAGAAGCATTCTCAGAAACTTCTGTGTGATGAGTGCATTCAACTCATAGACTTGAACGTTTCTATTGATACGACAGTTTTGAAACACTCCTTTTGTTGAATCTGTAAGTGTTTATTTCGAGCGCTTTGAGGCCTGTGCTGGAAAAGGAAGTATCTTCACATAAGAACTACACAGAAGCATTCTCAGAAACTTCTTTGTGATGAGTGCATTCAACTCACAGACTTGGGCCTTTCTTTTGAAAGAGCAGTTTTGAAACACTCTTTTTGTAGAATCTGCAAGTGGATATTTGGAGCGCTTTAAGGCCTATTCTGGGAAAAGAAATATCTTCAACTAAAAACTAGACAGAAGCATTCTCACAAACTTCTGTGTGATTAGTGCATTCAACTCACAGACCTGAACATTCCTTTTAATAGAGCAGTTTGGAAACACTCCTTTTGTAGAATCTGCAAGTGTATATTTCGAGCGCTTTGAAGCCTATGCTGGAAAAGGAAATATCTTCACATAAAAACTAGACAGAAGAATTCTCAGAAACTTCTTTGTGATGACTTCATTCTACTCACAGAGTTGAAGCCTCTTTTTGATGGAAGAGTTTTCAAGCTCTCTTTTTCTAGAATCTGCAAGTGCATATTTGGAGCGCTCCGAGGCCTATGCTGGGAAATGAAATATCTTCACCTGAAAACTACACAGAAGCATTCTCAGAAACTTCTGTGTGATGAGTGCATTCAACTCACAGACTTGAACGTTTCTTTTGATAGGACAGTTTTGAAAAACTCCTTTCGTAGAATCTGCAAGTGTTTATTTCGAGCGCTTTGAGGCCTATGCTGGAAAAGGAAGTATCTTCACATAAGAACTACACAGAAGCATTCTCAGAAACTTCTTTGTGATGAGTGCATTCAACTCACAGACTTGGGCCTTTCTTTTGAAAGAGCAGTTTTGAAACACTCTTTTTGTAGAATCTGCAAGTGGATATTTGGAGCGCTTTAAGGCCTATTCTGGGAAAAGAAACATCTTCACCTAAAAACTAGACAGAAGCATTCTCACAAACTTCTGTGTGATTAGTGCATTCAACTCACAGACTTGAACATTCCTTTTGATAGAGCAGTTTGGAAACACTCCTTTTGTGGAATCTGCAAGTGTTTATTTCGAGCACTTTGATGGCTATGCTGGAAAAGGAAATATCTTCACATAGAAACTAGACAGAAGAATTCTCAGAAACTTCTTTGTGATGACTTCATTCTACTCACAGAGTTGAAGCCACTTTTTGGTGGAAGAGTTTTCAAGCTCTCTTTTTCTAGAATCTGCAAGTGCATATTTGGAGCGCTCCGAGGCCTATGCTGGGAAATGAAATATCTTCACCTAAAAACTGCACAGAAGCATTCTCAGAAACTTCTGTGTGATGAGTGCATTCAACTAACAGACTTGAACGTTTCTTTTGATAGGACAGTTTTGAAACACTCCTTTCGTAGAATCTGCAGGTGTTTATTTCGAGCGCTTTCAGGCCTATGCTGGAAAAGGAATTATCTTCACGTAACAACTACACAGAAGCCTTCTCAGAAACTTGTTTTTGATGAGTGCATTCAACTCACAGACTAGAGCCTTCCTTTTGAAAGAGCAGTTTTGAAACACTCTTTTTGTAGAGTCTGCAAGTGGATATTTGGAGGGCTTTGAGGCCTTTTCTGGAAAAAGAAATATCTTCACCTAAAAACTAGACAGAAGAATTCTCACAAACTTCTGTGTGATTAGCGCATTCAAATCACAGACTTGAACATTCCTTTTGATAGAGCAGTTTGAAAACACTCCTTTTGTAGAATCTGCAAGTGTTTATTTGGAGCGCTTTGTAGCCTATGCTGGGAAAGGAAATATCTTCACATAAATCTAGCCAGAAACATTCTCAGAAACTTCTTTGCGATGAGTGCATTCTACTCACAGACTTGAACATTCCTCTTGAGAGAGCAGTTTGGAAACACTCCTTTTGTAGTATCTGCAAGTGTCTATTTGGATCGCTTTGACGCCTATGCTGGAAAAGGAAATATCTTCACCTAAAAACTACACAGAAGCATTCTCAGAAACTTCTGTGTGATGAGTGCATTCAACTCACAGACTTGAACGTTTCTTTTGATAGGACAGTTTTGAAACACTCCTTTTGTAGAATCTGCAAGTGTTTATTTCGAACGCTTTGAGGCCTATGCTGGAAAAGGAAGTATCTTCACATAACAACTACACAGAAGCATTCTCGGAAACTTCTTTGTGATGAGTGCATTCAACTCACAGACTTGGGCCTTCCTTTTGAAAGAGCAGTTTTGAAACACTCTTTTTGTAGAGTCTGCAAGTGGATATTTGGAGGGCTTTGAGGCCTATGCTGGGAAAAGAAATATCTTCACCTAAAAACTAGACAGAAGCATTCTCACAAACATCTGTGTGATTAGTGCATTCAACTCACAGACTTGAACATTCCCTCTGATAGGGCAGTTTGAAAACACTCCTTTTGTAGAATCTGCAAGTGTTTATTTGGAGCGCTTTGGCGCCTATGCTGGAAAAGGAAATATCTTCACATAAAAACTAGCCAGAAACAGTCTAAGAAACTTCTTTGTGATGAGTGCATTCTACTCACAGACTTGAACATTCCTCTTGAGAGAGCAGTTTGGAAACACTCCTTTTGTAGTGTCTGCAAGTGTCTATTTGGATCGCTTTGACGCCTATGCTGGAAAAGGATATATCTTCACCTAAAAACTACACAGAAGCATTCTCGGAAACTTCTATGTGATGAGTGCATTCAACTCACAGACTTGTACGTTTCTATTGAAAGGAGAGTTTTGAAACACTCCTTTCGTAGAATCTGCAAGTGTTTATTTCGAGCGCTTTGAGGCGTATGCTGGAAAAGGAAGTATCTTCACATAACAACTACACAGAAGCATTCTCAGAAACTTCTTTGGAATGAGTGCATTCAACTCACAGACTTGAGCCTTTCTTTTGAAAGAGCAGTTTTGAAACACTCTTTTTGTAGTGTCTGCAAGTGGATATTTGGAGAGCTTTGAGGCCTATGCTGGGAAAAGAAATATCTTCACCTAAAAACTAGACAGAAGCATTCTCACAAACAACTGTGTGATTAGTGCATTCAACACACAGACTTGAACATTCCCTCTGATAGGGCAGTTTGGAAACACTCCTTTTGTAGAATCTGCAATTGTTTATTTGGAGCGCTTTGGCGCCTATGCCGGAAAAGGAAATATCTTCACCTAAAAACTAGCCAGAAACATTCTCAGAAACTTCTTTGTGATGAGTGCATTCTACTCACAGACTTGAACATTCCTCTTGAGAGAGCAGTTTGGAAACACTCCTTTTGTAGTATCTGCAAGTGTCTATTTGGATCGCTTTGACGCCTATGCTGGAAAAGGAAATATCTTCACCTAAAAACTACACAGAAGCATTCTCAGAAACTTCTGTGTGATGAGTGCATTCAACTCATAGACTTGAACGTTTCTATTGATACGACAGTTTTGAAACACTCCTTTTGTTGAATCTGTAAGTGTTTATTTCGAGCGCTTTGAGGCCTGTGCTGGAAAAGGAAGTATCTTCACATAAGAACTACACAGAAGCATTCTCAGAAACTTCTTTGTGATGAGTGCATTCAACTCACAGACTTGGGCCTTTCTTTTGAAAGAGCAGTTTTGAAACACTCTTTTTGTAGAATCTGCAAGTGGATATTTGGAGCGCTTTAAGGCCTATTCTGGGAAAAGAAATATCTTCAACTAAAAACTAGACAGAAGCATTCTCACAAACTTCTGTGTGATTAGTGCATTCAACTCACAGACCTGAACATTCCTTTTAATAGAGCAGTTTGGAAACACTCCTTTTGTAGAATCTGCAAGTGTATATTTCGAGCGCTTTGAAGCCTATGCTGGAAAAGGAAATATCTTCACATAAAAACTAGACAGAAGAATTCTCAGAAACTTCTTTGTGATGACTTCATTCTACTCACAGAGTTGAAGCCTCTTTTTGATGGAAGAGTTTTCAAGCTCTCTTTTTCTAGAATCTGCAAGTGCATATTTGGAGCGCTCCGAGGCCTATGCTGGGAAATGAAATATCTTCACCTGAAAACTACACAGAAGCATTCTCAGAAACTTCTGTGTGATGAGTGCATTCAACTCACAGACTTGAACGTTTCTTTTGATAGGACAGTTTTGAAAAACTCCTTTCGTAGAATCTGCAAGTGTTTATTTCGAGCGCTTTGAGGCCTATGCTGGAAAAGGAAGTATCTTCACATAAGAACTACACAGAAGCATTCTCAGAAACTTCTTTGTGATGAGTGCATTCAACTCACAGACTTGGGCCTTTCTTTTGAAAGAGCAGTTTTGAAACACTCTTTTTGTAGAATCTGCAAGTGGATATTTGGAGCGCTTTAAGGCCTATTCTGGGAAAAGAAACATCTTCACCTAAAAACTAGACAGAAGCATTCTCACAAACTTCTGTGTGATTAGTGCATTCAACTCACAGACTTGAACATTCCTTTTGATAGAGCAGTTTGGAAACACTCCTTTTGTGGAATCTGCAAGTGTTTATTTCGAGCACTTTGATGGCTATGCTGGAAAAGGAAATATCTTCACATAGAAACTAGACAGAAGAATTCTCAGAAACTTCTTTGTGATGACTTCATTCTACTCACAGAGTTGAAGCCACTTTTTGGTGGAAGAGTTTTCAAGCTCTCTTTTTCTAGAATCTGCAAGTGCATATTTGGAGCGCTCCGAGGCCTATGCTGGGAAATGAAATATCTTCACCTAAAAACTGCACAGAAGCATTCTCAGAAACTTCTGTGTGATGAGTGCATTCAACTAACAGACTTGAACGTTTCTTTTGATAGGACAGTTTTGAAACACTCCTTTCGTAGAATCTGCAGGTGTTTATTTCGAGCGCTTTCAGGCCTATGCTGGAAAAGGAATTATCTTCACGTAACAACTACACAGAAGCCTTCTCAGAAACTTGTTTTTGATGAGTGCATTCAACTCACAGACTAGAGCCTTCCTTTTGAAAGAGCAGTTTTGAAACACTCTTTTTGTAGAGTCTGCAAGTGGATATTTGGAGGGCTTTGAGGCCTTTTCTGGAAAAAGAAATAACTTCACCTAAAAACTAGACAAAAGCATTCTCACAAACATCTGTGTGATTAGTGCATTCACCTCACAGAGTTGAACATTCCCTCTGATAGGGCAGTTTGGAAGCACTCCTTTTGTAGAATCTGCAAGAATTTATTTGGAGCTCTTTGACGCCTATGCTGGAAAAGGAAATATCTTCACATAAAAACTAGCCAGAAGCATTCTCACAAACATCTGTGTGATTAGTGCATTCAACTCACAGACTTGAACATTCCCTCTGATAGAGCAGTTTCGAAACACTCCTTTTGTAGAAACTGCAAGTGTTTCTTTGGAGCGCTTTGACGCCTATGATGGAAAAGGAAATAACTTCACATAAAAACTAGACAGAAGCATTCTCAGAAACTTCTGTCTGATTAGTGCATTCAACTCACAGACTTGAACATTCCCTCTGAAAGAGCAGTTTGGAAACACTCCTTTTGTAGAATCTGCAAGTGTTTACTTGGAACACTTTGACGCTTTTGCGGGAAAAGGAAGTACCTTCACAAAAAAATTAGACAGAAGAATTCTCAGAAACACCTTTGTGATGAGTGCATTCTACTCACAGACTTGAACATTCCTCTTGAGAGAGCAGTTTGGAAACACTCCTTTTGTAGAATCTGCAGGTGTTTATTTGGATCGCTTTGATGCCTATGCTGGAAAAGGAAATATCTTCACCTAAAAACTACACAGAAACATTCTCAGAAACCTCTGTGTGATGAGTGCATTCAACTCACAGACTTGAACGTTTCTATTGATAGTACAGTTTTGAAACACTCCTTTCGTAGAGTCTGCAAGTGTTTATTTCGAACGCTTTGAGGCGTATGCTGGAAAAGGAAGTATCTTCACATAACAACTACACAGAAGCATTCTTGAAAACTTCTTTGTGATGAGTGCATTCAACTCACGGACTTTGGCCTTCCTTTTGAAAGAGCAGTTTTGAAACACTCTTTTTGTAGAGTCTGCAAGTGGATATTTGGATTGCTTTGAGGCCTAAGCTGGAAAAAGAAATATCTTCACCTAAAAACCAGACAGAAGCAGTCTCACAAACATCTGTGTGATTAGTGCATTCAACACACAGAATTGAACATTCCCTCTGATAGGGCAGTTTGGAAACACTCCTTTTGTAGAATCTGCAAGTGTTTCTTTGGAGCTCTTTGACGCCTATGCTGGAAAAGGAAATATCTTCATATAAAAACCAGCCAGAAGCATTCTCACAAACATGTGTGTGATTAGTGCATTCAACTCACAGACTAGAACATTCCCTCTGAAAGAGCAGTTTGGAAACACTCCTTTTGTAGAATCTGCAAGTGTTTATTTGGAGCGCTTTGACGCCTATGCTGGAAAAGGAAATATCTTCACATAAAAACTAGACAGAAGCATTCTCAGAAACTTCTTTGTGATGAGTGAATTCTACTCACAGACTTGAACATTCCTCTTGATAGAGCAGTTTGGAAACACTCCTTTTGTAGAATCTGCAAGTGTTTATTTGGATCGCTTTGACGTCTACTGGAAAAGGAAATATCTTCACCTAAAAACTACACAGAAGCTTTCTCAGAAACTTCTGTGTGATTAGTGCATTCAACTCACAGACTTGAACATTCCTTTTGATAGAGCAGTTTGGAAACACTCCTTTTGTACAATCTGCAAGTGTTTATTTCGAGGGCTTTGACGCCTATGCTGGAAAAGGAAATATCTTCACATAAAAACTAGACAAAAGAATTCTCAGAAACTTCTTTGTGATGTGTGCATTCTACTCACAGAGTTGAAGCCTCTTTTTGGTGGAAGAGTTTTCAAGCTCTCTTTTTGTAGAATCTGCAAGTGCATATTTGGAGCGCTCCGAGGCCTATGCTGGGAAATGAAATATCTTCACCTAAAAACTACACAGAAGCATTCTCAGAAACTTCTGTCTGATTAGTGCATTCAACTCACAGACTTGAACATTCCCTCTGAAAGAGCAGTTTGGAAACACTCCTTTTGTAGAATCTGCAAGTGTTTATTTGGAGCGCTTTGGCGCCTGTGCTGGAAAAGGAAATATCTTCCCATAAAAACTAGCCAGAAACATTCTCTGAAACTTCTTTGTGATGAGTGCATTCTACTCACAGACTTGAACATTCCTCTTGAGAGAGCAGTTTGGAAACACTCCCTTTGAAGTATCTACAAGTGCCTATTTGGATCGCTTTGACGCCTATGCTGGAAAAGGAAATATCTTCACCTAAAAACTACACAGAAGCATTCTCAGAAACTTCTGTGTGATGATTGCATTCAACTCACAGACTTGAACGTTTCTATTGATAGGACAGTTTTGAAACACTCCTTTTGTAGAATCTGCAAGTGTTTATTTCGAGCGCCTTGAGGCCTATGCTGGAAAAGGAATTATCTTCACATAACAACTACACAGAAGCATTCTCAGAAACTTCTTTCTGATGAGTGCATTCAACTCACAGATTTGGTCCTTTCTTTTGAAAGAGCAGTTTTGAAACACTCTTTTTGTAGAATCTGCAAGTGGATATTTGGAGCGCTTTAAGGCCTATTCTGGGAAAAGAAATATCTTCACCTAAAAACTAGACAGAAGCATTCTCACAAACTTCTGTGTGATTAGTGCATTCAACTCACAGACTTGAACATTCCTTTTGATAGAGCAGTTTGGAAACACTCCTTTTGTAGAATCTGCAAGTGTTTATTTCGAGGTCTTTGACGCCCATGCTGGAAAAGGAAATATCTTCACATAAAAACTAGACAAAAGAATTCTCAGAAACTTCTTTGTGATGAGTGCCTTCTACTCACAGAGTTGAAGCCTCTTTTTGGTGGAATAGTTTTCAAGCTCTCTTTTTGTAGAATCTGCAAGTGCATATTTGGAGCGCTCCGAGGCCTATGCTGGGAAATGAAATATCTTCACCTAAACCTACACAGAAGCATTCTCAGAAACTTCTCTGTGATGAGTGCATTCAACTCACAGACTTGAACGTTTCTTTTGATAGGACAGTTTTGAAACTCTCCTTTCCTAGAATCTGCAAGTGTTTATTTCGAGCGCTTTGAGGCCTATGCTGGAAAAGGAAGTAGCTTCACATAACAACTACACAGAAGCATTCTCAGAAACTTCTTAGTGATGAGTGCATTCTACTCACAGACTTGAACATTCCTCTTGAGAGAGCAGTTTGGAAACACTCCTTTTGTAGAATCTGCCAGTGTTTATTTGGATCGCTTTGACGCCTATGCTGGAAAAGGAAATATCTTCACCTAAAAACTACACAGAAGCATTCTCAGAAACTTCTGTGTCATGGGTGCATTCAACTCACAGACTTGAACGTTTCTTTTGATAGGACAGTTTTGAAACACTCCTTTTGTAGAATCTGCAAGTGTTTATTTCGAACGCTTTGAGGCCTATGCTTGAAAAGGAAGTATCTTCACATAACAACTACACAGAAGCATTCTCGGAAACTTCTTTGTGATGAGTGCATTCAACTCACAGACTTGGGCCTTCCTTTTGAAAGAGCAGTTTTGAAACACTCTTTTTGTAGAGTCTGCAAGTGGATATTTGGAGGGCTTTGAGGCCTATGCTGGGAAAAGAAATATCTTCACCTAAAAACTAGACAGAAGCATTCTCACAAACATCTGTGTGATTAGTGCATTCAACTCACAGACTTGAACATTCCCTCTGATAGGGCAGTTTGAAAACACTCCTTTTGTAGAATCTGCAAGTGTTTATTTGGAGCGCTTTGGCGCCTATGCTGGAAAAGGAAATATCTTCACATAAAAACTAGCCAGAAACAGTCTAAGAAACTTCTTTGTGATGAGTGCATTCTACTCACAGACTTGAACATTCCTCTTGAGAGAGCAGTTTGGAAACACTCCTTTTGTAGTGTCTGCAAGTGTCTATTTGGATCGCTTTGACGCCTATGCTGGAAAAGGATATATCTTCACCTAAAAACTACACAGAAGCATTCTCGGAAACTTCTGTGTGATGAGTGCATTCAACTCACAGACTTGTACGTTTCTATTGAAAGGAGAGTTTTGAAACACTCCTTTCGTAGAATCTGCAAGTGTTTATTTCGAGCGCTTTGAGGCGTATGCTGGAAAAGGAAGTATCTTCACATAACAACTACACAGAAGCATTCTCAGAAACTTCTTTGGAATGAGTGCATTCAACTCACAGACTTGAGCCTTTCTTTTGAAAGAGCAGTTTTGAAACACTCTTTTTGTAGTGTCTGCAAGTGGATATTTGGAGAGCTTTGAGGCCTATGCTGGGAAAAGAAATATCTTCACCTAAAAACTAGACAGAAGCATTCTCACAAACAACTGTGTGATTAGTGCATTCAACACACAGACTTGAACATTCCCTCTGATAGGGCAGTTTGGAAACACTCCTTTTGTAGAATCTGCAATTGTTTATTTGGAGCGCTTTGGCGCCTATGCCGGAAAAGGAAATATCTTCACCTAAAAACTAGCCAGAAACATTCTCAGAAACTTCTTTGTGATGAGTGCATTCTACTCACAGACTTGAACATTCCTCTTGAGAGAGCAGTTTGGAAACACTCCTTTTGTAGTATCTGCAAGTGTCTATTTGGATCGCTTTGACGCCTATGCTGGAAAAGGAAATATCTTCACCTAAAAACTACACAGAAGCATTCTCAGAAACTTCTGTGTGATGAGTGCATTCAACTCATAGACTTGAACGTTTCTATTGATACGACAGTTTTGAAACACTCCTTTTGTTGAATCTGTAAGTGTTTATTTCGAGCGCTTTGAGGCCTGTGCTGGAAAAGGAAGTATCTTCACATAAGAACTACACAGAAGCATTCTCAGAAACTTCTTTGTGATGAGTGCATTCAACTCACAGACTTGGGCCTTTCTTTTGAAAGAGCAGTTTTGAAACACTCTTTTTGTAGAATCTGCAAGTGGATATTTGGAGCGCTTTAAGGCCTATTCTGGGAAAAGAAATATCTTCAACTAAAAACTAGACAGAAGCATTCTCACAAACTTCTGTGTGATTAGTGCATTCAACTCACAGACCTGAACATTCCTTTTAATAGAGCAGTTTGGAAACACTCCTTTTGTAGAATCTGCAAGTGTATATTTCGAGCGCTTTGAAGCCTATGCTGGAAAAGGAAATATCTTCACATAAAAACTAGACAGAAGAATTCTCAGAAACTTCTTTGTGATGACTTCATTCTACTCACAGAGTTGAAGCCTCTTTTTGATGGAAGAGTTTTCAAGCTCTCTTTTTCTAGAATCTGCAAGTGCATATTTGGAGCGCTCCGAGGCCTATGCTGGGAAATGAAATATCTTCACCTGAAAACTACACAGAAGCATTCTCAGAAACTTCTGTGTGATGAGTGCATTCAACTCACAGACTTGAACGTTTCTTTTGATAGGACAGTTTTGAAAAACTCCTTTCGTAGAATCTGCAAGTGTTTATTTCGAGCGCTTTGAGGCCTATGCTGGAAAAGGAAGTATCTTCACATAAGAACTACACAGAAGCATTCTCAGAAACTTCTTTGTGATGAGTGCATTCAACTCACAGACTTGGGCCTTTCTTTTGAAAGAGCAGTTTTGAAACACTCTTTTTGTAGAATCTGCAAGTGGATATTTGGAGCGCTTTAAGGCCTATTCTGGGAAAAGAAACATCTTCACCTAAAAACTAGACAGAAGCATTCTCACAAACTTCTGTGTGATTAGTGCATTCAACTCACAGACTTGAACATTCCTTTTGATAGAGCAGTTTGGAAACACTCCTTTTGTGGAATCTGCAAGTGTTTATTTCGAGCACTTTGATGGCTATGCTGGAAAAGGAAATATCTTCACATAGAAACTAGACAGAAGAATTCTCAGAAACTTCTTTGTGATGACTTCATTCTACTCACAGAGTTGAAGCCACTTTTTGGTGGAAGAGTTTTCAAGCTCTCTTTTTCTAGAATCTGCAAGTGCATATTTGGAGCGCTCCGAGGCCTATGCTGGGAAATGAAATATCTTCACCTAAAAACTGCACAGAAGCATTCTCAGAAACTTCTGTGTGATGAGTGCATTCAACTAACAGACTTGAACGTTTCTTTTGATAGGACAGTTTTGAAACACTCCTTTCGTAGAATCTGCAGGTGTTTATTTCGAGCGCTTTCAGGCCTATGCTGGAAAAGGAATTATCTTCACGTAACAACTACACAGAAGCCTTCTCAGAAACTTGTTTTTGATGAGTGCATTCAACTCACAGACTAGAGCCTTCCTTTTGAAAGAGCAGTTTTGAAACACTCTTTTTGTAGAGTCTGCAAGTGGATATTTGGAGGGCTTTGAGGCCTTTTCTGGAAAAAGAAATATCTTCACCTAAAAACTAGACAGAAGAATTCTCACAAACTTCTGTGTGATTAGCGCATTCAAATCACAGACTTGAACATTCCTTTTGATAGAGCAGTTTGAAAACACTCCTTTTGTAGAATCTGCAAGTGTTTATTTGGAGCGCTTTGTAGCCTATGCTGGGAAAGGAAATATCTTCACATAAATCTAGCCAGAAACATTCTCAGAAACTTCTTTGCGATGAGTGCATTCTACTCACAGACTTGAACATTCCTCTTGAGAGAGCAGTTTGGAAACACTCCTTTTGTAGTATCTGCAAGTGTCTATTTGGATCGCTTTGACGCCTATGCTGGAAAAGGAAATATCTTCACCTAAAAACTACACAGAAGCATTCTCAGAAACTTCTGTGTGATGAGTGCATTCAACTCACAGACTTGAACGTTTCTTTTGATAGGACAGTTTTGAAACACTCCTTTTGTAGAATCTGCAAGTGTTTATTTCGAACGCTTTGAGGCCTATGCTGGAAAAGGAAGTATCTTCACATAACAACTACACAGAAGCATTCTCGGAAACTTCTTTGTGATGAGTGCATTCAACTCACAGACTTGGGCCTTCCTTTTGAAAGAGCAGTTTTGAAACACTCTTTTTGTAGAGTCTGCAAGTGGATATTTGGAGGGCTTTGAGGCCTATGCTGGGAAAAGAAATATCTTCACCTAAAAACTAGACAGAAGCATTCTCACAAACATCTGTGTGATTAGTGCATTCAACTCACAGACTTGAACATTCCCTCTGATAGGGCAGTTTGAAAACACTCCTTTTGTAGAATCTGCAAGTGTTTATTTGGAGCGCTTTGGCGCCTATGCTGGAAAAGGAAATATCTTCACATAAAAACTAGCCAGAAACAGTCTAAGAAACTTCTTTGTGATGAGTGCATTCTACTCACAGACTTGAACATTCCTCTTGAGAGAGCAGTTTGGAAACACTCCTTTTGTAGTGTCTGCAAGTGTCTATTTGGATCGCTTTGACGCCTATGCTGGAAAAGGATATATCTTCACCTAAAAACTACACAGAAGCATTCTCGGAAACTTCTGTGTGATGAGTGCATTCAACTCACAGACTTGTACGTTTCTATTGAAAGGAGAGTTTTGAAACACTCCTTTCGTAGAATCTGCAAGTGTTTATTTCGAGCGCTTTGAGGCGTATGCTGGAAAAGGAAGTATCTTCACATAACAACTACACAGAAGCATTCTCAGAAACTTCTTTGGAATGAGTGCATTCAACTCACAGACTTGAGCCTTTCTTTTGAAAGAGCAGTTTTGAAACACTCTTTTTGTAGTGTCTGCAAGTGGATATTTGGAGAGTTTTGAGGCCTATGCTGGGAAAAGAAATATCTTCACCTAAAAACTAGACAGAAGCATTCTCACAAACAACTGTGTGATTAGTGCATTCAACACACAGACTTGAACATTCCCTCTGATAGGGCAGTTTGGAAACACTCCTTTTGTAGAATCTGCAATTGTTTATTTGGAGCGCTTTGGCGCCTATGCCGGAAAAGGAAATATCTTCACCTAAAAACTAGCCAGAAACATTCTCAGAAACTTCTTTGTGATGAGTGCATTCTACTCACAGACTTGAACATTCCTCTTGAGAGAGCAGTTTGGAAACACTCCTTTTGTAGTATCTGCAAGTGTCTATTTGGATCGCTTTGACGCCTATGCTGGAAAAGGAAATATCTTCACCTAAAAACTACACAGAAGCATTCTCAGAAACTTCTGTGTGATGAGTGCATTCAACTCATAGACTTGAACGTTTCTATTGATACGACAGTTTTGAAACACTCCTTTTGTTGAATCTGTAAGTGTTTATTTCGAGCGCTTTGAGGCCTGTGCTGGAAAAGGAAGTATCTTCACATAAGAACTACACAGAAGCATTCTCAGAAACTTCTTTGTGATGAGTGCATTCAACTCACAGACTTGGGCCTTTCTTTTGAAAGAGCAGTTTTGAAACACTCTTTTTGTAGAATCTGCAAGTGGATATTTGGAGCGCTTTAAGGCCTATTCTGGGAAAAGAAATATCTTCAACTAAAAACTAGACAGAAGCATTCTCACAAACTTCTGTGTGATTAGTGCATTCAACTCACAGACCTGAACATTCCTTTTAATAGAGCAGTTTGGAAACACTCCTTTTGTAGAATCTGCAAGTGTATATTTCGAGCGCTTTGAAGCCTATGCTGGAAAAGGAAATATCTTCACATAAAAACTAGACAGAAGAATTCTCAGAAACTTCTTTGTGATGACTTCATTCTACTCACAGAGTTGAAGCCTCTTTTTGATGGAAGAGTTTTCAAGCTCTCTTTTTCTAGAATCTGCAAGTGCATATTTGGAGCGCTCCGAGGCCTATGCTGGGAAATGAAATATCTTCACCTGAAAACTACACAGAAGCATTCTCAGAAACTTCTGTGTGATGAGTGCATTCAACTCACAGACTTGAACGTTTCTTTTGATAGGACAGTTTTGAAAAACTCCTTTCGTAGAATCTGCAAGTGTTTATTTCGAGCGCTTTGAGGCCTATGCTGGAAAAGGAAGTATCTTCACATAAGAACTACACAGAAGCATTCTCAGAAACTTCTTTGTGATGAGTGCATTCAACTCACAGACTTGGGCCTTTCTTTTGAAAGAGCAGTTTTGAAACACTCTTTTTGTAGAATCTGCAAGTGGATATTTGGAGCGCTTTAAGGCCTATTCTGGGAAAAGAAACATCTTCACCTAAAAACTAGACAGAAGCATTCTCACAAACTTCTGTGTGATTAGTGCATTCAACTCACAGACTTGAACATTCCTTTTGATAGAGCAGTTTGGAAACACTCCTTTTGTGGAATCTGCAAGTGTTTATTTCGAGCACTTTGATGGCTATGCTGGAAAAGGAAATATCTTCACATAGAAACTAGACAGAAGAATTCTCAGAAACTTCTTTGTGATGACTTCATTCTACTCACAGAGTTGAAGCCACTTTTTGGTGGAAGAGTTTTCAAGCTCTCTTTTTCTAGAATCTGCAAGTGCATATTTGGAGCGCTCCGAGGCCTATGCTGGGAAATGAAATATCTTCACCTAAAAACTGCACAGAAGCATTCTCAGAAACTTCTGTGTGATGAGTGCATTCAACTAACAGACTTGAACGTTTCTTTTGATAGGACAGTTTTGAAACACTCCTTTCGTAGAATCTGCAGGTGTTTATTTCGAGCGCTTTCAGGCCTATGCTGGAAAAGGAATTATCTTCACGTAACAACTACACAGAAGCCTTCTCAGAAACTTGTTTTTGATGAGTGCATTCAACTCACAGACTAGAGCCTTCCTTTTGAAAGAGCAGTTTTGAAACACTCTTTTTGTAGAGTCTGCAAGTGGATATTTGGAGGGCTTTGAGGCCTTTTCTGGAAAAAGAAATATCTTCACCTAAAAACTAGACAGAAGAATTCTCACAAACTTCTGTGTGATTAGCGCATTCAAATCACAGACTTGAACATTCCTTTTGATAGAGCAGTTTGAAAACACTCCTTTTGTAGAATCTGCAAGTGTTTATTTGGAGCGCTTTGTAGCCTATGCTGGGAAAGGAAATATCTTCACATAAATCTAGCCAGAAACATTCTCAGAAACTTCTTTGCGATGAGTGCATTCTACTCACAGACTTGAACATTCCTCTTGAGAGAGCAGTTTGGAAACACTCCTTTTGTAGTATCTGCAAGTGTCTATTTGGATCGCTTTGACGCCTATGCTGGAAAAGGAAATATCTTCACCTAAAAACTACACAGAAGCATTCTCAGAAACTTCTGTGTGATGAGTGCATTCAACTCACAGACTTGAACGTTTCTATTGAAAGGACAGTTTTGAAACACTCCTTTCGTAGAATATGCAAGTGTTTATTTCGAGTGCTTTGAGGCCTGTGCTGGAAAAGGAAGTATATTCACATAACAACTACACAGAAGCATTCTCAGAAACTTCTTTGTGATGAGTGCATTCAACTCGTAGACTTGGGCCTTTCTTTTGAAAGAGCAGTTTTGAAACACTCTTTTTGTAGAATCTGCAAGGGGATATTTGGAGCGCTTTAAGGCCTACTCTGGGAAAAGAAATATCTTCACCTAAAAACTAGACAGAAGCATTCTCACAAACATCTGTGTGATTAGTGCATTCAACTCACAGACTTGAACATTCCTTTTGGTAGAGTAGCTTGGAAACTCTCCTTTTGTAGAATCTGCAAGTGTTTATTTCGAGGGCTTTGACGCCTATGCTGGAAAAGGAAATATCTTCACATAAAAACTAGAGAAAAGAATTCTCAGAAACTCCTTTGTGATGAGTGCATTCTACTCAGAGAGTTGAAGCCTCTTTTCGGTGGAAGAGTTTTCAAGCTCTCTTTTTGTAGAATCTGCAAGTGCATATTTGGTGCGCTCCGAGGCCTATACTGGGAAATGAAATATCTTCACCTAAAAACTAGACAGAAGCATTCTCAGAAACTTCTGTCTGATTAGTGCATTCAACTCACAGACGTGAACATTCCCTCTGAAAGAGCAG
This sequence comes from Pongo abelii, assembly GCF_028885655.2. Classification (NCBI taxonomy): domain Eukaryota; kingdom Metazoa; phylum Chordata; class Mammalia; order Primates; family Hominidae; genus Pongo; species Pongo abelii. Next base: position 42,049,705 of record NC_071993.2, read on the forward strand.
TTTGGAAACACTCCTTTTGTAGAATCTGCAAGTGTTTACTTGGAACGCTTTGACGCTTTTGCGGGAAAAGGTAATATCTTCACATAAAAATTAGACAGAAGACTTCTCAGAAACTTCTTTGTGATGAGTGCATTCTACTCACAGACTTGAACATTCCTGTTGATAGAGCAGTTTGGAAACACTCCTTTTGTAGAATCTGCAAGTGTTTATTTGGATCTCTTAGACGTCTATGCTGTAAAAGGAAATATCTTCACCTAAAAACTACACAGAAGCATTCTCAGAAACTTCAGTGTGATGAGTGCATTCAACTCACAGACTTGAACGTTTCTTTTGATAGGACAGTTTTGAAACACTCCTTTCGTAGAATCTGCAAGTGTTTATTTCGAGCGCTTTGAGGCGTAAGCTGGAAAAGGAAGTATCTTCATTTAACAACTACACAGAAGCGTTCTCAGAAACTTCTTTGTGATGAGTGCATTCAACTCCCAGACTTGAGCCTTCCTGTTGAAAGAGCAGTTTTGAAACACTCTTTTTGTAGAGTCTGCAAGTGGATATTTGGAGGGCTTTGAGGCCTATGTTGGGGAAAGAAATATCTTCACCTAAAAACTAGACAGAAGCATTCTCAGAAACTTCTGTCTGATTAGTGCATTCAACTCACAGACTAGAACATTCCCTCTGATAGGGCAGTTTGGAAACACTCCTTTTGTAGAATCTGCAAGTGTTTATTTGGATCGCTTTGACGCCTATGCTGGAAAAGGAAATATCTTCACATAAAAACTAGCCAGAAACATTCTCTGAAACTTCTTTGTGATGAGTGCACTCTACTCACAGACTTGAACGTTTCTATTGATAGGACAGTTTTGAAACACTCCTTTTGTAGAATCTGCAAGTGTTTATTTCGAGCGCTTTGACGCCTATGCTGGAAAAGGAAGTATCTTCACATAACAACTGCACAGAAGCATTCTCAGAAACTTCTTTGTGATGAGTGCATTCACCTCACAGATTTGGGCCTTTCTTTTGAAAGAACAGTTTTGAAACACTCTTTTTGTGGAATCTGCAAGTGGATATTTGGAGCGATTTAAGGCCTATTCTGGGAAAAGAAATATCTTCACCTAAAAACTAGACAGAAGCATTCTCACAAACTTCTGTGTGATTAGTGCATTCAACTCACAGACTTGAACATTCCTTTTGATAGAGCAGTTTGGAAACACTCCTTTTGTAGAATCTGGAAGTGTTTATTTCGAGCGCTTTGACGCCTATGCTGGAAAAGGAAATTTCTTCACATGAAAACTAGACAAAAGAATTCTCAGAAACTTCTTTGTGATGAGTGCATTGTACTCACAGAGTTGAAGCCTCTTTTTGGTGGAAGAGTTTTCAAGCTCTCTTTTTGTAGAATCTGCATGTGCATATTTGCAGCGCTCCGAGTCCTATGCTGGGAAATGAAATATCTTCACCTAAAAACTACACAGAAGCATTCTCAGAAACTTCTGTGTGATGAGTGCATTCAACTCACAGACTTGAACGTTTCTTTTGATAGGACAGTTTTCAAACACTCCTTTTGTAGAATCTGCAAGTGTTTATTTCGAGCGCTTTGAGGCCTATGCTGGAAAAGGAAGTATCTTCACATAACAACTACACAGAAGGCTTCTCAGAAACTTCTTTTTGATGAGTGCATTCAACTCACAGACTTGAGCCTTCCTTTTGAAAGAGCAGTTTTGAAACACTCTTTTTGTAGAGTCTGCAAGTGGATATTGGGAGGGCTTTGAGGCCTTTTCTGGAAAAAGAAATATCTTCACCTAAAAACTAGACAGAAGAATTCTCACAAACTTCTGTGTGATTATTGCATTCATGTCACAGACTTGAACATTCCTTTTGATAGAGCAGTTTGGAAACACTCCTTTTGTACAATCTGCAAGTGTTTATTTGGAGCGCTTTGGCGCCTATGATGGAAAAGGAAATATCTTCACATAAAAACTAGACAGAAGCATTCTCAGAAACTTCTTTGTGATGAGTGAATTCTACTCACATACTTGAACATTCGTCTTGAGAGAGCAGTTTGGAAACACTCCTTTTGTAGAATCTGCAAGTGTTTATTTGGATCGCTTTGACGTCTATGCTGGAAAAGGAAATATCTTCACCTAAAAACTACACAGAAGCATTCTCAGAAACTTCTGTGTGATGAGTGCATTCAACTCACAGACTTGAACGTTTCTTTTGATAGGACAGTTTTGAAGCACTCCTTTTGTAGAATCTGCAAGTGTTGATTTCGAACGCTTTGAGGCCTATGCTTGAAAAGGAAGTATCTTCACATGACAACTACACAGAAGCATTCTCGGAAACTTCTTTGCGATGAGTGCATTCAATTCAGAGACTTGGGCCTTTCTTTTGAAAGAGCCGTTTTGAAACACACTTTTTGTAGAGTCTGCAAGTGGATATTTGGAGGGCTTTGAGGCCTATGCTGGGAAAAGAAATATCTTCACCTAAAAACTAGACAGAAGCATTCTCACAAACTTCTGTGTGATTAGTGCATTCAACTCACAGACTTGAACATTCCCTCTGATAGGGCAGTTTGAAAACCCTCCTTCTGTAGAATCTGCAAGTGTTATTTGGAGCGCTTTGTCGCTTATGCTGGAAAACGAAATATCTTCACATAAAAACTAGACGGAATCATTCTCAGAAACATCTGTGTGATTAGTGCATTCTACTCACTGACTTGAACATTCCTTCTGATAGGGCAGTTTGGAAACACTCCTTTTGTAGAATCTGCAAGTGTTTATTAGGAGTGCTTTGACGTCTGCTGGAAAAGGAAATATCTTCACCTAAAAACTACACAGAAGCATTCTCAGAAACTTCTTTGTGATGAGTGAATTCTACTCACAGACTTGAACATTCCTCTTGAGAGAGCAGTTTGGAAACACTCCTTTTGTAGTGTCTGCAAGTGTCTATTTGGATCGCTTTGACGCCTATGCTGGAAAAGGAAATATCTTCACCTAAAAACTACACAGAAACATTCTCAGAAACCTCTGTGTGATGAGTGCATTCAACTCACAGACTTGAACGTTTCTATTCATAGGACAGTTTTGAAACACTCCTTTTGTACAATCTGCAAGTGTTTATTTCGAGCGCTTTTAGGCCTATGCTGGAAAAGGAAGTATCTTCACATAACAACTACACAGAAGCATTCTCAGAAACTTCTTTGTGATGAGTGCATTCAACTCACAGACTTGGGACTTTCTTTTGAAAGAGCAGTTTTGAAACACTCTTTTTGTAGAATCTGCAAGTTGATATTTGTAGGGCTTTAAGGCCTATTCTGGGAAAAGAAATATCGTCACCTAAAAACTAGACAGAAGCATTCTCACAAACTTCTGTGTGATTAGTGCATTCAACTCACAGACTTGAACATTCCTTTTGATAGAGCAGTTTGGAAACACTCCTTTTGTAGTATCTGCAAGTGTTTATTTCGAGCGAATTGACGCCTGTGCTGGAAAAGGAAATATCTTCACATAAAAACTAGACAGAAGAATTCTCAGAAGCATCTTTGTGATGAGTTCATTCTACTCACAGAGTTGAAGCCTCTTTTTGGTGGAAGAGTTTTCAAGCTCTCTTTTTGTAGAATCTGCAGGTGCATATTTGGAGCGCTCCGAGGCCTATGCTGGGAAATGAAATATCTTCACCTAGAAACTACACAGAAGCATTCTCAGAAACTTCTGTGTGATGAGTGCATTCAACTCACAGACTTGATCCTTCCTTTTGAAATAGCAGTTTTGAAACACTCTTTTTGTAGAGTCTGCAAGTGGATATTTGGAGGGCTTTGAGGCCTATTCTGGGAAAAGAAGTATCTTCACCTAAAAACTAGACAGAAGCATTCTCATAAACTTCTGTCTGATTAGTACATTCAACTCACAGACTTGAACATTCCCTCTGAAAGAGCAGTTTGGAAACACTCCTTTTGTAGAATCTGCAAGTGTTTACTTGGAACGCTTTGACGATTATGCTGGAAAAGGAAATATCCTCACATAAAAATTAGACAGAAGAATTCTCAGAAACTTCTTTGTGATGAGTGCATTCTACTCACAGACTTGAACATTCCTCTTGATAGAGCAATAGGGAAACACTCCTTTTGTAGAATCTGCAAGTGTTTATTTGGATCGCTTTGACGTCTACGCTGGAAAAGGAAATATCTTCACCTAAAAACTACACAGAAGCATTCCCAGAAACTTCTGTGTGATGAGTGCATTCAACTCACAGACTTGAACGTTTCTTTTGATAGGACAGTTTTGAAACACGCCTTTTGTAGAATCTGCAAGTGTTTATTTCGAGCGCTTTGAGGCCTATGCTGGAAAAGGAAGTATCTTCACATAACAACTACACAGAAGCATTCTCAGAAGCTTCTTTGTGATGAGTGCATTCCACTCACAGACTTGAGCCTTTCTTCTGAAAGAGCAGTTTTGAAACACTCTTTTTGTAGTATCTGCAAGTGGATATTTGGAGCACTTTAAGGCCTTTTCTGGAAAAAGAAATATCTTCACCTAAAAACTAGACAGAAGAATTCTCACACACTTCTGTGTGATTAATGCATTCAACTCACAGACTTGAACATTCCTTTTGATAGAGCAGTTTGGAAACACTCCTTTGGTAGAATCTGCAAGTGTTTATTTGGAGCGTTTTGACGCCTATGCTAGAAAAGGAAATATCTTCACATAAAAACTAGACAGAAGCATTCTCAGAAACTTCTTTGTGATGAGTGCATTCTACTCAGAGAGTTGAAGCCTCTTTTTGGTGGAAGAGTTTTCAGGCTCTCTTTTTGTAGAATCTGCAAGTGCATATTTGGAGCGCTCCGAGGCCTATGCTGGGAAATGAAATAACTTCACCTAAAAACTACACAGAAGCATTCTCAGAAACTTCTGTATGATGAGTGCATTCAACTCACAGACTTGAACGTTTCGTTTGATAGGACAGTTTCGAAACCCTCCTGTTGTAGAATCTGCAAGTGTTTATTTCCAGCGCTTTGAGGCCTATGCTGGAAAAGAAAGTATCTTCACATAACAACTACACAGAAGCATTCTCGGAAACTTCTTTGTGATGAGTGCATTCAACTCACAGACTTGAGCCTTCCTTTTGAAAGAACAGTTTTGAAACACTCTTTTTGTAGAGTCTGCAAGTGGATATTTATAGGGCTTTGGGGCCTATGTTGGGAAAAGAAATATCTTCACCTAAAAACAAGACAGAAGCATTCTCACAAACATCTGTGTGATTAGTGCATTCAACTCACAGACTTGAACATTCCCTCTGATAGGGCAGTTTGGAAACACTCCTTTTGTAGAATCTGCAAGTGTTTATTTGAGCGCTTTGGCGCCTATGCTGGAAAAGGAAATATCTTCACATAAAAACTAGCCAGAAACATTCTCAGAAACTTCTTTGTGATGAGTGCATTCTACTCACAGACTTGAACATTCCTCTTGAGAGAGCAGTTTGGAAACACTCCTTTTGTAGTATCTGCAAGTGTCTATTTTGATCGCTTTGAAGCCTATGCTGGAGAAGGAAATATCTTCACCTAAAAACTACACAGAAGCATTCTCGGAAACTTCTGTGTGATGAGTGCATTCAACTCACAGACTTGAACGTTTCTATTGATAGGACAGTTTTGAAACACTCCTTTTGTAGAATCTGCAAGTGTTTATTTCGAGCGCTTTGAGGCCTATGCTGGAAAGGGAAGTATCTTCACATAACAACTACACAGAAGCATTCTCAGAAACTTCTTTGGGATGAGTGCATTCAATTCACAGACTTGGGCCTTTGTTATGAAAGAGCAGTTTTGAAACAATCTTTTTGTAGAATCTGCAAGTGGATATTTGGAGCGCTTTAAGGCCTATTCTGGGAAAAGAAATGTCTTCACCTAAAAACTAGACAGAAGCATTCTCACAAACTTCTGTGTGATTAGTGCATTCAACTCACAGACTTGAACATTCCTTTTGATAGAGCAGTTTGGAAACACTCCTTTTGTAGAATCTGCAAGTGTTTATTTCGAGCGAATTGACGCCTATGCTGGAAATGGAAATATCTTCACATAAAAATTAGACAGAAGAATTCTCAGAAACATCTTTGTGATGAGTGCATTCTACTCACAGAGTTGAAGCCTCTTTTTGATGGAAGAGTTTTCTTTTTTTTTTTTTTTTTTTTTTTTTTTTTTTTATTTTATTTTATTTTTTCTTTTTTTTTTCTTTTATTATTATTATTATTATTATCATTATTATACTTTAGGTTTTATGGTACATGTGCGCAATGTGCAGGTAAGTTACATATGTATACATGTGCCATGCTGGTGCGCTGCACCCACCAACTTGTCATCTAGCATTAGGTATATCTCCCAATGCTATCCCTCCCCCCTCCCCCCACCCCACAACAGTCCCCGAAGTGTGATGTTCCCCTTCCTGTGTCCATGTGTTCTCATTGTTCAATTCCCACCTATGAGTGAGAATATGCGGTGTTTGGTTTTTTGTTCTTGCGATAGTTTACTGAGAATGATGATTTCCAATTTCATCCATGTCCCTACAAAGGACGTGAACTCATCATTTTTTATGGCTGCATAGTATTCCATGGTGTATATGTGCCACATTTTCTTAATCCAGTCTATCATTGTTGGACATTTGGGTTGGTTCCAAGTCTTTGCTATTGTGAATAATGCCGCAATAAACATACGTGTGCATGTGTCTTTATAGCCGCATGATTTATAGTCCTTTGGGTATATACCCAGTAATGGGATGGCTGGGTCGAATGGAATTTCTAGTTCTAGATCCCTGAGGAATCGCCACACTGACTTCCACAAGGGTTGAACTAGTTTACAGTCCCACCAACAGTGTAAAAGTGTTCCTATTTCTCCACATCCTCTCCAGCACCTGTTGTTTCCTGACTTTTTAATGATTGCCATTCTAACTGGTGTGAGATGGTATCTCATTGTGGTTTTGATTTGCATTTCTCTGATGGCCAGTGATGGTGAGCATTTTTTCATGTGTTTTTTGGCTGCATAAATGTCTTCTTTTGAGAAGTGTCTGTTCATGTCCTTCGCCCACTTTTTGATGGGGTTGTTTGTTTTTTTCTTGTAAATTTGTTGGAGTTCATTGTAGATTCTGGATATTAGCCCTTTGTCAGATGAGTAGGTTGCGAAAATTTTCTCCCATTTTGTAGGTTGCCTGTTCACTCTGATGGTAGTTTCCTTTGCTGTGCAGAAGCTCTTTAGTTTAATTAGATCCCATTTGTCAATTTTGGCTTTTGTTGCCATTGCTTTTGGTGTTTTAGACATGAAGTCCTTGCCCATGCCTATGTCCTGAATGGTAATGCCTAGGTTTTCTTCTAGGGTTTTTATGGTTTTAGGTCTAACATTTAAGTCTTTAATCCATCTTGAATTGATTTTTGTATAAGGTGTAAGGAAGGGATCCAGTTTCAGCTTTCTACATATGGCTAGCCAGTTTTCCCAACACCATTTATTAAATAGGGAATCCTTTCCCCATTTCTTGTTTTTGTCAGGTTTGTCAAAGATCAGATACCTGTAGATATGTGGCATTATTTCTGAGGGCTCTGTTCTGTTCCATTGATCTATATCTCTCTTTTGGTACCAGTACCATGCTGTTTTGGTTACTGTAGCCTTGTAGTATAGTTTGAAGTCAGGTAGTGTGATGCCTCCAGCTTTGTTCTTTTGGCTTAGGATTGACTTGGCGATGCGGGCTCTTTTTTGGTTCCATATGAACTTGAAAGTAGTTTTTTCCAATTCTGTGAAGAAAGTCATTGGTAGCTTGATGGGGATGGCATTGAATCTGTAAATTACCTTGGGAAGGATGGCCATTTTCATGATATTGATTCTTCCTACCCATGAGCATGGAATGTTCTTCCATTTGTTTGTATCCTCTTTTATTTCCTTGAGCAGTGGTTTGTAGTTCTCCTTGAAGAGGTCTTTCACATCCCTTGTAAGTTGGATTCCTAGGTATTTTATTCTCTTTGAAGCAATTGTGAATGGGAGTTCACTCATGATTTGGCTCTCTGTTTGTCTGTTATTGATGTATAAGAATGCTTGTGATTTTTGCACATTGATTTTGTATCCTGAGACTTTGCTGAAGTTGCTTATCAGCTTAAGGAGATTTTGGGCTGAGACAATGGGGTTTTCTAGATATACTATCATGTCATCTGCAAACAAGGACAATTTGACTTCCTCTTTTCCTAACTGAATACCCTTGATTTCCTTCTCCTGCCTAATTGCCCTGGCCAGAACTTCCAACACTATGTTGAATAGAAGTGGCGAGAGAGGGCATCCCTGTCTTGTGCCAGTTTTCAAAGGGAATGCTTCCAGTTTTTGCCCATTCAGTACGATATTGGCTGTGGGTTTGTCATAAATAGCTCTTATTATTTTGAGATACGTCCCATCAATTCCTAATTTATTGAGTTTTTAGCATGAAGGGTTGTTGAATTTTGTCAAAGGCCTTTTCTGCATCTATTGAGATAATCATGTGGTTTTTGTCTTTGGTTCTGTTTATATGCTGGATTACATTTATTGATTTGCGTATATTGAACCAGCCTTGCATCCCAGGGATGAAGCCCACTTGATCATGGTGGATAAGCTTTTTGATGTGCTGCTGGATTCTGTTTGCCAGTATCTTATTGAGGATTTTTGCATCAATGTTCATCAAGGATATTGGTCTAAAATTCTCTTTTTTTGTTGTGTCTCTGCCAGGCTTTGGTATCAGGATGATGCTGGCCTCATAAAATGAGTTAGGGAGGATTCCCTCTTTTTCTATTGATTGGAATAGTTTCAGAAGGAATGGTACCAGCTCCTCCTTGTACCTCTGGTAGAATTCGGCTGTGAACCCATCTGGTCCTGGACTTTTTTTGGTTGGTAAGCTATTGATTATTGCCACAATTTCAGCTCCTGTTATTGGTCTATTCAGAGATTCAACTTCTTGCTGGTTTAGTCTTGGGAGGGTGTATGTGTTGAGGAATTGATCCATTTCTTCTAGATTTTCTGGTTTATTTGCATAGAGGTGTTTGTAATATTCTCTGATGGTAGTTTGTATTTCTTAAGTTGATGGAAGAGTTTTCAAGCTCTCTTTTTGTAGAATCTGCAAGTGCATATTTGGAGCACTCCGAGGCCTATGCTGGGAAATGAAATATCTTCACCTAATAACTACACAGAAGCATTCTCAGAAACTTCTCTGTGATGAGTGCATTCAACTCACAGACTTGAACGTTTCTTTTGATAGGACAGTTTTGAAACTCTCCTTTCTTAGAATCCGCAAGTGTTTATTTCGAGGGCTTTGAGGCCTATGCTGGAAAAGGAAGTATCTTCACATAACAACTACACAGAAGCGTTCTCGGAAACTTCTTTGTGATGAGTGCATTCAACTCACAGACTTGAGCCTTCCTTTTGAAAGAGCAGTTTTGAAACACTCTTTTTGTAGAGTCTGCAAGTGGATATTTGGAGGGCTTTGAGGCCTATGCTGGGAAAAGAAATATCTTCACCTAAAAACTAGACAGAAGCATTCTCACAAACATCTGTGTGATTAGTGCATTCAACTCACAGACTTGAACATTCCCTCTGATAGGGCAGTTTGGAAACACTCCTTTTGTAGAATCTGCAAATGTTTATTAGGTGCGCTTTGGCGCCTATGCTGGAAAAGGAAATATCTTCACATAAAAACTAGCCAGAAACATTCTCAGAAACTTCTTTGTGATGAGTGCATTCTACTCACAGACTTGAATATTCCTCTTGAGAGAGCAGTTTGGAAACACTCCTTTTGTAGTATCTGCAAGTGTCTATTTGGATCGCTTTGACACCTATGCTGGAAAAAGAAATATCTTCACCTAAAAACTACACAGAAGCATTCTCAGAAACTTCTGTGTGATGAGTGCATTCAACTCACAGACTTGAACGTTTCTTTTGATAGGACAGTTTTGAAACACTCCTTTCGTAGAATCTGCAAGTGTTTATTTCGAGCGCTTTGAGGCCTATGCTGGAAAAGGAACTATCTTCACATTACAACTACACAGAAGCGTTCTCAGAAACTTCTTTGTGATGAGTGCATTCAACTCACAGACTTGAGCCTTCCTGTTGAAAGAGCAGTTTTGAAACACTCTTTTTGTAGAGTCTGTAAGTGGATATTTGGAGGGCTTTGAGGCCTATGCTGGGAAAAGAAATATCTTCACCTAAAAACTAGGCAGAAGCATTCTCACAAACTTCTGTCTGAATAGTGCATTCAACTCACAGACTTGAACATTCCCTCTGAAAGAGCAGTTTGGAAACACTCCTTTTGTAGAATCTGCAAGTGTTTACTTGGAACGCTATGACGCTTATGCTGGAAAACGAAATATGTTCACATAAAAATTAGACAGAAGAATTCTCAGAAACTTCTTTGTGATGAGTGCATTCCACTCACAGACTTGAACATTCCTCTTGATAGAGCAGTTTGGAAACACTCCTTTTGTAGAATCTGCAAGTGTTTATTTCGAGCGCTTTGAGGCGTATGCTGGAAAAGGAAGTATCTTCACATAACAACTACACAGAAGCATTCTCAGAAACTTCTTTGGAATGAGTGCATTCAACTCACAGACTTGAGCCTTTCTTTTGAAAGAGCAGTTTTGAAACACTCTTTTTGTAGTGTCTGCAAGTGGATATTTGGAGAGCTTTGAGGCCTATGCTGGGAAAAGAAATATCTTCACCTAAAAACTAGACAGAAGCATTCTCACAAACAACTGTGTGATTAGTGCATTCAACACACAGACTTGAACATTCCCTCTGATAGGGCAGTTTGGAAACACTCCTTTTGTAGAATCTGCAATTGTTTATTTGGAGCGCTTTGGCGCCTATGCTGGAAAAGGAAATATCTTCACATAAAAACTAGCCAGAAACATTCTCAGAAACTTCTTTGTGATGAGTGCATTCTACTCACAGACTTGAACATTCCTCTTGAGAGAGCAGTTTGGAAACACTCCTTTTGTAGTATCTGCAAGTGTCTATTTGGATCGCTTTGATGCCTATGCTGGAAAAGGAAATATCTTCACCTAAAAACTACACAGAAGCATTCTCAGAAACTTCTGTGTGATGAGTGCATTCAACTCATAGACTTGAACGTTTCTATTGATACGACAGTTTTGAAACACTCCTTTTGTTGAATCTGTAAGTGTTTATTTCGAGCGCTTTGTGGCCTGTGCTGGAAAAGGAAGTATCTTCACATAACAACTACACAGAAGCATTCTCAGAAACTTCTTTGGAATGAGTGCATTCAACTCACAGACTTGGGCCTTTCTTTTGAAAGAGCAGTTTTGAAACACTCTTTTTGTAGAATCTGCAAGTGGATATTTGGAGCGCTTTAAGGCCTATTCTGGGAAAAGAAATATCTTCAACTAAAAACTAGACAGAAGCATTCTCGCAAACTTCTGTGTGATTAGTGCATTCAACTCACAGACCTGAACATTCCTTTTAATAGAGCAGTTTGGAAACACTCCTTTTTTAGAATCTGCAAGTGTTTATTTCGAGCGCTTTGTAGCCTATGCTGGAAAAGGAAATATCTTCACATAAAAACTAGACAGAAGAATTCTCAGAAACTTCTTTGTGATGACTTCATTCTACTCACAGAGTTGAAGCCTCTTTTTGATGGAAGAGTTTTCAAGCTCTCTTTTTCTAGAATCTGCAAGTGCATATTTGGAGTGCTCCGAGGCCTATGCTGGGTAATGAAATATCTTCACCTGAAAACTACACAGAAGCATTCTCAGAAACTTCTGTGTGATGAGTGCATTCAACTCACAGACTTTAACGTTTCTTTTGATAGGACAGTTTTGAAACACTCCTTTCGTAGAATCTGCAAGTGTTTATTTCGAGCGCTTTGAGGCCTATGCTGGAAAAGGAAGTATCTTCACATAACAACTACACAGAAGCATTCTGAGAAACTTCTTTGTGATGAGTGCATTCAACTCACAGACTTGAGCCTTCCTTTTGAAAGAGCAGTTTTGAAACACTCTTTTTGTAGAGTCTGCAAGTGGATATTTGGAGGGCTATGAGGCCTATGCTGGGAAAAGAAATATCTTCACCTAAAAACTAGACAGAAGCATTCTCACAAACTTCTGTCCGAATAGTGCATTCAACTCACAGACTTGAACATTCCCTCTAAAAGAGCAGTTTGGAAACACTCCTTTTGTAGAATCTGCAAGTGTTTATTTGGAGCGCTTTGGCGCCTATGCTGGAAAAGGAAATATCTTCACATAAAAACTAGCCAGAAACATTCTCAGAAACTTCTTTGTGATGAGTGCATTCTACTCACAGACTTGAACATTCCTCTTGAGAGAGCAGTTTGGAAACACTCCTTTTGTAGTATCTCCAAGTGTCTATTTGGATCGCTTTGACGCCTATGCTGGAAAAGGAAATATCTTCACCTAAAAACTACACAGAAGCATTCTCAGAAACTTCTGTGTGATGAGTGCATTCAACTCACCGACTTGAATGTTACTTTTGATAGGACAGTTTTGAAACACTCCTTTCGTAGAATCTGCAAGTGTTTATTTCGAGCACTTTGAGGCCTATACTGGAAAAGGAACTATCTTCATATAACAACTACACAGAAGCATTCTCAGAAACTTCTTTGTGATGAGTGCATTCAACTCACAGACTTGAGCCTTCCTTTTGAAAGAGCAGATTTGAAACAATCTTTTTGTAGAGTCTGCAAGTGGATATTTGGAGGGCTTTGAGGCCTATGCTGGGAAAAGAAATATCTTCACCTAAAAACTAGACAGAAGCATTCTCACAAACATCTGTGTGATTAGTGCATTCAACTCAGAGACTTGAACATTCCCTCTGAAAGAGCAGTTTGGAAACACTCCTTTTGTAGAATCTGCAAGTGTTTACTTGGAACGCTTTGAAGCTTTTGCGGGAAAAGGAAATATCTTCACCTAAAAATTAGACAGAAGAATTCTCAGAAACTTCTTTGTGATGAGTGCATTCTACTCACAGACTTGAACATTCCTCTTGAGAGAGCAGTTTGGAAACACTCCTTTTGTAGAATCTGCAAGTGTTTATTTGGATCGCATTGACGTCTATGTTGGAAAAGGAAATATCTTCACCTAAAAACTACACCGAAGCATTCTCAGAAACTTCTGTGTGATGAGTACATTCAACTCAGCGACTTTAACGTTTCTTTTGATAGGACAGTTTTGAAACACTCCTTTCGTAGGATCTGCAAGTGTTTATTTCGAGCGCTTTGAGGCCTATGCTGAAAAGGAACTATCTTCACATTACAACTACACAGAAGCATTCTCAGAAACTTCTTTGTGATGAGTGCATTCAACTCACAGACTTGAGCCTTCCTTTTGAAAGAGCAGTTTTGAAACACTCTTTTTCTAGAGGCTGCAAGTGGATATTTGGAGGGCTTTGAGGCCTATGCTGGGAAAAGAAATATCTTCACCTAAAAACTAGGCAGAAGCATTCTCACAAACTTCTGTCTGAATAGTGCATTCAACTCACAGGCTTCAACATTCCCTCTGAAAGAGCAGTTTGGAAACACTCCTTTTGTAGAATCTGCAAGTGTTTACTTGGAACGCTATGACGCTTATGCTGGAAAACGAAATATGTTCACATAAAAATTAGACAGAAGAATTCTCAGAAACTTCTTTGTGATGAGTGCATTCCACTCACAGACTTGAACATTTCTCTTGATAGAGCAGTTTGGAAACACTCCTTTTGTAGAATCTGCAAGTGTTTATTTGGAACGTTTTGACGTCTATGATGGAAAAGGAAATATCTTCACCTAAAAACTACACAGAAGCATTCTCAGAAACTTCTGTGTGATGAGTGCATTCAACTCACAGACTTGAACGTTTCTTTTGATCGGACAGTTTTGAAACACTCCTTTTGTAGAATCTGTAAGTGTTTATTTCGAGCGCTTTGAGGCCTATGCTGGAAAAGGAAGTATCTTCACATAACAACCACACAGAAGCATTCTCAGAAACTTCTTTGTGATGAGTGCATTCAACTCACAGACTTGAGCCTTTCTTTTGAAAGAGCAGTTTTGAAACACTCTTTTTGTAGAATCTGCAAGTGGATATTTGGAGCACTTTAAGGCCTTTTCTGGAAAAAGAAATAACTTCACCTAAAAACTAGACAAAAGCATTCTCACAAACATCTGTGTGATTAGTGCATTCACCTCACAGAGTTGACCATTCCCTCTGATAGGGCAGTTTGGAAGCACTCTTTTGTAGAATCTGCAAGAATTTATTTGGAGCTCTTTGACGCCTATGCTGGAAAAGGAAATATCTTCACATAAAAACTAGCCAGAAGCATTCTCACAAACATCTGTGTGATTAGTGCATTCAACTCACAGACTTGAACATTCCCTCTGATAGAGCAGTTTTGAAACACTCCTTTTGTAGAAACTGCAAGTGTTTCTTTGGAGCGCTTTGACGCCTATGATGGAAAAGGAAATATCTTCACATAAAAACTAGACAGAAGCATTCTCAGAAACTTCTGTCTGATTAGTGCATTCAACTCACAGACTTGAACATTCCCTCTGAAAGAGCAGTTTGGATACACTCCTTTTGTAGAATCTGCAAGTGTTTACTTGGAACGCTTTGACGCTTTTGCGGGAAAAGGAAATACCTTCACAAAAAAATTAGACAGAAGAATTCTCAGAAACTTCTTTGTGATGAGTGCATTCTACTCACAGTCTTGAACATTCCTCTTGATAGAGCAGTTTGGAAACATTCCTTTTGTAGAATCTGCAAGTGTTTATTTGGATCGCTTTGACGTCTATGCTGGAAAAGGAAATATCTTCACATAAAAACTACACAGAAGCATTCTCAGAAACTTCTGTGTGATGAGTGCATTCAACTCACAGACTTGAACGTTTCTTTTGATAGGACAGTTTTGAAACTCTCCTTTTGTGGAATCTGCAAGTGTTTATTTCGAGCGTTTTGAGGCGTATGCTGGAAAAGGAAATATCTTCATATAACAACTAAACAGAAGCATTCTCAGAAGCTTCTTTGTGATGAGTGCATTCAACTCACAGACTTGATCCTTCCTTTTGAAAGAGCAGTTTTGAAACACTCTTTTTGTAGAGTCTGCAAGTGGATATTTGGAGGGCTTTGAGGCCTATTCTGGGAAAAGAAGTATCTTCACCTAAAAACTAGACAGAAGCATTCTCATAAACTTCTGTCTGATTAGTACATTCAACTCACAGACTTGAACATTCCCTCTGAAAGAGCAGTTTGGAAACACTCCTTTTGTAGAATCTGCAAGTGTTTACTTGGAACGCTTTGACGATTATGCTGGAAAAGGAAATATCCTCACATAAAAATTAGACAGAAGAATTCTCAGAAACTTCTTTGTGATGAGTGCATTCTACTCACAGACTTGAACATTCCTCTTGATAGAGCAATAGGGAAACACTCCTTTTGTAGAATCTGCAAGTGTTTATTTGGATTGCTTTGACGTCTACGCTGGAAAAGGAAATATCTTCACCTAAAAACTACACAGAAGCATTCCCAGAAACTTCTGTGTGATGAGTGCATTCAACTCACAGACTTGAACGTTTCTTTTGATAGGACAGTTTTGAAACACGCCTTTTGTAGAATCTGCAAGTGTTTATTTCGAGCGCTTTGAGGCCTATGCTGGAAAAGGAAGTATCTTCACATAACAACTACACAGAAGCATTCTGAGAAGCTTCTTTGTGATGAGTGCATTCCACTCACAGACTTGAGCCTTTCTTCTTAAAGAGCAGTTTTGAAACACTCTTTTTGTAGTATCTGCAAGTGGATATTTGGAGCACTTTAAGGCCTTTTCTGGAAAAAGAAATATCTTCACCTAAAAACTAGACAGAAGAATTCTCACACACTTCTGTGTGATTAATGCATTCAACTCACAGACTTGAACATTCCTTTTGATAGAGCAGTTTGGAAACACTCCTTTGGTAGAATCTGCAAGTGTTTATTTGGAGCGTTTTGACGCCTATGCTAGAAAAGGAAATATCTTCACATAAAAACTAGACAGAAGCATTCTCAGAAACTTCTTTGTGATGAGTGCATTCTACTCAGAGAGTTGAAGCCTCTTTTTGGTGGAAGAGTTTTCAGGCTCTCTTTTTGTAGAATCTGCAAGTGCATATTTGGAGCGCTCCGAGGCCTATGCTGGGAAATGAAATAACTTCACCTAAAAACTACACAGAAGCATTCTCAGAAACTTCTGTATGATGAGTGCATTCAACTCACAGACTTGAACGTTTCGTTTGATAGGACAGTTATGAAACCCTCCTGTTGTAGAATCTGCAAGTGTTTATTTCCAGCGCTTTGAGGCCTATGCTGGAAAAGAAAGTATCTTCACATAACAACTACACAGAAGCATTCTCGGAAACTTCTTTGTGATGAGTGCATTCAACTCACAGACTTGAGCCTTCCTTTTGAAAGAGCAGTTTTGAAACACTCTTTTTGTAGAGTCTGCAAGTGGATATTTATAGGGCTTTGGGGCCTATGTTGGGAAAAGAAATATCTTCACCTAAAAACAAGACAGAAGCATTCTCACAAACATCTGTGTGATTAGTGCATTCAACTCACAGACTTGAACATTCCCTCTGATAGGGCAGTTTGGAAACACTCCTTTTGTAGAATCTGCAAGTGTTTATTTGAGCGCTTTGGCGCCTATGCTGGAAAAGGAAATATCTTCACATAAAAACTAGCCAGAAACATTCTCAGAAACTTCTTTGTGATGAGTGCATTCTACTCACAGACTTGAACATTCCTCTTGAGAGAGCAGTTTGGAAACACTCCTTTTGTAGTATCTGCAAGTGTCTATTTTGATCGCTTTGAAGCCTATGCTGGAGAAGGAAATATCTTCACCTAAAAATTACACAGAAGCATTCTCGGAAACTTCTGTGTGATGAGTGCATTCAACTCACAGACTTGAACGTTTCTATTGATAGGACAGTTTTGAAACACTCCTTTTGTAGAATCTGCAAGTGTTTATTTCGAGCGCTTTGAGGCCTATGCTGGAAAAGGAAGTATCTTCACATAACAACTACACAGAAGCATTCTCAGAAACTTCTTTGGGATGAGTGCATTCAATTCACAGACTTGGGCCTTTCTTATGAAAGAGCAGTTTTGAAACAATCTTTTTGTAGAATCTGCAAGTGGATATTTGGAGCGCTTTAAGGCCTATTCTGGGAAAAGAAATATCTTCACCTAAAAACTAGACAGAAGCATTCTCACAAACTTCTGTGTGATTAGTGCATTCAACTCACAGACTTGAACATTCCTTTTGATAGAGCAGTTTGGAAACACTCCTTTTGTAGAATCTGCAAGTGTTTATTTCGAGCGAATTGACGCCTATGCTGGAAATGGAAATATCTTCACATAAAAATTAGACAGAAGAATTCTCAGAAACATCTTTGTGATGAGTGCATTCTACTCACAGAGTTGAAGCCTCTTTTTGATGGAAGAGTTTTCTTTTTTTTTTTTTTTTTTTATTTTATTTTTTTTTTTCTTTTTTTTTCTTTTATTATTATTATTATTATTATCATTATTATACTTTAGGTTTTATGGTACATGTGCGCAATGTGCAGGTAAGTTACATATGTATACATGTGCCATGCTGGTGCGCTGCACCCACCAACTTGTCATCTAGCATTAGGTATATCTCCCAATGCTATCCCTCCCCCCTCCCCCCACCCCACAACAGTCCCCGAAGTGTGATGTTCCCCTTCCTGTGTCCATGTGTTCTCATTGTTCAATTCCCACCTATGAGTGAGAATATGCGGTGTTTGGTTTTTTGTTCTTGCGATAGTTTACTGAGAATGATGATTTCCAATTTCATCCATGTCCCTACAAAGGACGTGAACTCATCATTTTTTATGGCTGCATAGTATTCCATGGTGTATATGTGCCACATTTTCTTAATCCAGTCTATCATTGTTGGACATTTGGGTTGGTTCCAAGTCTTTGCTATTGTGAATAATGCCGCAATAAACATACGTGTGCATGTGTCTTTATAGCCGCATGATTTATAGTCCTTTGGGTATATACCCAGTAATGGGATGGCTGGGTCGAATGGAATTTCTAGTTCTAGATCCCTGAGGAATCGCCACACTGACTTCCACAACGGTTGAACTAGTTTACAGTCCCACCAACAGTGTAAAAGTGTTCCTATTTCTCCACATCCTCTCCAGCACCTGTTGTTTCCTGACTTTTTAATGATTGCCATTCTAACTGGTGTGAGATGGTATCTCATTGTGGTTTTGATTTGCATTTCTCTGATGGCCAGTGATGGTGAGCATTTTTTCATGTGTTTTTTGGCTGCATAAATGTCTTCTTTTGAGAAGTGTCTGTTCATGTCCTTCGCCCACTTTTTGATGGGGTTGTTTGTTTTTTTCTTGTAAATTTGTTGGAGTTCATTGTAGATTCTGGATATTAGCCCTTTGTCAGATGAGTAGGTTGCGAAAATTTTCTCCCATTTTGTAGGTTGCCTGTTCACTCTGATGGTAGTTTCCTTTGCTGTGCAGAAGCTCTTTAGTTTAATTAGATCCCATTTGTCAATTTTGGCTTTTGTTGCCATTGCTTTTGGTGTTTTAGACATGAAGTCCTTGCCCATGCCTATGTCCTGAATGGTAATGCCTAGGTTTTCTTCTAGGGTTTTTATGGTTTTAGGTCTAACATTTAAGTCTTTAATCCATCTTGAATTGATTTTTGTATAAGGTGTAAGGAAGGGATCCAGTTTCAGCTTTCTACATATGGCTAGCCAGTTTTCCCAACACCATTTATTAAATAGGGAATCCTTTCCCCATTTCTTGTTTTTGTCAGGTTTGTCAAAGATCAGATACCTGTAGATATGTGGCATTATTTCTGAGGGCTCTGTTCTGTTCCATTGATCTATATCTCTGTTTTGGTACCAGTACCATGCTGTTTTGGTTACTGTAGCCTTGTAGTATAGTTTGAAGTCAGGTAGTGTGATGCCTCCAGCTTTGTTCTTTTGGCTTAGGATTGACTTGGCGATGCGGGCTCTTTTTTGGTTCCATATGAACTTGAAAGTAGTTTTTTCCAATTCTGTGAAGAAAGTCATTGGTAGCTTGATGGGGATGGCATTGAATCTGTAAATTACCTTGGGAAGGATGGCCATTTTCATGATATTGATTCTTCCTACCCATGAGCATGGAATGTTCTTCCATTTGTTTGTATCCTCTTTTATTTCCTTGAGCAGTGGTTTGTAGTTCTCCTTGAAGAGGTCTTTCACATCCCTTGTAAGTTGGATTCCTAGGTATTTTATTCTCTTTGAAGCAATTGTGAATGGGAGTTCACTCATGATTTGGCTCTCTGTTTGTCTGTTATTGATGTATAAGAATGCTTGTGATTTTTGCACATTGATTTTGTATCCTGAGACTTTGCTGAAGTTGCTTATCAGCTTAAGGAGATTTTGGGCTGAGACAATGGGGTTTTCTAGATATACTATCATGTCATCTGCAAACAAGGACAATTTGACTTCCTCTTTTCCTAACTGAATACCCTTGATTTCCTTCTCCTGCCTAATTGCCCTGGCCAGAACTTCCAACACTATGTTGAATAGAAGTGGCGAGAGAGGGCATCCCTGTCTTGTGCCAGTTTTCAAAGGGAATGCTTCCAGTTTTTGCCCATTCAGTACGATATTGGCTGTGGGTTTGTCATAAATAGCTCTTATTATTTTGAGATACGTCCCATCAATTCCTAATTTATTGAGAGTTTTTAGCATGAAGGGTTGTTGAATTTTGTCAAAGGCCTTTTCTGCATCTATTGAGATAATCATGTGGTTTTTGTCTTTGGTTCTGTTTATATGCTGGATTACATTTATTGATTTGCGTATATTGAACCAGCCTTGCATCCCAGGGATGAAGCCCACTTGATCATGGTGGATAAGCTTTTTGATGTGCTGCTGGATTCTGTTTGCCAGTATCTTATTGAGGATTTTTGCATCAATGTTCATCAAGGATATTGGTCTAAAATTCTCTTTTTTTGTTGTGTCTCTGCCAGGCTTTGGTATCAGGATGATGCTGGCCTCATAAAATGAGTTAGGGAGGATTCCCTCTTTTTCTATTGATTGGAATAGTTTCAGAAGGAATGGTACCAGCTCCTCCTTGTACCTCTGGTAGAATTCGGCTGTGAACCCATCTGGTCCTGGACTTTTTTTGGTTGGTAAGCTATTGATTATTGCCACAATTTCAGCTCCTGTTATTGGTCTATTCAGAGATTCAACTTCTTCCTGGTTTAGTCTTGGGAGGGTGTATGTGTTGAGGAATTGATCCATTTCTTCTAGATTTTCTGGTTTATTTGCATAGAGGTGTTTGTAATATTCTCTGATGGTAGTTTGTATTTCTTAAGTTGATGGAAGAGTTTTCAAGCTCTCTTTTTGTAGAATCTGCAAGTGCATATTTGGAGCACTCCGAGGCCTATGCTGGGAAATGAAATATCTTCACCTAATAACTACACAGAAGCATTCTCAGAAACTTCTCTGTGATGAGTGCATTCAACTCACAGACTTGAACGTTTCTTTTGATAGGACAGTTTTGAAACTCTCCTTTCTTAGAATCCGCAAGTGTTTATTTCGAGGGCTTTGAGGCCTATGCTGGAAAAGGAAGTATCTTCACATAACAACTACACAGAAGCGTTCTCGGAAACTTCTTTGTGATGAGTGCATTCAACTCACAGACTTGAGCCTTCCTTTTGAAAGAGCAGTTTTGAAACACTCTTTTTGTAGAGTCTGCAAGTGGATATTTGGAGGGCTTTGAGGCCTATGCTGGGAAAAGAAATATCTTCACCTAAAAACTAGACAGAAGCATTCTCACAAACATCTGTGTGATTAGTGCATTCAACTCACAGACTTGAACATTCCCTCTGATAGGGCAGTTTGGAAACACTCCTTTTGTAGAATCTGCAAATGTTTATTAGGTGCGCTTTGGCGCCTATGCTGGAAAAGGAAATATCTTCACATAAAAACTAGCCAGAAACATTCTCAGAAACTTCTTTGTGATGAGTGCATTCTACTCACAGACTTGAATATTCCTCTTGAGAGAGCAGTTTGGAAACACTCCTTTTGTAGTATCTGCAAGTGTCTATTTGGATCGCTTTGACACCTATGCTGGAAAAAGAAATATCTTCACCTAAAAACTACACAGAAGCATTCTCAGAAACTTCTGTGTGATGAGTGCATTCAACTCACAGACTTGAACGTTTCTTTTGATAGGACAGTTTTGAAACACTCCTTTCGTAGAATCTGCAAGTGTTTATTTCGAGCGCTTTGAGGCCTATGCTGGAAAAGGAACTATCTTCACATTACAACTACACAGAAGCGTTCTCAGAAACTTCTTTGTGATGAGTGCATTCAACTCACAGACTTGAGCCTTCCTGTTGAAAGAGCAGTTTTGAAACACTCTTTTTGTAGAGTCTGTAAGTGGATATTTGGAGGGCTTTGAGGCCTATGCTGGGAAAAGAAATATCTTCACCTAAAAACTAGGCAGAAGCATTCTCACAAACTTCTGTCTGAATAGTGCATTCAACTCACAGACTTGAACATTCCCTCTGAAAGAGCAGTTTGGAAACACTCCTTTTGTAGAATCTGCAAGTGTTTACTTGGAACGCTATGACGCTTATGCTGGAAAACGAAATATGTTCACATAAAAATTAGACAGAAGAATTCTCAGAAACTTCTTTGTGATGAGTGCATTCCACTCACAGACTTGAACATTCCTCTTGATAGAGCAGTTTGGAAACACTCCTTTTGTAGAATCTGCAAGTGTTTATTTCGAGCGCTTTGAGGCGTATGCTGGAAAAGGAAGTATCTTCACATAACAACTACACAGAAGCATTCTCAGAAACTTCTTTGGAATGAGTGCATTCAACTCACAGACTTGAGCCTTTCTTTTGAAAGAGCAGTTTTGAAACACTCTTTTTGTAGTGTCTGCAAGTGGATATTTGGAGAGCTTTGAGGCCTATGCTGGGAAAAGAAATATCTTCACCTAAAAACTAGACAGAAGCATTCTCACAAACAACTGTGTGATTAGTGCATTCAACACACAGACTTGAACATTCCCTCTGATAGGGCAGTTTGGAAACACTCCTTTTGTAGAATCTGCAATTGTTTATTTGGAGCGCTTTGGCGCCTATGCTGGAAAAGGAAATATCTTCACATAAAAACTAGCCAGAAACATTCTCAGAAACTTCTTTGTGATGAGTGCATTCTACTCACAGACTTGAACATTCCTCTTGAGAGAGCAGTTTGGAAACACTCCTTTTGTAGTATCTGCAAGTGTCTAGTTTGATCGCTTTGAAGCCTATGCTGGAGAAGGAAATATCTTCACCTAAAAACTACACAGAAGCATTCTCAGAAACTTCTGTGTGATGAGTGCATTCAACTCATAGACTTGAACGTTTCTATTGATACGACAGTTTTGAAACACTCCTTTTGTTGAATCTGTAAGTGTTTATTTCGAGCGCTTTGTGGCCTGTGCTGGAAAAGGAAGTATCTTCACATAACAACTACACAGAAGCATTCTCAGAAACTTCTTTGGGATGAGTGCATTCAATTCACAGACTTGGGCCTTTCTTATGAAAGAGCAGTTTTGAAACACTCTTTTTGTAGAATCTGCAAGTGGATATTTGGAGCGCTTTAAGGCCTATTCTGGGAAAAGAAATATCTTCAACTAAAAACTAGACAGAAGCATTCTCACAAACTTCTGTGTGATTAGTGCATTCAACTCACAGACCTGAACATTCCTTTTAATAGAGCAGTTTGGAAACACTCCTTTTGTAGAATCTGCAAGTGTTTATTTCGAGCGAATTGACGCCTATGCTGGAAAAGGAAATATCTTCACATAAAAACTAGACAGAAGAATTCTCAGAAACTTCTTTGTGATGACTTCATTCTACTCACAGAGTTGAAGCCTCTTTTTGATGGAAGAGTTTTCAAGCTCTCTTTTTCTAGAATCTGCAAGTGCATATTTGGAGCGCTCCGAGGCCTATGCTGGGAAATGAAATATCTTCACCTGAAAACTACACAGAAGCATTCTCAGAAACTTCTGTGTGATGAGTGCATTCAACTCACAGACTTTAACGTTTCTTTTGATAGGACAGTTTTGAAACACTCCTTTCGTAGAATCTGCAAGTGTTTATTTCGAGCGATTTGAGGCCTATGCTGGAAAAGGAAGTATCTTCACATAACAACTACACAGAAGCATTCTGAGAAACTTCTTTGTGATGAGTGCATTCAACTCACAGACTTGAGCCTTCCTTTTGAAAGAGCAGTTTTGAAACACTCTTTTTGTAGAGTCTGCAAGTGGATATTTGGAGGGCTATGAGGCCTATGCTGGGAAAAGAAATATCTTCACCTAAAAACTAGACAGAAGCATTCTCACAAACTTCTGTCCGAATAGTGCATTCAACTCACAGACTTGAACATTCCCTCTAAAAGAGCAGTTTGGAAACACTCCTTTTGTAGAATCTGCAAGTGTTTATTTGGAGCGCTTTGGCGCCTATGCTGGAAAAGGAAATATCTTCACATAAAAACTAGCCAGAAACATTCTCAGAAACTTCTTTGTGATGAGTGCATTCTACTCACAGACTTGAACATTCCTCTTGAGAGAGCAGTTTGGAAACACTCCTTTTGTAGTATCTCCAAGTGTCTATTTGGATCGCTTTGACGCCTATGCTGGAAAAGGAAATATCTTCACCTAAAAACTACACAGAAGCATTCTCAGAAACTTCTGTGTGATGAGTGCATTCAACTCACCGACTTGAATGTTACTTTTGATAGGACAGTTTTGAAACACTCCTTTCGTAGAATCTGCAAGTGTTTATTTCGAGCACTTTGAGGCCTATACTGGAAAAGGAACTATCTTCATATAACAACTACACAGAAGCATTCTCAGAAACTTCTTTGTGATGAGTGCATTCAACTCACAGACTTGAGCCTTCCTTTTGAAAGAGCAGATTTGAAACAATCTTTTTGTAGAGTCTGCAAGTGGATATTTGGAGGGCTTTGAGGCCTATGCTGGGAAAAGAAATATCTTCACCTAAAAACTAGACAGAAGCATTCTCACAAACATCTGTGTGATTAGTGCATTCAACTCAGAGACTTGAACATTCCCTCTGAAAGAGCAGTTTGGAAACACTCCTTTTGTAGAATCTGCAAGTGTTTACTTGGAACGCTTTGAAGCTTTTGCGGGAAAAGGAAATATCTTCACCTAAAAATTAGACAGAAGAATTCTCAGAAACTTCTTTGTGATGAGTGCATTCTACTCACAGACTTGAACATTCCTCTTGAGAGAGCAGTTTGGAAACACTCCTTTTGTAGAATCTGCAAGTGTTTATTTGGATCGCATTGACGTCTATGTTGGAAAAGGAAATATCTTCACCTAAAAACTACACCGAAGCATTCTCAGAAACTTCTGTGTGATGAGTACATTCAACTCAGCGACTTTAACGTTTCTTTTGATAGGACAGTTTTGAAACACTCCTTTCGTAGGATCTGCAAGTGTTTATTTCGAGCGCTTTGAGGCCTATGCTGAAAAGGAACTATCTTCACATTACAACTACACAGAAGCATTCTCAGAAACTTCTTTGTGATGAGTGCATTCAACTCACAGACTTGAGCCTTCCTTTTGAAAGAGCAGTTTTGAAACACTCTTTTTCTAGAGGCTGCAAGTGGATATTTGGAGGGCTTTGAGGCCTATGCTGGGAAAAGAAATATCTTCACCTAAAAACTAGGCAGAAGCATTCTCACAAACTTCTGTCTGAATAGTGCATTCAACTCACAGGCTTCAACATTCCCTCTGAAAGAGCAGTTTGGAAACACTCCTTTTGTAGAATCTGCAAGTGTTTACTTGGAACGCTATGACGCTTATGCTGGAAAACGAAATATGTTCACATAAAAATTAGACAGAAGAATTCTCAGAAACTTCTTTGTGATGAGTGCATTCCACTCACAGACTTGAACATTTCTCTTGATAGAGCAGTTTGGAAACACTCCTTTTGTAGAATCTGCAAGTGTTTATTTGGATCGTTTTGACGTCTATGATGGAAAAGGAAATATCTTCACCTAAAAACTACACAGAAGCATTCTCAGAAACTTCTGTGTGATGAGTGCATTCAACTCACAGACTTGAACGTTTCTTTTGATCGGACAGTTTTGAAACACTCCTTTTGTAGAATCTGTAAGTGTTTATTTCGAGCGCTTTGAGGCCTATGCTGGAAAAGGAAGTATCTTCACATAACAACCACACAGAAGCATTCTCAGAAACTTCTTTGTGATGAGTGCATTCAACTCACAGACTTGAGCCTTTCTTTTGAAAGAGCAGTTTTGAAACACTCTTTTTGTAGAATCTGCAAGTGGATATTTGGAGCACTTTAAGGCCTTTTCTGGAAAAAGAAATAACTTCACCTAAAAACTAGACAAAAGCATTCTCACAAACATCTGTGTGATTAGTGCATTCACCTCACAGAGTTGAACATTCCCTCTGATAGGGCAGTTTGGAAGCACTCTTTTGTAGAATCTGCAAGAATTTATTTGGAGCTCTTTGACGCCTATGCTGGAAAAGGAAATATCTTCACATAAAAACTAGCCAGAAGCATTCTCACAAACATCTGTGTGATTAGTGCATTCAACTCACAGACTTGAACATTCCCTCTGATAGAGCAGTTTTGAAACACTCCTTTTGTAGAAACTGCAAGTGTTTCTTTGGAGCGCTTTGACGCCTATGATGGAAAAGGAAATATCTTCACATAAAAACTAGACAGAAGCATTCTCAGAAACTTCTGTCTGATTAGTGCATTCAACTCACAGACTTGAACATTCCCTCTGAAAGAGCAGTTTGGATACACTCCTTTTGTAGAATCTGCAAGTGTTTACTTGGAACGCTTTGACGCTTTTGCGGGAAAAGGAAATACCTTCACAAAAAAATTAGACAGAAGAATTCTCAGAAACTTCTTTGTGATGAGTGCATTCTACTCACAGTCTTGAACATTCCTCTTGATAGAGCAGTTTGGAAACATTCCTTTTGTAGAATCTGCAAGTGTTTATTTGGATCGCTTTGACGTCTATGCTGGAAAAGGAAATATCTTCACATAAAAACTACACAGAAGCATTCTCAGAAACTTCTGTGTGATGAGTGCATTCAACTCACAGACTTGAACGTTTCTTTTGATAGGACAGTTTTGAAACTCTCCTTTTGTGGAATCTGCAAGTGTTTATTTCGAGCGTTTTGAGGCGTATGCTGGAAAAGGAAATATCTTCATATAACAACTAAACAGAAGCATTCTCAGAAGCTTCTTTGTGATGAGTGCATTCAACTCACAGACTTGATCCTTCCTTTTGAAAGAGCAGTTTTGAAACACTCTTTTTGTAGAGTCTGCAAGTGGATATTTGGAGGGCTTTGAGGCCTATTCTGGGAAAAGAAGTATCTTCACCTAAAAACTAGACAGAAGCATTCTCATAAACTTCTGTCTGATTAGTACATTCAACTCACAGACTTGAACATTCCCTCTGAAAGAGCAGTTTGGAAACACTCCTTTTGTAGAATCTGCAAGTGTTTACTTGGAACGCTTTGACGATTATGCTGGAAAAGGAAATATCCTCACATAAAAATTAGACAGAAGAATTCTCAGAAACTTCTTTGTGATGAGTGCATTCTACTCACAGACTTGAACATTCCTCTTGATAGAGCAATAGGGAAACACTCCTTTTGTAGAATCTGCAAGTGTTTATTTGGATTGCTTTGACGTCTACGCTGGAAAAGGAAATATCTTCACCTAAAAACTACACAGAAGCATTCCCAGAAACTTCTGTGTGATGAGTGCATTCAACTCACAGACTTGAACGTTTCTTTTGATAGGACAGTTTTGAAACACGCCTTTTGTAGAATCTGCAAGTGTTTATTTCGAGCGCTTTGAGGCCTATGCTGGAAAAGGAAGTATCTTCACATAACAACTACACAGAAGCATTCTGAGAAGCTTCTTTGTGATGAGTGCATTCCACTCACAGACTTGAGCCTTTCTTCTTAAAGAGCAGTTTTGAAACACTCTTTTTGTAGTATCTGCAAGTGGATATTTGGAGCACTTTAAGGCCTTTTCTGGAAAAAGAAATATCTTCACCTAAAAACTAGACAGAAGAATTCTCACACACTTCTGTGTGATTAATGCATTCAACTCACAGACTTGAACATTCCTTTTGATAGAGCAGTTTGGAAACACTCCTTTGGTAGAATCTGCAAGTGTTTATTTGGAGCGTTTTGACGCCTATGCTAGAAAAGGAAATATCTTCACATAAAAACTAGACAGAAGCATTCTCAGAAACTTCTTTGTGATGAGTGCATTCTACTCAGAGAGTTGAAGCCTCTTTTTGGTGGAAGAGTTTTCAGGCTCTCTTTTTGTAGAATCTGCAAGTGCATATTTGGAGCGCTCCGAGGCCTATGCTGGGAAATGAAATAACTTCACCTAAAAACTACACAGAAGCATTCTCAGAAACTTCTGTATGATGAGTGCATTCAACTCACAGACTTGAACGTTTCGTTTGATAGGACAGTTATGAAACCCTCCTGTTGTAGAATCTGCAAGTGTTTATTTCCAGCGCTTTGAGGCCTATGCTGGAAAAGAAAGTATCTTCACATAACAACTACACAGAAGCATTCTCGGAAACTTCTTTGTGATGAGTGCATTCAACTCACAGACTTGAGCCTTCCTTTTGAAAGAGCAGTTTTGAAACACTCTTTTTGTAGAGTCTGCAAGTGGATATTTATAGGGCTTTGGGGCCTATGTTGGGAAAAGAAATATCTTCACCTAAAAACAAGACAGAAGCATTCTCACAAACATCTGTGTGATTAGTGCATTCAACTCACAGACTTGAACATTCCCTCTGATAGGGCAGTTTGGAAACACTCCTTTTGTAGAATCTGCAAGTGTTTATTTGAGCGCTTTGGCGCCTATGCTGGAAAAGGAAATATCTTCACATAAAAACTAGCCAGAAACATTCTCAGAAACTTCTTTGTGATGAGTGCATTCTACTCACAGACTTGAACATTCCTCTTGAGAGAGCAGTTTGGAAACACTCCTTTTGTAGTATCTGCAAGTGTCTATTTTGATCGCTTTGAAGCCTATGCTGGAGAAGGAAATATCTTCACCTAAAAATTACACAGAAGCATTCTCGGAAACTTCTGTGTGATGAGTGCATTCAACTCACAGACTTGAACGTTTCTATTGATAGGACAGTTTTGAAACACTCCTTTTGTAGAATCTGCAAGTGTTTATTTCGAGCGCTTTGAGGCCTATGCTGGAAAAGGAAGTATCTTCACATAACAACTACACAGAAGCATTCTCAGAAACTTCTTTGGGATGAGTGCATTCAATTCACAGACTTGGGCCTTTCTTATGAAAGAGCAGTTTTGAAACAATCTTTTTGTAGAATCTGCAAGTGGATATTTGGAGCGCTTTAAGGCCTATTCTGGGAAAAGAAATATCTTCACCTAAAAACTAGACAGAAGCATTCTCACAAACTTCTGTGTGATTAGTGCATTCAACTCACAGACTTGAACATTCCTTTTGATAGAGCAGTTTGGAAACACTCCTTTTGTAGAATCTGCAAGTGTTTATTTCGAGCGAATTGACGCCTATGCTGGAAATGGAAATATCTTCACATAAAAATTAGACAGAAGAATTCTCAGAAACATCTTTGTGATGAGTGCATTCTACTCACAGAGTTGAAGCCTCTTTTTGATGGAAGAGTTTTCTTTTTTTTTTTTTTTTTTTATTTTATTTTTTTTTTTCTTTTTTTTTCTTTTATTATTATTATTATTATTATCATTATTATACTTTAGGTTTTATGGTACATGTGCGCAATGTGCAGGTAAGTTACATATGTATACATGTGCCATGCTGGTGCGCTGCACCCACCAACTTGTCATCTAGCATTAGGTATATCTCCCAATGCTATCCCTCCCCCCTCCCCCCACCCCACAACAGTCCCCGAAGTGTGATGTTCCCCTTCCTGTGTCCATGTGTTCTCATTGTTCAATTCCCACCTATGAGTGAGAATATGCGGTGTTTGGTTTTTTGTTCTTGCGATAGTTTACTGAGAATGATGATTTCCAATTTCATCCATGTCCCTACAAAGGACGTGAACTCATCATTTTTTATGGCTGCATAGTATTCCATGGTGTATATGTGCCACATTTTCTTAATCCAGTCTATCATTGTTGGACATTTGGGTTGGTTCCAAGTCTTTGCTATTGTGAATAATGCCGCAATAAACATACGTGTGCATGTGTCTTTATAGCCGCATGATTTATAGTCCTTTGGGTATATACCCAGTAATGGGATGGCTGGGTCGAATGGAATTTCTAGTTCTAGATCCCTGAGGAATCGCCACACTGACTTCCACAACGGTTGAACTAGTTTACAGTCCCACCAACAGTGTAAAAGTGTTCCTATTTCTCCACATCCTCTCCAGCACCTGTTGTTTCCTGACTTTTTAATGATTGCCATTCTAACTGGTGTGAGATGGTATCTCATTGTGGTTTTGATTTGCATTTCTCTGATGGCCAGTGATGGTGAGCATTTTTTCATGTGTTTTTTGGCTGCATAAATGTCTTCTTTTGAGAAGTGTCTGTTCATGTCCTTCGCCCACTTTTTGATGGGGTTGTTTGTTTTTTTCTTGTAAATTTGTTGGAGTTCATTGTAGATTCTGGATATTAGCCCTTTGTCAGATGAGTAGGTTGCGAAAATTTTCTCCCATTTTGTAGGTTGCCTGTTCACTCTGATGGTAGTTTCCTTTGCTGTGCAGAAGCTCTTTAGTTTAATTAGATCCCATTTGTCAATTTTGGCTTTTGTTGCCATTGCTTTTGGTGTTTTAGACATGAAGTCCTTGCCCATGCCTATGTCCTGAATGGTAATGCCTAGGTTTTCTTCTAGGGTTTTTATGGTTTTAGGTCTAACATTTAAGTCTTTAATCCATCTTGAATTGATTTTTGTATAAGGTGTAAGGAAGGGATCCAGTTTCAGCTTTCTACATATGGCTAGCCAGTTTTCCCAACACCATTTATTAAATAGGGAATCCTTTCCCCATTTCTTGTTTTTGTCAGGTTTGTCAAAGATCAGATACCTGTAGATATGTGGCATTATTTCTGAGGGCTCTGTTCTGTTCCATTGATCTATATCTCTGTTTTGGTACCAGTACCATGCTGTTTTGGTTACTGTAGCCTTGTAGTATAGTTTGAAGTCAGGTAGTGTGATGCCTCCAGCTTTGTTCTTTTGGCTTAGGATTGACTTGGCGATGCGGGCTCTTTTTTGGTTCCATATGAACTTGAAAGTAGTTTTTTCCAATTCTGTGAAGAAAGTCATTGGTAGCTTGATGGGGATGGCATTGAATCTGTAAATTACCTTGGGAAGGATGGCCATTTTCATGATATTGATTCTTCCTACCCATGAGCATGGAATGTTCTTCCATTTGTTTGTATCCTCTTTTATTTCCTTGAGCAGTGGTTTGTAGTTCTCCTTGAAGAGGTCTTTCACATCCCTTGTAAGTTGGATTCCTAGGTATTTTATTCTCTTTGAAGCAATTGTGAATGGGAGTTCACTCATGATTTGGCTCTCTGTTTGTCTGTTATTGATGTATAAGAATGCTTGTGATTTTTGCACATTGATTTTGTATCCTGAGACTTTGCTGAAGTTGCTTATCAGCTTAAGGAGATTTTGGGCTGAGACAATGGGGTTTTCTAGATATACTATCATGTCATCTGCAAACAAGGACAATTTGACTTCCTCTTTTCCTAACTGAATACCCTTGATTTCCTTCTCCTGCCTAATTGCCCTGGCCAGAACTTCCAACACTATGTTGAATAGAAGTGGCGAGAGAGGGCATCCCTGTCTTGTGCCAGTTTTCAAAGGGAATGCTTCCAGTTTTTGCCCATTCAGTACGATATTGGCTGTGGGTTTGTCATAAATAGCTCTTATTATTTTGAGATACGTCCCATCAATTCCTAATTTATTGAGAGTTTTTAGCATGAAGGGTTGTTGAATTTTGTCAAAGGCCTTTTCTGCATCTATTGAGATAATCATGTGGTTTTTGTCTTTGGTTCTGTTTATATGCTGGATTACATTTATTGATTTGCGTATATTGAACCAGCCTTGCATCCCAGGGATGAAGCCCACTTGATCATGGTGGATAAGCTTTTTGATGTGCTGCTGGATTCTGTTTGCCAGTATCTTATTGAGGATTTTTGCATCAATGTTCATCAAGGATATTGGTCTAAAATTCTCTTTTTTTGTTGTGTCTCTGCCAGGCTTTGGTATCAGGATGATGCTGGCCTCATAAAATGAGTTAGGGAGGATTCCCTCTTTTTCTATTGATTGGAATAGTTTCAGAAGGAATGGTACCAGCTCCTCCTTGTACCTCTGGTAGAATTCGGCTGTGAACCCATCTGGTCCTGGACTTTTTTTGGTTGGTAAGCTATTGATTATTGCCACAATTTCAGCTCCTGTTATTGGTCTATTCAGAGATTCAACTTCTTCCTGGTTTAGTCTTGGGAGGGTGTATGTGTTGAGGAATTGATCCATTTCTTCTAGATTTTCTGGTTTATTTGCATAGAGGTGTTTGTAATATTCTCTGATGGTAGTTTGTATTTCTTAAGTTGATGGAAGAGTTTTCAAGCTCTCTTTTTGTAGAATCTGCAAGTGCATATTTGGAGCACTCCGAGGCCTATGCTGGGAAATGAAATATCTTCACCTAATAACTACACAGAAGCATTCTCAGAAACTTCTCTGTGATGAGTGCATTCAACTCACAGACTTGAACGTTTCTTTTGATAGGACAGTTTTGAAACTCTCCTTTCTTAGAATCCGCAAGTGTTTATTTCGAGGGCTTTGAGGCCTATGCTGGAAAAGGAAGTATCTTCACATAACAACTACACAGAAGCGTTCTCGGAAACTTCTTTGTGATGAGTGCATTCAACTCACAGACTTGAGCCTTCCTTTTGAAAGAGCAGTTTTGAAACACTCTTTTTGTAGAGTCTGCAAGTGGATATTTGGAGGGCTTTGAGGCCTATGCTGGGAAAAGAAATATCTTCACCTAAAAACTAGACAGAAGCATTCTCACAAACATCTGTGTGATTAGTGCATTCAACTCACAGACTTGAACATTCCCTCTGATAGGGCAGTTTGGAAACACTCCTTTTGTAGAATCTGCAAATGTTTATTAGGTGCGCTTTGGCGCCTATGCTGGAAAAGGAAATATCTTCACATAAAAACTAGCCAGAAACATTCTCAGAAACTTCTTTGTGATGAGTGCATTCTACTCACAGACTTGAATATTCCTCTTGAGAGAGCAGTTTGGAAACACTCCTTTTGTAGTATCTGCAAGTGTCTATTTGGATCGCTTTGACACCTATGCTGGAAAAAGAAATATCTTCACCTAAAAACTACACAGAAGCATTCTCAGAAACTTCTGTGTGATGAGTGCATTCAACTCACAGACTTGAACGTTTCTTTTGATAGGACAGTTTTGAAACACTCCTTTCGTAGAATCTGCAAGTGTTTATTTCGAGCGCTTTGAGGCCTATGCTGGAAAAGGAACTATCTTCACATTACAACTACACAGAAGCGTTCTCAGAAACTTCTTTGTGATGAGTGCATTCAACTCACAGACTTGAGCCTTCCTGTTGAAAGAGCAGTTTTGAAACACTCTTTTTGTAGAGTCTGTAAGTGGATATTTGGAGGGCTTTGAGGCCTATGCTGGGAAAAGAAATATCTTCACCTAAAAACTAGGCAGAAGCATTCTCACAAACTTCTGTCTGAATAGTGCATTCAACTCACAGACTTGAACATTCCCTCTGAAAGAGCAGTTTGGAAACACTCCTTTTGTAGAATCTGCAAGTGTTTACTTGGAACGCTATGACGCTTATGCTGGAAAACGAAATATGTTCACATAAAAATTAGACAGAAGAATTCTCAGAAACTTCTTTGTGATGAGTGCATTCCACTCACAGACTTGAACATTCCTCTTGATAGAGCAGTTTGGAAACACTCCTTTTGTAGAATCTGCAAGTGTTTATTTCGAGCGCTTTGAGGCGTATGCTGGAAAAGGAAGTATCTTCACATAACAACTACACAGAAGCATTCTCAGAAACTTCTTTGGAATGAGTGCATTCAACTCACAGACTTGAGCCTTTCTTTTGAAAGAGCAGTTTTGAAACACTCTTTTTGTAGTGTCTGCAAGTGGATATTTGGAGAGCTTTGAGGCCTATGCTGGGAAAAGAAATATCTTCACCTAAAAACTAGACAGAAGCATTCTCACAAACAACTGTGTGATTAGTGCATTCAACACACAGACTTGAACATTCCCTCTGATAGGGCAGTTTGGAAACACTCCTTTTGTAGAATCTGCAATTGTTTATTTGGAGCGCTTTGGCGCCTATGCTGGAAAAGGAAATATCTTCACATAAAAACTAGCCAGAAACATTCTCAGAAACTTCTTTGTGATGAGTGCATTCTACTCACAGACTTGAACATTCCTCTTGAGAGAGCAGTTTGGAAACACTCCTTTTGTAGTATCTGCAAGTGTCTATTTTGATCGCTTTGAAGCCTATGCTGGAGAAGGAAATATCTTCACCTAAAAACTACACAGAAGCATTCTCAGAAACTTCTGTGTGATGAGTGCATTCAACTCATAGACTTGAACGTTTCTATTGATACGACAGTTTTGAAACACTCCTTTTGTTGAATCTGTAAGTGTTTATTTCGAGCGCTTTGTGGCCTGTGCTGGAAAAGGAAGTATCTTCACATAACAACTACACAGAAGCATTCTCAGAAACTTCTTTGGGATGAGTGCATTCAATTCACAGACTTGGGCCTTTCTTATGAAAGAGCAGTTTTGAAACACTCTTTTTGTAGAATCTGCAAGTGGATATTTGGAGCGCTTTAAGGCCTATTCTGGGAAAAGAAATATCTTCAACTAAAAACTAGACAGAAGCATTCTCACAAACTTCTGTGTGATTAGTGCATTCAACTCACAGACCTGAACATTCCTTTTAATAGAGCAGTTTGGAAACACTCCTTTTGTAGAATCTGCAAGTGTTTATTTCGAGCGAATTGACGCCTATGCTGGAAAAGGAAATATCTTCACATAAAAACTAGACAGAAGAATTCTCAGAAACTTCTTTGTGATGACTTCATTCTACTCACAGAGTTGAAGCCTCTTTTTGATGGAAGAGTTTTCAAGCTCTCTTTTTCTAGAATCTGCAAGTGCATATTTGGAGCGCTCCGAGGCCTATGCTGGGAAATGAAATATCTTCACCTGAAAACTACACAGAAGCATTCTCAGAAACTTCTGTGTGATGAGTGCATTCAACTCACAGACTTTAACGTTTCTTTTGATAGGACAGTTTTGAAACACTCCTTTCGTAGAATCTGCAAGTGTTTATTTCGAGCGCTTTGAGGCCTATGCTGGAAAAGGAAGTATCTTCACATAACAACTACACAGAAGCATTCTGAGAAACTTCTTTGTGATGAGTGCATTCAACTCACAGACTTGAGCCTTCCTTTTGAAAGAGCAGTTTTGAAACACTCTTTTTGTAGAGTCTGCAAGTGGATATTTGGAGGGCTATGAGGCCTATGCTGGGAAAAGAAATATCTT
Organism: Pongo abelii; assembly: GCF_028885655.2. NCBI lineage: Eukaryota > Metazoa > Chordata > Mammalia > Primates > Hominidae > Pongo > Pongo abelii. Next base: position 42,084,353 of record NC_071993.2, read on the forward strand.
CGCCTAAAAACTAGACAGAAGCATTCTCACAAACTTCTGTCCGAATAGTGCATTCAACTCACAGACTTGAACATTCCCTCTAAAAGAGCAGTTTGGAAACACTCCTTTTGTAGAATCTGCAAGTGTTTATTTGGAGCGCTTTGGCGCCTATGCTGGAAAAGGAAATATCTTCACATAAAAACTAGCCAGAAACATTCTCAGAAACTTCTTTGTGATGAGTGCATTCTACTCACAGACTTGAACATTCCTCTTGAGAGAGCAGTTTGGAAACACTCCTTTTGTAGTATCTCCAAGTGTCTATTTGGATCGCTTTGACGCCTATGCTGGAAAAGGAAATATCTTCACCTAAAAACTACACAGAAGCATTCTCAGAAACTTCTGTGTGATGAGTGCATTCAACTCACCGACTTGAATGTTACTTTTGATAGGACAGTTTTGAAACACTCCTTTCGTAGAATCTGCAAGTGTTTATTTCGAGCACTTTGAGGCCTATACTGGAAAAGGAACTATCTTCATATAACAACTACACAGAAGCATTCTCAGAAACTTCTTTGTGATGAGTGCATTCAACTCACAGACTTGAGCCTTCCTTTTGAAAGAGCAGATTTGAAACAATCTTTTTGTAGAGTCTGCAAGTGGATATTTGGAGGGCTTTGAGGCCTATGCTGGGAAAAGAAATATCTTCACCTAAAAACTAGACAGAAGCATTCTCACAAACATCTGTGTGATTAGTGCATTCAACTCAGAGACTTGAACATTCCCTCTGAAAGAGCAGTTTGGAAACACTCCTTTTGTAGAATCTGCAAGTGTTTACTTGGAACGCTTTGAAGCTTTTGCGGGAAAAGGAAATATCTTCACCTAAAAATTAGACAGAAGAATTCTCAGAAACTTCTTTGTGATGAGTGCATTCTACTCACAGACTTGAACATTCCTCTTGAGAGAGCAGTTTGGAAACACTCCTTTTGTAGAATCTGCAAGTGTTTATTTGGATCGCATTGACGTCTATGTTGGAAAAGGAAATATCTTCACCTAAAAACTACACCGAAGCATTCTCAGAAACTTCTGTGTGATGAGTACATTCAACTCAGCGACTTTAACGTTTCTTTTGATAGGACAGTTTTGAAACACTCCTTTCGTAGGATCTGCAAGTGTTTATTTCGAGCGCTTTGAGGCCTATGCTGAAAAGGAACTATCTTCACATTACAACTACACAGAAGCATTCTCAGAAACTTCTTTGTGATGAGTGCATTCAACTCACAGACTTGAGCCTTCCTTTTGAAAGAGCAGTTTTGAAACACTCTTTTTCTAGAGGCTGCAAGTGGATATTTGGAGGGCTTTGAGGCCTATGCTGGGAAAAGAAATATCTTCACCTAAAAACTAGGCAGAAGCATTCTCACAAACTTCTGTCTGAATAGTGCATTCAACTCACAGGCTTCAACATTCCCTCTGAAAGAGCAGTTTGGAAACACTCCTTTTGTAGACTCTGCAAGTGTTTACTTGGAACGCTATGACGCTTATGCTGGAAAACGAAATATGTTCACATAAAAATTAGACAGAAGAATTCTCAGAAACTTCTTTGTGATGAGTGCATTCCACTCACAGACTTGAACATTCCTCTTGATAGAGCAGTTTGGAAACACTCCTTTTGTAGAATCTGCAAGTGTTTATTTGGATCGTTTTGACGTCTATGATGGAAAAGGAAATATCTTCACCTAAAAACTACACAGAAGCATTCTCAGAAACTTCTGTGTGATGAGTGCATTCAACTCACAGACTTGAACGTTTCTTTTGATCGGACAGTTTTGAAACACTCCTTTTGTAGAATCTGTAAGTGTTTATTTCGAGCGCTTTGAGGCCTATGCTGGAAAAGGAAGTATCTTCACATAACAACCACACAGAAGCATTCTCAGAAACTTCTTTGTGATGAGTGCATTCAACTCACAGACTTGAGCCTTTCTTTTGAAAGAGCAGTTTTGAAACACTCTTTTTGTAGAATCTGCAAGTGGATATTTGGAGCACTTTAAGGCCTTTTCTGGAAAAAGAAATAACTTCACCTAAAAACTAGACAAAAGCATTCTCACAAACATCTGTGTGATTAGTGCATTCACCTCACAGAGTTGAACATTCCCTCTGATAGGGCAGTTTGGAAGCACTCTTTTGTAGAATCTGCAAGAATTTATTTGGAGCTCTTTGACGCCTATGCTGGAAAAGGAAATATCTTCACATAAAAACTAGCCAGAAGCATTCTCACAAACATCTGTGTGATTAGTGCATTCAACTCACAGACTTGAACATTCCCTCTGATAGAGCAGTTTTGAAACACTCCTTTTGTAGAAACTGCAAGTGTTTCTTTGGAGCGCTTTGACGCCTATGATGGAAAAGGAAATATCTTCACATAAAAACTAGACAGAAGCATTCTCAGAAACTTCTGTCTGATTAGTGCATTCAACTCACAGACTTGAACATTCCCTCTGAAAGAGCAGTTTGGATACACTCCTTTTGTAGAATCTGCAAGTGTTTACTTGGAACGCTTTGACGCTTTTGCGGGAAAAGGAAATACCTTCACAAAAAAATTAGACAGAAGAATTCTCAGAAACTTCTTTGTGATGAGTGCATTCTACTCACAGTCTTGAACATTCCTCTTGATAGAGCAGTTTGGAAACATTCCTTTTGTAGAATCTGCAAGTGTTTATTTGGATCGCTTTGACGTCTATGCTGGAAAAGGAAATATCTTCACATAAAAACTACACAGAAGCATTCTCAGAAACTTCTGTGTGATGAGTGCATTCAACTCACAGACTTGAACGTTTCTTTTGATAGGACAGTTTTGAAACTCTCCTTTTGTGGAATCTGCAAGTGTTTATTTCGAGCGTTTTGAGGCGTATGCTGGAAAAGGAAATATCTTCATATAACAACTAAACAGAAGCATTCTCAGAAGCTTCTTTGTGATGAGTGCATTCAACTCACAGACTTGATCCTTCCTTTTGAAAGAGCAGTTTTGAAACACTCTTTTTGTAGAGTCTGCAAGTGGATATTTGGAGGGCTTTGAGGCCTATTCTGGGAAAAGAAGTATCTTCACCTAAAAACTAGACAGAAGCATTCTCATAAACTTCTGTCTGATTAGTACATTCAACTCACAGACTTGAACATTCCCTCTGAAAGAGCAGTTTGGAAACACTCCTTTTGTAGAATCTGCAAGTGTTTACTTGGAACGCTTTGACGATTATGCTGGAAAAGGAAATATCCTCACATAAAAATTAGACAGAAGAATTCTCAGAAACTTCTTTGTGATGAGTGCATTCTACTCACAGACTTGAACATTCCTCTTGATAGAGCAATAGGGAAACACTCCTTTTGTAGAATCTGCAAGTGTTTATTTGGATTGCTTTGACGTCTACGCTGGAAAAGGAAATATCTTCACCTAAAAACTACACAGAAGCATTCCCAGAAACTTCTGTGTGATGAGTGCATTCAACTCACAGACTTGAACGTTTCTTTTGATAGGACAGTTTTGAAACACGCCTTTTGTAGAATCTGCAAGTGTTTATTTCGAGCGCTTTGAGGCCTATGCTGGAAAAGGAAGTATCTTCACATAACAACGACACAGAAGCATTCTGAGAAGCTTCTTTGTGATGAGTGCATTCCACTCACAGACTTGAGCCTTTCTTCTTAAAGAGCAGTTTTGAAACACTCTTTTTGTAGTATCTGCAAGTGGATATTTGGAGCACTTTAAGGCCTTTTCTGGAAAAAGAAATATCTTCACCTAAAAACTAGACAGAAGAATTCTCACACACTTCTGTGTGATTAATGCATTCAACTCACAGACTTGAACATTCCTTTTGATAGAGCAGTTTGGAAACACTCCTTTGGTAGAATCTGCAAGTGTTTATTTGGAGCGTTTTGACGCCTATGCTAGAAAAGGAAATATCTTCACATAAAAACTAGACAGAAGCATTCTCAGAAACTTCTTTGTGATGAGTGCATTCTACTCAGAGAGTTGAAGCCTCTTTTTGGTGGAAGAGTTTTCAGGCTCTCTTTTTGTAGAATCTGCAAGTGCATATTTGGAGCGCTCCGAGGCCTATGCTGGGAAATGAAATAACTTCACCTAAAAACTACACAGAAGCATTCTCAGAAACTTCTGTATGATGAGTGCATTCAACTCACAGACTTGAACGTTTCGTTTGATAGGACAGTTATGAAACCCTCCTGTTGTAGAATCTGCAAGTGTTTATTTCCAGCGCTTTGAGGCCTATGCTGGAAAAGAAAGTATCTTCACATAACAACTACACAGAAGCATTCTCGGAAACTTCTTTGTGATGAGTGCATTCAACTCACAGACTTGAGCCTTCCTTTTGAAAGAGCAGTTTTGAAACACTCTTTTTGTAGAGTCTGCAAGTGGATATTTATAGGGCTTTGGGGCCTATGTTGGGAAAAGAAATATCTTCACCTAAAAACAAGACAGAAGCATTCTCACAAACATCTGTGTGATTAGTGCATTCAACTCACAGACTTGAACATTCCCTCTGATAGGGCAGTTTGGAAACACTCCTTTTGTAGAATCTGCAAGTGTTTATTTGAGCGCTTTGGCGCCTATGCTGGAAAAGGAAATATCTTCACATAAAAACTAGCCAGAAACATTCTCAGAAACTTCTTTGTGATGAGTGCATTCTACTCACAGACTTGAACACTCCTCTTGAGAGAGCAGTTTGGAAACACTCCTTTTGTAGTATCTGCAAGTGTCTATTTTGATCGCTTTGAAGCCTATGCTGGAGAAGGAAATATCTTCACCTAAAAATTACACAGAAGCATTCTCGGAAACTTCTGTGTGATGAGTGCATTCAACTCACCGACTTGAATGTTACTTTTGATAGGACAGTTTTGAAACACTCCTTTCGTAGAATCTGCAAGTGTTTATTTCGAGCACTTTGAGGCCTATACTGGAAAAGGAACTATCTTCATATAACAACTACACAGAAGCATTCTCAGAAACTTCTTTGTGATGAGTGCATTCAACTCACAGACTTGAGCCTTCCTTTTGAAAGAGCAGATTTGAAACAATCTTTTTGTAGAGTCTGCAAGTGGATATTTGGAGGGCTTTGAGGCCTATGCTGGGAAAAGAAATATCTTCACCTAAAAACTAGACAGAAGCATTCTCACAAACATCTGTGTGATTAGTGCATTCAACTCAGAGACTTGAACATTCCCTCTGAAAGAGCAGTTTGGAAACACTCCTTTTGTAGAATCTGCAAGTGTTTACTTGGAACGCTTTGAAGCTTTTGCGGGAAAAGGAAATATCTTCACCTAAAAATTAGACAGAAGAATTCTCAGAAACTTCTTTGTGATGAGTGCATTCTACTCACAGACTTGAACATTCCTCTTGAGAGAGCAGTTTGGAAACACTCCTTTTGTAGAATCTGCAAGTGTTTATTTGGATCGCATTGACGTCTATGTTGGAAAAGGAAATATCTTCACCTAAAAACTACACCGAAGCATTCTCAGAAACTTCTGTGTGATGAGTACATTCAACTCAGCGACTTTAACGTTTCTTTTGATAGGACAGTTTTGAAACACTCCTTTCGTAGGATCTGCAAGTGTTTATTTCGAGCGCTTTGAGGCCTATGCTGAAAAGGAACTATCTTCACATTACAACTACACAGAAGCATTCTCAGAAACTTCTTTGTGATGAGTGCATTCAACTCACAGACTTGAGCCTTCCTTTTGAAAGAGCAGTTTTGAAACACTCTTTTTCTAGAGGCTGCAAGTGGATATTTGGAGGGCTTTGAGGCCTATGCTGGGAAAAGAAATATCTTCACCTAAAAACTAGGCAGAAGCATTCTCACAAACTTCTGTCTGAATAGTGCATTCAACTCACAGGCTTCAACATTCCCTCTGAAAGAGCAGTTTGGAAACACTCCTTTTGTAGACTCTGCAAGTGTTTACTTGGAACGCTATGACGCTTATGCTGGAAAACGAAATATGTTCACATAAAAATTAGACAGAAGAATTCTCAGAAACTTCTTTGTGATGAGTGCATTCCACTCACAGACTTGAACATTCCTCTTGATAGAGCAGTTTGGAAACACTCCTTTTGTAGAATCTGCAAGTGTTTATTTGGATCGTTTTGACGTCTATGATGGAAAAGGAAATATCTTCACCTAAAAACTACACAGAAGCATTCTCAGAAACTTCTGTGTGATGAGTGCATTCAACTCACAGACTTGAACGTTTCTTTTGATCGGACAGTTTTGAAACACTCCTTTTGTAGAATCTGTAAGTGTTTATTTCGAGCGCTTTGAGGCCTATGCTGGAAAAGGAAGTATCTTCACATAACAACCACACAGAAGCATTCTCAGAAACTTCTTTGTGATGAGTGCATTCAACTCACAGACTTGAGCCTTTCTTTTGAAAGAGCAGTTTTGAAACACTCTTTTTGTAGAATCTGCAAGTGGATATTTGGAGCACTTTAAGGCCTTTTCTGGAAAAAGAAATAACTTCACCTAAAAACTAGACAAAAGCATTCTCACAAACATCTGTGTGATTAGTGCATTCACCTCACAGAGTTGAACATTCCCTCTGATAGGGCAGTTTGGAAGCACTCTTTTGTAGAATCTGCAAGAATTTATTTGGAGCTCTTTGACGCCTATGCTGGAAAAGGAAATATCTTCACATAAAAACTAGCCAGAAGCATTCTCACAAACATCTGTGTGATTAGTGCATTCAACTCACAGACTTGAACATTCCCTCTGATAGAGCAGTTTTGAAACACTCCTTTTGTAGAAACTGCAAGTGTTTCTTTGGAGCGCTTTGACGCCTATGATGGAAAAGGAAATATCTTCACATAAAAACTAGACAGAAGCATTCTCAGAAACTTCTGTCTGATTAGTGCATTCAACTCACAGACTTGAACATTCCCTCTGAAAGAGCAGTTTGGATACACTCCTTTTGTAGAATCTGCAAGTGTTTACTTGGAACGCTTTGACGCTTTTGCGGGAAAAGGAAATACCTTCACAAAAAAATTAGACAGAAGAATTCTCAGAAACTTCTTTGTGATGAGTGCATTCTACTCACAGTCTTGAACATTCCTCTTGATAGAGCAGTTTGGAAACATTCCTTTTGTAGAATCTGCAAGTGTTTATTTGGATCGCTTTGACGTCTATGCTGGAAAAGGAAATATCTTCACATAAAAACTACACAGAAGCATTCTCAGAAACTTCTGTGTGATGAGTGCATTCAACTCACAGACTTGAACGTTTCTTTTGATAGGACAGTTTTGAAACTCTCCTTTTGTGGAATCTGCAAGTGTTTATTTCGAGCGTTTTGAGGCGTATGCTGGAAAAGGAAATATCTTCATATAACAACTAAACAGAAGCATTCTCAGAAGCTTCTTTGTGATGAGTGCATTCAACTCACAGACTTGATCCTTCCTTTTGAAAGAGCAGTTTTGAAACACTCTTTTTGTAGAGTCTGCAAGTGGATATTTGGAGGGCTTTGAGGCCTATTCTGGGAAAAGAAGTATCTTCACCTAAAAACTAGACAGAAGCATTCTCATAAACTTCTGTCTGATTAGTACATTCAACTCACAGACTTGAACATTCCCTCTGAAAGAGCAGTTTGGAAACACTCCTTTTGTAGAATCTGCAAGTGTTTACTTGGAACGCTTTGACGATTATGCTGGAAAAGGAAATATCCTCACATAAAAATTAGACAGAAGAATTCTCAGAAACTTCTTTGTGATGAGTGCATTCTACTCACAGACTTGAACATTCCTCTTGATAGAGCAATAGGGAAACACTCCTTTTGTAGAATCTGCAAGTGTTTATTTGGATTGCTTTGACGTCTACGCTGGAAAAGGAAATATCTTCACCTAAAAACTACACAGAAGCATTCCCAGAAACTTCTGTGTGATGAGTGCATTCAACTCACAGACTTGAACGTTTCTTTTGATAGGACAGTTTTGAAACACGCCTTTTGTAGAATCTGCAAGTGTTTATTTCGAGCGCTTTGAGGCCTATGCTGGAAAAGGAAGTATCTTCACATAACAACGACACAGAAGCATTCTGAGAAGCTTCTTTGTGATGAGTGCATTCCACTCACAGACTTGAGCCTTTCTTCTTAAAGAGCAGTTTTGAAACACTCTTTTTGTAGTATCTGCAAGTGGATATTTGGAGCACTTTAAGGCCTTTTCTGGAAAAAGAAATATCTTCACCTAAAAACTACACAGAAGAATTCTCACACACTTCTGTGTGATTAATGCATTCAACTCACAGACTTGAACATTCCTTTTGATAGAGCAGTTTGGAAACACTCCTTTGGTAGAATCTGCAAGTGTTTATTTGGAGCGTTTTGACGCCTATGCTAGAAAAGGAAATATCTTCACATAAAAACTAGACAGAAGCATTCTCAGAAACTTCTTTGTGATGAGTGCATTCTACTCAGAGAGTTGAAGCCTCTTTTTGGTGGAAGAGTTTTCAGGCTCTCTTTTTGTAGAATCTGCAAGTGCATATTTGGAGCGCTCCGAGGCCTATGCTGGGAAATGAAATAACTTCACCTAAAAACTACACAGAAGCATTCTCAGAAACTTCTGTATGATGAGTGCATTCAACTCACAGACTTGAACGTTTCGTTTGATAGGACAGTTATGAAACCCTCCTGTTGTAGAATCTGCAAGTGTTTATTTCCAGCGCTTTGAGGCCTATGCTGGAAAAGAAAGTATCTTCACATAACAACTACACAGAAGCATTCTCGGAAACTTCTTTGTGATGAGTGCATTCAACTCACAGACTTGAGCCTTCCTTTTGAAAGAGCAGTTTTGAAACACTCTTTTTGTAGAGTCTGCAAGTGGATATTTATAGGGCTTTGGGGCCTATGTTGGGAAAAGAAATATCTTCACCTAAAAACAAGACAGAAGCATTCTCACAAACATCTGTGTGATTAGTGCATTCAACTCACAGACTTGAACATTCCCTCTGATAGGGCAGTTTGGAAACACTCCTTTTGTAGAATCTGCAAGTGTTTATTTGAGCGCTTTGGCGCCTATGCTGGAAAAGGAAATATCTTCACATAAAAACTAGCCAGAAACATTCTCAGAAACTTCTTTGTGATGAGTGCATTCTACTCACAGACTTGAACATTCCTCTTGAGAGAGCAGTTTGGAAACACTCCTTTTGTAGTATCTGCAAGTGTCTATTTTGATCGCTTTGAAGCCTATGCTGGAGAAGGAAATATCTTCACCTAAAAATTACACAGAAGCATTCTCGGAAACTTCTGTGTGATGAGTGCATTCAACTCACAGACTTGAACGTTTCTATTGATAGGACAGTTTTGAAACACTCCTTTTGTAGAATCTGCAAGTGTTTATTTCGAGCGCTTTGAGGCCTATGCTGGAAAAGGATGTATCTTCACATAACAACTACACAGAAGCATTCTCAGAAACTTCTTTGGGATGAGTGCATTCAATTCACAGACTTGGGCCTTTCTTATGAAAGAGCAGTTTTGAAACAATCTTTTTGTAGAATCTGCAAGTGGATATTTGGAGCGCTTTAAGGCCTATTCTGGGAAAAGAAATATCTTCACCTAAAAACTAGACAGAAGCATTCTCACAAACTTCTGTGTGATTAGTGCATTCAACTCACAGACTTGAACATTCCTTTTGATAGAGCAGTTTGGAAACACTCCTTTTGTAGAATCTGCAAGTGTTTATTTCGAGCGAATTGACGCCTATGCTGGAAATGGAAATATCTTCACATAAAAATTAGACAGAAGAATTCTCAGAAACATCTTTGTGATGAGTGCATTCTACTCACAGAGTTGAAGCCTCTTTTTGATGGAAGAGTTTTCTTTTTTTTTTTTTTTTTTATTTTATTTTTTTTTTTCTTTTTTTTTCTTTTATTATTATTATTATTATTATCATTATTATACTTTAGGTTTTATGGTACATGTGCGCAATGTGCAGGTAAGTTACATATGTATACATGTGCCATGCTGGTGCGCTGCACCCACCAACTTGTCATCTAGCATTAGGTATATCTCCCAATGCTATCCCTCCCCCCTCCCCCCACCCCACAACAGTCCCCGAAGTGTGATGTTCCCCTTCCTGTGTCCATGTGTTCTCATTGTTCAATTCCCACCTATGAGTGAGAATATGCGGTGTTTGGTTTTTTGTTCTTGCGATAGTTTACTGAGAATGATGATTTCCAATTTCATCCATGTCCCTACAAAGGACGTGAACTCATCATTTTTTATGGCTGCATAGTATTCCATGGTGTATATGTGCCACATTTTCTTAATCCAGTCTATCATTGTTGGACATTTGGGTTGGTTCCAAGTCTTTGCTATTGTGAATAATGCCGCAATAAACATACGTGTGCATGTGTCTTTATAGCCGCATGATTTATAGTCCTTTGGGTATATACCCAGTAATGGGATGGCTGGGTCGAATGGAATTTCTAGTTCTAGATCCCTGAGGAATCGCCACACTGACTTCCACAACGGTTGAACTAGTTTACAGTCCCACCAACAGTGTAAAAGTGTTCCTATTTCTCCACATCCTCTCCAGCACCTGTTGTTTCCTGACTTTTTAATGATTGCCATTCTAACTGGTGTGAGATGGTATCTCATTGTGGTTTTGATTTGCATTTCTCTGATGGCCAGTGATGGTGAGCATTTTTTCATGTGTTTTTTGGCTGCATAAATGTCTTCTTTTGAGAAGTGTCTGTTCATGTCCTTCGCCCACTTTTTGATGGGGTTGTTTGTTTTTTTCTTGTAAATTTGTTGGAGTTCATTGTAGATTCTGGATATTAGCCCTTTGTCAGATGAGTAGGTTGCGAAAATTTTCTCCCATTTTGTAGGTTGCCTGTTCACTCTGATGGTAGTTTCCTTTGCTGTGCAGAAGCTCTTTAGTTTAATTAGATCCCATTTGTCAATTTTGGCTTTTGTTGCCATTGCTTTTGGTGTTTTAGACATGAAGTCCTTGCCCATGCCTATGTCCTGAATGGTAATGCCTAGGTTTTCTTCTAGGGTTTTTATGGTTTTAGGTCTAACATTTAAGTCTTTAATCCATCTTGAATTGATTTTTGTATAAGGTGTAAGGAAGGGATCCAGTTTCAGCTTTCTACATATGGCTAGCCAGTTTTCCCAACACCATTTATTAAATAGGGAATCCTTTCCCCATTTCTTGTTTTTGTCAGGTTTGTCAAAGATCAGATACCTGTAGATATGTGGCATTATTTCTGAGGGCTCTGTTCTGTTCCATTGATCTATATCTCTGTTTTGGTACCAGTACCATGCTGTTTTGGTTACTGTAGCCTTGTAGTATAGTTTGAAGTCAGGTAGTGTGATGCCTCCAGCTTTGTTCTTTTGGCTTAGGATTGACTTGGCGATGCGGGCTCTTTTTTGGTTCCATATGAACTTGAAAGTAGTTTTTTCCAATTCTGTGAAGAAAGTCATTGGTAGCTTGATGGGGATGGCATTGAATCTGTAAATTACCTTGGGAAGGATGGCCATTTTCATGATATTGATTCTTCCTACCCATGAGCATGGAATGTTCTTCCATTTGTTTGTATCCTCTTTTATTTCCTTGAGCAGTGGTTTGTAGTTCTCCTTGAAGAGGTCTTTCACATCCCTTGTAAGTTGGATTCCTAGGTATTTTATTCTCTTTGAAGCAATTGTGAATGGGAGTTCACTCATGATTTGGCTCTCTGTTTGTCTGTTATTGATGTATAAGAATGCTTGTGATTTTTGCACATTGATTTTGTATCCTGAGACTTTGCTGAAGTTGCTTATCAGCTTAAGGAGATTTTGGGCTGAGACAATGGGGTTTTCTAGATATACTATCATGTCATCTGCAAACAAGGACAATTTGACTTCCTCTTTTCCTAACTGAATACCCTTGATTTCCTTCTCCTGCCTAATTGCCCTGGCCAGAACTTCCAACACTATGTTGAATAGAAGTGGCGAGAGAGGGCATCCCTGTCTTGTGCCAGTTTTCAAAGGGAATGCTTCCAGTTTTTGCCCATTCAGTACGATATTGGCTGTGGGTTTGTCATAAATAGCTCTTATTATTTTGAGATACGTCCCATCAATTCCTAATTTATTGAGAGTTTTTAGCATGAAGGGTTGTTGAATTTTGTCAAAGGCCTTTTCTGCATCTATTGAGATAATCATGTGGTTTTTGTCTTTGGTTCTGTTTATATGCTGGATTACATTTATTGATTTGCGTATATTGAACCAGCCTTGCATCCCAGGGATGAAGCCCACTTGATCATGGTGGATAAGCTTTTTGATGTGCTGCTGGATTCTGTTTGCCAGTATCTTATTGAGGATTTTTGCATCAATGTTCATCAAGGATATTGGTCTAAAATTCTCTTTTTTTGTTGTGTCTCTGCCAGGCTTTGGTATCAGGATGATGCTGGCCTCATAAAATGAGTTAGGGAGGATTCCCTCTTTTTCTATTGATTGGAATAGTTTCAGAAGGAATGGTACCAGCTCCTCCTTGTACCTCTGGTAGAATTCGGCTGTGAACCCATCTGGTCCTGGACTTTTTTTGGTTGGTAAGCTATTGATTATTGCCACAATTTCAGCTCCTGTTATTGGTCTATTCAGAGATTCAACTTCTTCCTGGTTTAGTCTTGGGAGGGTGTATGTGTTGAGGAATTGATCCATTTCTTCTAGATTTTCTGGTTTATTTGCATAGAGGTGTTTGTAATATTCTCTGACGGTAGTTTGTATTTCTTAAGTTGATGGAAGAGTTTTCAAGCTCTCTTTTTGTAGAATCTGCAAGTGCATATTTGGAGCGCTCCGAGGCCTATGCTGGGAAATGAAATATCTTCACCTAATAACTACACAGAAGCATTCTCAGAAACTTCTCTGTGATGAGTGCATTCAACTCACAGACTTGAACGTTTCTTTTGATAGGACAGTTTTGAAACTCTCCTTTCTTAGAATCCGCAAGTGTTTATTTCGAGGGCTTTGAGGCCTATGCTGGAAAAGGAAGTATCTTCACATAACAACTACACAGAAGCATTCTCGGAAACTTCTTTGTGATGAGTGCATTCAACTCACAGACTTGAGCCTTCCTTTTGAAAGAGCAGTTTTGAAACACTCTTTTTGTAGAGTCTGCAAGTGGATATTTGGAGGGCTTTGAGGCCTATGCAGGGAAAAGAAATATCTTCACCTAAAAACTACACAGAAGCATTCTCACAAACATCTGTGTGATTAGTGCATTCAACTCACAGACTTGAACATTCCCTCTGATAGGGCAGTTTGGAAACACTCCTTTTGTAGAATCTGCAAATGTTTATTAGGTGCGCTTTGGCGCCTATGCTGGAAAAGGAAATATCTTCACATAAAAACTAGCCAGAAACATTCTCAGAAACTTCTTTGTGATGAGTGCATTCTACTCACAGACTTGAATATTCCTCTTGAGAGAGCAGTTTGGAAACACTCCTTTTGTAGTATCTGCAAGTGTCTATTTGGATCGCTTTGACACCTATGCTGGAAAAAGAAATATCTTCACCTAAAAACTACACAGAAGCATTCTCAGAAACTTCTGTGTGATGAGTGCATTCAACTCACAGACTTGAACGTTTCTCTTGATAGGACAGTTTTGAAACACTCCTTTCGTAGAATCTGCAAGTGTTTATTTCGAGCGCTTTGAGGCCTATGCTGGAAAAGGAACTATCTTCACATTACAACTACACAGAAGCATTCTCAGAAACTTCTTTGTGATGAGTGCATTCAACTCACAGACTTGAGCCTTCCTGTTGAAAGAGCAGTTTTGAAACACTCTTTTTGTAGAGTCTGTAAGTGGATATTTGGAGGGCTTTGAGGCCTATGCTGGGAAAAGAAATATCTTCACCAAAAAACTAGGCAGAAGCATTCTCACAAACTTCTGTCTGAATAGTGCATTGAACTCACAGACTTGAACATTCCCTCTGAAAGAGCAGTTTGGAAACACTCCTTTTGTAGAATCTGCAAGTGTTTACTTGGAACGCTATGAAGCTTATGCTGGAAAACGAAATATATTCACATAAAAATTAGACAGAAGAATTCTCAGAAACTTCTTTGTGATGAGTGCATTCAACTCACAGACTTGGGCCTTTCTTTTTAAAGAGCAGTTTTGAACCACTCTTTTTGTAGAATCTGCAAGTGGATATTTGGAGTGCTTTAAGGCCTATTCTGGGAAAAGAAATATCTTCACCTAAAAACAAGACAGAAGCATTCTCACAAACTTCTGTGGGATTAGTGCATTCAACTCACAGACTTGAACATTCCTTTTGATAGAGCAGTTTGGAAACACTCCTTTTGTGGAATCTGCAAGTGTTTATTTCGAGCGCTTTGATGCCTATGCTGGAAAAGGAAATATCTTCACATAAAAACTAGACAGAAGAATTCTCAGAAACTTCTTTGTGATGACTTCATTCTACTCACAGAGTTGAAGCCACTTTTTGGTGGAAGAGTTTTCAAGCCCTCTTTTTCTAGAATCTGCAAGTGCATATTTGGAGCGCTCCGAGGCCTACGCTGGGAAATGAAATATCTTCACGTAAAAACTACACAGAAGCATTCTCAGAAACTTCTGTTTGATGAGTGCATTCAACTCACAGACTTGAACGTTTCTTTTGATAGGACAGTTTTGAAACACTCCTTTCGTAGAATCTGCAAGTGTTTATTTCGAGCGCTTTGATGGCTATGCTGGAAAAGGAAATATCTTCACATAAAAACTAGACAGAAGCAATCTCAGAAACTTCTTTGTGATGAGTGAATTCTACTCACAGACTTGAACATTCCTCTTGATAGAGCAGTTTGGAAACACTCCTTTTGTAGAATCTGCAAGTGTTTATTTGGATCGCTTTGACGTCTACTGGAAAAGGAAATATCTTCACCTAAAAACTACACAGAAGCATTCTCAGAAACTTCTGTGTGATTAGTGCATTCAACTCACAGACTTGAACATTCCTTTTGATAGAGCAGTTTGGAAACACTCCTTTTGTACAATCTGCAAGTGTTTATTTCGAGGGCTTTGACGCCTATGCTGGAAAAGGAAATATCTTCACATAAAAACTAGACAAAAGAATTCTCAGAAACTTCTTTGTGATGAGTGCATTCTACTCACAGAGTTGAAGCCTCTTTTTGGTGGAAGAGTTTTCAAGCTCTCTTTTTGTAGAATCTGCAAGTGCATATTTGGAGCGCTCCGAGGCCTATGCTGGGAAATGAAATATCTTCACCTAAAAACTACACAGAAGCATTCTCAGAAACTTCTGTCTGATTAGTGCATTCAACTCACAGACTTGAACATTCCCTCTGAAAGAGCAGTTTGGAAACACTCCTTTTGTAGAATCTGCAAGTGTTTATTTGGAGCGCTTTGGCGCCTGTGCTGGAAAAGGAAATATCTTCCCATAAAAACTAGCCAGAAACATTCTCTGAAACTTCTTTGTGATGAGTGCATTCTACTCACAGACTTGAACATTCCTCTTGAGAGGGCAGTTTGGAAACACTCCCTTTCTAGTATCTGCACGTGCCTATTTGGATCGCTTTGACGCCTATGCTGGAAAAGGAAATATCTTCACCTAAAAACTACACAGAAGCATTCTCAGAAACTTCTGTGTGATGATTGCATTCAACTCACAGACTTGAATGTTTCTATTGATAGGACAGTTTTGAAACACTCCTTATGTAGAATCTGCAAGTGTTTATTTCGAGCGCCTTGAGGCCTATGCTGGAAAAGGAATTATGTTCACATAACAACTACACAGAAGCATTCTCAGAAACTTCTTTCTGATGAGTGCATTCAACTCACAGATTTGGTCCTTTCTTTTGAAAGAGCAGTTTTGAAACACTCTTTTTGTAGAATCTGCAAGTGGATATTTGGAGCGCTTTAAGGCCTATTCTGGGAAAAGAAATATCTTCACCTAAAAACTAGACAGAAGCATTCTCACAAACTTCTGTGTGATTACTGCATTCAACTCACAGACTTGAACATTCCTTTTGATAGAGCAGTTTGGAAACACTCCTTTTGTAGAATCTGCAAGTGTTTATTTCGAGGTCTTTGACGCCCATGCTGGAAAAGGAAATATCTTCACATAAAAAATAGACAAAAGAATTCTCAGAAACTTCTTTGTGATGAGTGCATTCTACTCACAGAGTTGAAGCCTCTTTTTCGTGGGATAGTTTTCAAGCTCTCTTTTTGTAGAATATGCAAGTGCATATTTGGAGCGCTCCGAGGCCTATGCTGGGAAATGAAATATCTTCACCTAAACCTACACAGAAGCATTCTCAGAAACTTCTCTGTGATGAGTGCATTCAACTCACAGACTTGAACGTTTCTTTTGATAGGACAGTTTTGAAACTCTCCTTTCGTAGAATCTGCAAGTGTTTATTTCGAGCGCTTTGGGGCCTATGCTGGAAAAGGAAGTAGCTTCACATAACAACTACACAGAAGCATTCTCAGAAACTTGTTAGTGATGAGTGCACTCAACTCACAGACTTGAGACTTCTTTTTGAAAGAGCAGTTTTGAAACACTTTTTTTGTAGAGTCTTCAAGTGGATATTTGGAGGGCTTTGAGGCCTACGCTGGGAAAAGAAATATCTTCACCTAAAAACTACACAGAATCATTCTCAGAAACTTCTGTGTGATGAGTGCATTCAACTCACAGACTTGAGCCTTTCTTTTGAAAGAGCAGTTTTGAAACACTCTTTTTGTAGAATCTGCAAGTGGATATTTGGAGCACTTTAAGGCCTTTTCTGGAAAAAGAAATGTCTTCACCTAAAAACTACACAGAAGCATTCTCAGAAACTTCTGTGTGATTAGTGCATTCAACTCACAGACTTGAACATTCCTTTTGATAGAGCAGTATGGAAACACTCCTTTTGTAGAATCTGCAAGTGTTTATTTCGAGCGATTTGACGCCTATGCTGGAAAAGGAAATATCTTCACATAAAAACTAGACAGAAGAATTCTCAGAAACTTCTTTGTGATGACTTCATTCTACTCACAGTGTTGAAGCCTCTTTTTGGTGGAAGAGTTTTCAAGCTCTCTTTTTGGAGAATCTGCAAGTGCATATTTGCAGTGCTCTGAGGCCTATGCTGGGAAATGAAATATCTTCACCTAAAAACTACACAGAAGCATTCTCAGAAACTTCTGTGTGATGAGTGCATTCAACTCACAGACTTGAATGTTTCTTTTGATAGGACAGTTTTGAAACACTCCTTTTGTAGAATCTGCAAGTGTTTATTTCGAGCGCTTTGAGGCCTATGCTGGAAAAGGAAGTATCTTCACATAACAACTACACAGAAGCCTTCCCAGAAACTTCTTTTTGATGAGTGCATTCAACTCACAGACTTGAGCCTTCCTTTTGAAAGAGCAGTCTTGAAACACTCTTTTTGTAGAGTCTGCAAGTAGATATTTGGAGGGCTTTGAGGCCTTTTCTGGAAAAAGAAATATCTTCACCTAAAAACTAGACAGAAGAATTCTCACAAACTTCTGTGTGATTAGTGCATTCAAATCACAGACTTGAACATTCCTTTTGATAGAGCAGTTGGGAAACACTTCTTTTGTAGAATCTGAAAGTGTTTATTTGGAGCGGTTTTGTGCCCATGCTGGAAAAGGAAATATCTTCACATAAAAACTAGACAGAAGCATTCTCAGAACCTTCTTTGTGATGAGTGCATTCTACTCACAGACTTGAACATTCCTCTTGAGAGAGCAGTTTGGAAACACTCCTTTTGTAGAATCTGCCAGTGTTTATTTTGATCGCTTTGACGCCTATGCTGGAAAAGGAAATATCTTCACCTAAAAACTACACAGAATCATTCTCAGAAACTTCTGTGTGATGAGTGCATTCAACTCACAGACTTGAACGTTTCTATTGAAAGGAGAGTTTTGAAACACTCCTTTCGTAGAATCTGCAAGTGTTTATTTCGAGCGCTTTGAGGCGTATGCTGGAAAAGGAAGTATCTTCACATAACAACTACACAGAAGCATTCTCAGAAACTTCTTTGGAATGAGTGCATTCAACTCACAGACTTGAGCCTTTCTTTTGAAAGAGCAGTTTTGAAACACTCTTTTTGTAATGTCGGCAAGTGGATAATTGGAGAGCTTTGAGGCCTATGCTGGGAAAAGGAATATCTTCACCTAAAAACTAGACAGAAGCATTCTCACAAACAACTGTGTGATTAGTGCATTCAACACACAGACTTGAGCATTCCCTCTGATAGGGCAGTTTGGAAACACTCCTTTTGTAGAATCTGCAATTGTTTATTTGGAGCGCTTTGGCGCCTATGCTGGAAAAGGAAATATCTTCACATAAAAACTAGCCAGAAACATTCTCAGAAACTTCTTTGTGATGAGTGCATTCTACTCACAGACTTGAACATTCCTCTTGAGAGAGCAGTTTGGAAACACTCCTTTTGTAGTATCTGCAAGTGTCTATTTGGATCGCTTTGATGCCTATGCTGGAAAAGGAAATATCTTCACCTAAAAACTACACAGAAGCATTCTCAGAAACTTCTGTGTGATGAGTGCATTCAACTCATAGACTTGAACGTTTCTATTGATACGACAGTTTTGAAACACTCCTTTTGTTGAATCTGTAAGTGTTTATTTCGAGCGCTTTGAGGCCTATGCTGGAAAGGGAAGTATCTTCACATAACAACTACACAGAAGCATTCTCAGAAACTTCTTTGGGATGAGTGCATTCAATTCACAGACTTGGGCCTTTCTTTTGAAAGAGCAGTTTTGAAACACTCTTTTTGTAGAATCTGCAAGTGGATATTTGGAGCGCTTTAAGGCCTATTCTGGGAAAAGAAATGTCTTCACCTAAAAACTAGACAGAAGCATTCTCACAAACTTCTGTGTGATTAGTGCATTCAACTCACAGACTTGAACATTCCTTTTGATAGAGCAGTTTGGAAACACTCCTTTTGTAGAATCTGCAAGTGTTTATTTCGAGCGAATTGACGCCTATGCTGGAAATGGAAATATCTTCACATAAAAATTAGACAGAAGAATTCTCAGAAACATCTTTGTGATGAGTGCATTCTACTCACAGAGTTGAAGCCTCTTTTTGATGGAAGAGTTTTCTTTTTTTTTTTTTTTTTTTTTTTTTTTTATTTTATTTTTTTTTTCTTTTTTTTTTCTTTTATTATTATTATTATTATTATCATTATTATACTTTAGGTTTTATGGTACATGTGCGCAATGTGCAGGTAAGTTACATATGTATACATGTGCCATGCTGGTGCGCTGCACCCACCAACTTGTCATCTAGCATTAGGTATATCTCCCAATGCTATCCCTCCCCCCTCCCCCCACCCCACAACAGTCCCCGAAGTGTGATGTTCCCCTTCCTGTGTCCATGTGTTCTCATTGTTCAATTCCCACCTATGAGTGAGAATATGCGGTGTTTGGTTTTTTGTTCTTGCGATAGTTTACTGAGAATGATGATTTCCAATTTCATCCATGTCCCTACAAAGGACGTGAACTCATCATTTTTTATGGCTGCATAGTATTCCATGGTGTATATGTGCCACATTTTCTTAATCCAGTCTATCATTGTTGGACATTTGGGTTGGTTCCAAGTCTTTGCTATTGTGAATAATGCCGCAATAAACATACGTGTGCATGTGTCTTTATAGCCGCATGATTTATAGTCCTTTGGGTATATACCCAGTAATGGGATGGCTGGGTCGAATGGAATTTCTAGTTCTAGATCCCTGAGGAATCGCCACACTGACTTCCACAACGGTTGAACTAGTTTACAGTCCCACCAACAGTGTAAAAGTGTTCCTATTTCTCCACATCCTCTCCAGCACCTGTTGTTTCCTGACTTTTTAATGATTGCCATTCTAACTGGTGTGAGATGGTATCTCATTGTGGTTTTGATTTGCATTTCTCTGATGGCCAGTGATGGTGAGCATTTTTTCATGTGTTTTTTGGCTGCATAAATGTCTTCTTTTGAGAAGTGTCTGTTCATGTCCTTCGCCCACTTTTTGATGGGGTTGTTTGTTTTTTTCTTGTAAATTTGTTGGAGTTCATTGTAGATTCTGGATATTAGCCCTTTGTCAGATGAGTAGGTTGCGAAAATTTTCTCCCATTTTGTAGGTTGCCTGTTCACTCTGATGGTAGTTTCCTTTGCTGTGCAGAAGCTCTTTAGTTTAATTAGATCCCATTTGTCAATTTTGGCTTTTGTTGCCATTGCTTTTGGTGTTTTAGACATGAAGTCCTTGCCCATGCCTATGTCCTGAATGGTAATGCCTAGGTTTTCTTCTAGGGTTTTTATGGTTTTAGGTCTAACATTTAAGTCTTTAATCCATCTTGAATTGATTTTTGTATAAGGTGTAAGGAAGGGATCCAGTTTCAGCTTTCTACATATGGCTAGCCAGTTTTCCCAACACCATTTATTAAATAGGGAATCCTTTCCCCATTTCTTGTTTTTGTCAGGTTTGTCAAAGATCAGATACCTGTAGATATGTGGCATTATTTCTGAGGGCTCTGTTCTGTTCCATTGATCTATATCTCTGTTTTGGTACCAGTACCATGCTGTTTTGGTTACTGTAGCCTTGTAGTATAGTTTGAAGTCAGGTAGTGTGATGCCTCCAGCTTTGTTCTTTTGGCTTAGGATTGACTTGGCGATGCGGGCTCTTTTTTGGTTCCATATGAACTTGAAAGTAGTTTTTTCCAATTCTGTGAAGAAAGTCATTGGTAGCTTGATGGGGATGGCATTGAATCTGTAAATTACCTTGGGAAGGATGGCCATTTTCATGATATTGATTCTTCCTACCCATGAGCATGGAATGTTCTTCCATTTGTTTGTATCCTCTTTTATTTCCTTGAGCAGTGGTTTGTAGTTCTCCTTGAAGAGGTCTTTCACATCCCTTGTAAGTTGGATTCCTAGGTATTTTATTCTCTTTGAAGCAATTGTGAATGGGAGTTCACTCATGATTTGGCTCTCTGTTTGTCTGTTATTGATGTATAAGAATGCTTGTGATTTTTGCACATTGATTTTGTATCCTGAGACTTTGCTGAAGTTGCTTATCAGCTTAAGGAGATTTTGGGCTGAGACAATGGGGTTTTCTAGATATACTATCATGTCATCTGCAAACAAGGACAATTTGACTTCCTCTTTTCCTAACTGAATACCCTTGATTTCCTTCTCCTGCCTAATTGCCCTGGCCAGAACTTCCAACACTATGTTGAATAGAAGTGGTGAGAGAGGGCATCCCTGTCTTGTGCCAGTTTTCAAAGGGAATGCTTCCAGTTTTTGCCCATTCAGTACGATATTGGCTGTGGGTTTGTCATAAATAGCTCTTATTATTTTGAGATACGTCCCATCAATTCCTAATTTATTGAGAGTTTTTAGCATGAAGGGTTGTTGAATTTTGTCAAAGGCCTTTTCTGCATCTATTGAGATAATCATGTGGTTTTTGTCTTTGGTTCTGTTTATATGCTGGATTACATTTATTGATTTGCGTATATTGAACCAGCCTTGCATCCCAGGGATGAAGCCCACTTGATCATGGTGGATAAGCTTTTTGATGTGCTGCTGGATTCTGTTTGCCAGTATCTTATTGAGGATTTTTGCATCAATGTTCATCAAGGATATTGGTCTAAAATTCTCTTTTTTTGTTGTGTCTCTGCCAGGCTTTGGTATCAGGATGATGCTGGCCTCATAAAATGAGTTAGGGAGGATTCCCTCTTTTTCTATTGATTGGAATAGTTTCAGAAGGAATGGTACCAGCTCCTCCTTGTACCTCTGGTAGAATTCGGCTGTGAACCCATCTGGTCCTGGACTTTTTTTGGTTGGTAAGCTATTGATTATTGCCACAATTTCAGCTCCTGTTATTGGTCTATTCAGAGATTCAACTTCTTCCTGGTTTAGTCTTGGGAGGGTGTATGTGTTGAGGAATTGATCCATTTCTTCTAGATTTTCTGGTTTATTTGCATAGAGGTGTTTGTAATATTCTCTGATGGTAGTTTGTATTTCTTAAGTTGATGGAAGAGTTTTCAAGCTCTCTTTTTGTAGAATCTGCAAGTGCATATTTGGAGCACTCCGAGGCCTATGCTGGGAAATGAAATATCTTCACCTAATAACTACACAGAAGCATTCTCAGAAACTTCTCTGTGATGAGTGCATTCAACTCACAGACTTGAACGTTTCTTTTCATAGGACAGTTTTGAAACTCTCCTTTCTTAGAATCCGCAAGTGTTTATTTCGAGGGCTTTGAGGCCTATGCTGGAAAAGGAAGTATCTTCACATAACAACTACACAGAAGCGTTCTCGGAAACTTCTTTGTGATGAGTGCATTCAACTCACAGACTTGAGCCTTCCTTTTGAAAGAGCAGTTTCGAAACACTCTTTTTGTAGAGTCTGCAAGTGGATATTTGGAGGGCTTTGAGGCCTATGCTGGGAAAAGAAATATCTTCACCTAAAAACTAGACAGAAGCATTCTCACAAACATCTGTGTGATTAGTGCATTCAACTCACAGACTTGAACATTCCCTCTGATAGGGCAGTTTGGAAACACTCCTTTTGTAGAATCTGCAAATGTTTATTAGGTGCGCTTTGGCGCCTATGCTGGAAAAGGAAATATCTTCACATAAAAACTAGCCAGAAACATTCTCAGAAACTTCTTTGTGATGAGTGCATTCTACTCACAGACTTGAATATTCCTCTTGAGAGAGCAGTTTGGAAACACTCCTTTTGTAGTATCTGCAAGTGTCTATTTGGATCGCTTTGACACCTATGCTGGAAAAAGAAATATCTTCACCTAAAAACTACACAGAAGCATTCTCAGAAACTTCTGTGTGATGAGTGCATTCAACTCACAGACTTGAACGTTTCTTTTGATAGGACAGTTTTGAAACACTCCTTTCGTAGAATCTGCAAGTGTTTATTTCGAGCGCTTTGAGGCCTATGCTGGAAAAGGAACTATCTTCACATTACAACTACACAGAAGCGTTCTCAGAAACTTATTTGTGATGAGTGCATTCAACTCACAGACTTGAGCCTTCCTGTTGAAAGAGCAGTTTTGAAACACTCTTTTTGTAGAGTCTGTAAGTGGATATTTGGAGGGCTTTGAGGCCTATGCTGGGAAAAGATATATCTTCACCTAAAAACTAGGCAGAAGCATTCTCACAAACTTCTGTCTGAATAGTGCATTCAACTCACAGACTTGAACATTCCCTCTGAAAGAGCAGTTTGGAAACACTCCTTTTGTAGAATCTGCAAGTGTTTACTTGGAACGCTATGACGCTTATGCTGGAAAACGAAATATGTTCACATAAAAATTAGACAGAAGAATTCTCAGAAACTTCTTTGTGATGAGTGCATTCCACTCACAGACTTGAACATTCCTCTTGATAGAGCAGTTTGGAAACACTCCTTTTGTAGAATCTGCAAGTGTTTATTTCGAGCGCTTTGAGGCGTATGCTGGAAAAGGAAGTATCTTCACATAACAACTACACAGAAGCATTCTCAGAAACTTCTTTGGAATGAGTGCATTCAACTCACAGACTTGAGCCTTTCTTTTGAAAGAGCAGTTTTGAAACACTCTTTTTGTAGTGTCTGCAAGTGGATATTTGGAGAGCTTTGAGGCCTATGCTGGGAAAAGAAATATCTTCACCTAAAAACTAGACAGAAGCATTCTCACAAACAACTGTGTGATTAGTGCATTCAACACACAGACTTGAACATTCCCTCTGATAGGGCAGTTTGGAAACACTCCTTTTGTAGAATCTGCAATTGTTTATTTGGAGCGCTTTGGCGCCTAGACTGGAAAAGGAAATATCTTCACATAAAAACTAGCCAGAAACATTCTCAGAAACTTCTTTGTGATGAGTGCATTCTACTCACAGACTTGAACATTCCTCTTGAGAGAGCAGTTTGGAAACACTCCTTTTGTAGTATCTGCAAGTGTCTATTTGGATCGCTTTGATGCCTATGCTGGAAAAGGAAATATCTTCACCTAAAAACTACACAGAAGCATTCTCAGAAACTTCTGTGTGATGAGTGCATTCAACTCATAGACTTGAACGTTTCTATTGATACGACAGTTTTGAAACACTCCTTTTGTTGAATCTGTAAGTGTTTATTTCGAGCGCTTTGTGGCCTGTGCTGGAAAAGGAAGTATCTTCACATAACAACTACACAGAAGCATTCTCAGAAACTTCTTTGTGATGAGTGCATTCAACTCACAGACGTGGGCCTTTCTTTTGAAAGAGCAGTTTTGAAACACTCTTTTTGTAGAATCTGCAAGTTCATATTTGGAGGGCTTTAAGGCCTATTCTGGGAAAAGAAATATCTTCAACTAAAAACTAGACAGAAGCATTCTCACAAACTTCTGTGTGATTAGTGCATTCAACTCACAGACCTGAACATTCCTTTTAATAGAGCAGTTTGGAAACACTCCTTTTGTAGAATCTGCAAGTGTTTATTTCGAGCGCTTTGTAGCCTATGCTGGAAAAGGAAATATCTTCACATAAAAACTAGACAGAAGAATTCTCAGAAACTTCTTTGTGATGACTTCATTCTACTCACAGAGTTGAAGCCTCTTTTTGATGGAAGAGTTTTCAAGCTCTCTTTTTCTAGAATCTGCAAGTGCATATTTGGAGCGCTCCGAGGCCTATGCTGGGAAATGAAATATCTTCACCTGAAAACTACACAGAAGCATTCTCAGAAACTTCTGTGTGATGAGTGCATTCAACTCACAGACTTTAACGTTTCTTTTGATAGGACAGTTTTGAAACACTCCTTTCGTAGAATCTGCAAGTGTTTATTTCGAGCGCTTTGAGGCCTATGCTGGAAAAGGAAGTATCTTCACATAACAACTACACAGAAGCATTCTGAGAAACTTCTTTGTGATGAGTGCATTCAACTCACAGACTTGAGCCTTCCTTTTGAAAGAGCAGTTTTGAAACACTCTTTTTGTAGAGTCTGCAAGTGGATATTTGGAGGGCTATGAGGCCTATGCTGGGAAAAGAAATATCTTCACCTAAAAACTAGACAGAAGCATTCTCACAAACTTCTGTCCGAATAGTGCATTCAACTCACAGACTTGAACATTCCCTCTAAAAGAGCAGTTTGGAAACACTCCTTTTGTAGAATCTGCAAGTGTTTATTTGGAGCGCTTTGGCGCCTATGCTGGAAAAGGAAATATCTTCACATAAAAACTAGCCAGAAACATTCTCAGAAACTTCTTTGTGATGAGTGCATTCTACTCACAGACTTGAACATTCCTCTTGATAGAGCAATAGGGAAACACTCCTTTTGTAGAATCTGCAAGTGTTTATTTGGATTGCTTTGACGTCTACGCTGGAAAAGGAAATATCTTCACCTAAAAACTACACAGAAGCATTCCCAGAAACTTCTGTGTGATGAGTGCATTCAACTCACAGACTTGAACGTTTCTTTTGATAGGACAGTTTTGAAACACGCCTTTTGTAGAATCTGCAAGTGTTTATTTCGAGCGCTTTGAGGCCTATGCTGGAAAAGGAAGTATCTTCACATAACAACGACACAGAAGCATTCTGAGAAGCTTCTTTGTGATGAGTGCATTCCACTCACAGACTTGAGCCTTTCTTCTTAAAGAGCAGTTTTGAAACACTCTTTTTGTAGTATCTGCAAGTGGATATTTGGAGCACTTTAAGGCCTTTTCTGGAAAAAGAAATATCTTCACCTAAAAACTACACAGAAGAATTCTCACACACTTCTGTGTGATTAATGCATTCAACTCACAGACTTGAACATTCCTTTTGATAGAGCAGTTTGGAAACACTCCTTTGGTAGAATCTGCAAGTGTTTATTTGGAGCGTTTTGACGCCTATGCTAGAAAAGGAAATATCTTCACATAAAAACTAGACAGAAGCATTCTCAGAAACTTCTTTGTGATGAGTGCATTCTACTCAGAGAGTTGAAGCCTCTTTTTGGTGGAAGAGTTTTCAGGCTCTCTTTTTGTAGAATCTGCAAGTGCATATTTGGAGCGCTCCGAGGCCTATGCTGGGAAATGAAATAACTTCACCTAAAAACTACACAGAAGCATTCTCAGAAACTTCTGTATGATGAGTGCATTCAACTCACAGACTTGAACGTTTCGTTTGATAGGACAGTTATGAAACCCTCCTGTTGTAGAATCTGCAAGTGTTTATTTCCAGCGCTTTGAGGCCTATGCTGGAAAAGAAAGTATCTTCACATAACAACTACACAGAAGCATTCTCGGAAACTTCTTTGTGATGAGTGCATTCAACTCACAGACTTGAGCCTTCCTTTTGAAAGAGCAGTTTTGAAACACTCTTTTTGTAGAGTCTGCAAGTGGATATTTATAGGGCTTTGGGGCCTATGTTGGGAAAAGAAATATCTTCACCTAAAAACAAGACAGAAGCATTCTCACAAACATCTGTGTGATTAGTGCATTCAACTCACAGACTTGAACATTCCCTCTGATAGGGCAGTTTGGAAACACTCCTTTTGTAGAATCTGCAAGTGTTTATTTGAGCGCTTTGGCGCCTATGCTGGAAAAGGAAATATCTTCACATAAAAACTAGCCAGAAACATTCTCAGAAACTTCTTTGTGATGAGTGCATTCTACTCACAGACTTGAACATTCCTCTTGAGAGAGCAGTTTGGAAACACTCCTTTTGTAGTATCTGCAAGTGTCTATTTTGATCGCTTTGAAGCCTATGCTGGAGAAGGAAATATCTTCACCTAAAAATTACACAGAAGCATTCTCGGAAACTTCTGTGTGATGAGTGCATTCAACTCACAGACTTGAACGTTTCTATTGATAGGACAGTTTTGAAACACTCCTTTTGTAGAATCTGCAAGTGTTTATTTCGAGCGCTTTGAGGCCTATGCTGGAAAAGGAAGTATCTTCACATAACAACTACACAGAAGCATTCTCAGAAACTTCTTTGGGATGAGTGCATTCAATTCACAGACTTGGGCCTTTCTTATGAAAGAGCAGTTTTGAAACAATCTTTTTGTAGAATCTGCAAGTGGATATTTGGAGCGCTTTAAGGCCTATTCTGGGAAAAGAAATATCTTCACCTAAAAACTAGACAGAAGCATTCTCACAAACTTCTGTGTGATTAGTGCATTCAACTCACAGACTTGAACATTCCTTTTGATAGAGCAGTTTGGAAACACTCCTTTTGTAGAATCTGCAAGTGTTTATTTCGAGCGAATTGACGCCTATGCTGGAAATGGAAATATCTTCACATAAAAATTAGACAGAAGAATTCTCAGAAACATCTTTGTGATGAGTGCATTCTACTCACAGAGTTGAAGCCTCTTTTTGATGGAAGAGTTTTCTTTTTTTTTTTTTTTTTTATTTTATTTTTTTTTTTCTTTTTTTTTCTTTTATTATTATTATTATTATTATCATTATTATACTTTAGGTTTTATGGTACATGTGCGCAATGTGCAGGTAAGTTACATATGTATACATGTGCCATGCTGGTGCGCTGCACCCACCAACTTGTCATCTAGCATTAGGTATATCTCCCAATGCTATCCCTCCCCCCTCCCCCCACCCCACAACAGTCCCCGAAGTGTGATGTTCCCCTTCCTGTGTCCATGTGTTCTCATTGTTCAATTCCCACCTATGAGTGAGAATATGCGGTGTTTGGTTTTTTGTTCTTGCGATAGTTTACTGAGAATGATGATTTCCAATTTCATCCATGTCCCTACAAAGGACGTGAACTCATCATTTTTTATGGCTGCATAGTATTCCATGGTGTATATGTGCCACATTTTCTTAATCCAGTCTATCATTGTTGGACATTTGGGTTGGTTCCAAGTCTTTGCTATTGTGAATAATGCCGCAATAAACATACGTGTGCATGTGTCTTTATAGCCGCATGATTTATAGTCCTTTGGGTATATACCCAGTAATGGGATGGCTGGGTCGAATGGAATTTCTAGTTCTAGATCCCTGAGGAATCGCCACACTGACTTCCACAACGGTTGAACTAGTTTACAGTCCCACCAACAGTGTAAAAGTGTTCCTATTTCTCCACATCCTCTCCAGCACCTGTTGTTTCCTGACTTTTTAATGATTGCCATTCTAACTGGTGTGAGATGGTATCTCATTGTGGTTTTGATTTGCATTTCTCTGATGGCCAGTGATGGTGAGCATTTTTTCATGTGTTTTTTGGCTGCATAAATGTCTTCTTTTGAGAAGTGTCTGTTCATGTCCTTCGCCCACTTTTTGATGGGGTTGTTTGTTTTTTTCTTGTAAATTTGTTGGAGTTCATTGTAGATTCTGGATATTAGCCCTTTGTCAGATGAGTAGGTTGCGAAAATTTTCTCCCATTTTGTAGGTTGCCTGTTCACTCTGATGGTAGTTTCCTTTGCTGTGCAGAAGCTCTTTAGTTTAATTAGATCCCATTTGTCAATTTTGGCTTTTGTTGCCATTGCTTTTGGTGTTTTAGACATGAAGTCCTTGCCCATGCCTATGTCCTGAATGGTAATGCCTAGGTTTTCTTCTAGGGTTTTTATGGTTTTAGGTCTAACATTTAAGTCTTTAATCCATCTTGAATTGATTTTTGTATAAGGTGTAAGGAAGGGATCCAGTTTCAGCTTTCTACATATGGCTAGCCAGTTTTCCCAACACCATTTATTAAATAGGGAATCCTTTCCCCATTTCTTGTTTTTGTCAGGTTTGTCAAAGATCAGATACCTGTAGATATGTGGCATTATTTCTGAGGGCTCTGTTCTGTTCCATTGATCTATATCTCTGTTTTGGTACCAGTACCATGCTGTTTTGGTTACTGTAGCCTTGTAGTATAGTTTGAAGTCAGGTAGTGTGATGCCTCCAGCTTTGTTCTTTTGGCTTAGGATTGACTTGGCGATGCGGGCTCTTTTTTGGTTCCATATGAACTTGAAAGTAGTTTTTTCCAATTCTGTGAAGAAAGTCATTGGTAGCTTGATGGGGATGGCATTGAATCTGTAAATTACCTTGGGAAGGATGGCCATTTTCATGATATTGATTCTTCCTACCCATGAGCATGGAATGTTCTTCCATTTGTTTGTATCCTCTTTTATTTCCTTGAGCAGTGGTTTGTAGTTCTCCTTGAAGAGGTCTTTCACATCCCTTGTAAGTTGGATTCCTAGGTATTTTATTCTCTTTGAAGCAATTGTGAATGGGAGTTCACTCATGATTTGGCTCTCTGTTTGTCTGTTATTGATGTATAAGAATGCTTGTGATTTTTGCACATTGATTTTGTATCCTGAGACTTTGCTGAAGTTGCTTATCAGCTTAAGGAGATTTTGGGCTGAGACAATGGGGTTTTCTAGATATACTATCATGTCATCTGCAAACAAGGACAATTTGACTTCCTCTTTTCCTAACTGAATACCCTTGATTTCCTTCTCCTGCCTAATTGCCCTGGCCAGAACTTCCAACACTATGTTGAATAGAAGTGGCGAGAGAGGGCATCCCTGTCTTGTGCCAGTTTTCAAAGGGAATGCTTCCAGTTTTTGCCCATTCAGTACGATATTGGCTGTGGGTTTGTCATAAATAGCTCTTATTATTTTGAGATACGTCCCATCAATTCCTAATTTATTGAGAGTTTTTAGCATGAAGGGTTGTTGAATTTTGTCAAAGGCCTTTTCTGCATCTATTGAGATAATCATGTGGTTTTTGTCTTTGGTTCTGTTTATATGCTGGATTACATTTATTGATTTGCGTATATTGAACCAGCCTTGCATCCCAGGGATGAAGCCCACTTGATCATGGTGGATAAGCTTTTTGATGTGCTGCTGGATTCTGTTTGCCAGTATCTTATTGAGGATTTTTGCATCAATGTTCATCAAGGATATTGGTCTAAAATTCTCTTTTTTTGTTGTGTCTCTGCCAGGCTTTGGTATCAGGATGATGCTGGCCTCATAAAATGAGTTAGGGAGGATTCCCTCTTTTTCTATTGATTGGAATAGTTTCAGAAGGAATGGTACCAGCTCCTCCTTGTACCTCTGGTAGAATTCGGCTGTGAACCCATCTGGTCCTGGACTTTTTTTGGTTGGTAAGCTATTGATTATTGCCACAATTTCAGCTCCTGTTATTGGTCTATTCAGAGATTCAACTTCTTCCTGGTTTAGTCTTGGGAGGGTGTATGTGTTGAGGAATTGATCCATTTCTTCTAGATTTTCTGGTTTATTTGCATAGAGGTGTTTGTAATATTCTCTGACGGTAGTTTGTATTTCTTAAGTTGATGGAAGAGTTTTCAAGCTCTCTTTTTGTAGAATCTGCAAGTGCATATTTGGAGCGCTCCGAGGCCTATGCTGGGAAATGAAATATCTTCACCTAATAACTACACAGAAGCATTCTCAGAAACTTCTCTGTGATGAGTGCATTCAACTCACAGACTTGAACGTTTCTTTTGATAGGACAGTTTTGAAACTCTCCTTTCTTAGAATCCGCAAGTGTTTATTTCGAGGGCTTTGAGGCCTATGCTGGAAAAGGAAGTATCTTCACATAACAACTACACAGAAGCATTCTCGGAAACTTCTTTGTGATGAGTGCATTCAACTCACAGACTTGAGCCTTCCTTTTGAAAGAGCAGTTTTGAAACACTCTTTTTGTAGAGTCTGCAAGTGGATATTTGGAGGGCTTTGAGGCCTATGCAGGGAAAAGAAATATCTTCACCTAAAAACTACACAGAAGCATTCTCACAAACATCTGTGTGATTAGTGCATTCAACTCACAGACTTGAACATTCCCTCTGATAGGGCAGTTTGGAAACACTCCTTTTGTAGAATCTGCAAATGTTTATTAGGTGCGCTTTGGCGCCTATGCTGGAAAAGGAAATATCTTCACATAAAAACTAGCCAGAAACATTCTCAGAAACTTCTTTGTGATGAGTGCATTCTACTCACAGACTTGAATATTCCTCTTGAGAGAGCAGTTTGGAAACACTCCTTTTGTAGTATCTGCAAGTGTCTATTTGGATCGCTTTGACACCTATGCTGGAAAAAGAAATATCTTCACCTAAAAACTACACAGAAGCATTCTCAGAAACTTCTGTGTGATGAGTGCATTCAACTCACAGACTTGAACGTTTCTCTTGATAGGACAGTTTTGAAACACTCCTTTCGTAGAATCTGCAAGTGTTTATTTCGAGCGCTTTGAGGCCTATGCTGGAAAAGGAACTATCTTCACATTACAACTACACAGAAGCATTCTCAGAAACTTCTTTGTGATGAGTGCATTCAACTCACAGACTTGAGCCTTCCTGTTGAAAGAGCAGTTTTGAAACACTCTTTTTGTAGAGTCTGTAAGTGGATATTTGGAGGGCTTTGAGGCCTATGCTGGGAAAAGAAATATCTTCACCAAAAAACTAGGCAGAAGCATTCTCACAAACTTCTGTCTGAATAGTGCATTGAACTCACAGACTTGAACATTCCCTCTGAAAGAGCAGTTTGGAAACACTCCTTTTGTAGAATCTGCAAGTGTTTACTTGGAACGCTATGAAGCTTATGCTGGAAAACGAAATATATTCACATAAAAATTAGACAGAAGAATTCTCAGAAACTTCTTTGTGATGAGTGCATTCAACTCACAGACTTGGGCCTTTCTTTTTAAAGAGCAGTTTTGAACCACTCTTTTTGTAGAATCTGCAAGTGGATATTTGGAGTGCTTTAAGGCCTATTCTGGGAAAAGAAATATCTTCACCTAAAAACAAGACAGAAGCATTCTCACAAACTTCTGTGGGATTAGTGCATTCAACTCACAGACTTGAACATTCCTTTTGATAGAGCAGTTTGGAAACACTCCTTTTGTGGAATCTGCAAGTGTTTATTTCGAGCGCTTTGATGCCTATGCTGGAAAAGGAAATATCTTCACATAAAAACTAGACAGAAGAATTCTCAGAAACTTCTTTGTGATGACTTCATTCTACTCACAGAGTTGAAGCCACTTTTTGGTGGAAGAGTTTTCAAGCCCTCTTTTTCTAGAATCTGCAAGTGCATATTTGGAGCGCTCCGAGGCCTACGCTGGGAAATGAAATATCTTCACGTAAAAACTACACAGAAGCATTCTCAGAAACTTCTGTTTGATGAGTGCATTCAACTCACAGACTTGAACGTTTCTTTTGATAGGACAGTTTTGAAACACTCCTTTCGTAGAATCTGCAAGTGTTTATTTCGAGCGCTTTGATGGCTATGCTGGAAAAGGAAATATCTTCACATAAAAACTAGACAGAAGCAATCTCAGAAACTTCTTTGTGATGAGTGAATTCTACTCACAGACTTGAACATTCCTCTTGATAGAGCAGTTTGGAAACACTCCTTTTGTAGAATCTGCAAGTGTTTATTTGGATCGCTTTGACGTCTACTGGAAAAGGAAATATCTTCACCTAAAAACTACACAGAAGCATTCTCAGAAACTTCTGTGTGATTAGTGCATTCAACTCACAGACTTGAACATTCCTTTTGATAGAGCAGTTTGGAAACACTCCTTTTGTACAATCTGCAAGTGTTTATTTCGAGGGCTTTGACGCCTATGCTGGAAAAGGAAATATCTTCACATAAAAACTAGACAAAAGAATTCTCAGAAACTTCTTTGTGATGAGTGCATTCTACTCACAGAGTTGAAGCCTCTTTTTGGTGGAAGAGTTTTCAAGCTCTCTTTTTGTAGAATCTGCAAGTGCATATTTGGAGCGCTCCGAGGCCTATGCTGGGAAATGAAATATCTTCACCTAAAAACTACACAGAAGCATTCTCAGAAACTTCTGTCTGATTAGTGCATTCAACTCACAGACTTGAACATTCCCTCTGAAAGAGCAGTTTGGAAACACTCCTTTTGTAGAATCTGCAAGTGTTTATTTGGAGCGCTTTGGCGCCTGTGCTGGAAAAGGAAATATCTTCCCATAAAAACTAGCCAGAAACATTCTCTGAAACTTCTTTGTGATGAGTGCATTCTACTCACAGACTTGAACATTCCTCTTGAGAGGGCAGTTTGGAAACACTCCCTTTCTAGTATCTGCACTTGCCTATTTGGATCGCTTTGACGCCTATGCTGGAAAAGGAAATATCTTCACCTAAAAACTACACAGAAGCATTCTCAGAAACTTCTGTGTGATGATTGCATTCAACTCACAGACTTGAATGTTTCTATTGATAGGACAGTTTTGAAACACTCCTTATGTAGAATCTGCAAGTGTTTATTTCGAGCGCCTTGAGGCCTATGCTGGAAAAGGAATTATGTTCACATAACAACTACACAGAAGCATTCTCAGAAACTTCTTTCTGATGAGTGCATTCAACTCACAGATTTGGTCCTTTCTTTTGAAAGAGCAGTTTTGAAACACTCTTTTTGTAGAATCTGCAAGTGGATATTTGGAGCGCTTTAAGGCCTATTCTGGGAAAAGAAATATCTTCACCTAAAAACTAGACAGAAGCATTCTCACAAACTTCTGTGTGATTACTGCATTCAACTCACAGACTTGAACATTCCTTTTGATAGAGCAGTTTGGAAACACTCCTTTTGTAGAATCTGCAAGTGTTTATTTCGAGGTCTTTGACGCCCATGCTGGAAAAGGAAATATCTTCACATAAAAAATAGACAAAAGAATTCTCAGAAACTTCTTTGTGATGAGTGCATTCTACTCACAGAGTTGAAGCCTCTTTTTCGTGGGATAGTTTTCAAGCTCTCTTTTTGTAGAATATGCAAGTGCATATTTGGAGCGCTCCGAGGCCTATGCTGGGAAATGAAATATCTTCACCTAAACCTACACAGAAGCATTCTCAGAAACTTCTCTGTGATGAGTGCATTCAACTCACAGACTTGAACGTTTCTTTTGATAGGACAGTTTTGAAACTCTCCTTTCGTAGAATCTGCAAGTGTTTATTTCGAGCGCTTTGGGGCCTATGCTGGAAAAGGAAGTAGCTTCACATAACAACTACACAGAAGCATTCTCAGAAACTTCTTAGTGATGAGTGCACTCAACTCACAGACTTGAGACTTCTTTTTGAAAGAGCAGTTTTGAAACACTTTTTTTGTAGAGTCTTCAAGTGGATATTTGGAGGGCTTTGAGGCCTACGCTGGGAAAAGAAATATCTTCACCTAAAAACTACACAGAAGCATTCTCAGAAACTTCTGTGTGATGAGTGCATTCAACTCACAGACTTGAGCCTTTCTTTTGAAAGAGCAGTTTTGAAACACTCTTTTTGTAGAATCTGCAAGTGGATATTTGGAGCACTTTAAGGCCTTTTCTGGAAAAAGAAATGTCTTCACCTAAAAACTACACAGAAGCATTCTCAGAAACTTCTGTGTGATTAGTGCATTCAACTCACAGACTTGAACATTCCTTTTGATAGAGCAGTATGGAAACACTCCTTTTGTAGAATCTGCAAGTGTTTATTTCGAGCGATTTGACGCCTATGCTGGAAAAGGAAATATCTTCACATAAAAACTAGACAGAAGAATTCTCAGAAACTTCTTTGTGATGACTTCATTCTACTCACAGTGTTGAAGCCTCTTTTTGGTGGAAGAGTTTTCAAGCTCTCTTTTTGGAGAATCTGCAAGTGCATATTTGCAGCGCTCTGAGGCCTATGCTGGGAAATGAAATATCTTCACCTAAAAACTACACAGAAGCATTCTCAGAAACTTCTGTGTGATGAGTGCATTCAACTCACAGACTTGAATGTTTCTTTTGATAGGACAGTTTTGAAACACTCCTTTTGTAGAATCTGCAAGTGTTTATTTCGAGCGCTTTGAGGCCTATGCTGGAAAAGGAAGTATCTTCACATAACAACTACACAGAAGCCTTCCCAGAAACTTCTTTTTGATGAGTGCATTCAACTCACAGACTTGAGCCTTCCTTTTGAAAGAGCAGTCTTGAAACACTCTTTTTGTAGAGTCTGCAAGTAGATATTTGGAGGGCTTTGAGGCCTTTTCTGGAAAAAGAAATATCTTCACCTAAAAACTAGACAGAAGAATTCTCACAAACTTCTGTGTGATTAGTGCATTCAAATCACAGACTTGAACATTCCTTTTGATAGAGCAGTTGGGAAACACTTCTTTTGTAGAATCTGAAAGTGTTTATTTGGAGCGGTTTTGTGCCCATGCTGGAAAAGGAAATATCTTCACATAAAAACTAGACAGAAGCATTCTCAGAACCTTCTTTGTGATGAGTGCATTCTACTCACAGACTTGAACATTCCTCTTGAGAGAGCAGTTTGGAAACACTCCTTTTGTAGAATCTGCCAGTGTTTATTTTGATCGCTTTGACGCCTATGCTGGAAAAGGAAATATCTTCACCTAAAAACTACACAGAATCATTCTCAGAAACTTCTGTGTCATGGGTGCATTCAACTCACAGACTTGAACGTTTCTTTTGTTAGGACAGTTTTGAAACACTCCTTTTGTAGAATCTGCAAGTGTTTATTTAGAACGCTTTGAGGCCTATGCTTGAAAAGGAAGTATCTTCACATAACAACTACACAGAAGCATTCTCGGAAACTTCTTTGTGATGAGTGCATTCAACTCACAGACTTGGGCCTTCCTTTTGAAAGAGCAGTTTTGAAACACTCTTTTTGTAGAGTCTGCAAGTGGATATTTGGAGGGCTTTGAGGCCTATGCTGGGAAAAGAAATATCTTCACCTAAAAACTAGACAGAAGCATTCTCACAAACATCTGTGTGATTAGTGCATTCAACTCACAGACTTGAACATTCCCTCTGATAGGGCAGTTTGAAAACACTCCTTTTGTAGAATCTGGAAGTGTTTATTTGGAGCGCTTTGGCGCCTATGCTGGAAAAGGAAATATCTTCACATAAAAACTAGCCAGAAACAGTCTCAGAAACTTCTTTGTGATGAGTGCATTCTACTCACAGACTTGAGCATTCCTCTTGAGAGAGCAGTTAGGAAACACTCCTTTTGTAGTGTCTGCAAGTGTCTATTTCGATCGCTTTGACGCCTATGCTGGAAAAGGATATATCTTCACCTAAAAACTACACAGAAGCATTCTCAGAAACTTCTGTGTGATGAGTGCATTCAACTCACAGACTTGAACGTTTCTATTGAAAGGAGAGTTTTGAAACACTCCTTTCGTAGAATCTGCAAGTGTTTATTTCGAGCGCTTTGAGGCGTATGCTGGAAAAGGAAGTATCTTCACATAACAACTACACAGAAGCATTCTCAGAAACTTCTTTGGAATGAGTGCATTCAACTCACAGACTTGAGCCTTTCTTTTGAAAGAGCAGTTTTGAAACACTCTTTTTGTAATGTCGGCAAGTGGATAATTGGAGAGCTTTGAGGCCTATGCTGGGAAAAGGAATATCTTCACCTAAAAACTAGACAGAAGCATTCTCACAAACAACTGTGTGATTAGTGCATTCAACACACAGACTTGAGCATTCCCTCTGATAGGGCAGTTTGGAAACACTCCTTTTGTAGAATCTGCAATTGTTTATTTGGAGCGCTTTGGCGCCTATGCTGGAAAAGGAAATATCTTCACATAAAAACTAGCCAGAAACATTCTCAGAAACTTCTTTGTGATGAGTGCATTCTACTCACAGACTTGAACATTCCTCTTGAGAGAGCAGTTTGGAAACACTCCTTTTGTAGTATCTGCAAGTGTCTATTTGGATCGCTTTGATGCCTATGCTGGAAAAGGAAATATCTTCACCTAAAAACTACACAGAAGCATTCTCAGAAACTTCTGTGTGATGAGTGCATTCAACTCATAGACTTGAACGTTTCTATTGATACGACAGTTTTGAAACACTCCTTTTGTTGAATCTGTAAGTGTTTATTTCGAGCGCTTTGAGG
This sequence comes from Pongo abelii, assembly GCF_028885655.2. Lineage (NCBI taxonomy): Eukaryota > Metazoa > Chordata > Mammalia > Primates > Hominidae > Pongo > Pongo abelii. Next base: position 42,121,111 of record NC_071993.2, read on the forward strand.
CCTATGCTGGAAAGGGAAGTATCTTCACATAACAACTACACAGAAGCATTCTCAGAAACTTCTTTGGGATGAGTGCATTCAATTCACAGACTTGGGCCTTTCTTTTGAAAGAGCAGTTTTGAAACACTCTTTTTGTAGAATCTGCAAGTGGATATTTGGAGCGCTTTAAGGCCTATTCTGGGAAAAGAAATGTCTTCACCTAAAAACTAGACAGAAGCATTCTCACAAACTTCTGTGTGATTAGTGCATTCAACTCACAGACTTGAACATTCCTTTTGATAGAGCAGTTTGGAAACACTCCTTTTGTAGAATCTGCAAGTGTTTATTTCGAGCGAATTGACGCCTATGCTGGAAATGGAAATATCTTCACATAAAAATTAGACAGAAGAATTCTCAGAAACATCTTTGTGATGAGTGCATTCTACTCACAGAGTTGAAGCCTCTTTTTGATGGAAGAGTTTTCTTTTTTTTTTTTTTTTTTTTTTTTTTTTATTTTATTTTTTTTTTCTTTTTTTTTTCTTTTATTATTATTATTATTATTATCATTATTATACTTTAGGTTTTATGGTACATGTGCGCAATGTGCAGGTAAGTTACATATGTATACATGTGCCATGCTGGTGCGCTGCACCCACCAACTTGTCATCTAGCATTAGGTATATCTCCCAATGCTATCCCTCCCCCCTCCCCCCACCCCACAACAGTCCCCGAAGTGTGATGTTCCCCTTCCTGTGTCCATGTGTTCTCATTGTTCAATTCCCACCTATGAGTGAGAATATGCGGTGTTTGGTTTTTTGTTCTTGCGATAGTTTACTGAGAATGATGATTTCCAATTTCATCCATGTCCCTACAAAGGACGTGAACTCATCATTTTTTATGGCTGCATAGTATTCCATGGTGTATATGTGCCACATTTTCTTAATCCAGTCTATCATTGTTGGACATTTGGGTTGGTTCCAAGTCTTTGCTATTGTGAATAATGCCGCAATAAACATACGTGTGCATGTGTCTTTATAGCCGCATGATTTATAGTCCTTTGGGTATATACCCAGTAATGGGATGGCTGGGTCGAATGGAATTTCTAGTTCTAGATCCCTGAGGAATCGCCACACTGACTTCCACAACGGTTGAACTAGTTTACAGTCCCACCAACAGTGTAAAAGTGTTCCTATTTCTCCACATCCTCTCCAGCACCTGTTGTTTCCTGACTTTTTAATGATTGCCATTCTAACTGGTGTGAGATGGTATCTCATTGTGGTTTTGATTTGCATTTCTCTGATGGCCAGTGATGGTGAGCATTTTTTCATGTGTTTTTTGGCTGCATAAATGTCTTCTTTTGAGAAGTGTCTGTTCATGTCCTTCGCCCACTTTTTGATGGGGTTGTTTGTTTTTTTCTTGTAAATTTGTTGGAGTTCATTGTAGATTCTGGATATTAGCCCTTTGTCAGATGAGTAGGTTGCGAAAATTTTCTCCCATTTTGTAGGTTGCCTGTTCACTCTGATGGTAGTTTCCTTTGCTGTGCAGAAGCTCTTTAGTTTAATTAGATCCCATTTGTCAATTTTGGCTTTTGTTGCCATTGCTTTTGGTGTTTTAGACATGAAGTCCTTGCCCATGCCTATGTCCTGAATGGTAATGCCTAGGTTTTCTTCTAGGGTTTTTATGGTTTTAGGTCTAACATTTAAGTCTTTAATCCATCTTGAATTGATTTTTGTATAAGGTGTAAGGAAGGGATCCAGTTTCAGCTTTCTACATATGGCTAGCCAGTTTTCCCAACACCATTTATTAAATAGGGAATCCTTTCCCCATTTCTTGTTTTTGTCAGGTTTGTCAAAGATCAGATACCTGTAGATATGTGGCATTATTTCTGAGGGCTCTGTTCTGTTCCATTGATCTATATCTCTGTTTTGGTACCAGTACCATGCTGTTTTGGTTACTGTAGCCTTGTAGTATAGTTTGAAGTCAGGTAGTGTGATGCCTCCAGCTTTGTTCTTTTGGCTTAGGATTGACTTGGCGATGCGGGCTCTTTTTTGGTTCCATATGAACTTGAAAGTAGTTTTTTCCAATTCTGTGAAGAAAGTCATTGGTAGCTTGATGGGGATGGCATTGAATCTGTAAATTACCTTGGGAAGGATGGCCATTTTCATGATATTGATTCTTCCTACCCATGAGCATGGAATGTTCTTCCATTTGTTTGTATCCTCTTTTATTTCCTTGAGCAGTGGTTTGTAGTTCTCCTTGAAGAGGTCTTTCACATCCCTTGTAAGTTGGATTCCTAGGTATTTTATTCTCTTTGAAGCAATTGTGAATGGGAGTTCACTCATGATTTGGCTCTCTGTTTGTCTGTTATTGATGTATAAGAATGCTTGTGATTTTTGCACATTGATTTTGTATCCTGAGACTTTGCTGAAGTTGCTTATCAGCTTAAGGAGATTTTGGGCTGAGACAATGGGGTTTTCTAGATATACTATCATGTCATCTGCAAACAAGGACAATTTGACTTCCTCTTTTCCTAACTGAATACCCTTGATTTCCTTCTCCTGCCTAATTGCCCTGGCCAGAACTTCCAACACTATGTTGAATAGAAGTGGCGAGAGAGGGCATCCCTGTCTTGTGCCAGTTTTCAAAGGGAATGCTTCCAGTTTTTGCCCATTCAGTACGATATTGGCTGTGGGTTTGTCATAAATAGCTCTTATTATTTTGAGATACGTCCCATCAATTCCTAATTTATTGAGAGTTTTTAGCATGAAGGGTTGTTGAATTTTGTCAAAGGCCTTTTCTGCATCTATTGAGATAATCATGTGGTTTTTGTCTTTGGTTCTGTTTATATGCTGGATTACATTTATTGATTTGCGTATATTGAACCAGCCTTGCATCCCAGGGATGAAGCCCACTTGATCATGGTGGATAAGCTTTTTGATGTGCTGCTGGATTCTGTTTGCCAGTATCTTATTGAGGATTTTTGCATCAATGTTCATCAAGGATATTGGTCTAAAATTCTCTTTTTTTGTTGTGTCTCTGCCAGGCTTTGGTATCAGGATGATGCTGGCCTCATAAAATGAGTTAGGGAGGATTCCCTCTTTTTCTATTGATTGGAATAGTTTCAGAAGGAATGGTACCAGCTCCTCCTTGTACCTCTGGTAGAATTCGGCTGTGAACCCATCTGGTCCTGGACTTTTTTTGGTTGGTAAGCTATTGATTATTGCCACAATTTCAGCTCCTGTTATTGGTCTATTCAGAGATTCAACTTCTTCCTGGTTTAGTCTTGGGAGGGTGTATGTGTTGAGGAATTGATCCATTTCTTCTAGATTTTCTGGTTTATTTGCATAGAGGTGTTTGTAATATTCTCTGATGGTAGTTTGTATTTCTTAAGTTGATGGAAGAGTTTTCAAGCTCTCTTTTTGTAGAATCTGCAAGTGCATATTTGGAGCACTCCGAGGCCTATGCTGGGAAATGAAATATCTTCACCTAATAACTACACAGAAGCATTCTCAGAAACTTCTCTGTGATGAGTGCATTCAACTCACAGACTTGAACGTTTCTTTTCATAGGACAGTTTTGAAACTCTCCTTTCTTAGAATCCGCAAGTGTTTATTTCGAGGGCTTTGAGGCCTATGCTGGAAAAGGAAGTATCTTCACATAACAACTACACAGAAGCGTTCTCGGAAACTTCTTTGTGATGAGTGCATTCAACTCACAGACTTGAGCCTTCCTTTTGAAAGAGCAGTTTCGAAACACTCTTTTTGTAGAGTCTGCAAGTGGATATTTGGAGGGCTTTGAGGCCTATGCTGGGAAAAGAAATATCTTCACCTAAAAACTAGACAGAAGCATTCTCACAAACATCTGTGTGATTAGTGCATTCAACTCACAGACTTGAACATTCCCTCTGATAGGGCAGTTTGGAAACACTCCTTTTGTAGAATCTGCAAATGTTTATTAGGTGCGCTTTGGCGCCTATGCTGGAAAAGGAAATATCTTCACATAAAAACTAGCCAGAAACATTCTCAGAAACTTCTTTGTGATGAGTGCATTCTACTCACAGACTTGAATATTCCTCTTGAGAGAGCAGTTTGGAAACACTCCTTTTGTAGTATCTGCAAGTGTCTATTTGCATCGCTTTGACACCTATGCTGGAAATAGAAATATCTTCACCTAAAAACTACACAGAAGCATTCTCAGAAACTTCTGTGTGATGAGTGCATTCAACTCACAGACTTGAACGTTTCTTTTGATAGGACAGTTTTGAAACACTCCTTTCGTAGAATCTGCAAGTGTTTATTTCGAGCGCTTTGAGGCCTATGCTGGAAAAGGAACTATCTTCACATTACAACTACACAGAAGCGTTCTCAGAAACTTATTTGTGATGAGTGCATTCAACTCACAGACTTGAGCCTTCCTGTTGAAAGAGCAGTTTTGAAACACTCTTTTTGTAGAGTCTGTAAGTGGATATTTGGAGGGCTTTGAGGCCTATGCTGGGAAAAGAAATATCTTCACCTAAAAACTAGGCAGAAGCATTCTCACAAACTTCTGTCTGAATAGTGCATTCAACTCACAGACTTGAACATTCCCTCTGAAAGAGCAGTTTGGAAACACTCCTTTTGTAGAATCTGCAAGTGTTTACTTGGAACGCTATGACGCTTATGCTGGAAAACGAAATATGTTCACATAAAAATTAGACAGAAGAATTCTCAGAAACTTCTTTGTGATGAGTGCATTCCACTCACAGACTTGAACATTCCTCTTGATAGAGCAGTTTGGAAACACTCCTTTTGTAGAATCTGCAAGTGTTTATTTCGAGCGCTTTGAGGCGTATGCTGGAAAAGGAAGTATCTTCACATAACAACTACACAGAAGCATTCTCAGAAACTTCTTTGGAATGAGTGCATTCAACTCACAGACTTGAGCCTTTCTTTTGAAAGAGCAGTTTTGAAACACTCTTTTTGTAGTGTCTGCAAGTGGATATTTGGAGAGCTTTGAGGCCTATGCTGGGAAAAGAAATATCTTCACCTAAAAACTAGACAGAAGCATTCTCACAAACAACTGTGTGATTAGTGCATTCAACACACAGACTTGAACATTCCCTCTGATAGGGCAGTTTGGAAACACTCCTTTTGTAGAATCTGCAATTGTTTATTTGGAGCGCTTTGGCGCCTATGCTGGAAAAGGAAATATCTTCACATAAAAACTAGCCAGAAACATTCTCAGAAACTTCTTTGTGATGAGTGCATTCTACTCACAGACTTGAACATTCCTCTTGAGAGAGCAGTTTGGAAACACTCCTTTTGTAGTATCTGCAAGTGTCTATTTGGATCGCTTTGATGCCTATGCTGGAAAAGGAAATATCTTCACCTAAAAACTACACAGAAGCATTCTCAGAAACTTCTGTGTGATGAGTGCATTCAACTCATAGACTTGAACGTTTCTATTGATACGACAGTTTTGAAACACTCCTTTTGTTGAATCTGTAAGTGTTTATTTCGAGCGCTTTGTGGCCTGTGCTGGAAAAGGAAGTATCTTCACATAACAACTACACAGAAGCATTCTCAGAAACTTCTTTGTGATGAGTGCATTCAACTCACAGACGTGGGCCTTTCTTTTGAAAGAGCAGTTTTGAAACACTCTTTTTGTAGAATCTGCAAGTTCATATTTGGAGGGCTTTAAGGCCTATTCTGGGAAAAGAAATATCTTCAACTAAAAACTAGACAGAAGCATTCTCACAAACTTCTGTGTGATTAGTGCATTCAACTCACAGACCTGAACATTCCTTTTAATAGAGCAGTTTGGAAACACTCCTTTTGTAGAATCTGCAAGTGTTTATTTCGAGCGCTTTGTAGCCTATGCTGGAAAAGGAAATATCTTCACATAAAAACTAGACAGAAGAATTCTCAGAAACTTCTTTGTGATGACTTCATTCTACTCACAGAGTTGAAGCCTCTTTTTGATGGAAGAGTTTTCAAGCTCTCTTTTTCTAGAATCTGCAAGTGCATATTTGGAGCGCTCCGAGGCCTATGCTGGGAAATGAAATATCTTCACCTGAAAACTACACAGAAGCATTCTCAGAAACTTCTGTGTGATGAGTGCATTCAACTCACAGACTTTAACGTTTCTTTTGATAGGACAGTTTTGAAACACTCCTTTCGTAGAATCTGCAAGTGTTTATTTCGAGCGCTTTGAGGCCTATGCTGGAAAAGGAAGTATCTTCACATAACAACTACACAGAAGCATTCTGAGAAACTTCTTTGTGATGAGTGCATTCAACTCACAGACTTGAGCCTTCCTTTTGAAAGAGCAGTTTTGAAACACTCTTTTTGTAGAGTCTGCAAGTGGATATTTGGAGGGCTATGAGGCCTATGCTGGGAAAAGAAATATCTTCACCTAAAAACTAGACAGAAGCATTCTCACAAACTTCTGTCCGAATAGTGCATTCAACTCACAGACTTGAACATTCCCTCTAAAAGAGCAGTTTGGAAACACTCCTTTTGTAGAATCTGCAAGTGTTTATTTGGAGCGCTTTGGCGCCTATGCTGGAAAAGGAAATATCTTCACATAAAAACTAGCCAGAAACATTCTCAGAAACTTCTTTGTGATGAGTGCATTCTACTCACAGACTTGAACATTCCTCTTGAGAGAGCAGTTTGGAAACACTCCTTTTGTAGTATCTCCAAGTGTCTATTTGGATCGCTTTGACGCCTATGCTGGAAAAGGAAATATCTTCACCTAAAAACTACACAGAAGCATTCTCAGAAACTTCTGTGTGATGAGTGCATTCAACTCACCGACTTGAATGTTACTTTTGATAGGACAGTTTTGAAACACTCCTTTCGTAGAATCTGCAAGTGTTTATTTCGAGCACTTTGAGGCCTATACTGGAAAAGGAACTATCTTCATATAACAACTACACAGAAGCATTCTCAGAAACTTCTTTGTGATGAGTGCATTCAACTCACAGACTTGAGCCTTCCTTTTGAAAGAGCAGATTTGAAACAATCTTTTTGTAGAGTCTGCAAGTGGATATTTGGAGGGCTTTGAGGCCTATGCTGGGAAAAGAAATATCTTCACCTAAAAACTAGACAGAAGCATTCTCACAAACATCTGTGTGATTAGTGCATTCAACTCAGAGACTTGAACATTCCCTCTGAAAGAGCAGTTTGGAAACACTCCTTTTGTAGAATCTGCAAGTGTTTACTTGGAACGCTTTGAAGCTTTTGCGGGAAAAGGAAATATCTTCACCTAAAAATTAGACAGAAGAATTCTCAGAAACTTCTTTGTGATGAGTGCATTCTACTCACAGACTTGAACATTCCTCTTGAGAGAGCAGTTTGGAAACACTCCTTTTGTAGAATCTGCAAGTGTTTATTTGGATCGCATTGACGTCTATGTTGGAAAAGGAAATATCTTCACCTAAAAACTACACCGAAGCATTCTCAGAAACTTCTGTGTGATGAGTACATTCAACTCACAGACTTTAACGTTTCTTTTGATAGGACAGTTTTGAAACACTCCTTTCGTAGGATCTGCAAGTGTTTATTTCGAGCGCTTTGAGGCCTATGCTGAAAAGGAACTATCTTCACATTACAACTACACAGAAGCATTCTCAGAAACTTCTTTGTGATGAGTGCATTCAACTCACAGACTTGAGCCTTCCTTTTGAAAGAGCAGTTTTGAAACACTCTTTTTCTAGAGGCTGCAAGTGGATATTTGGAGGGCTTTGAGGCCTATGCTGGGAAAAGAAATATCTTCACCTAAAAACTAGGCAGAAGCATTCTCACAAACTTCTGTCTGAATAGTGCATTCAACTCACAGGCTTCAACATTCCCTCTGAAAGAGCAGTTTGGAAACACTCCTTTTGTAGAATCTGCAAGTGTTTACTTGGAACGCTATGACGCTTATGCTGGAAAACGAAATATGTTCACATAAAAATTAGACAGAAGAATTCTCAGAAACTTCTTTGTGATGAGTGCATTCCACTCACAGACTTGAACATTCCTCTTGATAGAGCAGTTTGGAAACACTCCTTTTGTAGAATCTGCAAGTGTTTATTTGGATCGTTTTGACGTCTATGATGGAAAAGGAAATATCTTCACCTAAAAACTACACAAAAGCATTCTCAGAAACTTCTGTGTGATGAGTGCATTCAACTCACAGACTTGAACGTTTCTTTTGATCGGACGGTTTTGAAACACTCCTTTTGTAGAATCTGTAAGTGTTTATTTCGAGCGCTTTGAGGCCTATGCTGGAAAAGGAAGTATCTTCACATAACAACCACACAGAAGCATTCTCAGAAACTTCTTTGTGATGAGTGCATTCAACTCACAGACTTGAGCCTTTCTTTTGAAAGAGCAGTTTTGAAACACTCTTTTTGTAGAATCTGCAAGTGGATATTTGGAGCACTTTAAGGCCTTTTCTGGAAAAAGAAATAACTTCACCTAAAAACTAGACAAAAGCATTCTCACAAACATCTGTGTGATTAGTGCATTCACCTCACAGAGTTGAACATTCCCTCCGATAGGGCAGTTTGGAAGCACTCTTTTGTAGAATCTGCAAGAATTTATTTGGAGCTCTTTGACGCCTATGCTGGAAAAGGAAATATCTTCACATAAAAACTAGCCAGAAGCATTCTCACAAACATCTGTGTGATTAGTGCATTCAACTCACAGACTTGAACATTCCCTCTGATAGAGCAGTTTTGAAACACTCCTTTTGTAGAAACTGCAAGTGTTTCTTTGGAGCGCTTTGAGCCTATGATGGAAAAGGAAATATCTTCACATAAAAACTAGACAGAAGCATTCTCAGAAACTTCTGTCTGATTAGTGCATTCAACTCACAGACTTGAACATTCCCTCTGAAAGAGCAGTTTGGATACACTCCTTTTGTAGAATCTGCAAGTGTTTACTTGGAACGCTTTGACGCTTTTGCGGGAAAAGGAAATACCTTCACAAAAAAATTAGACAGAAGAATTCTCAGAAACTTCTTTGTGATGAGTGCATTCTACTCACAGTCTTGAACATTCCTCTTGATAGAGCAGTTTGGAAACACTCCTTTTGTAGAATCTGCAAGTGTTTATTTGGATCGCTTTGACGTCTATGCTGGAAAAGGAAATATCTTCACATAAAAACTACACAGAAGCATTCTCAGAAACTTCTGTGTGATGAGTGCATTCAACTCACAGACTTGAACGTTTCTTTTGATAGGACAGTTTTGAAACACTCCTTTTGTAGAATCTGCAAGTGTTTATTTCGAGCGTTTTGAGGCGTATGCTGGAAAAGGAAATATCTTCATATAAAAACTAAACAGAAGCATTCTCAGAAGCTTCTTTGTGATGAGTGCATTCAACTCACAGACTTGATCCTTCCTTTTGAAAGAGCAGTTTTGAAACACTCTTTTTGTAGAGTCTGCAAGTGGATATTTGGAGGGCTTTGAGGCCTATTCTGGGAAAAGAAGTATCTTCACCTAAAAACTAGACAGAAGCATTCTCATAAACTTCTGTCTGATTAGTACATTCAACTCACAGACTTGAACATTCCCTCTGAAAGAGCAGTTTGGAAACACTCCTTTTGTAGAATCTGCAAGTGTTTACTTGGAACGCTTTGACGATTATGCTGGAAAAGGAAATATCCTCACATAAAAATTAGACAGAAGAATTCTCAGAAACTTCTTTGTGATGAGTGCATTCTACTCACAGACTTGAACATTCCTCTTGATAGAGCAATAGGGAAACACTCCTTTTGTAGAATCTGCAAGTGTTTATTTGGATCGCTTTGACGTCTACGCTGGAAAAGGAAATATCTTCACCTAAAAACTACACAGAAGCATTCCCAGAAACTTCTGTGTGATGAGTGCATTCAACTCACAGACTTGAACGTTTCTTTTGATAGGACAGTTTTGAAACACGCCTTTTGTAGAATCTGCAAGTGTTTATTTCGAGCGCTTTGAGGCCTATGCTGGAAAAGGAAGTATCTTCACATAACAACTACACAGAAGCATTCTCAGAAGCTTCTTTGTGATGAGTGCATTCCACTCACAGACTTGAGCCTTTCTTCTTAAAGAGCAGTTTTGAAACACTCTTTTTGTAGTATCTGCAAGTGGATATTTGGAGCACTTTAAGGCCTTTTCTGGAAAAAGAAATATCTTCACCTAAAAACTAGACAGAAGAATTCTCACACACTTCTGTGTGATTAATGCATTCAACTCACAGACTTGAACATTCCTTTTGTTAGAGCAGTTTGGAAACACTCCTTTGGTAGAATCTGCAAGTGTTTATTTGGAGCGTTTTGACGCCTATGCTAGAAAAGGAAATATCTTCACATAAAAACTAGACAGAAGCATTCTCAGAAACTTCTTTGTGATGAGTGCATTCTACTCAGAGAGTTGAAGCCTCTTTTTGGTGGAAGAGCTTTCAGGCTCTCTTTTTGTAGAATCTGCAAGTGCATATTTGGAGCGCTCCGAGGCCTATGCTGGGAAATGAAATAACTTCACCTAAAAACTACACAGAAGCATTCTCAGAAACTTCTGTATGATGAGTGCATTCAACTCACAGACTTGAACGTTTCGTTTGATAGGACAGTTATGAAACCCTCCTGTTGTAGAATCTGCAAGTGTTTATTTCCAGCGCTTTGAGGCCTATGCTGGAAAAGAAAGTATCTTCACATAACAACTACACAGAAGCATTCTCGGAAACTTCTTTGTGATGAGTGCATTCAACTCACAGACTTGAGCCTTCCTTTTGAAAGAGCAGTTTTGAAACACTCTTTTTGTAGAGTCTGCAAGTGGATATTTATAGGGCTTTGGGGCCTATGTTGGGAAAAGAAATATCTTCACCTAAAAACAAGACAGAAGCATTCTCACAAACATCTGTGTGATTAGTGCATTCAACTCACAGACTTGAACATTCCCTCTGATAGGGCAGTTTGGAAACACTCCTTTTGTAGAATCTGCAAGTGTTTATTTGAGCGCTTTGGCGCCTATGCTGGAAAAGGAAATATCTTCACATAAAAACTAGCCAGAAACATTCTCAGAAACTTCTTTGTGATGAGTGCATTCTACTCACAGACTTGAACATTCCTCTTGAGAGAGCAGTTTGGAAACACTCCTTTTGTAGTATCTGCAAGTGTCTATTTTGATCGCTTTGAAGCCTATGCTGGAGAAGGAAATATCTTCACCTAAAAAGTACACAGAAGCATTCTCGGAAACTTCTGTGTGATGAGTGCATTCAACTCACAGACTTGAACGTTTCTATTGATAGGACAGTTTTGAAACACTCCTTTTGTAGAATCTGCAAGTGTTTATTTCGAGCGCTTTGAGGCCTATGCTGGAAAAGGAACTATCTTCACATAACAACTACACAGAAGCATTCTCAGAAACTTCTTTGGGATGAGTGCATTCAATTCACAGACTTGGGCCTTTCTTATGAAAGAGCAGTTTTGAAACAATCTTTTTGTAGAATCTGCAAGTGGATATTTGGAGCGCTTTAAGGCCTATTCTGGGAAAAGAAATATCTTCACCTAAAAACTAGACAGAAGCATTCTCACAAACTTCTGTGTGATTATTGCATTCAACTCACAGACTTGAACATTCCTTTTGATAGAGCAGTTTGGAAACACTCCTTTTGTAGAATCTGCAAGTGTTTATTTCGAGCGAATTGACGCCTATGCTGGAAATGGAAATATCTTCACATAAAAATTAGACAGAAGAATTCTCAGAAACATCTTTGTGATGAGTGCATTCTACTCACAGAGTTGAAGCCTCTTTTTGATGGAAGACTTTTCTTTTTTTTTTTTTTTTTTTTTTTTTTTATTTTATTTTTTTTTTCTTTTTTTTTTCTTTTATTATTATTATTATTATTATCATTATTATACTTTAGGTTTTATGGTACATGTGCGCAATGTGCAGGTAAGTTACATATGTATACATGTGCCATGCTGGTGCGCTGCACCCACCAACTTGTCATCTAGCATTAGGTATATCTCCCAATGCTATCCCTCCCCCCTCCCCCCACCCCACAACAGTCCCCGAAGTGTGATGTTCCCCTTCCTGTGTCCATGTGTTCTCATTGTTCAATTCCCACCTATGAGTGAGAATATGCGGTGTTTGGTTTTTTGTTCTTGCGATAGTTTACTGAGAATGATGATTTCCAATTTCATCCATGTCCCTACAAAGGACGTGAACTCATCATTTTTTATGGCTGCATAGTATTCCATGGTGTATATGTGCCACATTTTCTTAATCCAGTCTATCATTGTTGGACATTTGGGTTGGTTCCAAGTCTTTGCTATTGTGAATAATGCCGCAATAAACATACGTGTGCATGTGTCTTTATAGCCGCATGATTTATAGTCCTTTGGGTATATACCCAGTAATGGGATGGCTGGGTCGAATGGAATTTCTAGTTCTAGATCCCTGAGGAATCGCCACACTGACTTCCACAACGGTTGAACTAGTTTACAGTCCCACCAACAGTGTAAAAGTGTTCCTATTTCTCCACATCCTCTCCAGCACCTGTTGTTTCCTGACTTTTTAATGATTGCCATTCTAACTGGTGTGAGATGGTATCTCATTGTGGTTTTGATTTGCATTTCTCTGATGGCCAGTGATGGTGAGCATTTTTTCATGTGTTTTTTGGCTGCATAAATGTCTTCTTTTGAGAAGTGTCTGTTCATGTCCTTCGCCCACTTTTTGATGGGGTTGTTTGTTTTTTTCTTGTAAATTTGTTGGAGTTCATTGTAGATTCTGGATATTAGCCCTTTGTCAGATGAGTAGGTTGCGAAAATTTTCTCCCATTTTGTAGGTTGCCTGTTCACTCTGATGGTAGTTTCCTTTGCTGTGCAGAAGCTCTTTAGTTTAATTAGATCCCATTTGTCAATTTTGGCTTTTGTTGCCATTGCTTTTGGTGTTTTAGACATGAAGTCCTTGCCCATGCCTATGTCCTGAATGGTAATGCCTAGGTTTTCTTCTAGGGTTTTTATGGTTTTAGGTCTAACATTTAAGTCTTTAATCCATCTTGAATTGATTTTTGTATAAGGTGTAAGGAAGGGATCCAGTTTCAGCTTTCTACATATGGCTAGCCAGTTTTCCCAACACCATTTATTAAATAGGGAATCCTTTCCCCATTTCTTGTTTTTGTCAGGTTTGTCAAAGATCAGATACCTGTAGATATGTGGCATTATTTCTGAGGGCTCTGTCCTGTTCCATTGATCTATATCTCTCTTTTGGTACCAGTACCATGCTGTTTTGGTTACTGTAGCCTTGTAGTATAGTTTGAAGTCAGGTAGTGTGATGCCTCCAGCTTTGTTCTTTTGGCTTAGGATTGACTTGGCGATGCGGGCTCTTTTTTGGTTCCATATGAACTTGAAAGTAGTTTTTTCCAATTCTGTGAAGAAAGTCATTGGTAGCTTGATGGGGATGGCATTGAATCTGTAAATTACCTTGGGAAGGATGGCCATTTTCATGATATTGATTCTTCCTACCCATGAGCATGGAATGTTCTTCCATTTGTTTGTATCCTCTTTTATTTCCTTGAGCAGTGGTTTGTAGTTCTCCTTGAAGAGGTCTTTCACATCCCTTGTAAGTTGGATTCCTAGGTATTTTATTCTCTTTGAAGCAATTGTGAATGGGAGTTCACTCATGATTTGGCTCTCTGTTTGTCTGTTATTGATGTATAAGAATGCTTGTGATTTTTGCACATTGATTTTGTATCCTGAGACTTTGCTGAAGTTGCTTATCAGCTTAAGGAGATTTTGGGCTGAGACAATGGGGTTTTCTAGATATACTATCATGTCATCTGCAAACAAGGACAATTTGACTTCCTCTTTTCCTAACTGAATACCCTTGATTTCCTTCTCCTGCCTAATTGCCCTGGCCAGAACTTCCAACACTATGTTGAATAGAAGTGGCGAGAGAGGGCATCCCTGTCTTGTGCCAGTTTTCAAAGGGAATGCTTCCAGTTTTTGCCCATTCAGTACGATATTGGCTGTGGGTTTGTCATAAATAGCTCTTATTATTTTGAGATACGTCCCATCAATTCCTAATTTATTGAGAGTTTTTAGCATGAAGGGTTGTTGAATTTTGTCAAAGGCCTTTTCTGCATCTATTGAGATAATCATGTGGTTTTTGTCTTTGGTTCTGTTTATATGCTGGATTACATTTATTGATTTGCGTATATTGAACCAGCCTTGCATCCCAGGGATGAAGCCCACTTGATCATGGTGGATAAGCTTTTTGATGTGCTGCTGGATTCTGTTTGCCAGTATCTTATTGAGGATTTTTGCATCAATGTTCATCAAGGATATTGGTCTAAAATTCTCTTTTTTTGTTGTGTCTCTGCCAGGCTTTGGTATCAGGATGATGCTGGCCTCATAAAATGAGTTAGGGAGGATTCCCTCTTTTTCTATTGATTGGAATAGTTTCAGAAGGAATGGTACCAGCTCCTCCTTGTACCTCTGGTAGAATTCGGCTGTGAACCCATCTGGTCCTGGACTTTTTTTGGTTGGTAAGCTATTGATTATTGCCACAATTTCAGCTCCTGTTATTGGTCTATTCAGAGATTCAACTTCTTCCTGGTTTAGTCTTGGGAGGGTGTATGTGTTGAGGAATTGATCCATTTCTTCTAGATTTTCTGGTTTATTTGCATAGAGGTGTTTGTAATATTCTCTGATGGTAGTTTGTATTTCTTAAGTTGATGGAAGAGTTTTCAAGCTCTCTTTTTGTAGAATCTGCAAGTGCATATTTGGAGCGCTCCGAGGCCTATGCTGGGAAATGAAATATCTTCACCTAATAACTACACAGAAGCATTCTCAGAAACTTCTCTGTGATGAGTGCATTCAACTCACAGACTTGAACGTTTCTTTTGATAGGACAGTTTTGAAACTCTCCTTTCTTAGAATCCGCAAGTGTTTATTTCGAGGGCTTTGAGGTCTATGCTGGAAAAGGAAGTATCTTCACATAACAACTACACAGAAGCGTTCTCGGAAACTTCTTTGTGATGAGTGCATTCAACTCACAGACTTGAGCCTTCCTTTTGAAAGAGCAGTTTTGAAACACTCTTTTTGTAGAGTCTGCAAGTGGATATTTGGAGGGCTTTGAGGCCTATGCTGGGAAAAGAAATATCTTCACCTAAAAACTAGACAGAAGCATTCTCACAAACATCTGTGTGATTAGTGCATTCAACTCACAGACTTGAACATTCCCTCTGATAGGGCAGTTTGGAAACACTCCTTTTGTAGAATCTACAAATGTTTATTAAGTGTGCTTTGGCGCCTATGCTGGAAAAGGAAATATCTTCACATAAAAACTAGCCACAAACATTCTCAGAAACTTCTTTGTGATGAGTGCATTCTACTCACAGACTTGAATATTCCTCTTGAGAGAGCAGTTTAGAAACACTCCTTTTGTAGTATCTGCAAGTGTCTATTTGGATCGCTTTGACACCTATGCTGGAAAAAGAAATATCTTCACCTAAAAACTACACAGAAGCATTCTCAGAAACTTCTGTGTGATGAGTGCATTCAACTCACAGACTTGAACGTTTCTTTTGATAGGACAGTTTTGAAACACTCCTTTCGTAGAATCTGCAAGTGTTTATTTCGAGCGCTTTGAGGCCTATGCTGGAAAAGGAACTATCTTCACATTACAACTACACAGAAGCGTTCTCAGAAACTTCTTTGTGATGAGTGCATTCAACTCACAGACTTGAGCCTTCCTGTTGAAAGAGCAGTTTTGAAACACTCTTTTTGTAGAGTCTGTAAGTGGATATTTGGAGAGCTTTGAGGCCTATGCTGGGAAAAGAAATATCTTCACCTAAAAACTAGGCAGAAGCATTCTCACAAACTTCTGTCTGAATAGTGCATTCAACTCACAGACTTGAACATTCCCTCTGAAAGAGCAGTTTGGAAACACTCCTTTTGTAGAATCTGCAAGTGTTTACTTGGAACGCTATGACGCTTATGCTGGAAAACGAAATATGTTCACATAAAAATTAGACAGAAGAATTCTCAGAAACTTCTTTGTGATGAGTGCATTCCACTCACAGACTTGAACATTCCTCTTGATAGAGCAGTTTGGAAACACTCCTTTTGTAGAATCTGCAAGTGTTTATTTCGAGCGCTTTGAGGCGTATGCTGGAAAAGGAAGTATCTTCACATAACAACTACACAGAAGCATTCTCAGAAACTTCTTTGGAATGAGTGCATTCAACTCACAGACTTGAGCCTTTCTTTTGAAAGAGCAGTTTTGAAACACTCTTTTTGTAGTGTCTGCAAGTGGATATTTGGAGAGCTTTGAGGCCTATGCTGGGAAAAGAAATATCTTCACCTAAAAACTAGACAGAAGCATTCTCACAAACAACTGTGTGATTAGTGCATTCAACACACAGACTTGAACATTCCCTCTGATAGGGCAGTTTGGAAACACTCCTTTTGTAGAATCTGCAATTGTTTATTTGGAGCGCTTTGGCGCCTATGCTGGAAAAGGAAATATCTTCACATAAAAACTAGCCAGAAACATTCTCAGAAACTTCTTTGTGATGAGTGCATTCTACTCACAGACTTGAACATTCCTCTTGAGAGAGCAGTTTGGAAACACTCCTTTTGTAGTATCTGCAAGTGTCTATTTGGATCGCTTTGATGCCTATGCTGGAAAAGGAAATATCTTCACCTAAAAACTACACAGAAGCATTCTCAGAAACTTCTGTGTGATGAGTGCATTCAACTCATAGACTTGAACGTTTCTATTGATACGACAGTTTTGAAACACTCCTTTTGTTGAATCTGTAAGTGTTTATTTCGAGCGCTTTGTGGCCTGTGCTGGAAAAGGAAGTATCTTCACATAACAACTACACAGAAGCATTCTCAGAAACTTCTTTGGAATGAGTGCATTCAACTCACAGACTTGGGCCTTTCTTTTGAAAGAGCAGTTTTGAAACACTCTTTTTGTAGAATCTGCAAGTTCATATTTGGAGCGCTTTAAGGCCTATTCTGGGAAAAGAAATATCTTCAACTAAAAACTAGACAGAAGCATTCTCACAAACTTCTGTGTGATTAGTGCATTCAACTCACAGACCTGAACATTCCTTTTAATAGAGCAGTTTGGAAACACTCCTTTTGTAGAATCTGCAAGTGTTTATTTCGAGCGCTTTGTAGCCTATGCTGGAAAAGGAAATATCTTCACATAAAAACTAGACAGAAGAATTCTCAGAAACTTCTTTGTGATGACTTCATTCTACTCACAGAGTTGAAGCCTCTTTTTGATGGAAGAGTTTTCAAGCTCTCTTTTTCTAGAATCTGCAAGTGCATATTTGGAGCGCTCCGAGGCCTATGCTGGGAAATGAAATATCTTCACCTGAAAACTACACAGAAGCATTCTCAGAAACATCTGTGTGATGAGTGCATTCAACTCACAGACTTTAACGTTTCTTTTGATAGGACAGTTTTGAAACACTCCTTTCGTAGAATCTGCAAGTGTTTATTTCGAGCGCTTTGAGGCCTATGCTGGAAAAGGAAGTATCTTCACATAACAACTACACAGAAGCATTCTGAGAAACTTCTTTGTGATGAGTGCATTCAACTCACAGACTTGAGCCTTCCTTTTGAAAGAGCAGTTTTGAAACACTCTTTTTGTAGAGTCTGCAAGGGGATATTTGGAGGGCTATGAGGCCTATGCTGGGAAAAGAAATATCTTCACCTAAAAACTAGACAGAAGCATTCTCACAAACTTCTGTCCGAATAGTGCATTCAACTCACAGACTTCAACATTCCCTCTAAAAGAGCAGTTTGGAAACACTCCTTTTGTAGAATCTGCAAGTGTTTATTTGGAGCGCTTTGGCGCCTATGCTGGAAAAGGAAATATCTTCACATAAAAACTAGCCAGAAACATTCTCAGAAACTTCTTTGTGATGAGTGCATTCTACTCACAGACTTGAACATTCCTCTTGAGAGAGCAGTTTGGAAACACTCCTTTTGTAGTATCTGCAAGTGTCTATTTGGATCGCTTTGACGCCTATGCTGGAAAAGGAAATATCTTCACCTAAAAACTACACAGAAGCATTCTCAGAAACTTCTGTGTGATGAGTGCATTCAACTCACCGACTTGAATGTTACTTTTGATAGGACAGTTTTGAAACACTCCTTTCGTAGAATCTGCAAGTGTTTATTTCGAGCACTTTGAGGCCTATACTGGAAAAGGAACTATCTTCATATAACAACTACACAGAAGCATTCTCAGAAACTTCTTTGTGATGAGTGCATTCAACTCACAGACTTGAGCCTTCCTTTTGAAAGAGCAGATTTGAAACAATCTTTTTGTAGAGTCTGCAAGTGGATATTTGGAGGGCTTTGAGGCCTATGCTGGGAAAAGAAATATCTTCACCTAAAAACTAGACAGAAGCATTCTCACAAACATCTGTGTGATTAGTGCATTCAACTCAGAGACTTGAACATTCCCTCTGAAAGAGCAGTTTGGAAACACTCCTTTTGTAGAATCTGCAAGTGTTTACTTGGAACGCTTTGAAGCTTTTGCGGGAAAAGGAAATATCTTCACCTAAAAATTAGACAGAAGAATTCTCAGAAACTTCTTTGTGATGAGTGCATTCTACTCACAGACTTGAACATTCCTCTTGAGAGAGCAGTTTGGAAACACTCCTTTTGTAGAATCTGCAAGTGTTTATTTGGATCGCATTGACGTCTATGTTGGAAAAGGAAATATCTTCACCTAAAAACTACACCGAAGCATTCTCAGAAACTTCTGTGTGATGAGTACATTCAACTCACCGACTTGAACGTTTCTTTTGATAGGACTGTTTTGAAACACTCCTTTCGTAGGATCTGCAAGTGTTTATTTCGAGCGCTTTGAGGCCTATGCTGAAAAGGAACTATCTTCACATTACAACTACACAGAAGCATTCTCAGAAACTTCTTTGTGATGAGTGCATTCAACTCACAGACTTGAGCCTTCCTTTTGAAAGAGCAGTTTTGAAACACTCTTTTTCTAGAGGCTGCAAGTGGATATTTGGAGGGCTTTGAGGCCTATGCTGGGAAAAGAAATATCTTCACCTAAAAACTAGGCAGAAGCATTCTCACAAACTTCTGTCTGAATAGTGCATTCAACTCACAGACTTCAACATTCCCTCTGAAAGAGCAGTTTGGAAACACTCCTTTTGTAGAATCTGCAAGTGTTTACTTGGAACGCTATGACGCTTATGCTGGAAAACGAAATATGTTCACATAAAAATTAGACAGAAGAATTCTCAGAAACTTCTTTGTGATGAGTGCATTCCACTCACAGACTTGAACATTCCTCTTGATAGAGCAGTTTGGAAACACTCCTTTTGTAGAATCTGCAAGTGTTTATTTGGATCGTTTTGACGTCTATGATGGAAAAGGAAATATCTTCACCTAAAAACTACACAGAAGCATTCTCAGAAACTTCTGTGTGATGAGTGCATTCAACTCACAGACTTGAACGTTTCTTTTGATCGGACAGTTTTGAAACACTCCTTTTGTAGAATCTGTAAGTGTTTATTTCGAGCGCTTTGAGGCCTATGCTGGAAAAGGAAGTATCTTCACATAACAACCACACAGAAGCATTCTCAGAAACTTCTTTGGATGAGTGCATTCAACTCACAGACTTGAGCCTTTCTTTTGAAAGAGCAGTTTTGAAACACTCTTTTTGTAGAATCTGCAAGTGGATATTTGGAGCACTTTAAGGCCTTTTCTGGAAAAAGAAATAACTTCACCTAAAAACTAGACAAAAGCATTCTCACAAACATCTGTGTGATTAGTGCATTCACCTCACAGAGTTGAACATTCCCTCTGATAGGGCAGTTTGGAAGCACTCCTTTTGTAGAATCTGCAAGAATTTATTTGGAGCTCTTTGACGCCTATGCTGGAAAAGGAAATATCTTCACATAAAAACTAGCCAGAAGCATTCTCACAAACATCTGTGTGATTAGTGCATTCAACTCACAGACTTGAACATTCCCTCTGATAGAGCAGTTTTGAAACACTCCTTTTGTAGAAACTGCAAGTGTTTCTTTGGAGCGCTTTGAGCCTATGATGGAAAAGGAAATATCTTCAATAAAAACTAGACAGAAGCATTCTCAGAAACTTCTGTCTGATTAGTGCATTCAACTCACAGACTTGAACATTCCCTCTGAAAGAGCAGTTTGGATACACTCCTTTTGTAGAATCTGCAAGTGTTTACTTGGAACGCTTTGACGCTTTTGCGGGAAAAGGAAATACCTTCACAAAAAAATTAGACAGAAGAATTCTCAGAAACTTCTTTGTGATGAGTGCATTCTACTCACAGTCTTGAACATTCCTCTTGATAGAGCAGTTTGGAAACACTCCTTTTGTAGAATCTGCAAGTGTTTATTTGGATCGCTTTGACGTCTATGCTGGAAAAGGAAATATCTTCACCTAAAAACTACACAGAAGCATTCTCAGAAACTTCTGTGTGATGAGTGCATTCAACTCACAGACTTGAACGTTTCTTTTGATAGGACAGTTTTGAAACACTCCTTTTGTAGAATCTGCAAGTGTTTATTTCGAGCGTTTTGAGGCGTATGCTGGAAAAGGAAATATCTTCATATAACAACTAAACAGAAGCATTCTCAGAAGCTTCTTTGTGATGAGTGCATTCAACTCACAGACTTGATCCTTCCTTTTGAAAGAGCAGTTTTGAAACACTCTTTTTGTAGAGTCTGCAAGTGGATATTTGGAGGGCTTTGAGGCCTATTCTGGGAAAAGAAGTATCTTCACCTAAAAACTAGACAGAAGCATTCTCATAAACTTCTGTCTGATTAGTACATTCAACTCACAGACTTGAACATTCCCTCTGAAAGAGCAGTTTGGAAACACTCCTTTTGTAGAATCTGCAAGTGTTTACTTGGAACGCTTTGACGATTATGCTGGAAAAGGAAATATCCTCACATAAAAATTAGACAGAAGAATTCTCAGAAACTTCTTTGTGATGAGTGCATTCTACTCACAGACTTGAACATTCCTCTTGATAGAGCAATAGGGAAACACTCCTTTTGTAGAATCTGCAAGTGTTTATTTGGATCGCTTTGACGTCTACGCTGGAAAAGGAAATATCTTCACCTAAAAACTACACAGAAGCATTCCCAGAAACTTCTGTGTGATGAGTGCATTCAACTCACAGACTTGAACGTTTCTTTTGATAGGACAGTTTTGAAACACGCCTTTTGTAGAATCTGCAAGTGTTTATTTCGAGCGCTTTGAGGCCTATGCTGGAAAAGGAAGTATCTTCACATAACAACTACACAGAAGCATTCTCAGAAGCTTCTTTGTGATGAGTGCATTCCACTCACAGACTTGAGCCTTTCTTCTGAAAGAGCAGTTTTGAAACACTCTTTTTGTAGTATCTGCAAGTGGATATTTGGAGCACTTTAAGGCCTTTTCTGGAAAAAGAAATATCTTCACCTAAAAACTAGACAGAAGAATTCTCACACACTTCTGTGTGATTAATGCATTCAACTCACAGACTTGAACATTCCTTTTGATAGAGCAGTTTGGAAACACTCCTTTGGTAGAATCTGCAAGTGTTTATTTGGAGCGTTTTGACGCCTATGCT
Organism: Pongo abelii; assembly: GCF_028885655.2. Classification (NCBI taxonomy): domain Eukaryota; kingdom Metazoa; phylum Chordata; class Mammalia; order Primates; family Hominidae; genus Pongo; species Pongo abelii. The sequence continues at coordinate 42,142,690 of NC_071993.2, forward strand.
AGAAAAGGAAATATCTTCACATAAAAACTAGACAGAAGCATTCTCAGAAACTTCTTTGTGATGAGTGCATTCTACTCAGAGAGTTGAAGCCTCTTTTTGGTGGAAGAGTTTTCAGGCTCTCTTTTTGTAGAATCTGCAAGTGCATATTTGGAGCGCTCCGAGGCCTATGCTGGGAAATGAAATAACTTCACCTAAAAACTACACAGAAGCATTCTCAGAAACTTCTGTATGATGAGTGCATTCAACTCACAGACTTGAACGTTTCGTTTGATAGGACAGTTTCGAAACCCTCCTGTTGTAGAATCTGCAAGTGTTTATTTCCAGCGCTTTGAGGCCTATGCTGGAAAAGAAAGTATCTTCACATAACAACTACACAGAAGCATTCTCGGAAACTTCTTTGTGATGAGTGCATTCAACTCACAGACTTGAGCCTTCCTTTTGAAAGAGCAGTTTTGAAACACTCTTTTTGTAGAGTCTGCAAGTGGATATTTATAGGGCTTTGGGGCCTATGTTGGGAAAAGAAATATCTTCACCTAAAAACAAGACAGAAGCATTCTCACAAACATCTGTGTGATTAGTGCATTCAACTCACAGACTTGAACATTCCCTCTGATAGGGCAGTTTGGAAACACTCCTTTTGTAGAATCTGCAAGTGTTTATTTGAGCGCTTTGGCGCCTATGCTGGAAAAGGAAATATCTTCACATAAAAACTAGCCAGAAACATTCTCAGAAACTTCTTTGTGATGAGTGCATTCTACTCACAGACTTGAACATTCCTCTTGAGAGAGCAGTTTGGAAACACTCCTTTTGTAGTATCTGCAAGTGTCTATTTTGATCGCTTTGAAGCCTATGCTGGAGAAGGAAATATCTTCACCTAAAAATTACACAGAAGCATTCTCGGAAACTTCTGTGTGATGAGTGCATTCAACTCACAGACTTGAACGTTTCTATTGATAGGACAGTTTTGAAACACTCCTTTTGTAGAATCTGCAAGTGTTTGTTTCGAGCGCTTTGAGGCCTATGCTGGAAAAGGAAGTATCTTCACATAACAACTACACAGAAGCATTCTCAGAAACTTCTTTGGGATGAGTGCATTCAATTCACAGACTTGGGCCTTTCTTATGAAAGAGCAGTTTTGAAACAATCTTTTTGTAGAATCTGCAAGTGGATATTTGGAGCGCTTTAAGGCCTATTCTGGGAAAAGAAATATCTTCACCTAAAAACTAGACAGAAGCATTCTCACAAACTTCTGTGTGATTAGTGCATTCAACTCACAGACTTGAACATTCCTTTTGATAGAGCAGTTTGGAAACACTCATTTTGTAGAATCTGCAAGTGTTTATTTCGAGCGAATTGACGCCTATGCTGGAAATGGAAATATCTTCACATAAAAATTAGACAGAAGAATTCTCAGAAACATCTTTGTGATGAGTGCATTCTACTCACAGAGTTGAAGCCTCTTTTTGATGGAAGAGTTTTCTTTTTTTTTTTTTTTTTTTATTTTATTTTTTTTTTTCTTTTTTTTTTCTTTTATTATTATTATTATTATTATCATTATTATACTTTAGGTTTTATGGTACATGTGCGCAATGTGCAGGTAAGTTACATATGTATACATGTGCCATGCTGGTTCGCTGCACCCACCAACTTGTCATCTAGCATTAGGTATATCTCCCAATGCTATCCCTCCCCCCTCCCCCCACCCCACAACAGTCCCCGAAGTGTGATGTTCCCCTTCCTGTGTCCATGTGTTCTCATTGTTCAATTCCCACCTATGAGTGAGAATATGCGGTGTTTGGTTTTTTGTTCTTGCGATAGTTTACTGAGAATGATGATTTCCAATTTCATCCATGTCCCTACAAAGGACGTGAACTCATCATTTTTTATGGCTGCATAGTATTCCATGGTGTATATGTGCCACATTTTCTTAATCCAGTCTATCATTGTTGGACATTTGGGTTGGTTCCAAGTCTTTGCTATTGTGAATAATGCCGCAATAAACATACGTGTGCATGTGTCTTTATAGCCGCATGATTTATAGTCCTTTGGGTATATACCCAGTAATGGGATGGCTGGGTCGAATGGAATTTCTAGTTCTAGATCCCTGAGGAATCGCCACACTGACTTCCACAATGGTTGAACTAGTTTACAGTCCCACCAACAGTGTAAAAGTGTTCCTATTTCTCCACATCCTCTCCAGCACCTGTTGTTTCCTGACTTTTTAATGATTGCCATTCTAACTGGTGTGAGATGGTATCTCATTGTGGTTTTGATTTGCATTTCTCTGATGGCCAGTGATGGTGAGCATTTTTTCATGTGTTTTTTGGCTGCATAAATGTCTTCTTTTGAGAAGTGTCTGTTCATGTCCTTCGCCCACTTTTTGATGGGGTTGTTTGTTTTTTTCTTGTAAATTTGTTGGAGTTCATTGTAGATTCTGGATATTAGCCCTTTGTCAGATGAGTAGGTTGCGAAAATTTTCTCCCATTTTGTAGGTTGCCTGTTCACTCTGATGGTAGTTTCCTTTGCTGTGCAGAAGCTCTTTAGTTTAATTAGATCCCATTTGTCAATTTTGGCTTTTGTTGCCATTGCTTTTGGTGTTTTAGACATGAAGTCCTTGCCCATGCCTATGTCCTGAATGGTAATGCCTAGGTTTTCTTCTAGGGTTTTTATGGTTTTAGGTCTAACATTTAAGTCTTTAATCCATCTTGAATTGATTTTTGTATAAGGTGTAAGGAAGGGATCCAGTTTCAGCTTTCTACATATGGCTAGCCAGTTTTCCCAACACCATTTATTAAATAGGGAATCCTTTCCCCATTTCTTGTTTTTGTCAGGTTTGTCAAAGATCAGATACCTGTAGATATGTGGCATTATTTCTGAGGGCTCTGTTCTGTTCCATTGATCTATATCTCTGTTTTGGTACCAGTACCATGCTGTTTTGGTTACTGTAGCCTTGTAGTATAGTTTGAAGTCAGGTAGTGTGATGCCTCCAGCTTTGTTCTTTTGGCTTAGGATTGACTTGGCGATGCGGGCTCTTTTTTGGTTCCATATGAACTTGAAAGTAGTTTTTTCCAATTCTGTGAAGAAAGTCATTGGTAGCTTGATGGGGATGGCATTGAATCTGTAAATTACCTTGGGAAGGATGGCCATTTTCATGATATTGATTCTTCCTACCCATGAGCATGGAATGTTCTTCCATTTGTTTGTATCCTCTTTTATTTCCTTGAGCAGTGGTTTGTAGTTCTCCTTGAAGAGGTCTTTCACATCCCTTGTAAGTTGGATTCCTAGGTATTTTATTCTCTTTGAAGCAATTGTGAATGGGAGTTCACTCATGATTTGGCTCTCTGTTTGTCTGTTATTGATGTATAAGAATGCTTGTGATTTTTGCACATTGATTTTGTATCCTGAGACTTTGCTGAAGTTGCTTATCAGCTTAAGGAGATTTTGGGCTGAGACAATGGGGTTTTCTAGATATACTATCATGTCATCTGCAAACAAGGACAATTTGACTTCCTCTTTTCCTAACTGAATACCCTTGATTTCCTTCTCCTGCCTAATTGCCCTGGCCAGAACTTCCAACACTATGTTGAATAGAAGTGGCGAGAGAGGGCATCCCTGTCTTGTGCCAGTTTTCAAAGGGAATGCTTCCAGTTTTTGCCCATTCAGTACGATATTGGCTGTGGGTTTGTCATAAATAGCTCTTATTATTTTGAGATACGTCCCATCAATTCCTAATTTATTGAGAGTTTTTAGCATGAAGGGTTGTTGAATTTTGTCAAAGGCCTTTTCTGCATCTATTGAGATAATCATGTGGTTTTTGTCTTTGGTTCTGTTTATATGCTGGATTACATTTATTGATTTGCGTATATTGAACCAGCCTTGCATCCCAGGGATGAAGCCCACTTGATCATGGTGGATAAGCTTTTTGATGTGCTGCTGGATTCTGTTTGCCAGTATCTTATTGAGGATTTTTGCATCAATGTTCATCAAGGATATTGGTCTAAAATTCTCTTTTTTTGTTGTGTCTCTGCCAGGCTTTGGTATCAGGATGATGCTGGCCTCATAAAATGAGTTAGGGAGGATTCCCTCTTTTTCTATTGATTGGAATAGTTTCAGAAGGAATGGTACCAGCTCCTCCTTGTACCTCTGGTAGAATTCGGCTGTGAACCCATCTGGTCCTGGACTTTTTTTGGTTGGTAAGCTATTGATTATTGCCACAATTTCAGCTCCTGTTATTGGTCTATTCAGAGATTCAACTTCTTCCTGGTTTAGTCTTGGGAGGGTGTATGTGTTGAGGAATTGATCCATTTCTTCTAGATTTTCTGGTTTATTTGCATAGAGGTGTTTGTAATATTCTCTGATGGTAGTTTGTATTTCTTAAGTTGATGGAAGAGTTTTCAAGCTCTCTTTTTGTAGAATCTGCAAGTGCATATTTGGAGCGCTCCGAGGCCTATGCTGGGAAATGAAATATCTTCACCTAATAACTACACAGAAGCATTCTCAGAAACTTCTCTGTGATGAGTGCATTCAACTCACAGACTTGAACGTTTCTTTTGATAGGACAGTTTTGAAACTCTCCTTTCTTAGAATCCGCAAGTGTTTATTTCGAGGGCTTTGAGGCCTATGCTGGAAAAGGAAGTATCTTCACATTACAACTACACAGAAGCATTCTCAGAAACTTCTTTGTGATGAGTGCATTCAACTCACAGACTTGAGCCTTCCTTTTGAAAGAGCAGTTTTGAAACACTCTTTTTGTAGAGTCTGCAAGTGGATATTTGGAGGGCTTTGAGGCCTATTCTGGGAAAAGAAGTATCTTCACCTAAAAACTAGACAGAAGCATTCTCATAAACTTCTGTCTGATTAGTACATACAACTCACAGACTTGAACATTCCCTCTGAAAGAGCAGTTTGGAAACACTCCTTTTGTAGAATCTGCAAGTGTTTACTTGGAACGCTTTGACGATTATGCTGGAAAAGGAAATATCCTCACATAAAAATTAGACAGAAGAATTCTCAGAAACTTCTTTGTGATGAGTGCATTCTACTCACAGACTTGAACATTCCTCTTGATAGAGCAATAGGGAAACACTCCTTTTGTAGAATCTGCAAGTGTTTATTTGGATCGCTTTGACGTCTACGCTGGAAAAGGAAATATCTTCACCTAAAAACTACACAGAAGCATTCCCAGAAACTTCTGTGTGATGAGTGCATTCAACTCACAGACTTGAACGTTTCTTTTGATAGGACAGTTTTGAAACACGCCTTTTGTAGAATCTGCAAGTGTTTATTTCGAGCGCTTTGAGGCCTATGCTGGAAAAGGAAGTATCTTCACATAACAACTACACAGAAGCATTCTCAGAAGCTTCTTTGTGATGAGTGCATTCCACTCACAGACTTGAGCCTTTCTTCTGAAAGAGCAGTTTTGAAACACTCTTTTTGTAGTATCTGCAAGTGGATATTTGGAGCACTTTAAGGCCTTTTCTGGAAAAAGAAATATCTTCACCTAAAAACTAGACAGAAGAATTCTCACACACTTCTGTGTGATTAATGCATTCAACTCACAGACTTGAACATTCCTTTTGATAGAGCAGTTTGGAAACACTCCTTTGGTAGAATCTGCAAGTGTTTATTTGGAGCGTTTTGACGCCTATGCTAGAAAAGGAAATATCTTCACATAAAAACTAGACAGAAGCATTCTCAGAAACTTCTTTGTGATGAGTGCATTCTACTCAGAGAGTTGAAGCCTCTTTTTGGTGGAAGAGTTTTCAGGCTCTCTTTTTGTAGAATCTGCAAGTGCATATTTGGAGCGCTCCGAGGCCTATGCTGGGAAATGAAATAACTTCACCTAAAAACTACACAGAAGCATTCTCAGAAACTTCTGTATGATGAGTGCATTCAACTCACAGACTTGAACGTTTCGTTTGATAGGACAGTTTCGAAACCCTCCTGTTGTAGAATCTGCAAGTGTTTATTTCCAGCGCTTTGAGGCCTATGCTGGAAAAGAAAGTATCTTCACATAACAACTACACAGAAGCATTCTCGGAAACTTCTGTGTGATGAGTGCATTCAACTCACAGACTTGAGCCTTCCTTTTGAAAGAGCAGTTTTGAAACACTCTTTTTGTAGAGTCTGCAAGTGGATATTTATAGGGCTTTGGGGCCTATGTTGGGAAAAGAAATATCTTCACCTAAAAACAAGACAGAAGCATTCTCACAAACATCTGTGTGATTAGTGCATTCAACTCACAGACTTGAACATTCCCTCTGATAGGGCAGTTTGGAAACACTCCTTTTGTAGAATCTGCAAGTGTTTATTTGAGCGCTTTGGCGCCTATGCTGGAAAAGGAAATATCTTCACATAAAAACTAGCCAGAAACATTCTCAGAAACTTCTTTGTGATGAGTGCATTCTACTCACAGACTTGAACATTCCTCTTGAGAGAGCAGTTTGGAAACACTCCTTTTGTAGTATCTGCAAGTGTCTATTTTGATCGCTTTGAAGCCTATGCTGGAGAAGGAAATATCTTCACCTAAAAATTACACAGAAGCATTCTCGGAAACTTCTGTGTGATGAGTGCATTCAACTCACAGACTTGAACGTTTCTATTGATAGGACAGTTTTGAAACACTCCTTTTGTAGAATCTGCAAGTGTTTGTTTCGAGCGCTTTGAGGCCTATGCTGGAAAAGGAAGTATCTTCACATAACAACTACACAGAAGCATTCTCAGAAACTTCTTTGGGATGAGTGCATTCAATTCACAGACTTGGGCCTTTCTTATGAAAGAGCAGTTTTGAAACAATCTTTTTGTAGAATCTGCAAGTGGATATTTGGAGCGCTTTAAGGCCTATTCTGGGAAAAGAAATATCTTCACCTAAAAACTAGACAGAAGCATTCTCACAAACTTCTGTGTGATTAGTGCATTCAACTCACAGACTTGAACATTCCTTTTGATAGAGCAGTTTGGAAACACTCCTTTTGTAGAATCTGCAAGTGTTTATTTCGAGCGAATTGACGCCTATGCTGGAAATTGAAATATCTTCACATAAAAATTAGACAGAAGAATTCTCAGAAACATCTTTGTGATGAGTGCATTCTACTCACAGAGTTGAAGCCTCTTTTTGATGGAAGAGTTTTCTTTTCTTTTTTTTTTTTTATTTTATTTTTTTTTTTCTTTTTTTTTTCTTTTATTATTATTATTATTATTATCATTATTATACTTTAGGTTTTATGGTACATGTGCGCAATGTGCAGGTAAGTTACATATGTATACATGTGCCATGCTGGTTCGCTGCACCCACCAACTTGTCATCTAGCATTAGGTATATCTCCCAATGCTATCCCTCCCCCCTCCCCCCACCCCACAACAGTCCCCGAAGTGTGATGTTCCCCTTCCTGTGTCCATGTGTTCTCATTGTTCAATTCCCACCTATGAGTGAGAATATGCGGTGTTTGGTTTTTTGTTCTTGCGATAGTTTACTGAGAATGATGATTTCCAATTTCATCCATGTCCCTACAAAGGACGTGAACTCATCATTTTTTATGGCTGCATAGTATTCCATGGTGTATATGTGCCACATTTTCTTAATCCAGTCTATCATTGTTGGACATTTGGGTTGGTTCCAAGTCTTTGCTATTGTGAATAATGCCGCAATAAACATACGTGTGCATGTGTCTTTATAGCCGCATGATTTATAGTCCTTTGGGTATATACCCAGTAATGGGATGGCTGGGTCGAATGGAATTTCTAGTTCTAGATCCCTGAGGAATCGCCACACTGACTTCCACAACGGTTGAACTAGTTTACAGTCCCACCAACAGTGTAAAAGTGTTCCTATTTCTCCACATCCTCTCCAGCACCTGTTGTTTCCTGACTTTTTAATGATTGCCATTCTAACTGGTGTGAGATGGTATCTCATTGTGGTTTTGATTTGCATTTCTCTGATGGCCAGTGATGGTGAGCATTTTTTCATGTGTTTTTTGGCTGCATAAATGTCTTCTTTTGAGAAGTGTCTGTTCATGTCCTTCGCCCACTTTTTGATGGGGTTGTTTGTTTTTTTCTTGTAAATTTGTTGGAGTTCATTGTAGATTCTGGATATTAGCCCTTTGTCAGATGAGTAGGTTGCGAAAATTTTCTCCCATTTTGTAGGTTGCCTGTTCACTCTGATGGTAGTTTCCTTTGCTGTGCAGAAGCTCTTTAGTTTAATTAGATCCCATTTGTCAATTTTGGCTTTTGTTGCCATTGCTTTTGGTGTTTTAGACATGAAGTCCTTGCCCATGCCTATGTCCTGAATGGTAATGCCTAGGTTTTCTTCTAGGGTTTTTATGGTTTTAGGTCTAACATTTAAGTCTTTAATCCATCTTGAATTGATTTTTGTATAAGGTGTAAGGAAGGGATCCAGTTTCAGCTTTCTACATATGGCTAGCCAGTTTTCCCAACACCATTTATTAAATAGGGAATCCTTTCCCCATTTCTTGTTTTTGTCAGGTTTGTCAAAGATCAGATACCTGTAGATATGTGGCATTATTTCTGAGGGCTCTGTTCTGTTCCATTGATCTATATCTCTGTTTTGGTACCAGTACCATGCTGTTTTGGTTACTGTAGCCTTGTAGTATAGTTTGAAGTCAGGTAGTGTGATGCCTCCAGCTTTGTTCTTTTGGCTTAGGATTGACTTGGCGATGCGGGCTCTTTTTTGGTTCCATATGAACTTGAAAGTAGTTTTTTCCAATTCTGTGAAGAAAGTCATTGGTAGCTTGATGGGGATGGCATTGAATCTGTAAATTACCTTGGGAAGGATGGCCATTTTCATGATATTGATTCTTCCTACCCATGAGCATGGAATGTTCTTCCATTTGTTTGTATCCTCTTTTATTTCCTTGAGCAGTGGTTTGTAGTTCTCCTTGAAGAGGTCTTTCACATCCCTTGTAAGTTGGATTCCTAGGTATTTTATTCTCTTTGAAGCAATTGTGAATGGGAGTTCACTCATGATTTGGCTCTCTGTTTGTCTGTTATTGATGTATAAGAATGCTTGTGATTTTTGCACATTGATTTTGTATCCTGAGACTTTGCTGAAGTTGCTTATCAGCTTAAGGAGATTTTGGGCTGAGACAATGGGGTTTTCTAGATATACTATCATGTCATCTGCAAACAAGGACAATTTGACTTCCTCTTTTCCTAACTGAATACCCTTGATTTCCTTCTCCTGCCTAATTGCCCTGGCCAGAACTTCCAACACTATGTTGAATAGAAGTGGCGAGAGAGGGCATCCCTGTCTTGTGCCAGTTTTCAAAGGGAATGCTTCCAGTTTTTGCCCATTCAGTACGATATTGGCTGTGGGTTTGTCATAAATAGCTCTTATTATTTTGAGATACGTCCCATCAATTCCTAATTTATTGAGAGTTTTTAGCATGAAGGGTTGTTGAATTTTGTCAAAGGCCTTTTCTGCATCTATTGAGATAATCATGTGGTTTTTGTCTTTGGTTCTGTTTATATGCTGGATTACATTTATTGATTTGCGTATATTGAACCAGCCTTGCATCCCAGGGATGAAGCCCACTTGATCATGGTGGATAAGCTTTTTGATGTGCTGCTGGATTCTGTTTGCCAGTATCTTATTGAGGATTTTTGCATCAATGTTCATCAAGGATATTGGTCTAAAATTCTCTTTTTTTGTTGTGTCTCTGCCAGGCTTTGGTATCAGGATGATGCTGGCCTCATAAAATGAGTTAGGGAGGATTCCCTCTTTTTCTATTGATTGGAATAGTTTCAGAAGGAATGGTACCAGCTCCTCCTTGTACCTCTGGTAGAATTCGGCTGTGAACCCATCTGGTCCTGGACTTTTTTTGGTTGGTAAGCTATTGATTATTGCCACAATTTCAGCTCCTGTTATTGGTCTATTCAGAGATTCAACTTCTTCCTGGTTTAGTCTTGGGAGGGTGTATGTGTTGAGGAATTGATCCATTTCTTCTAGATTTTCTGGTTTATTTGCATAGAGGTGTTTGTAATATTCTCTGATGGTAGTTTGTATTTCTTAAGTTGATGGAAGAGTTTTCAAGCTCTCTTTTTGTAGAATCTGCAAGTGCATATTTGGAGCGCTCCGAGGCCTATGCTGGGAAATGAAATATCTGCACCTAATAACTACACAGAAGCATTCTCAGAAACTTCTCTGTGATGAGTGCATTCAACTCACAGACTTGAACGTTTCTTTTGATAGGACAGTTTTGAAACTCTCCTTTCTTAGAATCCGCAAGTGTTTATTTCGAGGGCTTTGAGGCCTATGCTGGAAAAGGAAGTATCTTCACATTACAACTACACAGAAGCATTCTCAGAAACTTCTTTGTGATGAGTGCATTCAACTCACAGACTTGAGCCTTCCTTTTGAAAGAGCAGTTTTGAAACACTCTTTTTGTAGAGTCTGCAAGTGGATATTTGGAGGGCTTTGAGGCCTATGCTGGGAAAAGAAATATCTTCACCTAAAAACTACACAGAAGCATTCTCACAAACATCTGTGTGATTAGTGCATTCAACTCACAGACTTGAACATTCCCTCTGATAGGGCAGTTTGGAAACACTCCTTTTGTAGAATCTGCAAATGTTTATAAGGAGCGCTTTGGCGCCTATGCTGGAAAAGGAAATATCTTCACATAAAAACTAGCCAGAAACATTCTCAGAAACTTCTTTGTGATGAGTGCATTCTACTCACAGACTTGAATATTCCTCTTGAGAGAGCAGTTTGGAAACACTCCTTTTGTAGTATCTGCAAGTGTCTATTTGGATCGCTTTGACGCCTATGCTGGAAAAGGAAATATCTTCACCTAAAAACTACACAGAAGCATTCTCAGAAACTTCTGTGTGATGAGTGCATTCAACTCACAGACTTGAACGTTTCTTTTGATAGGACAGTTTTGAAACACTCCTTTCGTAGAATCTGCAAGTGTTTATTTCGAGCGCTTTGAGGCCTATGCTGGAAAAGGAACTATCTTCACATTACAACTACACAGAAGCATTCTCAGAAACTTCTTTGTGATGAGTGCATTCAACTCACAGACTTGAGCCTTCCTGTTGAAAGAGCAGTTTTGAAACACTCTTTTTGTAGAGTCTGTAAGTGGATATTTGGAGGGCTTTGAGGCCTATGCTGGGAAAAGAAATATCTTCACCTAAAAACTAGGCAGAAGCATTCTCACAAACTTCTGTCTGAATAGTGCATTCAACTCACAGACTTCAACATTCCCTCTGAAAGAGCAGTTTGGAAACACTCCTTTTGTAGAATCTGCAAGTGTTTACTTGGAACGCTATGACGCTTATGCTGGAAAACGAAATATGTTCACATAAAAATTAGACAGAAGAATTCTCAGAAACTTCTTTGTGATGAGTGCATTCCACTCACAGACTTGAATATTCCTCTTGATAGAGCAGTTTGGAAACACTCCTTTTGTAGAATCTGCAAGTGTTTATTTGGATCGTTTTGACGTCTATGATGGAAAAGGAAATATCTTCAACTAAAAACTACACAGAAGCATTCTCAGAAACTTCTGTGTGATGAGTGCATTCAACTCACAGACTTGAACGTTTCTTTTGATCGGACAGTTTTGAAACACTCCTTTTGTAGAATCTGCAAGTGTTTATTTCGAGCGCTTTGAGGCCTATGCTGGAAAAGGAAGTATCTTCACATAACAACCACACAGAAGCATTCTCAGAAACTTCTTTGTGATGAGTGCATTCAACTCACAGACTTGAGCCTTTCTTTTGAAAGAGCAGTTTTGAAACACTCTTTTTGTAGAATCTGCAAGTGGATATTTGGAGCACTTTAAGGCCTTTTCTGGAAAAAGAAATAACTTCACCTAAAAACTAGACAAAAGCATTCTCACAAACATCTGTGTGATTAGTGCATTCACCTCACAGAGTTGAACATTCCCTCTGATAGGGCAGTTTGGAAGCACTCCTTTTGTAGAATCTGCAAGAATTTATTTGGAGCTCTTTGACGCCTATGCTGGAAAAGGAAATATCTTCACATAAAAACTAGCCAGAAGCATTCTCACAAACATCTGTGTGATTAGTGCATTCAACTCACAGACTTGAACATTCCCTCTGATAGAGCAGTTTCGAAACACTCCTTTTGTAGAAACTGCAAGTGTTTCTTTGGAGCGCTTTGACGCCTATGATGGAAAAGGAAATACCTTCACATAAAAACTAGACAGAAGCATTCTCAGAAACTTCTGTCTGATTAGTGCATTCAACTCACAGACTTGAACATTCCCTCTGAAAGAGCAGTTTGGATACACTCCTTTTGTAGAATCTGCAAGTGTTTACTTGGAACGCTTTGACGCTTTTGCGGGAAAAGGAAATACCTTCACAAAAAAATTAGACAGAAGAATTCTCAGAAACTTCTTTGTGATGAGTGCATTCTACTCACAGTCTTGAACATTCCTCTTGATAGAGCAGTTTGGAAACACTCCTTTTGTAGAATCTGCAAGTGTTTATTTGGATCGCTTTGACGTCTATGCTGGAAAAGGAAATATCTTCACCTAAAAACTACACAGAAGCATTCTCAGAAACTTCTGTGTGATGAGTGCATTGAACTCACAGACTTGAACGTTTCTTTTGATAGGACAGTTTTGAAACACTCCTTTTGTAGAATCTGCAAGTGTTTATTTCGAGCGTTTTGAGGCGTATGCTGGAAAAGGAAGTATCTTCATATAACAACTAAACAGAAGCATTCTCAGAAACTTCTTTGTGATGAGTGCATTCAACTCACAGACTTGAGCCTTCCTGTTGAAAGAGCGGTTTTGAAACAATCTTTTTGTAGAGTCTGCAAGTGGATATTTGGAGGGCTTTGAGGCCTATGTTGGGGAAAGATATACCTTCACCTAAAAACTAGACAGAAGCATTCTCAGAAACTTCTGTCTGATTAGTACATTCAACTCACCGACTTCATCATTCCCTCTGATAGGGCAGTTTGGAAACACTCCTTTTGTAGAATCTGCAAATGTTTATTTTGAGCGCTTTGGCGCCTATGCTGGAAATGGAAATATCTTCACATAAAAACTAGCCAGAAACATTCTCTGAAACTTCTTTGTGATGAGTGCATTCTACTCACAGACTTGAACATTCCTCTTGAGAGAGCAGTTTGGAAACACTCCTTTTGTAGTATCTGGAAGTGCCTATTTGGATCGCTTTGACGCCTATGCTGGAAAAGGAAATATCTTCACCTAAAAACTACACAGAAGCATTCTCAGAAACTTCTGTGTGATGAGTGCATTCAACTCACAGACTTGAACGTTTCTATTGACAGGACAGTTTTGAAACACTCCTTTTGTAGAATCTGCAAGTGTTTATTTCGAGCGCTTTGAGGCCTATGCTGGAAAAGGAAGTATCTTCACATAACAACTGTACAGAAGCATTCTCAGAAACTTCTTTGTGATGAGTGCATTCAACTCACAGATTTGGGCCTTTCTTTTGAAAGAGAAGTTTTGAAACACTCTTTTTGTAGAATCTGCAAGTGGATATTTGGAGCGCTTTAAGGCCTATTCTGGGAAAAGAAATATCTTCACCTAAAAACTAGACGGAAGCATTCTCGCAAACTCCTGTGTGATTAGGGCATTCAACTCACAGACTTGAACATTCCTTTTGATAGAGCAGTTTGGAAACACTCCTTTTGTAGAATCTGGAAGTGTTTATTTGGAGCGCTTTGACGAATATGCTGGAAAAGGAAATATCTTCACATAAAAACTAGCCAGAAACATTCTCAGAAACTTCTTTGTGATGAGTGCATTCTACTCACAGACTTGAACATTCCTCTTGAGAGAGCAGTTTGGAAACACTCCTTTTGTAGTGTCTGCAAGTGTCTATTTGGATCGCTTTGACGCCTATGCTGGAAAAGGAAATATCTTCACCTAAAAACTACACAGAAACATTCTCAGAAACCTCTGTGTGATGAGTGCATTCAACTCACAGACTTGAACGTTTCTATTCATAGGACAGTTTTGAAACACTCCTTTTGTACAGTCTGCAAGTGTTTATTTCGAGCGCTTTGAGGCCTATGCTGGAAAAGGAAGTATCTTCACATAACAACTACACAGAAGCATTCTCAGAAACTTCTTTGTGATGAGTGCATTCAACTCACAGACTTGGGACTTTCTTTTGAAAGAGCAGTTTTGAAACACTCTTTTTGTAGAATGTGCAAGTTGATATTTGGAGGGCCTTAAGGCCTATTCTGGGAAAAGAAATATCGTCACCTAAAAACTAGACAGAAGCATTCTCACAAACTTCTGTGTGATTAGTGCATTCAACTCACAGACTTGAACATTCCTTTTGATAGAGCAGTTTGGAAACACTCCTTTTGTAGTATCTGCAAGTGTTTATTTCGAGCGAATTGACGCCTGTGCTGGAAAAGGAAATATCTTCACATAAAAACTAGACAGAAGAATTCTCAGAAGCATCTTTGTGATGAGTTCATTCTACTCACAGAGTTGAAGCCTCTTTTTGGTGGAAGAGTTTTCAAGCTCTCTTTTTGTAGAATCTGCAGGTGCATATTTGGAGCGCTCCGAGGCCTATGCTGGGAAATGAAATATCTTCACCTAGAAACTACACAGAAGCATTCTCAGAAACTTCTGTGTGATGAGTGCATTCAACTCACAGACTTGATCCTTCCTTTTGAAAGAGCAGTTTTGAAACACTCTTTTTGTAGAGTCTGCAAGTGGATATTTGGAGGGCTTTGAGGCCTATGCTGGGAAAAGAAGTATCTTCACCTAAAAACTAGACAGAAGCATTCTCATAAACTTCTGTCTGATTAGTACATTCAACCCACAGACTTGAACATTCCCTCTGAAAGAGCAGTTTGGAAACACTCCTTTTGTAGAATCTGCAAGTGTTTACTTGGAACGCTTTGACGCTTATGCTGGAAAAGGAAATATCCTCACATAAAAATTAGACAGAAGAATTCTCAGAAACTTCTTTGTGATGAGTGCATTCTACTCACAGACTTGAACATTCCTCTTGATAGAGCAATAGGGAAACACTCCTTTTGTAGAATCTGCAAGTGTTTATTTGGATCGCTTTGACGTCTGCGCTGGAAAAGGAAATATCTTCACCTAAAAACTACACAGAAGCATTCCCAGAAACTTCTGTGTGATGAGTGCATTCAACTCACAGACTTGAACGTTTCTTTTGATAGGACAGTTTTGAAACACGCCTTTTGTAGAATCTGCAAGTGTTTATTTCGAGCGCTTTGAGGCCTATGCTGGAAAAGGAAGTATCTTCACATAACAACTACACAGAAGCATTCTCAGAAGCTTCTTTGTGATGAGTGCATTCCACTCACAGACTTGAGCCTTTCTTCTGAAAGAGCAGTTTTGAAACACTCTTTTTGTAGTATCTGCAAGTGGATATTTGGAGCACTTTAAGGCCTTTTCTGGAAAAAGAAATATCTTCACCTAAAAACTAGACAGAAGAATTCTCACACACTTCTGTGTGATTAATGCATTCAACTCACAGACTTGAACATTCCTTTTGATAGAGCAGTTTGGAAACACTCCTTTGGTAGAATCTGCAAGTGTTTATTTGGAGCGTTTTGACGCCTATGCTAGAAAAGGAAATATCTTCACATAAAAACTAGACAGAAGCATTCTCAGAAACTTCTTTGTGATGAGTGCATTCTACTCAGAGAGTTGAAGCCTCTTTTTGGTGGAAGAGTTTTCAAGCTCTCTTTTTGTAGAATCTGCAAGTGCATATTTGGAGCGCTCCGAGGCCTATGCTGGGAAATGAAATAACTTCACCTAAAAACTACACAGAAGCATTCTCGGAAACTTCTGTGTGATGAGTGCATTCAACTCACAGACTTGAACGTTTCTGTTGATAGGACAGTTTTGAAACACTCCTTTTGTAGAATCTGCAAGTGTTTATTTCGAGCGCTTTGAGGCCTATGCTGGAAAAGGAAGTATCTTCACATAACAACTACACAGAAGCATTCTCAGAAACTTCTTTGGGATGAGTGCATTCAATTCACAGACTTGGGCCTTTCTTATGAAAGAGCAGTTTTGAAACAATCTTTTTGTAGAATCTGCAAGTGGATATTTGGAGCGCTTTAAGGCCTATTCTGGGAAAAGAAATATCTTCACCTAAAAACTAGACAGAAGCATTCTCACAAACTTCTGTGTGATTAGTGCATTCAACTCACAGACTTGAACATTCCTTTTGATAGAGCAGTTTGGAAACACTCCTTTTGTAGAATCTGCAAGTGTTTATTTCGAGCGAATTGACGCTTTTGCGGGAAAAGGAAATACCTTCACAAAAAAATTAGACAGAAGAATTCTCAGAAACATCTTTGTGATGAGTGCATTCTACTCACAGACTTGAACATTCCTCTTGAGAGAGCAGTTTGGAAACACTCCTTTTGTAGAATCTGCAAGTGTTTATTTGGATCGCTTTGACGTCTATGTTGGAAAAGGAAATATCTTCACCTAAAAACTACATTGAAGCATTCTCAGGAACTTCTGTGTCATGAGTGCATTCAACTCACAGACTTGAACGTTTCTTTTGATATTACAGTTTTGAAACACTCCTTTCGTAGAATCTGCAAGTGTTTATTTCGAGCGCTTTGAGGCCTATGCTGGAAAAGGAACTATCTTCACATTACAACTACACAGAAGCATTCTCAGAAACGTCTTTGTGATGAGTGCATTCAACTCACAGACTTGAGCCTTCCTTTTGAAAGAGCAGTTTTGAAACACTCTTTTTGTAGAGTC
This sequence comes from Pongo abelii, assembly GCF_028885655.2. Classification (NCBI taxonomy): domain Eukaryota; kingdom Metazoa; phylum Chordata; class Mammalia; order Primates; family Hominidae; genus Pongo; species Pongo abelii. Next base: position 42,159,426 of record NC_071993.2, read on the forward strand.
TGTAAGTGGATATTTGGAGGGCTTTGAGGCCTATGCTGGGAAAAGAAATAACTTCACCTAAAAACTAGACAGAAGCATTCTCACAAACTTCTGTCTGAATAGTGCATTCAACTCACAGACTTGAACATTCCCTCTGAAAGATCAGTTTGGAAACAGTCCTTTTGTAGAATCTGCAAGTGTTTACTTGGAACGCTATGACGCTTATGCTGGAAAAGGAAATATGTTCACATAAAAATTAGACAGAAGAATTCTCAGAAACTTCTTTGTGATGAGTGCATTCCACTCACAGACTTGAACATTCCTCTTGAGAGAGCAGTTTGGAAACACTCCTTTTGTAGAATCTGCAAGTGTTTATTTGGATCGTTTTGACGTCTATGATGGAAAAGGAAATATCTACACCTAAAAACTACACAGAAGCTTTCTCAGAAACTTCTGTGTGATGAGTGCATTCAACTCACAGACTTGAACGTTTCTTTTGATAGGACAGTTTTGAAACACTCCTTTTGTAGAATATGCAAGTGTTTATTTCGAGCGTTTTGAGGCGTATGCTGCAAAAGGAAGTATCTTCATATAACAACTAAACAGAAGCATTCTCAGAAACTTCTTTGTGATGAGTGCATTCAACTCACAGACTTGAGCCTTCCTGTTGAAAGAGCAGTTTTGAAACAATCTTTTTGTAGAGTCTGCAAGTGGATATTTGGAGGGCTTTGAGGCCTATGTTGGGGAAAGATATATCTTCACCTAAAAACTAGACAGAAGCATTCTCAGAAACTTCTGTCTGATTAGTGCATTTAACTCACCGACTTCAACATTCCCTCTGAATAGGCAGTTTGGAAACACTCCTTTTGTAGAATCTGCAAGTGTTTATTTGGAGCGCTTTGGCGCCTATGCTGGAAAAGGAAATATCTTCACATAAAAACTAGCCAGAAACATTCTCTGAAACTTCTTTGTGATGAGTGCATTCTACTCACAGACTTGAACATTCCTCTTGAGAGAGCAGTTTGGAAACACTCCTTTTGTAGTATCTGCAAGTGCCTATTTGGATCGCTTTGACGCCTATGCTGGAAAAGGAAATATCTTCACCTGAAAACTACACAGAAGCATTCTCAGAAACTTCTGTGTGATGAGTGCATTCAACTCACAGACTTGAACGTTTCTTTTGATAGGACAGTTTTGAAACACGCCTTTTGTAGAATCTGCAAGTGTTTATTTCGAGCGCTTTGAGGCCTATGCTGGAAAAGGAAGTATCTTCACATAACAACTGCACAGAAGCATTCTCAGAAGCTTCTTTGTGATGAGTGCATTCAAATCACAGACTTGAGCCTTTCTTCTGAAAGAGCAGTTTTGAAACACTCTTTTTGTAGTATCTGCAAGTGGATATTTGGAGCAATTTAAGGCCTTTTCTGGAAAAAGAAATATCTTCACCTAAAAACTAGACAGAAGAATTCTCACACATTTCTGTGTGATTAGTGCATTCAACTCACAGACTTGAACATTCCTTTTGATAGAGCAGTTTGGAAACACTCCTTTTGTAGAATCTGCAAGTGTTTATTTGGAGCGCTTTGACGCCTATGCTGGAAAAGGAAATATCTTCACATAAAAACTAGACAGAATCATTCTCAGAAACATCTGTGTGATTAGTGCATTCAACCCACGGACTTCAACATTCCGTCTGATAGGGCAGTTTGGAAACACTCCTTTTGTAGAATCTGCAAGTGTTTATCAGGAGCGCTTTGGCGCCTATGCTGGAAAAGGAAATATCTTCACATAAAAACTAGCCAGAAACATTCTCAGAAACTTCTTTGTGATGAGTGCATTCTACTCACAGACTTGAACATTCCTCTTGAGAGAGCAGTTTGGAAACACTCCTTTTGTAGTATCTGCAAGTGTCTATTTGGATCGCTTTGACGCCTATGCTGGAAAAGGAAACATCTTCACCTAAAAACTACACAGAAACATTCTCACAAACCTCTGTGTGATGAGTGCATTCAACTCACAGACTTGAACGTTTCTATTCATAGGACAGTTTTGAAACACTCCTTTTGTAGAATCTGCAAGTGTTTATTTCGAGCGCTTTGAGGCCTATGCTGGAAAAGGAAGTAGCTTCACATAACAACTACACAGAAGCATTCTCAGAAACTTCTTTCTGATGAGTGCATTCAACTCACAGACTTGGGACTTTCTTTTGAAAGAGCAGTTTTGAAACACTCTTTTTGTAGAATCTGCAAGTGGATATTTGGAGGGCTTTAAGGCCTATTCTGGGAAAAGAAATATCTTCTCCTAAAAACTAGACAGAAGCATTCTCAAAAACTTCTGTGTGATTAGTGCATTCAACTCACAGACTTGAACATTCCTTTTGATAGAGCAGTTTGGAAACACTCCTTTTGTAGAATCTGCAAGTGTTTATTTCAAGCGAATTGACGCCTGTCCTGGAAAAGGAAATATCTTCACATAAAAACTAGACAGAAGAATTCTCAGAAGCATCTTTGTGATGAGTGCATTCTACTCACAGAGTTGAAGCCTCTTTTTGGTGGAAGAGTTTTCAAGCTCTCTTTTTGTAGAATCTGCAGGTGCATATTTGGAGCGATCCTAGGCCTAGGCTGGGAAATGAAATATCTTCACCTAGAAACTACACAGAAGCATTCTCAGAAACTTCTGTGTGATGAGTGCATTCAACTCACAGACTTGATCCTTCCTTTTGAAAGAGCAGTTTTGAAACACTCTTTTTGTAGAGTCTGCAAGTGGATATTTGGAGGGCTTTGAGGCCTATGCTGGGAAAAGAAATATCTTCACCTAAAAACTAGCCAGAAACATTCTCAGAAACTTCTTTGTGATGAGTGCATTCTACTCACAGTCTTGAACATTCCTCTTGATAGAGCAATAGGGAAACACTCGTTTTGTAGTATCTGCAAGTGTTTATTTGGATCGCTTTGACGTCTATGCTGGAAAAGGAAATATCTTCACCTAAAATCTACACAGAAGCATTCTCAGAAACTTCTGTGTGATGAGTGCATTCAACTCACAAACTTGAAAGTTTCTTTTAATAGGACAATTTTGAAACACGCCTTTTGTAGAATCTGCAAGTGTTTATTTCGAGCGCTTTGAGGCCTCCGCTGGAAAAGGAAGTATCTTCACATAACAACTACACAGAAGCATTCTCAGAAGCTTCTTTTTGATGAGTGCTTTCAACTCACAGACTTGAGCCTTTCTTCTGAAAGAGCAGTTTTGAAACACTCTTTTTGTAGTATCTGCAAGTGGATATTTGGAGCACTTTAAGGCCTTTTCTGGAAAAAGAAATATCTTCACCTAAAAACTAGACAAAAGAATTCTCACACACTTCTGTGTGATTAGTGCATTCAACTCACAGACTTGAACATTCCTTTTGATAGAGCACTTTGGAAACACTCCTTTTGTAGAATCTGCAAATGTTTATTTGGAGCGCTTTGATGCCTAGGCTGGAAAAGGAAATATCTTCACATAAAAACTAGACAGAAGCATTCTCAGAAACTTCTTTGTGATGAGTGCATTCTACTCAGAGAGTTGAAGCCTCTTTTTGGTGGAACAGTTTTCAAGCTCTCTTTTTGTAGAATCTCCAAGTGCATATTTGGAGCGCTCCGAGACCTATGCTGGGAAATGAAATAACTTCACCTATAAACTACACAGAAGCATTCTCAGAAACTTCTGTGTCATGAGTGCATTCAACTCACAGACTTGAACGTTTCGTTTGATAGGAAAGTTTTGAAACGATCCTTTCGTAGAATCTGCAAGTGTTTATTTCGAGCGCTTTGAGGAATATGCTGGAAAAGGAAGTATCTTCACATAACAACTACACAGAAGCATTCTCGGAAACTTCTTTGTGATGAGTGCATTCAACTCACAGACTTGAGCCTTCCTTTTGAAAGAGCAGTTTTGAAACACTCTTTTTGTATAGTCTGCAAGTGGATATTTGGAGGGCTTTGAGGCCTATGCGGGGAAAAGAAATATCTTCACCTAAAAACTAGACAGAAGCATTCTCACAAACATCTGTGTTTTTAGTGCATTCAACTCACAGACTTGAACATTCCCTCTGATAGGGCAGTTTGGAAACACTCCTTTTGTAGAATCTGCAATTGTTTATTAGGAGCGCTTTGGCGCCTATGCTGGATAAGGAAATAACTTCACATAAAAACTAGCCAGAAACATTCTCAGAAACTTCTTTGTGATGAGTGCATTCTACTCACAGACTTGAACATTCCTCTTGAGAGAGCAGTTTGGAAACACTCCTTTTGTAGTATCTGCAAGTGTCTATTTGGATCGCTTTGACGCCTATGCTGGAAAAGGAAATATCTTCACCTAAAAACTACACAGAAACATTCTCAGAAACATCTGTGTGATGAGTGCATTCAACTCACAGACTTGAAAGTTTCTATTGATAGTACAGTTTTGAAACACTCCTTTTGTAGAATCTGCAAGTGTTTATTTCGAGCGCTTTGAGGCCTAGCTGGAAAAGGAAGTATCTTCACATAACAACTACACAGAAGCATTCTCAGAAACTTCTTTGTGATGAGTGCATTCAACTCAGAGACTTGGGACTTTCTTTTGAAAGAGCAGTTTTGAAACACTCTTTTTGTAGAATCTGCAAGTGGATATTTGGAGGGCTTTAAGGCCTATTCTGGGAAAAGAAATATCTTCACCTAAAAACTAGACAGAAGCATTCTCACAAACTTCTGTGTGATTAGTGCATTCAACTCACAGACTTGAACATTCCTTTTGATAGAGCAGTTTGGAAACACTCCTTTTGTAGAATCTGCAAGTGTTTCTTTCGAGCGAATTGACGCCCGTGCTGGAAAAGGAAGTATCTTCACATAAAAACTAGACAGAATCATTCTCAGAAGCATCTTTGTGATGAGTGCATTCTACTCAGAGAGTTGAAGCCTCTTTTTGGTGGAAGAGTTTTCAAGCTCTCTTTTTGTAGAATCTGCAAGTGCATATTTGGAGCGCTCCGAGGCCTATGCTGGGAAATGAAATATCTTCACCTAAAAACTACACAGAAGCATTCTCAGAAACTTCTGTGTGATGAGTGCATTCAACTCACAGACTTGATCCTTCCTTTTGAAAGAGCAGTTTTGAAACACTCTTTTTGTACTGTCTGCAAGTGGATATTTGGAGGGCTTTGAGGCCTATGCTGGGAAAAGAAATATCTTCACCTAAAAACTAGACAGAAGCATTCTCATAAACTTCTGTCTGATTAGTGCATTCAACTCACAGACTTGAACATTCCCTCTGAAAAAGCAGTTTGGAAACACTGCTTTTTTAGAATCTGCAAGTGTTTACTTGGAACGCTTTGACGCTTATGCTGGAAAAGGAAATATCCTCACATCAAAATTAGACAGAAGAATTCTCAGAAACTTCTTTGTGATGAGTGCATTCTACTCACAGACTTGAACATTCCTCTTGACAGAGCAATAGGAAAACACTCCTTTTGTAGAATCTGCAAGTGTTTATTTGGATCGCTTTGACGTCTACGCTGGAAAAGGAAATATCTTCACCTAAAAACTACACAGAAGCATTCTCAGAAACTTCTGTGTGATGAGTGCATTCAACTCACAGACTTGAACGTTTCTTTTGATAGGAGAGTTTTGAAACACGCCTTTTGTAGAATCTGCAAGTGTTTATTTCGAGCGCTTTGAGGCCTCTGCTGGAAAAGGAAGTATCTTCACATAACAACTACACAGAAGCATTCTCAGAAACTTCTTTGTGATGAGTGCATTCAACTCACCGACTTGAGCCTTCCTTTTGAAAGAGCAGTTTTGAAACACTCTTTTTGTAGAGTCTGCAAGTGAATATTTATAGGGCTTTGAGGCCTATGCTGGGAAAAGAAATATCTTCACCTAAAAACAAGACAGAAGCATTCTCACAAACATCTGTGTGATTAGTGCATTCAACTCACAGACTTGAACATTCCCTCTGATAGGGCAGTTTGGAAACACTCCTTTTGTGGAATCTGCAAGTGCTTATTTGGAGCGCTTTGGCGCCTATGCTGGAAAAGGAAATACCTTCACATAAAAACTAGCCAGAAACATTCTCAGAAACTTCTTTGTGATGAGTGCATTCTACTCACAGACTTGAACATTCCTCTTGAGAGAGCAGTTTGGAAACACTCCTTTTGTAGTATCTGCAAGTGTCTATTTTGATCGCTTTGAAGCCTATGCTGGAGAAGGAAATATCTTCACCTAAAAACTACACAGAAGCATTCTCGGAAACTTCTGTGTGATGAGTGCATTCAACTCACAGACTTGAACGTTTCTATTGATAGGAGAGTTTTGAAACACTCCTTTTGTAGAATCTGCAAGTGTTTATTTCGAGCGCTTTGAGGCCCATGCTGGAAAAGGAAGTATCTTCACATAACAACTACACAGAAGCATTCTCAGAAACTTCTTCGGGATGAGTGCATTCAATTCACAGACTTGGGCATTTCTTATGAAAGAGCAGTTTGGAAACAATCTTTTTGTAGAATCTGCAAGTGGATATTTGGAGCGCTTTAAGGCCTATTCTGGGAAAAGAAATATCTTCACCTAAAAACTAGACAGAAGCATTCTCACAAACTTCTGTGTGATTAGTGCATTCAACTCACAGACTTGAACATTCCTTTTGATAGAGCAGTTTGGAAGCAGTCCTTTTGTAGAATCTGCAAGTGTTTATTTCGAGCGAATAGACGCCTATGCTGGAAATGGAAATATCTTCACATAAAAATTAGAGAGAAGAATTCTCAGAAACATCTTTGTGATGAGTGCATTCTACTAACAGAGTTGAAGCCTCTTTTTGATGGAAGAGTTTTCAAGCTCTCTTTTTGTAGAATCTGCAAGAGCATATTTGGAGCGCTCCGAGGCCTAGGCTGGGAAATGAAATATCTTCACCTAAAAACTACACAGAAGCATTCTCAGAAACTTCTGTATGATGAGTGCATTCAACTCACAGACTTGAACGTTTCTTTTGATAGGACAGTTTTGAAACACTCCTTTTGTAGAATCTGCAAGTGTTTATTTCGAGCGCTTTGAGGCCTACGCTGGAAAAGGAAGTATCTTCACATAACAACTACACAGAAGCCTTCTCAGAAACTTCTTTATGATGAGTGCATTCAACTCACAGACTTGAGCCTTCCTTTTGAAAGAGCAGTTTTGAAACCCTCTTTTTGTAGAGTCTGCAAGTGGATATTTGGAGGGCTTTGAGGCCTTTTCTGGAAAAAGAAATATCTTCACCTAAAAACTAGACAGAAGAATTCTCACAAACTTCTGTGTGATTAGGGCATTCAAATCACGGACTTGAACATTCCTTTTGATAGAGCAGTTGGGAAACACTCCTTTTGTAGAATCTGCAAGTGTTTATTTGGAGCGCTTTGGCGCCTATGATGGAAAAGGAAATAACTTCACATAAAAACTAGCCAGAAACATTCTCAGAAACTTCTTTGTGATGAGTGCATTCTACTCACAGACTTGAACATTCCTCTTGAGAGAGCAGTTTGGAAACACTCCTTTTGTAGTATCTGCAAGTGTCTATTTTGATCGCTTTGAAGCCTATGCTGGAGAAGGAAATATCTTCACCTAAAAACTACACAGAAGCATTCTCAGAAACTTCTGTGTGATGAGGGCATTCAACTCACAGACTTGGGCCTTTCTTATGAAAGAGCAGTTTTGAAACACTCCTTTTGTAGAATCTGCAAGTGTTTACTTGGAACGCTTTGACGCTTATGCTGGAAAAGGAAATATTCTCACATAAAAATTAGAAAGAAGAATTCTCAGAAACTTCTTTGTGATGAGTGCATTCTACTCACAGACTTGAACATTCCTCTTGACAGAGCAATAGGGAAACACTCCTTTTTTAGAAACTGCAAGTGTTTTTTGGATCGCTTTGACGTCTATGCTGGAAAAGGTAATATCTTCACCTAAAAACTACACAGAAGCATTCTCAGAAACTTCTGTGTGATGAGTGCATTCACCTCACAGACTTGAACGTTTCTTTTGATAGGACAGTTTTGAAACACTCCTTTTGTACAATCTGCAAGTGTTTATTTCGAGCGCTTTGAGGCCTATGCTGGAAAAGGAAGTATCTTCACATAACAACTACACAGAAGCATTCTCAGAAACTTCTTTGTGATGAGTGCATTCCACTCACAGACCTGAGCCTTTCTTTTGAAAGAGCAGTTTTGAAACACTCTTTTTGTAGTATCTGCAAGTGGATATTTGGAGCACTTTAAGGCCTTTTCTGGAAAAAGAAATATCTTCACCTAAAAACTACACAGAAGAATTCTCACACACTTCTGTGTGATTAATGCATTCAACTCACAGACTTGAACATTCCTTTTGATAGAGCAGTTTGGAAACACTCCTTTGGTAGAATGTGCAAGTGTTTATTTCGAGCGAATTGACTCCTATGCTGGAAATGGAAATATCTTCACATAAAAATTAGACAGAAGAATTCTCAGAAACATCTTTGTGATGAGTGCATTCTACTCACAGAGTTGAAGCCTCTTTTTGATGGAAGAGTTTTCAAGCTCTCTTTTTGTAGAATCTGCAAGTGCATGTTTGGAGCGCTCCGAGGCCTATGCTGGGAAATGAAATATCTTCACCTAAAAACTACACAGAAGCATTCTCAGAAACTTCTGTGTGATGAGTGCATTCAACTCACAGACTTGATCCTTCCTTTTGAAAGAGCAGTTTTGAAACACTCTTTTTGTAGAGTCTGCAAGTGGATATTTGGAGGGCTTTGAGGCCTATGCTGGGAAAAGAAATATCTTCACCTAAAAACTAGACAGAAGCATTCTCACAAACATCTGTGTGATTAGTGCATTCAACTCACAGACTTGAACATTCCCTCTGAAAGAGCAGTTTGGAAACACTCCTTTTGTAGAATCTGCAAGTGTTTACTTGGAACGCTTTGAAGCTTTTGCGGGAAAAGGAAATATCTTCACCTAAAAATTAGACAGAAGAATTCTCAGAAACTTCTTTGTGATGAGTGCATTCTACTCACAGACTTGAACATTCCTCTTGAGAGAGCAGTTTGGAAACACTCCTTTTGTAGAATCTGCAAGTGTTTATTTGGATCGCATTGACGTCTATGTTGGAAAAGGAAATATCTTCACCTAAAAACTACACCGAAGCATTCTCAGAAACTTCTGTGTGATGAGTACATTCAACTCACCGACTTGAACGTTTCTTTTGATAGGACAGTATTGAAACACTCCTTTCGTAGAATCTGCAAGTGTTTATTTCGAGCGCTTTGAGGCCTATGCTGAAAAGGAACTATCTTCACATTACAACTACACAGAAGCATTCTCAGAAACTTCTTTGTGATGAGTGCATTCAACTCACAGACTTGAGCCTTCCTTTTGAAAGAGCAGATTTGAAACACTCTTTTTGTAGAGGCTGCAAGTGGATATTTGGAGGGCTTTGAGGCCTATGCTGGGAAAAGAAATATCTTCACCTAAAAACTAGGCAGAAGCATTCTCACAAACTTCTGTCTGAATAGTGCATTCAACTCACAGACTTCAACATTCCCTCTGAAAGAGCAGTTTGGAAACACTCCTTTTGTAGAATCTGCAAGTGTTTACTTGGAACGCTATGACGCTTATGCTGGAAAACGAAATATGTTCACATAAAAATTAGACAGAAGAATTCTCAGAAACTTCTTTGTGATGAGTGCATTCCACTCACAGACTTGAACATTCCTCTTGATAGAGCAGTTTGGAAACACTCCTTTTGTAGAATCTGCAAGTGTTTATTTGGATCGTTTTGACGTCTATGATGGAAAAGGAAATATCTTCACCTAAAAACTACACAGAAGCATTCTCAGAAACTTCTGTGTGATGAGTGCATTCAACTCACAGACTTGAACGTTTCTTTTGATCGGACAGTTTTGAAACACTCCTTTTGTAGAATCTGCAAGTGTTTATTTCGAGCGCTTTGAGGCCTATGCTGGAAAAGGAAGTATCTTCACATAACAACCACACAGAAGCATTCTCAGAAACTTCTTTGTGATGAGTGCATTCAACTCACAGACTTGAGCCTTTCTTTTGAAAGAGCAGTTTTGAAACACTCTTTTTGTAGAATCTGCAAGTGGATATTTGGAGCACTTTAAGGCCTTTTCTGGAAAAAGAAATAACTTCACCTAAAAACTAGACAAAAGCATTCTCACAAACATCTGTGTGATTAGTGCATTCACCTCACAGAGTTGAACATTCCCTCTGATAGGGCAGTTTGGAAGCACTCCTTTTGTAGAATCTGCAAGAATTTATTTGGAGCTCTTTGACGCCTATGCTGGAAAAGGAAATATCTTCACATAAAAACTAGCCAGAAGCATTCTCACAAACATCTGTGTGATTAGTGCATTCAACTCACAGACTTGAACATTCCCTCTGATAGAGCAGTTTTGAAACACTCCTTTTGTAGAAACTGCAAGTGTTTCTTTGGAGCGCTTTGACGCCTATGATGGAAAAGGAAATATCTTCACATAAAAACTAGACAGAAGCATTCTCAGAAACTTCTGTCTGATTAGTGCATTCAACTCACAGACTTGAACATTCCCTCTGAAAGAGCAGTTTGGATACACTCCTTTTGTAGAATCTGCAAGTGTTTACTTGGAACGCTTTGACGCTTTTGCGGGAAAAGGAAATACCTTCACAAAAAAATTAGACAGAAGAATTCTCAGAAACTTCTTTGTGATGAGTGCATTCTACTCACAGTCTTGAACATTCCTCTTGATAGAGCAGTTTGGAAACACTCCTTTTGTAGAATCTGCAAGTGTTTATTTGGATCGCTTTGACGTCTATGCTGGAAAAGGAAATATCTTCACCTAAAAACTACACAGAAGCATTCTCAGAAACTTCTGTGTGATGAGTGCATTCAACTCACAGACTTGAACGTTTCTTTTGATAGGACAGTTTTGAAACACTCCTTTTGTAGAATCTGCAAGTGTTTATTTCGAGCGTTTTGAGGCGTATGCTGGAAAAGGAAATATCTTCATATAACAACTAAACAGAAGCATTCTCAGAAACTTCTTTGTGATGAGTGCATTCAACTCACAGACTTGAGCCTTCCTGTTGAAAGAGCAGTTTTGAAACAATCTTTTTGTAGAGTCTGCAAGTGGATATTTGGAGGGCTTTGAGGCCTATGTTGGGGAAAGATATATCTTCACCTAAAAACTAGACAGAAGCATTCTCAGAAACTTCTGTCTGATTAGTGCATTCAACTCACCGACTTCATCATTCCCTCTGATAGGGCAGTTTGGAAACACTCCTTTTGTAGAATCTGCAAATGTTTATTTGGAGCGCTTTGGCGCCTATGCTGGAAAAGGAAATATCTTCACATAAAAACTAGCCAGAAACATTCTCTGAAACTTCTTTGTGATGAGTGCATTCTACTAACAGACTTGAACGTTCCTCTTGAGAGAGCAGTTTGGAAACACTCCTTTTGTAGTATCTGGAAGTGCCTATTTGGATCGCTTTGACGCCTATGCTGGAAAAGGAAATACCTTCACAAAAAAATTAGACAGAAGAATTCTCAGAAACTTCTGTGTGATGAGTGCATTCAACTCACAGACTTGAACGTTTCTATTGATAGGACAGTTTTGAAACACTCCTTTTGTAGAATCTGCAAGTGTTTATTTCGAGCGCTTTGAGGCCTATGCTGGAAAAGGAAGTATCTTCACATAACAACTGCACAGAAGCATTCTCAGAAACTTCTTTGTGATGAGTGCATTCAACTCACAGATTTGGGCCTTTCTTTTGAAAGAGAAGTTTTGAAACACTCTTTTTGTAGAATCTGCAAGTGGATATTTGGAGCGCTTTAAGGCCTATTCTGGGAAAAGAAATATCTTCACCTAAAAACTAGACAGAAGCATTCTCGCAACCTCCTGTGTGATTAGTGCATTCAACTCACAGACTTGAACATTCCTTTTGATAGAGCAGTTTGGAAACACTCCTTTTGTAGAATCTGGAAGTGTTTATTTGGAGCGCTTTGACGAATATGCTGGAAAAGGAAATATCTTCACATAAAAACTAGACGGAATCATTCTCAGAAACATCTGTGTGATTAGTGCATTCAACTCACAGACTTGAACATTCCTTCTGATAGGGCAGTTTGGAAACACTCCTTTTGTAGAATCTGCAAGTGTTTATTAGGAGCGCTTTGGCGCCTATGCTGGAAAAGGAAATATCTTCACATAAAAACTAGCCAGAAACATTCTCAGAAACTTCTTTGTGATGAGTGCATTCTACTCACAGACTTGAACATTCCTCTTGAGAGAGCAGTTTGGAAACACTCCTTTTGTAGTGTCTGCAAGTGTCTATTTGGATCGCTTTGACGCCTATGCTGGAAAAGGAAATATCTTCACCTAAAAACTACACAGAAACATTCTCAGAAACCTCTGTGTGATGAGTGCATTCAACTCACAGACTTGAACGTTTCTATTCATAGGACAGTTTTGAAACACTCCTTTTGTACAATCTGCAAGTGTTTATTTCGAGCGCTTTTAGGCCTATGCTGGAAAAGGAAGTATCTTCACATAACAACTACACAGAAGCATTCTCAGAAACTTCTTTGTGATGAGTGCATTCAACTCACAGACTTGGGACTTTCTTTTGAAAGAGCAGTTTTGAAACACTCTTTTTGTAGAATCTGCAAGTTGATATTTGGAGGGCTTTAAGGCCTATTCTGGGAAAAGAAATATCGTCACCTAAAAACTAGACAGAAGCATTCTCACAAACTTCTGTGTGATTAGTGCATTCAACTCACAGACTTGAACATTCCTTTTGATAGAGCAGTTTGGAAACACTCCTTTTGTAGTATCTGCAAGTGTTTATTTCGAGCGAATTGACGGCTGTGCTGGAAAAGGAAATATCTTCACATAAAAACTAGACAGAAGAATTCTCAGAAGCATCTTTGTGATGAGTTCATTCTACTCACAGAGTTGAAGCCTCTTTTTGGTGGAAGAGTTTTCAAGCTCTCTTTTTGTAGAATCTGCAGGTGCATATTTGGAGCGCTCCGAGGCCTATGCTGGGAAATGAAATATCTTCACCTAGAAACTACACAGAAGCATTCTCAGAAACTTCTGTGTGATGAGTGCATTCAACTCACAGACTTGATCCTTCCTTTTGAAAGAGCAGTTTTGAAACACTCTTTTTGTAGAGTCTGCAAGTGGATATTTGGAGGGCTTTGAGGCCTATTCTGGGAAAGGAAGTATCTTCACCTAAAAACTAGACAGAAGCATTCTCATAAACTTCTGTCTGATTAGTACATTCAACTCACAGACTTGAACATTCCCTCTGAAAGAGCAGTTTGGAAACTCTCCTTTTGTAGAATCTGCAAGTGTTTACTTGGAACGCTTTGACGATTATGCTGGAAAAGGAAATATCCTCACATAAAAATTAGACAGAAGAATTCTCAGAAACTTCTTTGTGATGAGTGCATTCTACTCACAGACTTGAACATTCCTCTTGATAGAGCAATAGGGAAACACTCCTTTTGTAGAATCTGCAAGTGTTTATTTGGATCGCTTTGACGTCTACGCTGGAAAAGGAAATATCTTCACCTAAAAACTACACAGAAGCATTCCCAGAAACTTCTGTGTGATGAGTGCATTCAACTCACAGACTTGAACGTTTCTTTTGATAGGACAGTTTTGAAACACGCCTTTTGTAGAATCTGCAAGTGTTTATTTCGAGCGCTTTGAGGCCTATGCTGGAAAAGGAAGTATCTTCACATAACAACTACACAGAAGCATTCTCAGAAGCTTCTTTGTGATGAGTGCATTCCACTCACAGACTTGAGCCTTTCTTCTGAAAGAGCAGTTTTGAAACACTCTTTTTGTAGTATCTGCAAGTGGATATTTGGAGCACTTAAGGCCTTTTCTGGAAAAAGAAATATCTTCACCTAAAAACTAGACAGAAGAATTCTCACACACTTCTGTGTGATTAATGCATTCAACTCACAGACTTGAACATTCCTTTTGATAGAGCAGTTTGGAAACACTCCTTTGGTAGAATCTGCAAGTGTTTATTTGGAGCGTTTTGACGCCTATGCTAGAAAAGGAAATATCTTCACATAAAAACTAGACAGAAGCATTCTCAGAAACTTCTTTGTGATGAGTGCATTCTACTCAGAGAGTTGAAGCCTCTTTTTGGTGGAAGAGTTTTCAGGCTCTCTTTTTGTAGAATCTGCAAGTGCATATTTGGAGCGCTCCGAGGCCTATGCTGGGAAATGAAATAACTTCACCTAAAAACTACACAGAAGCATTCTCAGAAACTTCTGTATGATGAGTGCATTCAACTCACAGACTTGAACGTTTCGTTTGATAGGACAGTTTCGAAACCCTCCTGTTGTAGAATCTGCAAGTGTTTATTTCCAGCGCTTTGAGGCCTATGCTGGAAAAGAAAGTATCTTCACATAACAACTACACAGAAGCATTCTCGGAAACTTCTTTGTGATGAGTGCATTCAACTCACAGACTTGAGCCTTCCTTTTGAAAGAACAGTTTTGAAACACTCTTTTTGTAGAGTCTGCAAGTGGATATTTATAGGGCTTTGGGGCCTATGTTGGGAAAAGAAATATCTTCACCTAAAAACAAGACAGAAGCATTCTCACAAACATCTGTGTGATTAGTGCATTCAACTCACAGACTTGAACATTCCCTCTGATAGGGCAGTTTGGAAACACTCCTTTTGTAGAATCTGCAAGTGTTTATTTGAGCGCTTTGGCGCCTATGCTGGAAAAGGAAATATCTTCACATAAAAACTAGCCAGAAACATTCTCAGAAACTTCTTTGTGATGAGTGCATTCTACTCACAGACTTGAACATTCCTCTTGAGAGAGCAGTTTGGAAACACTCCTTTTGTAGTATCTGCAAGTGTCTATTTTGATCGCTTTGAAGCCTATGCTGGAGAAGGAAATATCTTCACCTAAAAACTACACAGAAGCATTCTCGGAAACTTCTGTGTGATGAGTGCATTCAACTCACAGACTTGAACGTTTCTATTGATAGGACAGTTTTGAAACACTCCTTTTGTAGAATCTGCAAGTGTTTATTTCGAGCGCTTTGAGGCCTATGCTGGAAAGGGAAGTATCTTCACATAACAACTACACAGAAGCATTCTCAGAAACTTCTCTGGGATGAGTGCATTCAATTCACAGACTTGGGCCTTTCTTATGAAAGAGCAGTTTTGAAACAATCTTTTTGTAGAATCTGCAAGTGGATATTTGGAGCGCTTTAAGGCCTATTCTGGGAAAAGATATGTCTTCACCTAAAAACTAGACAGAAGCATTCTCACAAACTTCTGTGTGATTAGTGCATTCAACTCACAGACTTGAACATTCCTTTTGATAGAGCAGTTTGGAAACACTCCTTTTGTAGAATCTGCAAGTGTTTATTTCGAGCGAATTGACGCCTATGCTGGAAATGGAAATATCTTCACATAAAAATTAGACAGAAGAATTCTCAGAAACATCTTTGTGATGAGTGCATTCTACTCACAGAGTTGAAGCCTCTTTTTGATGGAAGAGTTTTCTTTTTTTTCTTTTTTTTTTTTTATTTTATTTTTTTTTTCTTTTTTTTTTCTTTTATTATTATTATTATTATTATCATTATTATACTTTAGGTTTTATGGTACATGTGCGCAATGTGCAGGTAAGTTACATATGTATACATGTGCCATGCTGGTGCGCTGCACCCACCAACTTGTCATCTAGCATTAGGTATATCTCCCAATGCTATCCCTCCCCCCTCCCCCCACCCCACAACAGTCCCCGAAGTGTGATGTTCCCCTTCCTGTGTCCATGTGTTCTCATTGTTCAATTCCCACCTATGAGTGAGAATATGCGGTGTTTGGTTTTTTGTTCTTGCGATAGTTTACTGAGAATGATGATTTCCAATTTCATCCATGTCCCTACAAAGGACGTGAACTCATCATTTTTTATGGCTGCATAGTATTCCATGGTGTATATGTGCCACATTTTCTTAATCCAGTCTATCATTGTTGGACATTTGGGTTGGTTCCAAGTCTTTGCTATTGTGAATAATGCCGCAATAAACATACGTGTGCATGTGTCTTTATAGCCGCATGATTTATAGTCCTTTGGGTATATACCCAGTAATGGGATGGCTGGGTCGAATGGAATTTCTAGTTCTAGATCCCTGAGGAATCGCCACACTGACTTCCACAACGGTTGAACTAGTTTACAGTCCCACCAACAGTGTAAAAGTGTTCCTATTTCTCCACATCCTCTCCAGCACCTGTTGTTTCCTGACTTTTTAATGATTGCCATTCTAACTGGTGTGAGATGGTATCTCATTGTGGTTTTGATTTGCATTTCTCTGATGGCCAGTGATGGTGAGCATTTTTTCATGTGTTTTTTGGCTGCATAAATGTCTTCTTTTGAGAAGTGTCTGTTCATGTCCTTCGCCCACTTTTTGATGGGGTTGTTTGTTTTTTTCTTGTAAATTTGTTGGAGTTCATTGTAGATTCTGGATATTAGCCCTTTGTCAGATGAGTAGGTTGCGAAAATTTTCTCCCATTTTGTAGGTTGCCTGTTCACTCTGATGGTAGTTTCCTTTGCTGTGCAGAAGCTCTTTAGTTTAATTAGATCCCATTTGTCAATTTTGGCTTTTGTTGCCATTGCTTTTGGTGTTTTAGACATGAAATCCTTGCCCATGCCTATGTCCTGAATGGTAATGCCTAGGTTTTCTTCTAGGGTTTTTATGGTTTTAGGTCTAACATTTAAGTCTTTAATCCATCTTGAATTGATTTTTGTATAAGGTGTAAGGAAGGGATCCAGTTTCAGCTTTCTACATATGGCTAGCCAGTTTTCCCAACACCATTTATTAAATAGGGAATCCTTTCCCCATTTCTTGTTTTTGTCAGGTTTGTCAAAGATCAGATACCTGTAGATATGTGGCATTATTTCTGAGGGCTCTGTTCTGTTCCATTGATCTATATCTCTGTTTTGGTACCAGTACCATGCTGTTTTGGTTACTGTAGCCTTGTAGTATAGTTTGAAGTCAGGTAGTGTGATGCCTCCAGCTTTGTTCTTTTGGCTTAGGATTGACTTGGCAATGCGGGCTCTTTTTTGGTTCCATATGAACTTGAAAGTAGTTTTTTCCAATTCTGTGAAGAAAGTCATTGGTAGCTTGATGGGGATGGCATTGAATCTGTAAATTACCTTGGGAAGGATGGCCATTTTCATGATATTGATTCTTCCTACCCATGAGCATGGAATGTTCTTCCATTTGTTTGTATCCTCTTTTATTTCCTTGAGCAGTGGTTTGTAGTTCTCCTTGAAGAGGTCTTTCACATCCCTTGTAAGTTGGATTCCTAGGTATTTTATTCTCTTTGAAGCAATTGTGAATGGGAGTTCACTCATGATTTGGCTCTCTGTTTGTCTGTTATTGATGTATAAGAATGCTTGTGATTTTTGCACATTGATTTTGTATCCTGAGACTTTGCTGAAGTTGCTTATCAGCTTAAGGAGATTTTGGGCTGAGACAATGGGGTTTTCTAGATATACTATCATGTCATCTGCAAACAAGGACAATTTGACTTCCTCTTTTCCTAACTGAATACCCTTGATTTCCTTCTCCTGCCTAATTGCCCTGGCCAGAACTTCCAACACTATGTTGAATAGAAGTGGCGAGAGAGGGCATCCCTGTCTTGTGCCAGTTTTCAAAGGGAATGCTTCCAGTTTTTGCCCATTCAGTACGATATTGGCTGTGGGTTTGTCATAAATAGCTCTTATTATTTTGAGATACGTCCCATCAATTCCTAATTTATTGAGAGTTTTTAGCATGAAGGGTTGTTGAATTTTGTCAAAGGCCTTTTCTGCATCTATTGAGATAATCATGTGGTTTTTGTCTTTGGTTCTGTTTATATGCTGGATTACATTTATTGATTTGCGTATATTGAACCAGCCTTGCATCCCAGGGATGAAGCCCACTTGATCATGGTGGATAAGCTTTTTGATGTGCTGCTGGATTCTGTTTGCCAGTATCTTATTGAGGATTTTTGCATCAATGTTCATCAAGGATATTGGTCTAAAATTCTCTTTTTTTGTTGTGTCTCTGCCAGGCTTTGGTATCAGGATGATGCTGGCCTCATAAAATGAGTTAGGGAGGATTCCCTCTTTTTCTATTGATTGGAATAGTTTCAGAAGGAATGGTACCAGCTCCTCCTTGTACCTCTGGTAGAATTCGGCTGTGAACCCATCTGGTCCTGGACTTTTTTTGGTTGGTAAGCTATTGATTATTGCCACAATTTCAGCTCCTGTTATTGGTCTATTCAGAGATTCAACTTCTTCCTGGTTTAGTCTTGGGAGGGTGTATGTGTTGAGGAATTGATCCATTTCTTCTAGATTTTCTGGTTTATTTGCATAGAGGTGTTTGTAATATTCTCTGATGGTAGTTTGTATTTCTTAAGTTGATGGAAGAGTTTTCAAGCTCTCTTTTTGTAGAATCTGCAAGTGCATATTTGGAGCACTCCGAGGCCTATGCTGGGAAATGAAATATCTTCACCTAATAACTACACAGAAGCATTCTCAGAAACTTCTCTGTGATGAGTGCATTCAACTCACAGACTTGAACGTTTCTTTTGATAGGACAGTTTTGAAACTCTCCTTTCTTAGAATCCGCAAGTGTTTATTTCGAGGGCTTTGAGGCATATGCTGGAAAAGGAAGTATCTTCACATAACAACTACACAGAAGCGTTCTCGGAAACTTCTTTGTGATGAGTGCATTCAACTCACAGACTTGAGCCTTCCTTTTGAAAGAGCAGTTTTGAAACACTCTTTTTGTAGAGTCTGCAAGTGGATATTTGGAGGGCTTTGAGGCCTATGCTGGGAAAAGAAATATCTTCACCTAAAAACTAGACAGAAGCATTCTCACAAACATCTGTGTGATTAGTGCATTCAACTCACAGACTTGAACATTCCCTCTGATAGGGCAGTTTGGAAACACTCCTTTTGTAGAATCTGCAAATGTTTATTAGGTGCGCTTTGGCGCCTATGCTGGAAAAGGAAATATCTTCACATAAAAACTAGCCAGAAACATTCTCAGAAACTTCTTTGTGATGAGTGCATTCTACTCACAGACTTGAATATTCCTCTTGAGAGAGCAGTTTGGAAACACTCCTTTTGTAGTATCTGCAAGTGTCTATTTGGATCGCTTTGACACCTATGCTGGAAAAGGAAATATCTTCACCTAAAAACTACACAGAAGCATTCTCAGAAACTTCTGTGTGATGAGTGCATTCAACTCACAGACTTGAACGTTTCTTTTGATAGGACAGTTTTGAAACACTCCTTTCGTAGAATCTGCAAGTGTTTATTTCGAGCGCTTTGAGGCCTATGCTGGAAAAGGAACTATCTTCACATTACAACTACACAGAAGCGTTCTCAGAAACTTCTTTGTGATGAGTGCATTCAACTCACAGACTTGAGCCTTCCTGTTGAAAGAGCAGTTTTGAAACACTCTTTTTGTAGAGTCTGTAAGTGGATATTTGGAGGGCTTTGAGGCCTATGCTGGGAAAAGAAATATCTTCACCTAAAAACTAGGCAGAAGCATTCTCACAAACTTCTGTCTGAATAGTGCATTCAACTCACAGACTTGAACATTCCCTCTGAAAGAGCAGTTTGGAAACACTCCTTTTGTAGAATCTGCAAGTGTTTACTTGGAACGCTATGACGCTTATGCTGGAAAACGAAATATGTTCACATAAAAATTAGACAGAAGAATTCTCAGAAACTTCTTTGTGATGAGTGCATTCCACTCACAGACTTGAACATTCCTCTTGATAGAGCAGTTTGGAAACACTCCTTTTGTAGAATCTGCAAGTGTTTATTTGGAGCGCTTTGAGGCGTATGCTGGAAAAGGAAGTATCTTCACATAACAACTACACAGAAGCATTCTCAGAAACTTCTTTGGAATGAGTGCATTCAACTCACAGACTTGAGCCTTTCTTTTGAAAGAGCAGTTTTGAAACACTCTTTTTGTAGTGTCTGCAAGTGGATATTTGGAGAGCTTTGAGGCCTATGCTGGGAAAAGAAATATCTTCACCTAAAAACTAGACAGAAGCATTCTCACAAACAACTGTGTGATTAGTGCATTCAACACACAGACTTGAACATTCCCTCTGATAGGGCAGTTTGGAAACACTCCTTTTGTAGAATCTGCAATTGTTTATTTGGAGCGCTTTGGCGCCTATGCTGGAAAAGGAAATATCTTCACATAAAAACTAGCCAGAAACATTCTCAGAAACTTCTTTGTGATGAGTGCATTCTACTCACAGACTTGAACATTCCTCTTGAGAGAGCAGTTTGGAAACACTCCTTTTGTAGTATCTGCAAGTGTCTATTTTGATCGCTTTGAAGCCTATGCTGGAGAAGGAAATATCTTCACCTAAAAACTACACAGAAGCATTCTCAGAAACTTCTGTGTGATGAGTGCATTCAACTCATAGACTTGAACGTTTCTATTGATACGACAGTTTTGAAACACTCCTTTTGTTGAATCTGTAAGTGTTTATTTCGAGCGCTTTGTGGCCTGTGCTGGAAAAGGAAGTATCTTCACATAACAACTACACAGAAGCATTCTCAGAAACTTCTTTGGGATGAGTGCATTCAATTCACAGACTTGGGCCTTTCTTATGAAAGAGCAGTTTTGAAACACTCTTTTTGTAGAATCTGCAAGTGGATATTTGGAGCGCTTTAAGGCCTATTCTGGGAAAAGAAATATCTTCAACTAAAAACTAGACAGAAGCATTCTCACAAACTTCTGTGTGATTAGTGCATTCAACTCACAGACCTGAACATTCCTTTTAATAGAGCAGTTTGGAAACACTCCTTTTGTAGAATCTGCAAGTGTTTATTTCGAGCGAATTGACGCCTATGCTGGAAAAGGAAATATCTTCACATAAAAACTAGACAGAAGAATTCTCAGAAACTTCTTTGTGATGACTTCATTCTACTCACAGAGTTGAAGCCTCTTTTTGATGGAAGAGTTTTCAAGCTCTCTTTTTCTAGAATCTGCAAGTGCATATTTGGAGCGCTCCGAGGCCTATGCTGGGAAATGAAATATCTTCACCTGAAAACTACACAGAAGCATTCTCAGAAACTTCTGTGTGATGAGTGCATTCAACTCACAGACTTGAACGTTTCTTTTGATAGGACAGTTTTGAAACACTCCTTTCGTAGAATCTGCAAGTGTTTATTTCGAGCGCTTTGAGGCCTATGCTGGAAAAGGAAGTATCTTCACATAACAACTACACAGAAGCATTCTGAGAAACTTCTTTGTGATGAGTGCATTCAACTCACAGACTTGAGCCTTCCTTTTGAAAGAGCAGTTTTGAAACACTCTTTTTGTAGAGTCTGCAAGTGGATATTTGGAGGGCTATGAGGCCTATGCTGGGAAAAGAAATATCTTCACCTAAAAACTAGACAGAAGCATTCTCACAAACTTCTGTCCGAATAGTGCATTCAACTCACAGACTTGAACATTCCCTCTAAAAGAGCAGTTTGGAAACACTCCTTTTGTAGAATCTGCAAGTGTTTATTTGGAGCGCTTTGGCGCCTATGCTGGAAAAGGAAATATCTTCACATAAAAACTAGCCAGAAACATTCTCAGAAACTTCTTTGTGATGAGTGCATTCTACTCACAGACTTGAACATTCCTCTTGAGAGAGCAGTTTGGAAACACTCCTTTTGTAGTATCTCCAAGTGTCTATTTGGATCGCTTTGACGCCTATGCTGGAAAAGGAAATATCTTCACCTAAAAACTACACAGAAGCATTCTCAGAAACTTCTGTGTGATGAGTGCATTCAACTCACCGACTTGAATGTTACTTTTGATAGGACAGTTTTGAAACACTCCTTTCGTAGAATCTGCAAGTGTTTATTTCGAGCACTTTGAGGCCTATACTGGAAAAGGAACTATCTTCATATAACAACTACACAGAAGCATTCTCAGAAACTTCTTTGTGATGAGTGCATTCAACTCACAGACTTGAGCCTTCCTTTTGAAAGAGCAGATTTGAAACAATCTTTTTGTAGAGTCTGCAAGTGGATATTTGGAGGGCTTTGAGGCCTATGCTGGGAAAAGAAATATCTTCACCTAAAAACTAGACAGAAGCATTCTCACAAACATCTGTGTGATTAGTGCATTCAACTCAGAGACTTGAACATTCCCTCTGAAAGAGCAGTTTGGAAACACTCCTTTTGTAGAATCTGCAAGTGTTTACTTGGAACGCTTTGAAGCTTTTGCGGGAAAAGGAAATATCTTCACCTAAAAATTAGACAGAAGAATTCTCAGAAACTTCTTTGTGATGAGTGCATTCTACTCACAGACTTGAACATTCCTCTTGAGAGAGCAGTTTGGAAACACTCCTTTTGTAGAATCTGCAAGTGTTTATTTGGATCGCATTGACGTCTATGTTGGAAAAGGAAATATCTTCACCTAAAAACTACACCGAAGCATTCTCAGAAACTTCTGTGTGATGAGTACATTCAACTCAGCGACTTTAACGTTTCTTTTGATAGGACAGTTTTGAAACACTCCTTTCGTAGGATCTGCAAGTGTTTATTTCGAGCGCTTTGAGGCCTATGCTGAAAAGGAACTATCTTCACATTACAACTACACAGAAGCATTCTCAGAAACTTCTTTGTGATGAGTGCATTCAACTCACAGACTTGAGCCTTCCTTTTGAAAGAGCAGTTTTGAAACACTCTTTTTCTAGAGGCTGCAAGTGGATATTTGGAGGGCTTTGAGGCCTATGCTGGGAAAAGAAATATCTTCACCTAAAAACTAGGCAGAAGCATTCTCACAAACTTCTGTCTGAATAGTGCATTCAACTCACAGGCTTCAACATTCCCTCTGAAAGAGCAGTTTGGAAACACTCCTTTTGTAGACTCTGCAAGTGTTTACTTGGAACGCTATGACGCTTATGCTGGAAAACGAAATATGTTCACATAAAAATTAGACAGAAGAATTCTCAGAAACTTCTTTGTGATGAGTGCATTCCACTCACAGACTTGAACATTCCTCTTGATAGAGCAGTTTGGAAACACTCCTTTTGTAGAATCTGCAAGTGTTTATTTGGATCGTTTTGACGTCTATGATGGAAAAGGAAATATCTTCACCTAAAAACTACACAGAAGCATTCTCAGAAACTTCTGTGTGATGAGTGCATTCAACTCACAGACTTGAACGTTTCTTTTGATCGGACAGTTTTGAAACACTCCTTTTGTAGAATCTGTAAGTGTTTATTTCGAGCGCTTTGAGGCCTATGCTGGAAAAGGAAGTATCTTCACATAACAACCACACAGAAGCATTCTCAGAAACTTCTTTGTGATGAGTGCATTCAACTCACAGACTTGAGCCTTTCTTTTGAAAGAGCAGTTTTGAAACACTCTTTTTGTAGAATCTGCAAGTGGATATTTGGAGCACTTTAAGGCCTTTTCTGGAAAAAGAAATAACTTCACCTAAAAACTAGACAAAAGCATTCTCACAAACATCTGTGTGATTAGTGCATTCACCTCACAGAGTTGAACATTCCCTCTGATAGGGCAGTTTGGAAGCACTCTTTTGTAGAATCTGCAAGAATTTATTTGGAGCTCTTTGACGCCTATGCTGGAAAAGGAAATATCTTCACATAAAAACTAGCCAGAAGCATTCTCACAAACATCTGTGTGATTAGTGCATTCAACTCACAGACTTGAACATTCCCTCTGATAGAGCAGTTTTGAAACACTCCTTTTGTAGAAACTGCAAGTGTTTCTTTGGAGCGCTTTGACGCCTATGATGGAAAAGGAAATATCTTCACATAAAAACTAGACAGAAGCATTCTCAGAAACTTCTGTCTGATTAGTGCATTCAACTCACAGACTTGAACATTCCCTCTGAAAGAGCAGTTTGGATACACTCCTTTTGTAGAATCTGCAAGTGTTTACTTGGAACGCTTTGACGCTTTTGCGGGAAAAGGAAATACCTTCACAAAAAAATTAGACAGAAGAATTCTCAGAAACTTCTTTGTGATGAGTGCATTCTACTCACAGTCTTGAACATTCCTCTTGATAGAGCAGTTTGGAAACATTCCTTTTGTAGAATCTGCAAGTGTTTATTTGGATCGCTTTGACGTCTATGCTGGAAAAGGAAATATCTTCACATAAAAACTACACAGAAGCATTCTCAGAAACTTCTGTGTGATGAGTGCATTCAACTCACAGACTTGAACGTTTCTTTTGATAGGACAGTTTTGAAACTCTCCTTTTGTGGAATCTGCAAGTGTTTATTTCGAGCGTTTTGAGGCGTATGCTGGAAAAGGAAATATCTTCATATAACAACTAAACAGAAGCATTCTCAGAAGCTTCTTTGTGATGAGTGCATTCAACTCACAGACTTGATCCTTCCTTTTGAAAGAGCAGTTTTGAAACACTCTTTTTGTAGAGTCTGCAAGTGGATATTTGGAGGGCTTTGAGGCCTCTTCTGGGAAAAGAAGTATCTTCACCTAAAAACTAGACAGAAGCATTCTCATAAACTTCTGTCTGATTAGTACATTCAACTCACAGACTTGAACATTCCCTCTGAAAGAGCAGTTTGGAAACACTCCTTTTGTAGAATCTGCAAGTGTTTACTTGGAACGCTTTGACGATTATGCTGGAAAAGGAAATATCCTCACATAAAAATTAGACAGAAGAATTCTCAGAAACTTCTTTGTGATGAGTGCATTCTACTCACAGACTTGAACATTCCTCTTGATAGAGCAATAGGGAAACACTCCTTTTGTAGAATCTGCAAGTGTTTATTTGGATTGCTTTGACGTCTACGCTGGAAAAGGAAATATCTTCACCTAAAAACTACACAGAAGCATTCCCAGAAACTTCTGTGTGATGAGTGCATTCAACTCACAGACTTGAACGTTTCTTTTGATAGGACAGTTTTGAAACACGCCTTTTGTAGAATCTGCAAGTGTTTATTTCGAGCGCTTTGAGGCCTATGCTGGAAAAGGAAGTATCTTCACATAACAACTACACAGAAGCATTCTGAGAAGCTTCTTTGTGATGAGTGCATTCCACTCACAGACTTGAGCCTTTCTTCTTAAAGAGCAGTTTTGAAACACTCTTTTTGTAGTATCTGCAAGTGGATATTTGGAGCACTTTAAGGCCTTTTCTGGAAAAAGAAATATCTTCACCTAAAAACTAGACAGAAGAATTCTCACACACTTCTGTGTGATTAATGCATTCAACTCACAGACTTGAACATTCCTTTTGATAGAGCAGTTTGGAAACACTCCTTTGGTAGAATCTGCAAGTGTTTATTTGGAGCGTTTTGACGCCTATGCTAGAAAAGGAAATATCTTCACATAAAAACTAGACAGAAGCATTCTCAGAAACTTCTTTGTGATGAGTGCATTCTACTCAGAGAGTTGAAGCCTCTTTTTGGTGGAAGAGTTTTCAGGCTCTCTTTTTGTAGAATCTGCAAGTGCATATTTGGAGCGCTCCGAGGCCTATGCTGGGAAATGAAATAACTTCACCTAAAAACTACACAGAAGCATTCTCAGAAACTTCTGTATGATGAGTGCATTCAACTCACAGACTTGAACGTTTCGTTTGATAGGACAGTTATGAAACCCTCCTGTTGTAGAATCTGCAAGTGTTTATTTCCAGCGCTTTGAGGCCTATGCTGGAAAAGAAAGTATCTTCACATAACAACTACACAGAAGCATTCTCGGAAACTTCTTTGTGATGAGTGCATTCAACTCACAGACTTGAGCCTTCCTTTTGAAAGAGCAGTTTTGAAACACTCTTTTTGTAGAGTCTGCAAGTGGATATTTATAGGGCTTTGGGGCCTATGTTGGGAAAAGAAATATCTTCACCTAAAAACAAGACAGAAGCATTCTCACAAACATCTGTGTGATTAGTGCATTCAACTCACAGACTTGAACATTCCCTCTGATAGGGCAGTTTGGAAACACTCCTTTTGTAGAATCTGCAAGTGTTTATTTGAGCGCTTTGGCGCCTATGCTGGAAAAGGAAATATCTTCACATAAAAACTAGCCAGAAACATTCTCAGAAACTTCTTTGTGATGAGTGCATTCTACTCACAGACTTGAACATTCCTCTTGAGAGAGCAGTTTGGAAACACTCCTTTTGTAGTATCTGCAAGTGTCTATTTTGATCGCTTTGAAGCCTATGCTGGAGAAGGAAATATCTTCACCTAAAAATTACACAGAAGCATTCTCGGAAACTTCTGTGTGATGAGTGCATTCAACTCACAGACTTGAACGTTTCTATTGATAGGACAGTTTTGAAACACTCCTTTTGTAGAATCTGCAAGTGTTTATTTCGAGCGCTTTGAGGCCTATGCTGGAAAAGGAAGTATCTTCACATAACAACTACACAGAAGCATTCTCAGAAACTTCTTTGGGATGAGTGCATTCAATTCACAGACTTGGGCCTTTCTTATGAAAGAGCAGTTTTGAAACAATCTTTTTGTAGAATCTGCAAGTGGATATTTGGAGCGCTTTAAGGCCTATTCTGGGAAAAGAAATATCTTCACCTAAAAACTAGACAGAAGCATTCTCACAAACTTCTGTGTGATTAGTGCATTCAACTCACAGACTTGAACATTCCTTTTGATAGAGCAGTTTGGAAACACTCCTTTTGTAGAATCTGCAAGTGTTTATTTCGAGCGAATTGACGCCTATGCTGGAAATGGAAATATCTTCACATAAAAATTAGACAGAAGAATTCTCAGAAACATCTTTGTGATGAGTGCATTCTACTCACAGAGTTGAAGCCTCTTTTTGATGGAAGAGTTTTCTTTTTTTTTTTTTTTTTTATTTTATTTTTTTTTTTCTTTTTTTTTCTTTTATTATTATTATTATTATTATCATTATTATACTTTAGGTTTTATGGTACATGTGCGCAATGTGCAGGTAAGTTACATATGTATACATGTGCCATGCTTGTTCGCTGCACCCACCAACTTGTCATCTAGCATTAGGTATATCTCCCAATGCTATCCCTCCCCCCTCCCCCCACCCCACAACAGTCCCCGAAGTGTGATGTTCCCCTTCCTGTGTCCATGTGTTCTCATTGTTCAATTCCCACCTATGAGTGAGAATATGCGGTGTTTGGTTTTTTGTTCTTGCGATAGTTTACTGAGAATGATGATTTCCAATTTCATCCATGTCCCTACAAAGGACGTGAACTCATCATTTTTTATGGCTGCATAGTATTCCATGGTGTATATGTGCCACATTTTCTTAATCCAGTCTATCATTGTTGGACATTTGGGTTGGTTCCAAGTCTTTGCTATTGTGAATAATGCCGCAATAAACATACGTGTGCATGTGTCTTTATAGCCGCATGATTTATAGTCCTTTGGGTATATACCCAGTAATGGGATGGCTGGGTCGAATGGAATTTCTAGTTCTAGATCCCTGAGGAATCGCCACACTGACTTCCACAAGGGTTGAACTAGTTTACAGTCCCACCAACAGTGTAAAAGTGTTCCTATTTCTCCACATCCTCTCCAGCACCTGTTGTTTCCTGACTTTTTAATGATTGCCATTCTAACTGGTGTGAGATGGTATCTCATTGTGGTTTTGATTTGCATTTCTCTGATGGCCAGTGATGGTGAGCATTTTTTCATGTGTTTTTTGGCTGCATAAATGTCTTCTTTTGAGAAGTGTCTGTTCATGTCCTTCGCCCACTTTTTGATGGGGTTGTTTGTTTTTTTCTTGTAAATTTGTTGGAGTTCATTGTAGATTCTGGATATTAGCCCTTTGTCAGATGAGTAGGTTGCGAAAATTTTCTCCCATTTTGTAGGTTGCCTGTTCACTCTGATGGTAGTTTCCTTTGCTGTGCAGAAGCTCTTTAGTTTAATTAGATCCCATTTGTCAATTTTGGCTTTTGTTGCCATTGCTTTTGGTGTTTTAGACATGAAGTCCTTGCCCATGCCTATGTCCTGAATGGTAATGCCTAGGTTTTCTTCTAGGGTTTTTATGGTTTTAGGTCTAACATTTAAGTCTTTAATCCATCTTGAATTGATTTTTGTATAAGGTGTAAGGAAGGGATCCAGTTTCAGCTTTCTACATATGGCTAGCCAGTTTTCCCAACACCATTTATTAAATAGGGAATCCTTTCCCCATTTCTTGTTTTTGTCAGGTTTGTCAAAGATCAGATACCTGTAGATATGTGGCATTATTTCTGAGGGCTCTGTTCTGTTCCATTGATCTATATCTCTGTTTTGGTACCAGTACCATGCTGTTTTGGTTACTGTAGCCTTGTAGTATAGTTTGAAGTCAGGTAGTGTGATGCCTCCAGCTTTGTTCTTTTGGCTTAGGATTGACTTGGCGATGCGGGCTCTTTTTTGGTTCCATATGAACTTGAAAGTAGTTTTTTCCAATTCTGTGAAGAAAGTCATTGGTAGCTTGATGGGGATGGCATTGAATCTGTAAATTACCTTGGGAAGGATGGCCATTTTCATGATATTGATTCTTCCTACCCATGAGCATGGAATGTTCTTCCATTTGTTTGTATCCTCTTTTATTTCCTTGAGCAGTGGTTTGTAGTTCTCCTTGAAGAGGTCTTTCACATCCCTTGTAAGTTGGATTCCTAGGTATTTTATTCTCTTTGAAGCAATTGTGAATGGGAGTTCACTCATGATTTGGCTCTCTGTTTGTCTGTTATTGATGTATAAGAATGCTTGTGATTTTTGCACATTGATTTTGTATCCTGAGACTTTGCTGAAGTTGCTTATCAGCTTAAGGAGATTTTGGGCTGAGACAATGGGGTTTTCTAGATATACTATCATGTCATCTGCAAACAAGGACAATTTGACTTCCTCTTTTCCTAACTGAATACCCTTGATTTCCTTCTCCTGCCTAATTGCCCTGGCCAGAACTTCCAACACTATGTTGAATAGAAGTGGCGAGAGAGGGCATCCCTGTCTTGTGCCAGTTTTCAAAGGGAATGCTTCCAGTTTTTGCCCATTCAGTACGATATTGGCTGTGGGTTTGTCATAAATAGCTCTTATTATTTTGAGATACGTCCCATCAATTCCTAATTTATTGAGAGTTTTTAGCATGAAGGGTTGTTGAATTTTGTCAAAGGCCTTTTCTGCATCTATTGAGATAATCATGTGGTTTTTGTCTTTGGTTCTGTTTATATGCTGGATTACATTTATTGATTTGCGTATATTGAACCAGCCTTGCATCCCAGGGATGAAGCCCACTTGATCATGGTGGATAAGCTTTTTGATGTGCTGCTGGATTCTGTTTGCCAGTATCTTATTGAGGATTTTTGCATCAATGTTCATCAAGGATATTGGTCTAAAATTCTCTTTTTTTGTTGTGTCTCTGCCAGGCTTTGGTATCAGGATGATGCTGGCCTCATAAAATGAGTTAGGGAGGATTCCCTCTTTTTCTATTGATTGGAATAGTTTCAGAAGGAATGGTACCAGCTCCTCCTTGTACCTCTGGTAGAATTCGGCTGTGAACCCATCTGGTCCTGGACTTTTCTTGGTTGGTAAGCTATTGATTATTGCCACAATTTCAGCTCCTGTTATTGGTCTATTCAGAGATTCAACTTCTTCCTGGTTTAGTCTTGGGAGGGTGTATGTGTTGAGGAATTGATCCATTTCTTCTAGATTTTCTGGTTTATTTGCATAGAGGTGTTTGTAATATTCTCTGACGGTAGTTTGTATTTCTTAAGTTGATGGAAGAGTTTTCAAGCTCTCTTTTTGTAGAATCTGCAAGTGCATATTTGGAGCGCTCCGAGGCCTATGCTGGGAAATGAAATATCTTCACCTAATAACTACACAGAAGCATTCTCAGAAACTTCTCTGTGATGAGTGCATTCAACTCACAGACTTGAACGTTTCTTTTGATAGGACAGTTTTGAAACTCTCCTTTCTTAGAATCCGCAAGTGTTTATTTCGAGGGCTTTGAGGCCTATGCTGGAAAAGGAAGTATCTTCACATAACAACTACACAGAAGCATTCTCGGAAACTTCTTTGTGATGAGTGCATTCAACTCACAGACTTGAGCCTTCCTTTTGAAAGAGCAGTTTTGAAACACTCTTTTTGTAGAGTCTGCAAGTGGATATTTGGAGGGCTTTGAGGCCTATGCAGGGAAAAGAAATATCTTCACCTAAAAACTACACAGAAGCATTCTCACAAACATCTGTGTGATTAGTGCATTCAACTCACAGACTTGAACATTCCCTCTGATAGGGCAGTTTGGAAACACTCCTTTTGTAGAATCTGCAAATGTTTATTAGGTGCGCTTTGGCGCCTATGCTGGAAAAGGAAATATCTTCACATAAAAACTAGCCAGAAACATTCTCAGAAACTTCTTTGTGATGAGTGCATTCTACTCACAGACTTGAATATTCCTCTTGAGAGAGCAGTTTGGAAACACTCCTTTTGTAGTATCTGCAAGTGTCTATTTGGATCGCTTTGACACCTATGCTGGAAAAAGAAATATCTTCACCTAAAAACTACACAGAAGCATTCTCAGAAACTTCTGTGTGATGAGTGCATTCAACTCACAGACTTGAACGTTTCTCTTGATAGGACAGTTTTGAAACACTCCTTTCGTAGAATCTGCAAGTGTTTATTTCGAGCGCTTTGAGGCCTATGCTGGAAAAGGAACTATCTTCACATTACAACTACACAGAAGCATTCTCAGAAACTTCTTTGTGATGAGTGCATTCAACTCACAGACTTGAGCCTTCCTGTTGAAAGAGCAGTTTTGAAACACTCTTTTTGTAGAGTCTGTAAGTGGATATTTGGAGGGCTTTGAGGCCTATGCTGGGAAAAGAAATATCTTCACCAAAAAACTAGGCAGAAGCATTCTCACAAACTTCTGTCTGAATAGTGCATTGAACTCACAGACTTGAACATTCCCTCTGAAAGAGCAGTTTGGAAACACTCCTTTTGTAGAATCTGCAAGTGTTTACTTGGAACGCTATGACGCTTATGCTGGAAAACGAAATATATTCACATAAAAATTAGACAGAAGAATTCTCAGAAACTTCTTTGTGATGAGTGCATTCAACTCACAGACTTGGGCCTTTCTTTTTAAAGAGCAGTTTTGAACCACTCTTTTTGTAGAATCTGCAAGTGGATATTTGGAGTGCTTTAAGGCCTATTCTGGGAAAAGAAATATCTTCACCTAAAAACAAGACAGAAGCATTCTCACAAACTTCTGTGGGATTAGTGCATTCAACTCACAGACTTGAACATTCCTTTTGATAGAGCAGTTTGGAAACACTCCTTTTGTGGAATCTGCAAGTGTTTATTTCGAGCGCTTTGATGCCTATGCTGGAAAAGGAAATATCTTCACATAAAAACTAGACAGAAGAATTCTCAGAAACTTCTTTGTGATGACTTCATTCTACTCACAGAGTTGAAGCCACTTTTTGGTGGAAGAGTTTTCAAGCTCTCTTTTTCTAGAATCTGCAAGTGCATATTTGGAGCGCTCCGAGGCCTACGCTGGGAAATGAAATATCTTCACGTAAAAACTACACAGAAGCATTCTCAGAAACTTCTGTTTGATGAGTGCATTCAACTCACAGACTTGAACGTTTCTTTTGATAGGACAGTTTTGAAACACTCCTTTCGTAGAATCTGCAAGTGTTTATTTCGAGCGCTTTGATGGCTATGCTGGAAAAGGAAATATCTTCACATAAAAACTAGACAGAAGCAATCTCAGAAACTTCTTTGTGATGAGTGAATTCTACTCACAGACTTGAACATTCCTCTTGATAGAGCAGTTTGGAAACACTCCTTTTGTAGAATCTGCAAGTGTTTATTTGGATCGCTTTGACGTCTACTGGAAAAGGAAATATCTTCACCTAAAAACTACACAGAAGCATTCTCAGAAACTTCTGTGTGATTAGTGCATTCAACTCACAGACTTGAACATTCCTTTTGATAGAGCAGTTTGGAAACACTCCTTTTGTAGAATCTGCAAGTGTTTATTTCGAGGGCTTTGACGCCTATGCTGGAAAAGGAAATATCTTCACATAAAAACTAGACAAAAGAATTCTCAGAAACTTCTTTGTGATGAGTGCATTCTACTCACAGAGTTGAAGCCTCTTTTTGGTGGAAGAGTTTTCAAGCTCTCTTTTTGTAGAATCTGCAAGTGCATATTTGGAGCGCTCCGAGGCCTATGCTGGGAAATGAAATATCTTCACCTAAAAACTACACAGAAGCATTCTCAGAAACTTCTGTCTGATTAGTGCATTCAACTCACAGACTTGAACATTCCCTCTGAAAGAGCAGTTTGGAAACACTCCTTTTGTAGAATCTGCAAGTGTTTATTTGGAGCGCTTTGGCGCCAGTGCTGGAAAAGGAAATATCTTCCCATAAAAACTAGCCAGAAACATTCTCTGAAACTTCTTTGTGATGAGTGCATTCTACTCACAGACTTGAACATTCCTCTTGAGAGGGCAGTTTGGAAACACTCCCTTTCTAGTATCTGCACGTGCCTATTTGGATCGCTTTGACGCCTATGCTGGAAAAGGAAATATCTTCACCTAAAAACTACACAGAAGCATTCTCAGAAACTTCTGTGTGATGATTGCATTCAACTCACAGACTTGAATGTTTCTATTGATAGGACAGTTTTGAAACACTCCTTATGTAGAATCTGCAAGTGTTTATTTCGAGCGCCTTGAGGCCTATGCTGGAAAAGGAATTATGTTCACATAACAACTACACAGAAGCATTCTCAGAAACTTCTTTCTGATGAGTGCATTCAACTCACAGATTTGGTCCTTTCTTTTGAAAGAGCAGTTTTGAAACACTCTTTTTGTAGAATCTGCAAGTGGATATTTGGAGCGCTTTAAGGCCTATTCTGGGAAAAGAAATATCTTCACCTAAAAACTAGACAGAAGCATTCTCACAAACTTCTGTGTGATTACTGCATTCAACTCACAGACTTGAACATTCCTTTTGATAGAGCAGTTTGGAAACACTCCTTTTGTAGAATCTGCAAGTGTTTATTTCGAGGTCTTTGACGCCCATGCTGGAAAAGGAAATATCTTCACATAAAAACTAGACAAAAGAATTCTCAGAAACTTCTTTGTGATGAGTGCATTCTACTCACAGAGTTGAAGCCTCTTTTTCGTGGGATAGTTTTCAAGCTCTCTTTTTGTAGAATATGCAAGTGCATATTTGGAGCGCTCCGAGGCCTATGCTGGGAAATGAAATATCTTCACCTAAACCTACACAGAAGCATTCTCAGAAACTTCTCTGTGATGAGTGCATTCAACTCACAGACTTGAACGTTTCTTTTGATAGGACAGTTTTGAAACTCTCCTTTCGTAGAATCTGCAAGTGTTTATTTCGAGCGCTTTGGGGCCTATGCTGGAAAAGGAAGTAGCTTCACATAACAACTACACAGAAGCATTCTCAGAAACTTCTTAGTGATGAGTGCACTCAACTCACAGACTTGAGACTTCTTTTTGAAAGAGCAGTTTTGAAACACTTTTTTTGTAGAGTCTTCAAGTGGATATTTGGAGGGCTTTGAGGCCTACGCTGGGAAAAGAAATATCTTCACCTAAAAACTACACAGAAGCATTCTCAGAAACTTCTGTGTGATGAGTGCATTCAACTCACAGACTTGAGCCTTTCTTTTGAAAGGGCAGTTTTGAAACACTCTTTTTGTAGAATCTGCAAGTGGATATTTGGAGCACTTTAAGGCCTTTTCTGGAAAAAGAAATGTCTTCACCTAAAAACTACACAGAAGCATTCTCAGAAACTTCTGTGTGATTAGTGCATTCAACTCACAGACTTGAACATTCCTTTTGATAGAGCAGTATGGAAACACTCCTTTTGTAGATTCTGCAAGTGTTTATTTCGAGCGATTTGACGCCTATGCTGGAAAAGGAAATATCTTCACATAAAAACTAGACAGAAGAATTCTCAGAAACTTCTTTGTGATGACTTCATTCTACTCACAGTGTTGAAGCCTCTTTTTGGTGGAAGAGTTTTCAAGCTCTCTTTTTGGAGAATCTGCAAGTGCATATTTGCAGCGCTCTGAGGCCTATGCTGGGAAATGAAATATCTTCACCTAAAAACTACACAGAAGCATTCTCAGAAACTTCTGTGTGATGAGTGCATTCAACTCACAGACTTGAATGTTTCTTTTGATAGGACAGTTTTGAAACACTCCTTTTGTAGAATCTGCAAGTGTTTATTTCGAGCGCTTTGAGGCCTATGCTGGAAAAGGAAGTATCTTCACATAACAACTACACAGAAGCCTTCCCAGAAACTTCTTTTTGATGAGTGCATTCAACTCACAGACTTGAGCCTTCCTTTTGAAAGAGCAGTCTTGAAACACTCTTTTTGTAGAGTCTGCAAGTAGATATTTGGAGGGCTTTGAGGCCTTTTCTGGAAAAAGAAATATCTTCACCTAAAAACTAGACAGAAGAATTCTCACAAACTTCTGTGTGATTAGTGCATTCAAATCATAGACTTGAACATTCCTTTTGATAGAGCAGTTGGGAAACACTTCTTTTGTAGAATCTGAAAGTGTTTATTTGGAGCGGTTTTGTGCCCATGCTGGAAAAGGAAATATCTTCACATAAAAACTAGACAGAAGCATTCTCAGAACCTTCTTTGTGATGAGTGCATTCTACTCACAGACTTGAACATTCCTCTTGAGAGAGCAGTTTGGAAACACTCCTTTTGTAGAATCTGCCAGTGTTTATTTTGATCGCTTTGACGCCTATGCTGGAAAAGGAAATATCTTCACCTAAAAACTACACAGAATCATTCTCAGAAACTTCTGTGTCATGGGTGCATTCAACTCACAGACTTGAACGTTTCTTTTGATAGGACAGTTTTGAAACACTCCTTTTGTAGAATCTGCAAGTGTTTATTTAGAACGCTTTGAGGCCTATGCTTGAAAAGGAAGTATCTTCACATAACAACTACACAGAAGCATTCTCGGAAACTTCTTTGTGATGAGTGCATTCAACTCACAGACTTGGGCCTTCCTTTTGAAAGAGCAGTTTTGAAACACTCTTTTTGTAGAGTCTGCAAGTGGATATTTGGAGGGCTTTGAGGCCTATGCTGGGAAAAGAAATATCTTCACCTAAAAACTAGACAGAAGCATTCTCACAAACATCTGTGTGATTAGTGCATTCAACTCACAGACTTGAACATTCCCTCTGATAGGGCAGTTTGAAAACACTCCTTTTGTAGAATCTGGAAGTGTTTATTTGGAGCGCTTTGGCGCCTATGCTGGAAAAGGAAATATCTTCACATAAAAACTAGCCAGAAACAGTCTCAGAAACTTCTTTGTGATGAGTGCATTCTACTCACAGACTTGAACATTCCTCTTGAGAGAGCAGTTAGGAAACACTCCTTTTGTAGTGTCTGCAAGTGTCTATTTCGATCGCTTTGACGCCTATGCTGGAAAAGGATATATCTTCACCTAAAAACTACACAGAAGCATTCTCAGAAACTTCTGTGTGATGAGTGCATTCAACTCACAGACTTGAACGTTTCTATTGAAAGGAGAGTTTTGAAACACTCCTTTCGTAGAATCTGCAAGTGTTTATTTCGAGCGCTTTGAGGCGTATGCTGGAAAAGGAAGTATCTTCACATAACAACTACACAGAAGCATTCTCAGAAACTTCTTTGGAATGAGTGCATTCAACTCACAGACTTGAGCCTTTCTTTTGAAAGAGCAGTTTTGAAACACTCTTTTTGTAATGTCGGCAAGTGGATAATTGGAGAGCTTTGAGGCCTATGCTGGGAAAAGGAATATCTTCACCTAAAAACTAGACAGAAGCATTCTCACAAACAACTGTGTGATTAGTGCATTCAACACACAGACTTGAGCATTCCCTCTGATAGGGCAGTTTGGAAACACTCCTTTTGTAGAATCTGCAATTGTTTATTTGGAGCGCTTTGGCGCCTATGCTGGAAAAGGAAATATCTTCACATAAAAACTAGCCAGAAACATTCTCAGAAACTTCTTTGTGATGAGTGCATTCTACTCACAGACTTGAACATTCCTCTTGAGAGAGCAGTTTGGAAACACTCCTTTTGTAGTATCTGCAAGTGTCTATTTGGATCGCTTTGATGCCTATGCTGGAAAAGGAAATATCTTCACCTAAAAACTACACAGAAGCATTCTCAGAAACTTCTGTGTGATGAGTGCATTCAACTCATAGACTTGAACGTTTCTATTGATACGACAGTTTTGAAACACTCCTTTTGTTGAATCTGTAAGTGTTTATTTCGAGCGCTTTGAGGCCTATGCTGGAAAGGGAAGTATCTTCACATAACAACTACACAGAAGCATTCTCAGAAACTTCTTTGGGATGAGTGCATTCAATTCACAGACTTGGGCCTTTCTTTTGAAAGAGCAGTTTTGAAACACTCTTTTTGTAGAATCTGCAAGTGGATATTTGGAGCGCTTTAAGGCCTATTCTGGGAAAAGAAATGTCTTCACCTAAAAACTAGACAGAAGCATTCTCACAAACTTCTGTGTGATTAGTGCATTCAACTCACAGACTTGAACATTCCTTTTGATAGAGCAGTTTGGAAACACTCCTTTTGTAGAATCTGCAAGTGTTTATTTCGAGCGAATTGACGCCTATGCTGGAAATGGAAATATCTTCACATAAAAATTAGACAGAAGAATTCTCAGAAACATCTTTGTGATGAGTGCATTCTACTCACAGAGTTGAAGCCTCTTTTTGATGGAAGAGTTTTCTTTTTTTTTTTTTTTTTTTTTTTTTTTTGTTTTATTTTTTTTTTCTTTTTTTTTCTTTTATTATTATTATTATTATTATCATTATTATACTTTAGGTTTTATGGTACATGTGCGCAATGTGCAGGTAAGTTACATATGTATACATGTGCCATGCTGGTGCGCTGCACCCACCAACTTGTCATCTAGCATTAGGTATATCTCCCAATGCTATCCCTCCCCCCTCCCCCCACCCCACAACAGTCCCCGAAGTGTGATGTTCCCCTTCCTGTGTCCATGTGTTCTCATTGTTCAATTCCCACCTATGAGTGAGAATATGCGGTGTTTGGTTTTTTGTTCTTGCGATAGTTTACTGAGAATGATGATTTCCAATTTCATCCATGTCCCTACAAAGGACGTGAACTCATCATTTTTTATGGCTGCATAGTATTCCATGGTGTATATGTGCCACATTTTCTTAATCCAGTCTATCATTGTTGGACATTTGGGTTGGTTCCAAGTCTTTGCTATTGTGAATAATGCCGCAATAAACATACGTGTGCATGTGTCTTTATAGCCGCATGATTTATAGTCCTTTGGGTATATACCCAGTAATGGGATGGCTGGGTCGAATGGAATTTCTAGTTCTAGATCCCTGAGGAATCGCCACACTGACTTCCACAACGGTTGAACTAGTTTACAGTCCCACCAACAGTGTAAAAGTGTTCCTATTTCTCCACATCCTCTCCAGCACCTGTTGTTTCCTGACTTTTTAATGATTGCCATTCTAACTGGTGTGAGATGGTATCTCATTGTGGTTTTGATTTGCATTTCTCTGATGGCCAGTGATGGTGAGCATTTTTTCATGTGTTTTTTGGCTGCATAAATGTCTTCTTTTGAGAAGTGTCTGTTCATGTCCTTCGCCCACTTTTTGATGGGGTTGTTTGTTTTTTTCTTGTAAATTTGTTGGAGTTCATTGTAGATTCTGGATATTAGCCCTTTGTCAGATGAGTAGGTTGCGAAAATTTTCTCCCATTTTGTAGGTTGCCTGTTCACTCTGATGGTAGTTTCCTTTGCTGTGCAGAAGCTCTTTAGTTTAATTAGATCCCATTTGTCAATTTTGGCTTTTGTTGCCATTGCTTTTGGTGTTTTAGACATGAAGTCCTTGCCCATGCCTATGTCCTGAATGGTAATGCCTAGGTTTTCTTCTAGGGTTTTTATGGTTTTAGGTCTAACATTTAAGTCTTTAATCCATCTTGAATTGATTTTTGTATAAGGTGTAAGGAAGGGATCCAGTTTCAGCTTTCTACATATGGCTAGCCAGTTTTCCCAACACCATTTATTAAATAGGGAATCCTTTCCCCATTTCTTGTTTTTGTCAGGTTTGTCAAAGATCAGATACCTGTAGATATGTGGCATTATTTCTGAGGGCTCTGTTCTGTTCCATTGATCTATATCTCTGTTTTGGTACCAGTACCATGCTGTTTTGGTTACTGTAGCCTTGTAGTATAGTTTGAAGTCAGGTAGTGTGATGCCTCCAGCTTTGTTCTTTTGGCTTAGGATTGACTTGGCGATGCGGGCTCTTTTTTGGTTCCATATGAACTTGAAAGTAGTTTTTTCCAATTCTGTGAAGAAAGTCATTGGTAGCTTGATGGGGATGGCATTGAATCTGTAAATTACCTTGGGAAGGATGGCCATTTTCATGATATTGATTCTTCCTACCCATGAGCATGGAATGTTCTTCCATTTGTTTGTATCCTCTTTTATTTCCTTGAGCAGTGGTTTGTAGTTCTCCTTGAAGAGGTCTTTCACATCCCTTGTAAGTTGGATTCCTAGGTATTTTATTCTCTTTGAAGCAATTGTGAATGGGAGTTCACTCATGATTTGGCTCTCTGTTTGTCTGTTATTGATGTATAAGAATGCTTGTGATTTTTGCACATTGATTTTGTATCCTGAGACTTTGCTGAAGTTGCTTATCAGCTTAAGGAGATTTTGGGCTGAGACAATGGGGTTTTCTAGATATACTATCATGTCATCTGCAAACAAGGACAATTTGACTTCCTCTTTTCCTAACTGAATACCCTTGATTTCCTTCTCCTGCCTAATTGCCCTGGCCAGAACTTCCAACACTATGTTGAATAGAAGTGGCGAGAGAGGGCATCCCTGTCTTGTGCCAGTTTTCAAAGGGAATGCTTCCAGTTTTTGCCCATTCAGTACGATATTGGCTGTGGGTTTGTCATAAATAGCTCTTATTATTTTGAGATATGTCCCATCAATTCCTAATTTATTGAGAGTTTTTAGCATGAAGGGTTGTTGAATTTTGTCAAAGGCCTTTTCTGCATCTATTGAGATAATCATGTGGTTTTTGTCTTTGGTTCTGTTTATATGCTGGATTACATTTATTGATTTGCGTATATTGAACCAGCCTTGCATCCCAGGGATGAAGCCCACTTGATCATGGTGGATAAGCTTTTTGATGTGCTGCTGGATTCTGTTTGCCAGTATCTTATTGAGGATTTTTGCATCAATGTTCATCAAGGATATTGGTCTAAAATTCTCTTTTTTTGTTGTGTCTCTGCCAGGCTTTGGTATCAGGATGATGCTGGCCTCATAAAATGAGTTAGGGAGGATTCCCTCTTTTTCTATTGATTGGAATAGTTTCAGAAGGAATGGTACCAGCTCCTCCTTGTACCTCTGGTAGAATTCGGCTGTGAACCCATCTGGTCCTGGACTTTTTTTGGTTGGTAAGCTATTGATTATTGCCACAATTTCAGCTCCTGTTATTGGTCTATTCAGAGATTCAACTTCTTCCTGGTTTAGTCTTGGGAGGGTGTATGTGTTGAGGAATTGATCCATTTCTTCTAGATTTTCTGGTTTATTTGCATAGAGGTGTTTGTAATATTCTCTGATGGTAGTTTGTATTTCTTAAGTTGATGGAAGAGTTTTCAAGCTCTCTTTTTGTAGAATCTGCAAGTGCATATTTGGAGCACTCCGAGGCCTATGCTGGGAAATGAAATATCTTCACCTAATAACTACACAGAAGCATTCTCAGAAACTTCTCTGTGATGAGTGCATTCAACTCACAGACTTGAACGTTTCTTTTCATAGGACAGTTTTGAAACTCTCCTTTCTTAGAATCCGCAAGTGTTTATTTCGAGGGCTTTGAGGCCTATGCTGGAAAAGGAAGTATCTTCACATAACAACTACACAGAAGCGTTCTCGGAAACTTCTTTGTGATGAGTGCATTCAACTCACAGACTTGAGCCTTCCTTTTGAAAGAGCAGTTTCGAAACACTCTTTTTGTAGAGTCTGCAAGTGGATATTTGGAGGGCTTTGAGGCCTATGCTGGGAAAAGAAATATCTTCACCTAAAAACTAGACAGAAGCATTCTCACAAACATCTGTGTGATTAGTGCATTCAACTCACAGACTTGAACATTCCCTCTGATAGGGCAGTTTGGAAACACTCCTTTTGTAGAATCTGCAAATGTTTATTAGGTGCGCTTTGGCGCCTATGCTGGAAAAGGAAATATCTTCACATAAAAACTAGCCAGAAACATTCTCAGAAACTTCTTTGTGATGAGTGCATTCTACTCACAGACTTGAATATTCCTCTTGAGAGAGCAGTTTGGAAACACTCCTTTTGTAGTATCTGCAAGTGTCTATTTGGATCGCTTTGACACCTATGCTGGAAAAAGAAATATCTTCACCTAAAAACTACACAGAAGCATTCTCAGAAACTTCTGTGTGATGAGTGCATTCAACTCACAGACTTGAACGTTTCTTTTGATAGGACAGTTTTGAAACACTCCTTTCGTAGAATCTGCAAGTGTTTATTTCGAGCGCTTTGAGGCCTATGCTGGAAAAGGAACTATCTTCACATTACAACTACACAGAAGCGTTCTCAGAAACTTCTTTGTGATGAGTGCATTCAACTCACAGACTTGAGCCTTCCTGTTGAAAGAGCAGTTTTGAAACACTCTTTTTGTAGAGTCTGTAAGTGGATATTTGGAGGGCTTTGAGGCCTATGCTGGGAAAAGAAATATCTTCACCTAAAAACTAGGCAGAAGCATTCTCACAAACTTCTGTCTGAATAGTGCATTCAACTCACAGACTTGAACATTCCCTCTGAAAGAGCAGTTTGGAAACACTCCTTTTGTAGAATCTGCAAGTGTTTACTTGGAACGCTATGACGCTTATGCTGGAAAACGAAATATGTTCACATAAAAATTAGACAGAAGAATTCTCAGAAACTTCTTTGTGATGAGTGCATTCCACTCACAGACTTGAACATTCCTCTTGATAGAGCAGTTTGGAAACACTCCTTTTGTAGAATCTGCAAGTGTTTATTTCGAGCGCTTTGAGGCGTATGCTGGAAAAGGAAGTATCTTCACATAACAACTACACAGAAGCATTCTCAGAAACTTCTTTGGAATGAGTGCATTCAACTCACAGACTTGAGCCTTTCTTTTGAAAGAGCAGTTTTGAAACACTCTTTTTGTAGTGTCTGCAAGTGGATATTTGGAGAGCTTTGAGGCCTATGCTGGGAAAAGAAATATCTTCACCTAAAAACTAGACAGAAGCATTCTCACAAACAACTGTGTGATTAGTGCATTCAACACACAGACTTGAACATTCCCTCTGATAGGGCAGTTTGGAAACACTCCTTTTGTAGAATCTGCAATTGTTTATTTGGAGCGCTTTGGCGCCTATGCTGGAAAAGGAAATATCTTCACATAAAAACTAGCCAGAAACATTCTCAGAAACTTCTTTGTGATGAGTGCATTCTACTCACAGACTTGAACATTCCTCTTGAGAGAGCAGTTTGGAAACACTCCTTTTGTAGTATCTGCAAGTGTCTATTTGGATCGCTTTGATGCCTATGCTGGAAAAGGAAATATCTTCACCTAAAAACTACACAGAAGCATTCTCAGAAACTTCTGTGTGATGAGTGCATTCAACTCATAGACTTGAACGTTTCTATTGATACGACAGTTTTGAAACACTCCTTTTGTTGAATCTGTAAGTGTTTATTTCGAGCGCTTTGTGGCCTGTGCTGGAAAAGGAAGTATCTTCACATAACAACTACACAGAAGCATTCTCAGAAACTTCTTTGTGATGAGTGCATTCAACTCACAGACGTGGGCCTTTCTTTTGAAAGAGCAGTTTTGAAACACTCTTTTTGTAGAATCTGCAAGTTCATATTTGGAGGGCTTTAAGGCCTATTCTGGGAAAAGAAATATCTTCAACTAAAAACTAGACAGAAGCATTCTCACAAACTTCTGTGTGATGAGTGCATTCAACTCACAGACCTGAACATTCCTTTTAATAGAGCAGTTTGGAAACACTCCTTTTGTAGAATCTGCAAGTGTTTATTTCGAGCGCTTTGTAGCCTATGCTGGAAAAGGAAATATCTTCACATAAAAACTAGACAGAAGAATTCTCAGAAACTTCTTTGTGATGACTTCATTCTACTCACAGAGTTGAAGCCTCTTTTTGATGGAAGAGTTTTCAAGCTCTCTTTTTCTAGAATCTGCAAGTGCATATTTGGAGCGCTCCGAGGCCTATGCTGGGAAATGAAATATCTTCACCTGAAAACTACACAGAAGCATTCTCAGAAACTTCTGTGTGATGAGTGCATTCAACTCACAGACTTTAACGTTTCTTTTGATAGGACAGTTTTGAAACACTCCTTTCGTAGAATCTGCAAGTGTTTATTTCGAGCGCTTTGAGGCCTATGCTGGAAAAGGAAGTATCTTCACATAACAACTACACAGAAGCATTCTGAGAAACTTCTTTGTGATGAGTGCATTCAACTCACAGACTTGAGCCTTCCTTTTGAAAGAGCAGTTTTGAAACACTCTTTTTGTAGAGTCTGCAAGTGGATATTTGGAGGGCTATGAGGCCTATGCTGGGAAAAGAAATATCTTCACCTAAAAACTAGACAGAAGCATTCTCACAAACTTCTGTCCGAATAGTGCATTCAACTCACAGACTTGAACATTCCCTCTAAAAGAGCAGTTTGGAAACACTCCTTTTGTAGAATCTGCAAGTGTTTATTTGGAGCGCTTTGGCGCCTATGCTGGAAAAGGAAATATCTTCACATAAAAACTAGCCAGAAACATTCTCAGAAACTTCTTTGTGATGAGTGCATTCTACTCACAGACTTGAACATTCCTCTTGAGAGAGCAGTTTGGAAACACTCCTTTTGTAGTATCTCCAAGTGTCTATTTGGATCGCTTTGACGCCTATGCTGGAAAAGGAAATATCTTCACCTAAAAACTACACAGAAGCATTCTCAGAAACTTCTGTGTGATGAGTGCATTCAACTCACCGACTTGAATGTTACTTTTGATAGGACAGTTTTGAAACACTCCTTTCGTAGAATCTGCAAGTGTTTATTTC
Source organism: Pongo abelii (assembly GCF_028885655.2). Taxonomy (NCBI): domain Eukaryota; kingdom Metazoa; phylum Chordata; class Mammalia; order Primates; family Hominidae; genus Pongo; species Pongo abelii. The sequence continues at coordinate 42,202,557 of NC_071993.2, forward strand.
GAGCACTTTGAGGCCTATACTGGAAAAGGAACTATCTTCATATAACAACTACACAGAAGCATTCTCAGAAACTTCTTTGTGATGAGTGCATTCAACTCACAGACTTGAGCCTTCCTTTTGAAAGAGCAGATTTGAAACAATCTTTTTGTAGAGTCTGCAAGTGGATATTTGGAGGGCTTTGAGGCCTATGCTGGGAAAAGAAATATCTTCACCTAAAAACTAGACAGAAGCATTCTCACAAACATCTGTGTGATTAGTGCATTCAACTCAGAGACTTGAACATTCCCTCTGAAAGAGCAGTTTGGAAACACTCCTTTTGTAGAATCTGCAAGTGTTTACTTGGAACGCTTTGAAGCTTTTGCGGGAAAAGGAAATATCTTCACCTAAAAATTAGACAGAAGAATTCTCAGAAACTTCTTTGTGATGAGTGCATTCTACTCACAGACTTGAACATTCCTCTTGAGAGAGCAGTTTGGAAACACTCCTTTTGTAGAATCTGCAAATGTTTATTTGGATCGCATTGACGTCTATGTTGGAAAAGGAAATATCTTCACCTAAAAACTACACCGAAGCATTCTCAGAAACTTCTGTGTGATGAGTACATTCAACTCAGCGACTTTAACGTTTCTTTTGATAGGACAGTTTTGAAACACTCCTTTCGTAGGATCTGCAAGTGTTTATTTCGAGCGCTTTGAGGCCTATGCTGAAAAGGAACTATCTTCACATTACAACTACACAGAAGCATTCTCAGAAACTTCTTTGTGATGAGTGCATTCAACTCACAGACTTGAGCCTTCCTTTTGAAAGAGCAGTTTTGAAACACTCTTTTTCTAGAGGCTGCAAGTGGATATTTGGAGGGCTTTGAGGCCTATGCTGGGAAAAGAAATATCTTCACCTAAAAACTAGGCAGAAGCATTCTCACAAACTTCTGTCTGAATAGTGCATTCAACTCACAGGCTTCAACATTCCCTCTGAAAGAGCAGTTTGGAAACACTCCTTTTGTAGAATCTGCAAGTGTTTACTTGGAACGCTATGACGCTTATGCTGGAAAACGAAATATGTTCACATAAAAATTAGACAGAAGAATTCTCAGAAACTTCTTTGTGATGAGTGCATTCCACTCACAGACTTGAACATTCCTCTTGATAGAGCAGTTTGGAAACACTCCTTTTGTAGAATCTGCAAGTGTTTATTTGGATCGTTTTGACGTCTATGATGGAAAAGGAAATATCTTCACCTAAAAACTACACAAAAGCATTCTCAGAAACTTCTGTGTGATGAGTGCATTCAACTCACAGACTTGAACGTTTCTTTTGATCGGACGGTTTTGAAACACTCCTTTTGTAGAATCTGTAAGTGTTTATTTCGAGCGCTTTGAGGCCTATGCTGGAAAAGGAAGTATCTTCACATAACAACCACACAGAAGCATTCTCAGAAACTTCTTTGTGATGAGTGCATTCAACTCACAGACTTGAGCCTTTCTTTTGAAAGAGCAGTTTTGAAACACTCTTTTTGTAGAATCTGCAAGTGGATATTTGGAGCACTTTAAGGCCTTTTCTGGAAAAAGAAATAACTTCACCTAAAAACTAGACAAAAGCATTCTCACAAACATCTGTGTGATTAGTGCATTCACCTCACAGAGTTGAACATTCCCTCCGATAGGGCAGTTTGGAAGCACTCTTTTGTAGAATCTGCAAGAATTTATTTGGAGCTCTTTGACGCCTATGCTGGAAAAGGAAATATCTTCACATAAAAACTAGCCAGAAGCATTCTCACAAACATCTGTGTGATTAGTGCATTCAACTCACAGACTTGAACATTCCCTCTGATAGAGCAGTTTTGAAACACTCCTTTTGTAGAAACTGCAAGTGTTTCTTTGGAGCGCTTTGACGCCTATGATGGAAAAGGAAATATCTTCACATAAAAACTAGACAGAAGCATTCTCAGAAACTTCTGTCTGATTAGTGCATTCAACTCACAGACTTGAACATTCCCTCTGAAAGAGCAGTTTGGATACACTCCTTTTGTAGAATCTGCAAGTGTTTACTTGGAACGCTTTGACGCTTTTGCGGGAAAAGGAAATACCTTCACAAAAAAATTAGACAGAAGAATTCTCAGAAACTTCTTTGTGATGAGTGCATTCTACTCACAGTCTTGAACATTCCTCTTGATAGAGCAGTTTGGAAACACTCCTTTTGTAGAATCTGCAAGTGTTTATTTGGATCGCTTTGACGTCTATGCTGGAAAAGGAAATATCTTCACATAAAAACTACACAGAAGCATTCTCAGAAACTTCTGTGTGATGAGTGCATTCAACTCACAGACTTGAACGTTTCTTTTGATAGGACAGTTTTGAAACACTCCTTTTGTAGAATCTGCAAGTGTTTATTTCGAGCGTTTTGAGGCGTATGCTGGAAAAGGAAATATCTTCATATAAAAACTAAACAGAAGCATTCTCAGAAGCTTCTTTGTGATGAGTGCATTCAACTCACAGACTTCATCCTTCCTTTTGAAAGAGCAGTTTTGAAACACTCTTTTTGTAGAGTCTGCAAGTGGATATTTGGAGGGCTTTGAGGCCTATTCTGGGAAAAGAAGTATCTTCACCTAAAAACTAGACAGAAGCATTCTCATAAACTTCTGTCTGATTAGTACATTCAACTCACAGACTTGAACATTCCCTCTGAAAGAGCAGTTTGGAAACACTCCTTTTGTAGAATCTGCAAGTGTTTACTTGGAACGCTTTGACGATTATGCTGGAAAAGGAAATATCCTCACATAAAAATTAGACAGAAGAATTCTCAGAAACTTCTTTGTGATGAGTGCATTCTACTCACAGACTTGAACATTCCTCTTAATAGAGCAATAGGGAAACACTCCTTTTGTAGAATCTGCAAGTGTTTATTTGGATTGCTTTGACGTCTACGCTGGAAAAGGAAATATCTTCACCTAAAAACTACACAGAAGCATTCCCAGAAACTTCTGTGTGATGAGTGCATTCAACTCACAGACTTGAACGTTTCTTTTGATAGGACAGTTTTGAAACACGCCTTTTGTAGAATCTGCAAGTGTTTATTTCGAGCGCTTTGAGGCCTATGCTGGAAAAGGAAGTATCTTCACATAACAACTACACAGAAGCATTCTCAGAAGCTTCTTTGTGATGAGTGCATTCCACTCACAGACTTGAGCCTTTCTTCTTAAAGAGCAGTTTTGAAACACTCTTTTTGTAGTATCTGCAAGTGGATATTTGGAGCACTTTAAGGCCTTTTCTGGAAAAAGAAATATCTTCACCTAAAAACTAGACAGAAGAATTCTCACACACTTCTGTGTGATTAATGCATTCAACTCACAGACTTGAACATTCCTTTTGATAGAGCAGTTTGGAAACACTCCTTTGGTAGAATCTGCAAGTGTTTATTTGGAGCGTTTTGACGCCTATGCTAGAAAAGGAAATATCTTCACATAAAAACTAGACAGAAGCATTCTCAGAAACTTCTTTGTGATGAGTGCATTCTACTCAGAGAGTTGAAGCCTCTTTTTGGTGGAAGAGCTTTCAGGCTCTCTTTTTGTAGAATCTGCAAGTGCATATTTGGAGCGCTCCGAGGCCTATGCTGGGAAATGAAATAACTTCACCTAAAAACTACACAGAAGCATTCTCAGAAACTTCTGTATGATGAGTGCATTCAACTCACAGACTTGAACGTTTCGTTTGATAGGACAGTTATGAAACCCTCCTGTTGTAGAATCTGCAAGTGTTTATTTCCAGCGCTTTGAGGCCTATGCTGGAAAAGAAAGTATCTTCACATAACAACTACACAGAAGCATTCTCGGAAACTTCTTTGTGATGAGTGCATTCAACTCACAGACTTGAGCCTTCCTTTTGAAAGAGCAGTTTTGAAACACTCTTTTTGTAGAGTCTGCAAGTGGATATTTATAGGGCTTTGGGGCCTATGTTGGGAAAAGAAATATCTTCACCTAAAAACAAGACAGAAGCATTCTCACAAACATCTGTGTGATTAGTGCATTCAACTCACAGACTTGAACATTCCCTCTGATAGGGCAGTTTGGAAACACTCCTTTTGTAGAATCTGCAAGTGTTTATTTGAGCGCTTTGGCGCCTATGCTGGAAAAGGAAATATCTTCACATAAAAACTAGCCAGAAACATTCTCAGAAACTTCTTTGTGATGAGTGCATTCTACTCACAGACTTGAACATTCCTCTTGAGAGAGCAGTTTGGAAACACTCCTTTTGTAGTATCTGCAAGTGTCTATTTTGATCGCTTTGAAGCCTATGCTGGAGAAGGAAATATCTTCACCTAAAAAGTACACAGAAGCATTCTCGGAAACTTCTGTGTGATGAGTGCATTCAACTCACAGACTTGAACGTTTCTATTGATAGGACAGTTTTGAAACACTCCTTTTGTAGAATCTGCAAGTGTTTATTTCGAGCGCTTTGAGGCCTATGCTGGAAAAGGAAGTATCTTCACATAACAACTACACAGAAGCATTCTCAGAAACTTCTTTGGGATGAGTGCATTCAATTCACAGACTTGGGCCTTTCTTATGAAAGAGCAGTTTTGAAACAATCTTTTTGTAGAATCTGCAAGTGGATATTTGGAGCGCTTTAAGGCCTATTCTGGGAAAAGAAATATCTTCACCTAAAAACTAGACAGAAGCATTCTCACAAACTTCTGTGTGATTAGTGCATTCAACTCACAGACTTGAACATTCCTTTTGATAGAGCAGTTTGGAAACACTCCTTTTGTAGAATCTGCAAGTGTTTATTTCGAGCGAATTGACGCCTATGCTGGAAATGGAAATATCTTCACATAAAAATTAGACAGAAGAATTCTCAGAAACATCTTTGTGATGAGTGCATTCTACTCACAGAGTTGAAGCCTCTTTTTGATGGAAGAGTTTTCTTTTTTTTTTTTTTTTTATTTTATTTTTTTTTTCTTTTTTTTTCTTTTATTATTATTATTATTATTATCATTATTATACTTTAGGTTTTATGGTACATGTGCGCAATGTGCAGGTAAGTTACATATGTATACATGTGCCATGCTGGTTCGCTGCACCCACCAACTTGTCATCTAGCATTAGGTATATCTCCCAATGCTATCCCTCCCCCCTCCCCCCACCCCACAACAGTCCCCGAAGTGTGATGTTCCCCTTCCTGTGTCCATGTGTTCTCATTGTTCAATTCCCACCTATGAGTGAGAATATGCGGTGTTTGGTTTTTTGTTCTTGCGATAGTTTACTGAGAATGATGATTTCCAATTTCATCCATGTCCCTACAAAGGACGTGAACTCATCATTTTTTATGGCTGCATAGTATTCCATGGTGTATATGTGCCACATTTTCTTAATCCAGTCTATCATTGTTGGACATTTGGGTTGGTTCCAAGTCTTTGCTATTGTGAATAATGCCGCAATAAACATACGTGTGCATGTGTCTTTATAGCCGCATGATTTATAGTCCTTTGGGTATATACCCAGTAATGGGATGGCTGGGTCGAATGGAATTTCTAGTTCTAGATCCCTGAGGAATCGCCACACTGACTTCCACAACGGTTGAACTAGTTTACAGTCCCACCAACAGTGTAAAAGTGTTCCTATTTCTCCACATCCTCTCCAGCACCTGTTGTTTCCTGACTTTTTAATGATTGCCATTCTAACTGGTGTGAGATGGTATCTCATTGTGGTTTTGATTTGCATTTCTCTGATGGCCAGTGATGGTGAGCATTTTTTCATGTGTTTTTTGGCTGCATAAATGTCTTCTTTTGAGAAGTGTCTGTTCATGTCCTTCGCCCACTTTTTGATGGGGTTGTTTGTTTTTTTCTTGTAAATTTGTTGGAGTTCATTGTAGATTCTGGATATTAGCCCTTTGTCAGATGAGTAGGTTGCGAAAATTTTCTCCCATTTTGTAGGTTGCCTGTTCACTCTGATGGTAGTTTCCTTTGCTGTGCAGAAGCTCTTTAGTTTAATTAGATCCCATTTGTCAATTTTGGCTTTTGTTGCCATTGCTTTTGGTGTTTTAGACATGAAGTCCTTGCCCATGCCTATGTCCTGAATGGTAATGCCTAGGTTTTCTTCTAGGGTTTTTATGGTTTTAGGTCTAACATTTAAGTCTTTAATCCATCTTGAATTGATTTTTGTATAAGGTGTAAGGAAGGGATCCAGTTTCAGCTTTCTACATATGGCTAGCCAGTTTTCCCAACACCATTTATTAAATAGGGAATCCTTTCCCCATTTCTTGTTTTTGTCAGGTTTGTCAAAGATCAGATACCTGTAGATATGTGGCATTATTTCTGAGGGCTCTGTCCTGTTCCATTGATCTATATCTCTCTTTTGGTACCAGTACCATGCTGTTTTGGTTACTGTAGCCTTGTAGTATAGTTTGAAGTCAGGTAGTGTGATGCCTCCAGCTTTGTTCTTTTGGCTTAGGATTGACTTGGCGATGCGGGCTCTTTTTTGGTTCCATATGAACTTGAAAGTAGTTTTTTCCAATTCTGTGAAGAAAGTCATTGGTAGCTTGATGGGGATGGCATTGAATCTGTAAATTACCTTGGGAAGGATGGCCATTTTCATGATATTGATTCTTCCTACCCATGAGCATGGAATGTTCTTCCATTTGTTTGTATCCTCTTTTATTTCCTTGAGCAGTGGTTTGTAGTTCTCCTTGAAGAGGTCTTTCACATCCCTTGTAAGTTGGATTCCTAGGTATTTTATTCTCTTTGAAGCAATTGTGAATGGGAGTTCACTCATGATTTGGCTCTCTGTTTGTCTGTTATTGATGTATAAGAATGCTTGTGATTTTTGCACATTGATTTTGTATCCTGAGACTTTGCTGAAGTTGCTTATCAGCTTAAGGAGATTTTGGGCTGAGACAATGGGGTTTTCTAGATATACTATCATGTCATCTGCAAACAAGGACAATTTGACTTCCTCTTTTCCTAACTGAATACCCTTGATTTCCTTCTCCTGCCTAATTGCCCTGGCCAGAACTTCCAACACTATGTTGAATAGAAGTGGCGAGAGAGGGCATCCCTGTCTTGTGCCAGTTTTCAAAGGGAATGCTTCCAGTTTTTGCCCATTCAGTACGATATTGGCTGTGGGTTTGTCATAAATAGCTCTTATTATTTTGAGATACGTCCCATCAATTCCTAATTTATTGAGAGTTTTTAGCATGAAGGGTTGTTGAATTTTGTCAAAGGCCTTTTCTGCATCTATTGAGATAATCATGTGGTTTTTGTCTTTGGTTCTGTTTATATGCTGGATTACATTTATTGATTTGCGTATATTGAACCAGCCTTGCATCCCAGGGATGAAGCCCACTTGATCATGGTGGATAAGCTTTTTGATGTGCTGCTGGATTCTGTTTGCCAGTATCTTATTGAGGATTTTTGCATCAATGTTCATCAAGGATATTGGTCTAAAATTCTCTTTTTTTGTTGTGTCTCTGCCAGGCTTTGGTATCAGGATGATGCTGGCCTCATAAAATGAGTTAGGGAGGATTCCCTCTTTTTCTATTGATTGGAATAGTTTCAGAAGGAATGGTACCAGCTCCTCCTTGTACCTCTGGTAGAATTCGGCTGTGAACCCATCTGGTCCTGGACTTTTTTTGGTTGGTAAGCTATTGATTATTGCCACAATTTCAGCTCCTGTTATTGGTCTATTCAGAGATTCAACTTCTTCCTGGTTTAGTCTTGGGAGGGTGTATGTGTTGAGGAATTGATCCATTTCTTCTAGATTTTCTGGTTTATTTGCATAGAGGTGTTTGTAATATTCTCTGATGGTAGTTTGTATTTCTTAAGTTGATGGAAGAGTTTTCAAGCTCTCTTTTTGTAGAATCTGCAAGTGCATATTTGGAGCGCTCCGAGGCCTATGCTGGGAAATGAAATATCTTCACCTAATAACTACACAGAAGCATTCTCAGAAACTTCTCTGTGATGAGTGCATTCAACTCACAGACTTGAACGTTTCTTTTGATAGGACAGTTTTGAAACTCTCCTTTCTTAGAATCCGCAAGTGTTTATTTCGAGGGCTTTGAGGCCTATGCTGGAAAAGGAAGTATCTTCACATAACAACTACACAGAAGCGTTCTCGGAAACTTCTTTGTGATGAGTGCATTCAACTCACAGACTTGAGCCTTCCTTTTGAAAGAGCAGTTTTGAAACACTCTTTTTGTAGAGTCTGCAAGTGGATATTTGGAGGGCTTTGAGGCCTATGCTGGGAAAAGAAATATCTTCACCTAAAAACTAGACAGAAGCATTCTCACAAACATCTGTGTGATTAGTGCATTCAACTCACAGACTTGAACATTCCCTCTGATAGGGCAGTTTGGAAACACTCCTTTTGTAGAATCTGCAAATGTTTATTAGGTGCGCTTTGGCGCCTATGCTGGAAAAGGAAATATCTTCACATAAAAACTAGCCAGAAACATTCTCAGAAACTTCTTTGTGATGAGTGCATTCTACTCACAGACTTGAATATTCCTCTTGAGAGAGCAGTTTGGAAACACTCCTTTTGTAGTATCTGCAAGTGTCTATTTGGATCGCTTTGACACCTATGCTGGAAAAAGAAATATCTTCACCTAAAAACTACACAGAAGCATTCTCAGAAACTTCTGTGTGATGAGTGCATTCAACTCACAGACTTGAACGTTTCTTTTGATAGGACAGTTTTGAAACACTCCTTTCGTAGAATCTGCAAGTGTTTATTTCGAGCGCTTTGAGGCCTATGCTGGAAAAGGAACTATCTTCACATTACAACTACACAGAAGCGTTCTCAGAAACTTCTTTGTGATGAGTGCATTCAACTCACAGACTTGAGCCTTCCTGTTGAAAGAGCAGTTTTGAAACACTCTTTTTGTAGAGTCTGTAAGTGGATATTTGGAGAGATTTGAGGCCTATGCTGGGAAAAGAAATATCTTCACCTAAAAACTAGGCAGAAGCATTCTCACAAACTTCTGTCTGAATAGTGCATTCAACTCACAGACTTGAACATTCCCTCTGAAAGAGCAGTTTGGAAACACTCCTTTTGTAGAATCTGCAAGTGTTTACTTGGAACGCTATGACGCTTATGCTGGAAAACGAAATATGTTCACATAAAAATTAGACAGAAGAATTCTCAGAAACTTCTTTGTGATGAGTGCATTCCACTCACAGACTTGAACATTCCTCTTGATAGAGCAGTTTGGAAACACTCCTTTTGTAGAATCTGCAAGTGTTTATTTCGAGCGCTTTGAGGCGTATGCTGGAAAAGGAAGTATCTTCACATAACAACTACACAGAAGCATTCTCAGAAACTTCTTTGGAATGAGTGCATTCAACTCACAGACTTGAGCCTTTCTTTTGAAAGAGCAGTTTTGAAACACTCTTTTTGTAGTGTCTGCAAGTGGATATTTGGAGAGCTTTGAGGCCTATGCTGGGAAAAGAAATATCTTCACCTAAAAACTAGACAGAAGCATTCTCACAAACAACTGTGTGATTAGTGCATTCAACACACAGACTTGAACATTCCCCCTGATAGGGCAGTTTGGAAACACTCCTTTTGTAGAATCTGCAATTGTTTATTTGGAGCGCTTTGGCGCCTATGCTGGAAAAGGAAATATCTTCACATAAAAACTAGCCAGAAACATTCTCAGAAACTTCTTTGTGATGAGTGCATTCTACTCACAGACTTGAACATTCCTCTTGAGAGAGCAGTTTGGAAACACTCCTTTTGTAGTATCTGCAAGTGTCTATTTGGATCGCTTTGATGCCTATGCTGGAAAAGGAAATATCTTCACCTAAAAACTACACAGAAGCATTCTCAGAAACTTCTGTGTGATGAGTGCATTCAACTCATAGACTTGAACGTTTCTATTGATACGACAGTTTTGAAACACTCCTTTTGTTGAATCTGTAAGTGTTTATTTCGAGCGCTTTGTGGCCTGTGCTGGAAAAGGAAGTATCTTCCCATAACAACTACACAGAAGCATTCTCAGAAACTTCTTTGGAATGAGTGCATTCAACTCACAGACTTGGGCCTTTCTTTTGAAAGAGCAGTTTTGAAACACTCTTTTTGTAGAATCTGCAAGTTCATATTTGGAGCGCTTTAAGGCCTATTCTGGGAAAAGAAATATCTTCAACTAAAAACTAGACAGAAGCATTCTCACAAACTTCTGTGTGATTAGTGCATTCAACTCACAGACCTGAACATTCCTTTTAATAGAGCAGTTTGGAAACACTCCTTTTGTAGAATCTGCAAGTGTTTATTTCGAGCGCTTTGTAGCCTATGCTGGAAAAGGAAATATCTTCACATAAAAACTAGACAGAAGAATTCTCAGAAACTTCTTTGTGATGACTTCATTCTACTCACAGAGTTGAAGCCTCTTTTTGATGGAAGAGTTTTCAAGCTCTCTTTTTCTAGAATCTGCAAGTGCATATTTGGAGCGCTCCGAGGCCTATGCTGGGAAATGAAATATCTTCACCTGAAAACTACACAGAAGCATTCTCAGAAACTTCTGTGTGATGAGTGCATTCAACTCACAGACTTTAACGTTTCTTTTGATAGGACAGTTTTGAAACACTCCTTTCGTAGAATCTGCAAGTGTTTATTTCGAGCGCTTTGAGGCCTATGCTGGAAAAGGAAGTATCTTCACATAACAACTACACAGAAGCATTCTGAGAAACTTCTTTGTGATGAGTGCATTCAACTCACAGACTTGAGCCTTCCTTTTGAAAGAGCAGTTTTGAAACACTCTTTTTGTAGAGTCTGCAAGTGGATATTTGGAGGGCTATGAGGCCTATGCTGGGAAAAGAAATATCTTCACCTAAAAACTAGACAGAAGCATTCTCACAAACTTCTGTCCGAATAGTGCATTCAACTCACAGACTTGAACATTCCCTCTAAAAGAGCAGTTTGGAAACACTCCTTTTGTAGAATCTGCAAGTGTTTATTTGGAGCGCTTTGGCGCCTATGCTGGAAAAGGAAATATCTTCACATAAAAACTAGCCAGAAACATTCTCAGAAACTTCTTTGTGATGAGTGCATTCTACTCACAGACTTGAACATTCCTCTTGAGGGAGCAGTTTGGAAACACTCCTTTTGTAGTATCTCCAAGTGTCTATTTGGATCGCTTTGACGCCTATGCTGGAAAAGGAAATATCTTCACCTAAAAACTACACAGAAGCATTCTCAGAAACTTCTGTGTGATGAGTGCATTCAACTCACCGACTTGAATGTTACTTTTGATAGGACAGTTTTGAAACACTCCTTTCGTAGAATCTGCAAGTGTTTATTTCGAGCACTTTGAGGCCTATACTGGAAAAGGAACTATCTTCATATAACAACTACACAGAAGCATTCTCAGAAACTTCTTTGTGATGAGTGCATTCAACTCACAGACTTGAGCCTTCCTTTTGAAAGAGCAGATTTGAAACAATCTTTTTGTAGAGTCTGCAAGTGGATATTTGGAGGGCTTTGAGGCCTATGCTGGGAAAAGAAATATCTTCACCTAAAAACTAGACAGAAGCATTCTCACAAACATCTGTGTGATTAGTGCATTCAACTCAGAGACTTGAACATTCCCTCTGAAAGAGCAGTTTGGAAACACTCCTTTTGTAGAATCTGCAAGTGTTTACTTGGAACGCTTTGAAGCTTTTGCGGGAAAAGGAAATATCTTCACCTAAAAATTAGACAGAAGAATTCTCAGAAACTTCTTTGTGATGAGTGCATTCTACTCACAGACTTGAACATTCCTCTTGAGAGAGCAGTTTGGAAACACTCCTTTTGTAGAATCTGCAAGTGTTTATTTGGATCGCATTGACGTCTATGTTGGAAAAGGAAATATCTTCACCTAAAAACTACACCGAAGCATTCTCAGAAACTTCTGTGTGATGAGTACATTCAACTCACCGACTTGAACGTTTCTTTTGATAGGACAGTTTTGAAACACTCCTTTCGTAGGATCTGCAAGTGTTTATTTCGAGCGCTTTGAGGCCTATGCTGAAAAGGAACTATCTTCACATTACAACTACACAGAAGCATTCTCAGAAACTTCTTTGTGATGAGTGCATTCAACTCACAGACTTGAGCCTTCCTTTTGAAAGAGCAGTTTTGAAACACTCTTTTTCTAGAGGCTGCAAGTGGATATTTGGAGGGCTTTGAGGCCTATGCTGGGAAAAGAAATATCTTCACCTAAAAACTAGGCAGAAGCATTCTCACAAACTTCTGTCTGAATAGTGCATTCAACTCACAGACTTCAACATTCCCTCTGAAAGAGCAGTTTGGAAACACTCCTTTTGTAGAATCTGCAAGTGTTTACTTGGAACGCTATGACGCTTATGCTGGAAAACGAAATATGTTCACATAAAAATTAGACAGAAGAATTCTCAGAAACTTCTTTGTGATGAGTGCATTCCACTCATAGACTTGAACATTCCTCTTGATAGAGCAGTTTGGAAACACTCCTTTTGTAGAATCTGCAAGTGTTTATTTGGATCGTTTTGACGTCTATGATGGAAAAGGAAATATCTTCACCTAAAAACTACACAGAAGCATTCTCAGAAACTTCTGTGTGATGAGTGCATTCAACTCACAGACTTGAACGTTTCTTTTGATCGGACAGTTTTGAAACACTCCTTTTGTAGAATCTGTAAGTGTTTATTTCGAGCGCTTTGAGGCCTATGCTGGAAAAGGAAGTATCTTCACATAACAACCACACAGAAGCATTCTCAGAAACTTCTTTGTGATGAGTGCATTCAACTCACAGACTTGAGCCTTTCTTTTGAAAGAGCAGTTTTGAAACACTCTTTTTGTAGAATCTGCAAGTGGATATTTGGAGCACTTTAAGGCCTTTTCTGGAAAAAGAAATAACTTCACCTAAAAACTAGACAAAAGCATTCTCACAAACATCTGTGTGATTAGTGCATTCACCTCACAGAGTTGAACATTCCCTCTGATAGGGCAGTTTGGAAACACTCCTTTTGTAGAATCTGCAAGAATTTATTTGGAGCTCTTTGACGCCTATGCTGGAAAAGGAAATATCTTCACATAAAAACTAGCCAGAAGCATTCTCACAAACATCTGTGTGATTAGTGCATTCAACTCACAGACTTGAACATTCCCTCTGATAGAGCAGTTTTGAAACACTCCTTTTGTAGAAACTGCAAGTGTTTCTTTGGAGCGCTTTGAGCCTATGATGGAAAAGGAAATATCTTCACATAAAAACTAGACAGAAGCATTCTCAGAAACTTCTGTCTGATTAGTGCATTCAACTCACAGACTTGAACATTCCCTCTGAAAGAGCAGTTTGGATACACTCCTTTTGTAGAATCTGCAAGTGTTTACTTGGAACGCTTTGACGCTTTTGCGGGAAAAGGAAATACCTTCACAAAAAAATTAGACAGAAGAATTCTCAGAAACTTCTTTGTGATGAGTGCATTCTACTCACAGTCTTGAACATTCCTCTTGATAGAGCAGTTTGGAAACACTCCTTTTGTAGAATCTGCAAGTGTTTATTTGGATCGCTTTGACGTCTATGCTGGAAAAGGAAATATCTTCACCTAAAAACTACACAGAAGCATTCTCAGAAACTTCTGTGTGATGAGTGCATTCAACTCACAGACTTGAACGTTTCTTTTGATAGGACAGTTTTGAAACACTCCTTTTGTAGAATCTGCAAGTGTTTATTTCGAGCGTTTTGAGGCGTATGCTGGAAAAGGAAATATCTTCATATAACAACTAAACAGAAGCATTCTCAGAAGCTTCTTTGTGATGAGTGCATTCAACTCACAGACTTGATCCTTCCTTTTGAAAGAGCAGTTTTGAAACACTCTTTTTGTAGAGTCTGCAAGTGGATATTTGGAGGGCTTTGAGGCCTATTCTGGGAAAAGAAGTATCTTCACCTAAAAACTAGACAGAAGCATTCTCATAAACTTCTGTCTGATTAGTACATTCAACTCACAGACTTGAACATTCCCTCTGAAAGAGCAGTTTGGAAACACTCCTTTTGTAGAATCTGCAAGTGTTTACTTGGAACGCTTTGACGATTATGCTGGAAAAGGAAATATCCTCACATAAAAATTAGACAGAAGAATTCTCAGAAACTTCTTTGTGATGAGTGCATTCTACTCACAGACTTGAACATTCCTCTTGATAGAGCAATAGGGAAACACTCCTTTTGTAGAATCTGCAAGTGTTTATTTGGATCGCTTTGACGTCTACGCTGGAAAAGGAAATATCTTCACCTAAAAACTACACAGAAGCATTCCCAGAAACTTCTGTGTGATGAGTGCATTCAACTCACAGACTTGAACGTTTCTTTTGATAGGACAGTTTTGAAACACGCCTTTTGTAGAATCTGCAAGTGTTTATTTCGAGCGCTTTGAGGCCTATGCTGGAAAAGGAAGTATCTTCACATAACAACTACACAGAAGCATTCTCAGAAGCTTCTTTGTGATGAGTGCATTCCACTCACAGACTTGAGCCTTTCTTCTGAAAGAGCAGTTTTGAAACACTCTTTTTGTAGTATCTGCAAGTGGATATTTGGAGCACTTTAAGGCCTTTTCTGGAAAAAGAAATATCTTCACCTAAAAACTAGACAGAAGAATTCTCACACACTTCTGTGTGATTAATGCATTCAACTCACAGACTTGAACATTCCTTTTGATAGAGCAGTTTGGAAACACTCCTTTGGTAGAATCTGCAAGTGTTTATTTGGAGCGTTTTGACGCCTATGCTAGAAAAGGAAATATCTTCACATAAAAACTAGACAGAAGCATTCTCAGAAACTTCTTTGTGATGAGTGCATTCTACTCAGAGAGTTGAAGCCTCTTTTTGGTGGAAGAGTTTTCAGGCTCTCTTTTTGTAGAATCTGCAAGTGCATATTTGGAGCGCTCCGAGGCCTATGCTGGGAAATGAAATAACTTCACCTAAAAACTACACAGAAGCATTCTCAGAAACTTCTGTATGATGAGTGCATTCAACTCACAGACTTGAACGTTTCGTTTGATAGGACAGTTTCGAAACCCTCCTGTTGTAGAATCTGCAAGTGTTTATTTCCAGCGCTTTGAGGCCTATGCTGGAAAAGAAAGTATCTTCACATAACAACTACACAGAAGCATTCTCGGAAACTTCTTTGTGATGAGTGCATTCAACTCACAGACTTGAGCCTTCCTTTTGAAAGAGCAGTTTTGAAACACTCTTTTTGTAGAGTCTGCAAGTGGATATTTATAGGGCTTTGGGGCCTATGTTGGGAAAAGAAATATCTTCACCTAAAAACAAGACAGAAGCATTCTCACAAACATCTGTGTGATTAGTGCATTCAACTCACAGACTTGAACATTCCCTCTGATAGGGCAGTTTGGAAACACTCCTTTTGTAGAATCTGCAAGTGTTTATTTGAGCGCTTTGGCGCCTATGCTGGAAAAGGAAATATCTTCACATAAAAACTAGCCAGAAACATTCTCAGAAACTTCTTTGTGATGAGTGCATTCTACTCACAGACTTGAACATTCCTCTTGAGAGAGCAGTTTGGAAACACTCCTTTTGTAGTATCTGCAAGTGTCTATTTTGATCGCTTTGAAGCCTATGCTGGAGAAGGAAATATCTTCACCTAAAAATTACACAGAAGCATTCTCGGAAACTTCTGTGTGATGAGTGCATTCAACTCACAGACTTGAACGTTTCTATTGATAGGACAGTTTTGAAACACTCCTTTTGTAGAATCTGCAAGTGTTTGTTTCGAGCGCTTTGAGGCCTATGCTGGAAAAGGAAGTATCTTCACATAACAACTACACAGAAGCATTCTCAGAAACTTCTTTGGGATGAGTGCATTCAATTCACAGACTTGGGCCTTTCTTATGAAAGAGCAGTTTTGAAACAATCTTTTTGTAGAATCTGCAAGTGGATATTTGGAGCGCTTTAAGGCCTATTCTGGGAAAAGAAATATCTTCACCTAAAAACTAGACAGAAGCATTCTCACAAACTTCTGTGTGATTAGTGCATTCAACTCACAGACTTGAACATTCCTTTTGATAGAGCAGTTTGGAAACACTCCTTTTGTAGAATCTGCAAGTGTTTATTTCGAGCGAATTGACGCCTATGCTGGAAATGGAAATATCTTCACATAAAAATTAGACAGAAGAATTCTCAGAAACATCTTTGTGATGAGTGCATTCTACTCACAGAGTTGAAGCCTCTTTTTGATGGAAGAGTTTTCTTTTTTTTTTTTTTTTTTATTTTATTTTTTTTTTCTTTTTTTTTTCTTTTATTATTATTATTATTATTATCATTATTATACTTTAGGTTTTATGGTACATGTGCGCAATGTGCAGGTAAGTTACATATGTATACATGTGCCATGCTGGTTCGCTGCACCCACCAACTTGTCATCTAGCATTAGGTATATCTCCCAATGCTATCCCTCCCCCCTCCCCCCACCCCACAACAGTCCCCGAAGTGTGATGTTCCCCTTCCTGTGTCCATGTGTTCTCATTGTTCAATTCCCACCTATGAGTGAGAATATGCGGTGTTTGGTTTTTTGTTCTTGCGATAGTTTACTGAGAATGATGATTTCCAATTTCATCCATATCCCTACAAAGGACGTGAACTCATCATTTTTTATGGCTGCATAGTATTCCATGGTGTATATGTGCCACATTTTCTTAATCCAGTCTATCATTGTTGGACATTTGGGTTGGTTCCAAGTCTTTGCTATTGTGAATAATGCCGCAATAAACATACGTGTGCATGTGTCTTTATAGCCGCATGATTTATAGTCCTTTGGGTATATACCCAGTAATGGGATGGCTGGGTCGAATGGAATTTCTAGTTCTAGATCCCTGAGGAATCGCCACACTGACTTCCACAACGGTTGAACTAGTTTACAGTCCCACCAACAGTGTAAAAGTGTTCCTATTTCTCCACATCCTCTCCAGCACCTGTTGTTTCCTGACTTTTTAATGATTGCCATTCTAACTGGTGTGAGATGGTATCTCATTGTGGTTTTGATTTGCATTTCTCTGATGGCCAGTGATGGTGAGCATTTTTTCATGTGTTTTTTGGCTGCATAAACGTCTTCTTTTGAGAAGTGTCTGTTCATGTCCTTCGCCCACTTTTTGATGGGGTTGTTTGTTTTTTTCTTGTAAATTTGTTGGAGTTCATTGTAGATTCTGGATATTAGCCCTTTGTCAGATGAGTAGGTTGCGAAAATTTTCTCCCATTTTGTAGGTTGCCTGTTCACTCTGATGGTAGTTTCCTTTGCTGTGCAGAAGCTCTTTAGTTTAATTAGATCCCATTTGTCAATTTTGGCTTTTGTTGCCATTGCTTTTGGTGTTTTAGACATGAAGTCCTTGCCCATGCCTATGTCCTGAATGGTAATGCCTAGGTTTTCTTCTAGGGTTTTTATGGTTTTAGGTCTAACATTTAAGTCTTTAATCCATCTTGAATTGATTTTTGTATAAGGTGTAAGGAAGGGATCCAGTTTCAGCTTTCTACATATGGCTAGCCAGTTTTCCCAACACCATTTATTAAATAGGGAATCCTTTCCCCATTTCTTGTTTTTGTCAGGTTTGTCAAAGATCAGATACCTGTAGATATGTGGCATTATTTCTGAGGGCTCTGTCCTGTTCCATTGATCTATATCTCTGTTTTGGTACCAGTACCATGCTGTTTTGGTTACTGTAGCCTTGTAGTATAGTTTGAAGTCAGGTAGTGTGATGCCTCCAGCTTTGTTCTTTTGGCTTAGGATTGACTTGGCGATGCGGGCTCTTTTTTGGTTCCATATGAACTTGAAAGTAGTTTTTTCCAATTCTGTGAAGAAAGTCATTGGTAGCTTGATGGGGATGGCATTGAATCTGTAAATTACCTTGGGAAGGATGGCCATTTTCATGATATTGATTCTTCCTACCCATGAGCATGGAATGTTCTTCCATTTGTTTGTATCCTCTTTTATTTCCTTGAGCAGTGGTTTGTAGTTCTCCTTGAAGAGGTCTTTCACATCCCTTGTAAGTTGGATTCCTAGGTATTTTATTCTCTTTGAAGCAATTGTGAATGGGAGTTCACTCATGATTTGGCTCTCTGTTTGTCTGTTATTGATGTATAAGAATGCTTGTGATTTTTGCACATTGATTTTGTATCCTGAGACTTTGCTGAAGTTGCTTATCAGCTTAAGGAGATTTTGGGCTGAGACAATGGGGTTTTCTAGATATACTATCATGTCATCTGCAAACAAGGACAATTTGACTTCCTCTTTTCCTAACTGAATACCCTTGATTTCCTTCTCCTGCCTAATTGCCCTGGCCAGAACTTCCAACACTATGTTGAATAGAAGTGGCGAGAGAGGGCATCCCTGTCTTGTGCCAGTTTTCAAAGGGAATGCTTCCAGTTTTTGCCCATTCAGTACGATATTGGCTGTGGGTTTGTCATAAATAGCTCTTATTATTTTGAGATACGTCCCATCAATTCCTAATTTATTGAGAGTTTTTAGCATGAAGGGTTGTTGAATTTTGTCAAAGGCCTTTTCTGCATCTATTGAGATAATCATGTGGTTTTTGTCTTTGGTTCTGTTTATATGCTGGATTACATTTATTGATTTGCGTATATTGAACCAGCCTTGCATCCCAGGGATGAAGCCCACTTGATCATGGTGGATAAGCTTTTTGATGTGCTGCTGGATTCTGTTTGCCAGTATCTTATTGAGGATTTTTGCATCAATGTTCATCAAGGATATTGGTCTAAAATTCTCTTTTTTTGTTGTGTCTCTGCCAGGCTTTGGTATCAGGATGATGCTGGCCTCATAAAATGAGTTAGGGAGGATTCCCTCTTTTTCTATTGATTGGAATAGTTTCAGAAGGAATGGTACCAGCTCCTCCTTGTACCTCTGGTAGAATTCGGCTGTGAACCCATCTGGTCCTGGACTTTTTTTGGTTGGTAAGCTATTGATTATTGCCACAATTTCAGCTCCTGTTATTGGTCTATTCAGAGATTCAACTTCTTCCTGGTTTAGTCTTGGGAGGGTGTATGTGTTGAGGAATTGATCCATTTCTTCTAGATTTTCTGGTTTATTTGCATAGAGGTGTTTGTAATATTCTCTGATGGTAGTTTGTATTTCTTAAGTTGATGGAAGAGTTTTCAAGCTCTCTTTTTGTAGAATCTGCAAGTGCATATTTGGAGCGCTCCGAGGCCTATGCTGGGAAATGAAATATCTTCACCTAATAACTACACAGAAGCATTCTCAGAAACTTCTCTGTGATGAGTGCATTCAACTCACAGACTTGAACGTTTCTTTTGATAGGACAGTTTTGAAACTCTCCTTTCTTAGAATCCGCAAGTGTTTATTTCGAGGGCTTTGAGGCCTATGCTGGAAAAGGAAGTATCTTCACATAACAACTACACAGAAGCGTTCTCGGAAACTTCTTTGTGATGAGTGCATTCAACTCACAGACTTGAGCCTTCCTTTTGAAAGAGCAGTTTTGAAACACTCTTTTTGTAGAGTCTGCAAGTGGATATTTGGAGGGCTTTGAGGCCTATGCTGGGAAAAGAAATATCTTCACATAAAAACTAGACAGAAGCATTCTCACAAACATCTGTGTGATTAGTGCATTCAACTCACAGACTTGAACATTCCCTCTGATAGGGCAGTTTGGAAACACTCCTTTTGTAGAATCTGCAAATGTTTATTAGGTGCGCTTTGGCGCCTATGCTGGAAAAGGAAATATCTTCACATAAAAACTAGCCAGAAACATTCTCAGAAACTTCTTTGTGATGAGTGCATTCTACTCACAGACTTGAATATTCCTCTTGAGAGAGCAGTTTGGAAACACTCCTTTTGTAGTATCTGCAAGTGTCTATTTGGATCGCTTTGACACCTATGCTGGAAAAGGAAATATCTTCACCTAAAAACTACACAGAAGCATTCTCAGAAACTTCTGTGTGATGAGTGCATTCAACTCACAGACTTGAACGTTTCTTTTGATAGGACAGTTTTGAAACACTCCTTTCGTAGAATCTGCAAGTGTTTATTTCGAGCGCTTTGAGGCCTATGCTGGAAAAGGAACTATCTTCACATTACAACTACACAGAAGCGTTCTCAGAAACTTCTTTGTGATGAGTGCATTCAACTCACAGACTTGAGCCTTCCTGTTGAAAGAGCAGTTTTGAAACACTCTTTTTGTAGAGTCTGTAAGTGGATATTTGGAGGGCTTTGAGGCCTATGCTGGGAAAAGAAATATCTTCACCTAAAAACTAGGCAGAAGCATTCTCACAAACTTCTGTCTGAATAGTGCATTCAACTCACAGACTTGAACATTCCCTCTGAAAGAGCAGTTTGGAAACACTCCTTTTGTAGAATCTGCAAGTGTTTACTTGGAACGCTATGACGCTTATGCTGGAAAACGAAATATGTTCACATAAAAATTAGACAGAAGAATTCTCAGAAACTTCTTTGTGATGAGTGCATTCCACTCACAGACTTGAACATTCCTCTTGATAGAGCAGTTTGGAAACACTCCTTTTGTAGAATCTGCAAGTGTTTATTTCGAGCGCTTTGAGGCGTATGCTGGAAAAGGAAGTATCTTCACATAACAACTACACAGAAGCATTCTCAGAAACTTCTTTGGAATGAGTGCATTCAACTCACAGACTTGAGCCTTTCTTTTGAAAGAGCAGTTTTGAAACACTCTTTTTGTAGTGTCTGCAAGTGGATATTTGGAGAGCTTTGAGGCCTATGCTGGGAAAAGAAATATCTTCACCTAAAAACTAGACAGAAGCATTCTCACAAACAACTGTGTGATTAGTGCATTCAACACACAGACTTGAACATTCCCTCTGATAGGGCAGTTTGGAAACACTCCTTTTGTAGAATCTGCAATTGTTTATTTGGAGCGCTTTGGCGCCTATGCTGGAAAAGGAAATATCTTCACATAAAAACTAGCCAGAAACATTCTCAGAAACTTCTTTGTGATGAGTGCATTCTACTCACAGACTTGAACATTCCTCTTGAGAGAGCAGTTTGGAAACACTCCTTTTGTAGTATCTGCAAGTGTCTATTTGGATCGCTTTGATGCCTATGCTGGAAAAGGAAATATCTTCACCTAAAAACTACACAGAAGCATTCTCAGAAACTTCTGTGTGATGAGTGCATTCAACTCATAGACTTGAACGTTTCTATTGATACGACAGTTTTGAAACACTCCTTTTGTTGAATCTGTAAGTGTTTATTTCGAGCGCTTTGTGGCCTGTGCTGGAAAAGGAAGTATCTTCACATAACAACTACACAGAAGCATTCTCAGAAACTTCTTTGGAATGAGTGCATTCAACTCACAGACTTGGGCCTTTCTTTTGAAAGAGCAGTTTTGAAACACTCTTTTTGTAGAATCTGCAAGTTCATATTTGGAGCGCTTTAAGGCCTATTCTGGGAAAAGAAATATCTTCAACTAAAAACTAGACAGAAGCATTCTCACAAACTTCTGTGTGATTAGTGCATTCAACTCACAGACCTGAACATTCCTTTTAATAGAGCAGTTTGGAAACACTCCTTTTGTAGAATCTGCAAGTGTTTATTTCGAGCGCTTTGTAGCCTATGCTGGAAAAGGAAATATCTTCACATAAAAACTAGACAGAAGAATTCTCAGAAACTTCTTTGTGATGACTTCATTCTACTCACAGAGTTGAAGCCTCTTTTTGATGGAAGAGTTTTCAAGCTCTCTTTTTCTAGAATCTGCAAGTGCATATTTGGAGCGCTCCGAGGCCTATGCTGGGAAATGAAATATCTTCACCTGAAAACTACACAGAAGCATTCTCAGAAACTTCTGTGTGATGAGTGCATTCAACTCACAGACTTTAACGTTTCTTTTGATAGGACAGTTTTGAAACACTCCTTTCGTAGAATCTGCAAGTGTTTATTTCGAGCGCTTTGAGGCCTATGCTGGAAAAGGAAGTATCTTCACATAACAACTACACAGAAGCATTCTGAGAAACTTCTTTGTGATGAGTGCATTCAACTCACAGACTTGAGCCTTCCTTTTGAAAGAGCAGTTTTGAAACACTCTTTTTGTAGAGTCTGCAAGGGGATATTTGGAGGGCTATGAGGCCTATGCTGGGAAAAGAAATATCTTCACCTAAAAACTAGACAGAAGCATTCTCACAAACTTCTGTCCGAATAGTGCATTCAACTCACAGACTTCAACATTCCCTCTAAAAGAGCAGTTTGGAAACACTCCTTTTGTAGAATCTGCAAGTGTTTATTTGGAGCGCTTTGGCGCCTATGCTGGAAAAGGAAATATCTTCACATAAAAACTAGCCAGAAACATTCTCAGAAACTTCTTTGTGATGAGTGCATTCTACTCACAGACTTGAACATTCCTCTTGAGAGAGCAGTTTGGAAACACTCCTTTTGTAGTATCTGCAAGTGTCTATTTGGATCGCTTTGACGCCTATGCTGGAAAAGGAAATATCTTCACCTAAAAACTACACAGAAGCATTCTCAGAAACTTCTGTGTGATGAGTGCATTCAACTCACCGACTTGAATGTTACTTTTGATAGGACAGTTTTGAAACACTCCTTTCGTAGAATCTGCAAGTGTTTATTTCGAGCACTTTGAGGCCTATACTGGAAAAGGAACTATCTTCATATAACAACTACACAGAAGCATTCTCAGAAACTTCTTTGTGATGAGTGCATTCAACTCACAGACTTGAGCCTTCCTTTTGAAAGAGCAGATTTGAAACAATCTTTTTGTAGAGTCTGCAAGTGGATATTTGGAGGGCTTTGAGGCCTATGCTGGGAAAAGAAATATCTTCACCTAAAAACTAGACAGAAGCATTCTCACAAACATCTGTGTGATTAGTGCATTCAACTCAGAGACTTGAACATTCCCTCTGAAAGAGCAGTTTGGAAACACTCCTTTTGTAGAATCTGCAAGTGTTTACTTGGAACGCTTTGAAGCTTTTGCGGGAAAAGGAAATATCTTCACCTAAAAATTAGACAGAAGAATTCTCAGAAACTTCTTTGTGATGAGTGCATTCTACTCACAGACTTGAACATTCTTCTTGAGAGAGCAGTTTGGAAACACTCCTTTTGTAGAATCTGCAAGTGTTTATTTGGATCGCATTGACGTCTATGTTGGAAAAGGAAATATCTTCACCTAAAAACTACACCGAAGCATTCTCAGAAACTTCTGTGTGATGAGTACATTCAACTCACCGACTTGAACGTTTCTTTTGATAGGACTGTTTTGAAACACTCCTTTCGTAGGATCTGCAAGTGTTTATTTCGAGCGCTTTGAGGCCTATGCTGAAAAGGAACTATCTTCACATTACAACTACACAGAAGCATTCTCAGAAACTTCTTTGTGATGAGTGCATTCAACTCACAGACTTGAGCCTTCCTTTTGAAAGAGCAGTTTTGAAACACTCTTTTTCTAGAGGCTGCAAGTGGATATTTGGAGGGCTTTGAGGCCTATGCTGGGAAAAGAAATATCTTCACCTAAAAACTAGGCAGAAGCATTCTCACAAACTTCTGTCTGAATAGTGCATTCAACTCACAGGCTTCAACATTCCCTCTGAAAGAGCAGTTTGGAAACACTCCTTTTGTAGAATCTGCAAGTGTTTACTTGGAACGCTATGACGCTTATGCTGGAAAACGAAATATGTTCACATAAAAATTAGACAGAAGAATTCTCAGAAACTTCTTTGTGATGAGTGCATTCCACTCACAGACTTGAACATTCCTCTTGATAGAGCAGTTTGGAAACACTCCTTTTGTAGAATCTGCAAGTGTTTATTTGGATCGTTTTGACGTCTATGATGGAAAAGGAAATATCTTCACCTAAAAACTACACAGAAGCATTCTCAGAAACTTCTGTGTGATGAGTGCACTCAACTCACAGACTTGAACGTTTCTTTTGATCGGACAGTTTTGAAACACTCCTTTTGTAGAATCTGTAAGTGTTTATTTCGAGCGCTTTGAGGCCTATGCTGGAAAAGGAAGTATCTTCACATAACAACCACACAGAAGCATTCTCAGAAACTTCTTTGTGATGAGTGCATTCAACTCACAGACTTGAGCCTTTCTTTTGAAAGAGCAGTTTTGAAACACTCTTTTTGTAGAATCTGCAAGTGGATATTTGGAGCACTTTAAGGCCTTTTCTGGAAAAAGAAATAACTTCACCTAAAAACTAGACAAAAGCATTCTCACAAACATCTGTGTGATTAGTGCATTCACCTCACAGAGTTGAACATTCCCTCTGATAGGGCAGTTTGGAAGCACTCCTTTTGTAGAATCTGCAAGAATTTATTTGGAGCTCTTTGACGCCTATGCTGGAAAAGGAAATATCTTCACATAAAAACTAGCCAGAAGCATTCTCACAAACATCTGTGTGATTAGTGCATTCAACTCACAGACTTGAACATTCCCTCTGATAGAGCAGTTTTGAAACACTCCTTTTGTAGAAACTGCAAGTGTTTCTTTGGAGCGCTTTGACGCCTATGATGGAAAAGGAAATATCTTCACATAAAAACTAGACAGAAGCATTCTCAGAAACTTCTGTCTGATTAGTGCATTCAACTCACAGACTTGAACATTCCCTCTGAAAGAGCAGTTTGGATACACTCCTTTTGTAGAATCTGCAAGTGTTTACTTGGAACGCTTTGACGCTTTTGCGGGAAAAGGAAATACCTTCACAAAAAAATTAGACAGAAGAATTCTCAGAAACTTCTTTGTGATGAGTGCATTCTACTCACAGTCTTGAACATTCCTCTTGATAGAGCAGTTTGGAAACACTCCTTTTGTAGAATCTGCAAGTGTTTATTTGGATCGCTTTGACGTCTATGCTGGAAAAGGAAATATCTTCACCTAAAAACTACACAGAAGCATTCTCAGAAACTTCTGTGTGATGAGTGCATTCAACTCACAGACTTGAACGTTTCTTTTGATAGGACAGTTTTGAAACACTCCTTTTGTAGAATCTGCAAGTGTTTATTTCGAGCGTTTTGAGGCGTATGCTGGAAAAGGAAATATCTTCATATAACAACTAAACAGAAGCATTCTCAGAAGCTTCTTTGTGATGAGTGCATTCAACTCACAGACTTGATCCTTCCTTTTGAAAGAGCAGTTTTGAAACACTCTTTTTGTAGAGTCTGCAAGTGGATATTTGGAGGGCTTTGAGGCCTATTCTGGGAAAAGAAGTATCTTCACCTAAAAACTAGACAGAAGCATTCTCATAAACTTCTGTCTGATTAGTACATTCAACTCACAGACTTGAACATTCCCTCTGAAAGAGCAGTTTGGAAACACTCCTTTTGTAGAATCTGCAAGTGTTTACTTGGAACGCTTTGACGATTATGCTGGAAAAGGAAATATCCTCACATAAAAATTAGACAGAAGAATTCTCAGAAACTTCTTTGTGATGAGTGCATTCTACTCACAGACTTGAACATTCCTCTTGATAGAGCAATAGGGAAACACTCCTTTTGTAGAATCTGCAAGTGTTTATTTGGATCGCTTTGACGTCTACGCTGGAAAAGGAAATATCTTCACCTAAAAACTACACAGAAGCATTCCCAGAAACTTCTGTGTGATGAGTGCATTCAACTCACAGACTTGAACGTTTCTTTTGATAGGACAGTTTTGAAACACGCCTTTTGTAGAATCTGCAAGTGTTTATTTCGAGCGCTTTGAGGCCTATGCTGGAAAAGGAAGTATCTTCACATAACAACTACACAGAAGCATTCTCAGAAGCTTCTTTGTGATGAGTGCATTCCACTCACAGACTTGAGCCTTTCTTCTGAAAGAGCAGTTTTGAAACACTCTTTTTGTAGTATCTGCAAGTGGATATTTGGAGCACTTTAAGGCCTTTTCTGGAAAAAGAAATATCTTCACCTAAAAACTAGACAGAAGAATTCTCACACACTTCTGTGTGATTAATGCATTCAACTCACAGACTTGAACATTCCTTTTGATAGAGCAGTTTGGAAACACTCCTTTGGTAGAATCTGCAAGTGTTTATTTGGAGCGTTTTGACGCCTATGCTAGAAAAGGAAATATCTTCACATAAAAACTAGACAGAAGCATTCTCAGAAACTTCTTTGTGATGAGTGCATTCTACTCAGAGAGTTGAAGCCTCTTTTTGGTGGAAGAGTTTTCAGGCTCTCTTTTTGTAGAATCTGCAAGTGCATATTTGGAGCGCTCCGAGGCCTATGCTGGGAAATGAAATAACTTCACCTAAAAACTACACAGAAGCATTCTCAGAAACTTCTGTATGATGAGTGCATTCAACTCACAGACTTGAACGTTTCGTTTGATAGGACAGTTTCGAAACCCTCCTGTTGTAGAATCTGCAAGTGTTTATTTCCAGCGCTTTGAGGCCTATGCTGGAAAAGAAAGTATCTTCACATAACAACTACACAGAAGCATTCTCGGAAACTTCTTTGTGATGAGTGCATTCAACTCACAGACTTGAGCCTTCCTTTTGAAAGAGCAGTTTTGAAACACTCTTTTTGTAGAGTCTGCAAGTGGATATTTATAGGGCTTTGGGGCCTATGTTGGGAAAAGAAATATCTTCACCTAAAAACAAGACAGAAGCATTCTCACAAACATCTGTGTGATTAGTGCATTCAACTCACAGACTTGAACATTCCCTCTGATAGGGCAGTTTGGAAACACTCCTTTTGTAGAATCTGCAAGTGTTTATTTGAGCGCTTTGGCGCCTATGCTGGAAAAGGAAATATCTTCACATAAAAACTAGCCAGAAACATTCTCAGAAACTTCTTTGTGATGAGTGCATTCTACTCACAGACTTGAACATTCCTCTTGAGAGAGCAGTTTGGAAACACTCCTTTTGTAGTATCTGCAAGTGTCTATTTTGATCGCTTTGAAGCCTATGCTGGAGAAGGAAATATCTTCACCTAAAAATTACACAGAAGCATTCTCGGAAACTTCTGTGTGATGAGTGCATTCAACTCACAGACTTGAACGTTTCTATTGATAGGACAGTTTTGAAACACTCCTTTTGTAGAATCTGCAAGTGTTTATTTCGAGCGCTTTGAGGCCTATGCTGGAAAAGGAAGTATCTTCACATAACAACTACACAGAAGCATTCTCAGAAACTTCTTTGGGATGAGTGCATTCAATTCACAGACTTGGGCCTTTCTTATGAAAGAGCAGTTTTGAAACAATCTTTTTGTAGAATCTGCAAGTGGATATTTGGAGCGCTTTAAGGCCTATTCTGGGAAAAGAAATATCTTCACCTAAAAACTAGACAGAAGCATTCTCACAAACTTCTGTGTGATTAGTGCATTCAACTCACAGACTTGAACATTCCTTTTGATAGAGCAGTTTGGAAACACTCCTTTTGTAGAATCTGCAAGTGTTTATTTCGAGCGAATTGACGCCTATGCTGGAAATGGAAATATCTTCACATAAAAATTAGACAGAAGAATTCTCAGAAACATCTTTGTGATGAGTGCATTCTACTCACAGAGTTGAAGCCTCTTTTTGATGGAAGAGTTTTCTTTTTTTTTTTTTTTTTTTATTTTATTTTTTTTTTCTTTTTTTTTCTTTTATTATTATTATTATTATTATCATTATTATACTTTAGGTTTTATGGTACATGTGCGCAATGTGCAGGTAAGTTACATATGTATGCATGTGCCATGGTGGTTCGCTGCACCCACCAACTTGTCATCTAGCATTAGGTATATCTCCCAATGCTATCCCTCCCCCCTCCCCCCACCCCACAACAGTCCCCGAAGTGTGATGTTCCCCTTCCTGTGTCCATGTGTTCTCATTGTTCAATTCCCACCTATGAGTGAGAATATGCGGTGTTTGGTTTTTTGTTCTTGCGATAGTTTACTGAGAATGATGATTTCCAATTTCATCCATGTCCCTACAAAGGACGTGAACTCATCATTTTTTATGGCTGCATAGTATTCCATGGTGTATATGTGCCACATTTTCTTAATCCAGTCTATCATTGTTGGACATTTGGGTTGGTTCCAAGTCTTTGCTATTGTGAATAATGCCGCAATAAACATACGTGTGCATGTGTCTTTATAGCCGCATGATTTATAGTCCTTTGGGTATATACCCAGTAATGGGATGGCTGGGTCGAATGGAATTTCTAGTTCTAGATCCCTGAGGAATCGCCACACTGACTTCCACAAGGGTTGAACTAGTTTACAGTCCCACCAACAGTGTAAAAGTGTTCCTATTTCTCCACATCCTCTCCAGCACCTGTTGTTTCCTGACTTTTTAATGATTGCCATTCTAACTGGTGTGAGATGGTATCTCATTGTGGTTTTGATTTGCATTTCTCTGATGGCCAGTGATGGTGAGCATTTTTTCATGTGTTTTTTGGCTGCATAAATGTCTTCTTTTGAGAAGTGTCTGTTCATGTCCTTCGCCCACTTTTTGATGGGGTTGTTTGTTTTTTTCTTGTAAATTTGTTGGAGTTCATTGTAGATTCTGGATATTAGCCCTTTGTCAGATGAGTAGGTTGCGAAAATTTTCTCCCATTTTGTAGGTTGCCTGTTCACTCTGATGGTAGTTTCCTTTGCTGTGCAGAAGCTCTTTAGTTTAATTAGATCCCATTTGTCAATTTTGGCTTTTGTTGCCATTGCTTTTGGTGTTTTAGACATGAAGTCCTTGCCCATGCCTATGTCCTGAATGGTAATGCCTAGGTTTTCTTCTAGGGTTTTTATGGTTTTAGGTCTAACATTTAAGTCTTTAATCCATCTTGAATTGATTTTTGTATAAGGTGTAAGGAAGGGATCCAGTTTCAGCTTTCTACATATGGCTAGCCAGTTTTCCCAACACCATTTATTAAATAGGGAATCCTTTCCCCATTTCTTGTTTTTGTCAGGTTTGTCAAAGATCAGATACCTGTAGATATGTGGCATTATTTCTGAGGGCTCTGTTCTGTTCCATTGATCTATATCTCTGTTTTGGTACCAGTACCATGCTGTTTTGGTTACTGTAGCCTTGTAGTATAGTTTGAAGTCAGGTAGTGTGATGCCTCCAGCTTTGTTCTTTTGGCTTAGGATTGACTTGGCGATGCGGGCTCTTTTTTGGTTCCATATGAACTTGAAAGTAGTTTTTTCCAATTCTGTGAAGAAAGTCATTGGTAGCTTGATGGGGATGGCATTGAATCTGTAAATTACCTTGGGAAGGATGGCCATTTTCATGATATTGATTCTTCCTACCCATGAGCATGGAATGTTCTTCCATTTGTTTGTATCCTCTTTTATTTCCTTGAGCAGTGGTTTGTAGTTCTCCTTGAAGAGGTCTTTCACATCCCTTGTAAGTTGGATTCCTAGGTATTTTATTCTCTTTGAAGCAATTGTGAATGGGAGTTCACTCATGATTTGGCTCTCTGTTTGTCTGTTATTGATGTATAAGAATGCTTGTGATTTTTGCACATTGATTTTGTATCCTGAGACTTTGCTGAAGTTGCTTATCAGCTTAAGGAGATTTTGGGCTGAGACAATGGGGTTTTCTAGATATACTATCATGTCATCTGCAAACAAGGACAATTTGACTTCCTCTTTTCCTAACTGAATACCCTTGATTTCCTTCTCCTGCCTAATTGCCCTGGCCAGAACTTCCAACACTATGTTGAATAGAAGTGGCGAGAGAGGGCATCCCTGTCTTGTGCCAGTTTTCAAAGGGAATGCTTCCAGTTTTTGCCCATTCAGTACGATATTGGCTGTGGGTTTGTCATAAATAGCTCTTATTATTTTGAGATACGTCCCATCAATTCCTAATTTATTGAGAGTTTTTAGCATGAAGGGTTGTTGAATTTTGTCAAAGGCCTTTTCTGCATCTATTGAGATAATCATGTGGTTTTTGTCTTTGGTTCTGTTTATATGCTGGATTACATTTATTGATTTGCGTATATTGAACCAGCCTTGCATCCCAGGGATGAAGCCCACTTGATCATGGTGGATAAGCTTTTTGATGTGCTGCTGGATTCTGTTTGCCAGTATCTTATTGAGGATTTTTGCATCAATGTTCATCAAGGATATTGGTCTAAAATTCTCTTTTTTTGTTGTGTCTCTGCCAGGCTTTGGTATCAGGATGATGCTGGCCTCATAAAATGAGTTAGGGAGGATTCCCTCTTTTTCTATTGATTGGAATAGTTTCAGAAGGAATGGTACCAGCTCCTCCTTGTACCTCTGGTAGAATTCGGCTGTGAACCCATCTGGTCCTGGACTTTTTTTGGTTGGTAAGCTATTGATTATTGCCACAATTTCAGCTCCTGTTATTGGTCTATTCAGAGATTCAACTTCTTCCTGGTTTAGTCTTGGGAGGGTGTATGTGTTGAGGAATTGATCCATTTCTTCTAGATTTTCTGGTTTATTTGCATAGAGGTGTTTGTAATATTCTCTGATGGTAGTTTGTATTTCTTAAGTTGATGGAAGAGTTTTCAAGCTCTCTTTTTGTAGAATCTGCAAGTGCATATTTGGAGCGCTCCGAGGCCTATGCTGGGAAATGAAATATCTTCACCTAATAACTACACAGAAGCATTCTCAGAAACTTCTCTGTGATGAGTGCATTCAACTCACAGACTTGAACGTTTCTTTTGATAGGACAGTTTTGAAACTCTCCTTTCTTAGAATCCGCAAGTGTTTATTTCGAGGGCTTTGAGGCCTATGCTGGAAAAGGAAATATCTTCACATTACAACTACACAGAAGCATTCTCAGAAACTTCTTTGTGATGAGTGCATTCAACTCACAGACTTGAGCCTTCCTTTTGAAAGAGCAGTTTTGAAACACTCTTTTTGTAGAGTCTGCAAGTGGATATTTGGAGGGCTTTGAGGCCTATTCTGGGAAAAGAAGTATCTTCACCTAAAAACTAGACAGAAGCATTCTCATAAACTTCTGTCTGATTAGTACATACAACTCACAGACTTGAACATTCCCTCTGAAAGAGCAGTTTGGAAACACTCCTTTTGTAGAATCTGCAAGTGTTTACTTGGAACGCTTTGACGATTATGCTGGAAAAGGAAATATCCTCACATAAAAATTAGACAGAAGAATTCTCAGAAACTTCTTTGTGATGAGTGCATTCTACTCACAGACTTGAACATTCCTCTTGATAGAGCAATAGGGAAACACTCCTTTTGTAGAATCTGCAAGTGTTTATTTGGATCGCTTTGACGTCTACGCTGGAAAAGGAAATATCTTCACCTAAAAACTACACAGAAGCATTCCCAGAAACTTCTGTGTGATGAGTGCATTCAACTCACAGACTTGAACGTTTCTTTTGATAGGACAGTTTTGAAACACGCCTTTTGTAGAATCTGCAAGTGTTTATTTCGAGCGCTTTGAGGCCTATGCTGGAAAAGGAAGTATCTTCACATAACAACTACACAGAAGCATTCTCAGAAGCTTCTTTGTGATGAGTGCATTCCACTCACAGACTTGAGCCTTTCTTCTGAAAGAGCAGTTTTGAAACACTCTTTTTGTAGTATCTGCAAGTGGATATTTGGAGCACTTTAAGGCCTTTTCTGGAAAAAGAAATATCTTCACCTAAAAACTAGACAGAAGAATTCTCACACACTTCTGTGTGATTAATGCATTCAACTCACAGACTTGAACATTCCTTTTGATAGAGCAGTTTGGAAACACTCCTTTGGTAGAATCTGCAAGTGTTTATTTGGAGCGTTTTGACGCCTATGCTAGAAAAGGAAATATCTTCACATAAAAACTAGACAGAAGCATTCTCAGAAACTTCTTTGTGATGAGTGCATTCTACTCAGAGAGTTGAAGCCTCTTTTTGGTGGAAGAGTTTTCAGGCTCTCTTTTTGTAGAATCTGCAAGTGCATATTTGGAGCGCTCCGAGGCCTATGCTGGGAAATGAAATAACTTCACCTAAAAACTACACAGAAGCATTCTCAGAAACTTCTGTATGATGAGTGCATTCAACTCACAGACTTGAACGTTTCGTTTGATAGGACAGTTTCGAAACCCTCCTGTTGTAGAATCTGCAAGTGTTTATTTCCAGCGCTTTGAGGCCTATGCTGGAAAAGAAAGTATCTTCACATAACAACTACACAGAAGCATTCTCGGAAACTTCTTTGTGATGAGTGCATTCAACTCACAGACTTGAGCCTTCCTTTTGAAAGAGCAGTTTTGAAACACTCTTTTTGTAGAGTCTGCAAGTGGATATTTATAGGGCTTTGGGGCCTATGTTGGGAAAAGAAATATCTTCACCTAAAAACAAGACAGAAGCATTCTCACAAACATCTGTGTGATTAGTGCATTCAACTCACAGACTTGAACATTCCCTCTGATAGGGCAGTTTGGAAACACTCCTTTTGTAGAATCTGCAAGTGTTTATTTGAGCGCTTTGGCGCCTATGCTGGAAAAGGAAATATCTTCACATAAAAACTAGCCAGAAACATTCTCAGAAACTTCTTTGTGATGAGTGCATTCTACTCACAGACTTGAACATTCCTCTTGAGAGAGCAGTTTGGAAACACTCCTTTTGTAGTATCTGCAAGTGTCTATTTTGATCGCTTTGAAGCCTATGCTGGAGAAGGAAATATCTTCACCTAAAAATTACACAGAAGCATTCTCGGAAACTTCTGTGTGATGAGTGCATTCAACTCACAGACTTGAACGTTTCTATTGATAGGACAGTTTTGAAAGACTCCTTTTGTAGAATCTGCAAGTGTTTGTTTCGAGCGCTTTGAGGCCTATGCTGGAAAAGGAAGTATCTTCACATAACAACTACACAGAAGCATTCTCAGAAACTTCTTTGGGATGAGTGCATTCAATTCACAGACTTGGGCCTTTCTTATGAAAGAGCAGTTTTGAAACAATCTTTTTGTAGAATCTGCAAGTGGATATTTGGAGCGCTTTAAGGCCTATTCTGGGAAAAGAAATATCTTCACCTAAAAACTAGACAGAAGCATTCTCACAAACTTCTGTGTGATTAGTGCATTCAACTCACAGACTTGAACATTCCTTTTGATAGAGCAGTTTGGAAACACTCCTTTTGTAGAATCTGCAAGTGTTTATTTCGAGCGAATTGACGCCTATGCTGGAAATGGAAATATCTTCACATAAAAATTAGACAGAAGAATTCTCAGAAACATCTTTGTGATGAGTGCATTCTACTCACAGAGTTGAAGCCTCTTTTTGATGGAAGAGTTTTCTTTTCTTTTTTTTTTTTTATTTTATTTTTTTTTTTCTTTTTTTTTTCTTTTATTATTATTATTATTATTATCATTATTATACTTTAGGTTTTATGGTACATGTGCGCAATGTGCAGGTAAGTTACATATGTATACATGTGCCATGCTGGTTCGCTGCACCCACCAACTTGTCATCTAGCATTAGGTATATCTCCCAATGCTATCCCTCCCCCCTCCCCCCACCCCACAACAGTCCCCGAAGTGTGATGTTCCCCTTCCTGTGTCCATGTGTTCTCATTGTTCAATTCCCACCTATGAGTGAGAATATGCGGTGTTTGGTTTTTTGTTCTTGCGATAGTTTACTGAGAATGATGATTTCCAATTTCATCCATGTCCCTACAAAGGACGTGAACTCATCATTTTTTATGGCTGCATAGTATTCCATGGTGTATATGTGCCACATTTTCTTAATCCAGTCTATCATTGTTGGACATTTGGGTTGGTTCCAAGTCTTTGCTATTGTGAATAATGCCGCAATAAACATACGTGTGCATGTGTCTTTATAGCCGCATGATTTATAGTCCTTTGGGTATATACCCAGTAATGGGATGGCTGGGTCGAATGGAATTTCTAGTTCTAGATCCCTGAGGAATCGCCACACTGACTTCCACAACGGTTGAACTAGTTTACAGTCCCACCAACAGTGTAAAAGTGTTCCTATTTCTCCACATCCTCTCCAGCACCTGTTGTTTCCTGACTTTTTAATGATTGCCATTCTAACTGGTGTGAGATGGTATCTCATTGTGGTTTTGATTTGCATTTCTCTGATGGCCAGTGATGGTGAGCATTTTTTCATGTGTTTTTTGGCTGCATAAATGTCTTCTTTTGAGAAGTGTCTGTTCATGTCCTTCGCCCACTTTTTGATGGGGTTGTTTGTTTTTTTCTTGTAAATTTGTTGGAGTTCATTGTAGATTCTGGATATTAGCCCTTTGTCAGATGAGTAGGTTGCGAAAATTTTCTCCCATTTTGTAGGTTGCCTGTTCACTCTGATGGTAGTTTCCTTTGCTGTGCAGAAGCTCTTTAGTTTAATTAGATCCCATTTGTCAATTTTGGCTTTTGTTGCCATTGCTTTTGGTGTTTTAGACATGAAGTCCTTGCCCATGCCTATGTCCTGAATGGTAATGCCTAGGTTTTCTTCTAGGGTTTTTATGGTTTTAGGTCTAACATTTAAGTCTTTAATCCATCTTGAATTGATTTTTGTATAAGGTGTAAGGAAGGGATCCAGTTTCAGCTTTCTACATATGGCTAGCCAGTTTTCCCAACACCATTTATTAAATAGGGAATCCTTTCCCCATTTCTTGTTTTTGTCAGGTTTGTCAAAGATCAGATACCTGTAGATATGTGGCATTATTTCTGAGGGCTCTGTTCTGTTCCATTGATCTATATCTCTGTTTTGGTACCAGTACCATGCTGTTTTGGTTACTGTAGCCTTGTAGTATAGTTTGAAGTCAGGTAGTGTGATGCCTCCAGCTTTGTTCTTTTGGCTTAGGATTGACTTGGCGATGCGGGCTCTTTTTTGGTTCCATATGAACTTGAAAGTAGTTTTTTCCAATTCTGTGAAGAAAGTCATTGGTAGCTTGATGGGGATGGCATTGAATCTGTAAATTACCTTGGGAAGGATGGCCATTTTCATGATATTGATTCTTCCTACCCATGAGCATGGAATGTTCTTCCATTTGTTTGTATCCTCTTTTATTTCCTTGAGCAGTGGTTTGTAGTTCTCCTTGAAGAGGTCTTTCACATCCCTTGTAAGTTGGATTCCTAGGTATTTTATTCTCTTTGAAGCAATTGTGAATGGGAGTTCACTCATGATTTGGCTCTCTGTTTGTCTGTTATTGATGTATAAGAATGCTTGTGATTTTTGCACATTGATTTTGTATCCTGAGACTTTGCTGAAGTTGCTTATCAGCTTAAGGAGATTTTGGGCTGAGACAATGGGGTTTTCTAGATATACTATCATGTCATCTGCAAACAAGGACAATTTGACTTCCTCTTTTCCTAACTGAATACCCTTGATTTCCTTCTCCTGCCTAATTGCCCTGGCCAGAACTTCCAACACTATGTTGAATAGAAGTGGCGAGAGAGGGCATCCCTGTCTTGTGCCAGTTTTCAAAGGGAATGCTTCCAGTTTTTGCCCATTCAGTACGATATTGGCTGTGGGTTTGTCATAAATAGCTCTTATTATTTTGAGATACGTCCCATCAATTCCTAATTTATTGAGAGTTTTTAGCATGAAGGGTTGTTGAATTTTGTCAAAGGCCTTTTCTGCATCTATTGAGATAATCATGTGGTTTTTGTCTTTGGTTCTGTTTATATGCTGGATTACATTTATTGATTTGCGTATATTGAACCAGCCTTGCATCCCAGGGATGAAGCCCACTTGATCATGGTGGATAAGCTTTTTGATGTGCTGCTGGATTCTGTTTGCCAGTATCTTATT
Organism: Pongo abelii; assembly: GCF_028885655.2. Classification (NCBI taxonomy): domain Eukaryota; kingdom Metazoa; phylum Chordata; class Mammalia; order Primates; family Hominidae; genus Pongo; species Pongo abelii. The sequence goes on from NC_071993.2 coordinate 42,238,183, forward strand.
GAGGATTTTTGCATCAATGTTCATCAAGGATATTGGTCTAAAATTCTCTTTTTTTGTTGTGTCTCTGCCAGGCTTTGGTATCAGGATGATGCTGGCCTCATAAAATGAGTTAGGGAGGATTCCCTCTTTTTCTATTGATTGGAATAGTTTCAGAAGGAATGGTACCAGCTCCTCCTTGTACCTCTGGTAGAATTCGGCTGTGAACCCATCTGGTCCTGGACTTTTTTTGGTTGGTAAGCTATTGATTATTGCCACAATTTCAGCTCCTGTTATTGGTCTATTCAGAGATTCAACTTCTTCCTGGTTTAGTCTTGGGAGGGTGTATGTGTTGAGGAATTGATCCATTTCTTCTAGATTTTCTGGTTTATTTGCATAGAGGTGTTTGTAATATTCTCTGATGGTAGTTTGTATTTCTTAAGTTGATGGAAGAGTTTTCAAGCTCTCTTTTTGTAGAATCTGCAAGTGCATATTTGGAGCGCTCCGAGGCCTATGCTGGGAAATGAAATATCTGCACCTAATAACTACACAGAAGCATTCTCAGAAACTTCTCTGTGATGAGTGCATTCAACTCACAGACTTGAACGTTTCTTTTGATAGGACAGTTTTGAAACTCTCCTTTCTTAGAATCCGCAAGTGTTTATTTCGAGGGCTTTGAGGCCTATGCTGGAAAAGGAAGTATCTTCACATTACAACTACACAGAAGCATTCTCAGAAACTTCTTTGTGATGAGTGCATTCAACTCACAGACTTGAGCCTTCCTTTTGAAAGAGCAGTTTTGAAACACTCTTTTTGTAGAGTCTGCAAGTGGATATTTGGAGGGCTTTGAGGCCTATGCTGGGAAAAGAAATATCTTCACCTAAAAACTACACAGAAGCATTCTCACAAACATCTGTGTGAATAGTGCATTCAACTCACAGACTTGAACATTCCCTCTGATAGGGCAGTTTGGAAACACTCCTTTTGTAGAATCTGCAAATGTTTATAAGGAGCGCTTTGGCGCCTATGCTGGAAAAGGAAATATCTTCACATAAAAACTAGCCAGAAACATTCTCAGAAACTTCTTTGTGATGAGTGCATTCTACTCACAGACTTGAATATTCCTCTTGAGAGAGCAGTTTGGAAACACTCCTTTTGTAGTATCTGCAAGTGTCTATTTGGATCGCTTTGACGCCTATGCTGGAAAAGGAAATATCTTCACCTAAAAACTACACAGAAGCATTCTCAGAAACTTCTGTGTGATGAGTGCATTCAACTCACAGACTTGAACGTTTCTTTTGATAGGACAGTTTTGAAACACTCCTTTCGTAGAATCTGCAAGTGTTTATTTCGAGCGCTTTGAGGCCTATGCTGGAAAAGGAACTATCTTCACATTACAACTACACAGAAGCATTCTCAGAAACTTCTTTGTGATGAGTGCATTCAACTCACAGACTTGAGCCTTCCTGTTGAAAGAGCAGTTTTGAAACACTCTTTTTGTAGAGTCTGTAAGTGGATATTTGGAGGGCTTTGAGGCCTATGCTGGGAAAAGAAATATCTTCACCTAAAAACTAGGCAGAAGCATTCTCACAAACTTCTGTCTGAATAGTGCATTCAACTCACAGACTTCAACATTCCCTCTGAAAGAGCAGTTTGGAAACACTCCTTTTGTAGAATCTGCAAGTGTTTACTTGGAACGCTATGACGCTTATGCTGGAAAACGAAATATGTTCACATAAAAATTAGACAGAAGAATTCTCAGAAACTTCTTTGTGATGAGTGCATTCCACTCACAGACTTGAATATTCCTCTTGATAGAGCAGTTTGGAAACACTCCTTTTGTAGAATCTGCAAGTGTTTATTTGGATCGTTTTGACGTCTATGATGGAAAAGGAAATATCTTCAACTAAAAACTACACAGAAGCATTCTCAGAAACTTCTGTGTGATGAGTGCATTCAACTCACAGACTTGAACGTTTCTTTTGATCGGACAGTTTTGAAACACTCCTTTTGTAGAATCTGCAAGTGTTTATTTCGAGCGCTTTGAGGCCTATGCTGGAAAAGGAAGTATCTTCACATAACAACCACACAGAAGCATTCTCAGAAACTTCTTTGTGATGAGTGCATTCAACTCACAGACTTGAGCCTTTCTTTTGAAAGAGCAGTTTTGAAACACTCTTTTTGTAGAATCTGCAAGTGGATATTTGGAGCACTTTAAGGCCTTTTCTGGAAAAAGAAATAACTTCACCTAAAAACTAGACAAAAGCATTCTCACAAACATCTGTGTGATTAGTGCATTCACCTCACAGAGTTGAACATTCCCTCTGATAGGGCAGTTTGGAAGCACTCCTTTTGTAGAATCTGCAAGAATTTATTTGGAGCTCTTTGACGCCTATGCTGGAAAAGGAAATATCTTCACATAAAAACTAGCCAGAAGCATTCTCACAAACATCTGTGTGATTAGTGCATTCAACTCACAGACTTGAACATTCCCTCTGATAGAGCAGTTTCGAAACACTCCTTTTGTAGAAACTGCAAGTGTTTCTTTGGAGCGCTTTGACGCCTATGATGGAAAAGGAAATACCTTCACATAAAAACTAGACAGAAGCATTCTCAGAAACTTCTGTCTGATTAGTGCATTCAACTCACAGACTTGAACATTCCCTCTGAAAGAGCAGTTTGGATACACTCCTTTTGTAGAATCTGCAAGTGTTTACTTGGAACGCTTTGACGCTTTTGCGGGAAAAGGAAATACCTTCACAAAAAAATTAGACAGAAGAATTCTCAGAAACTTCTTTGTGATGAGTGCATTCTACTCACAGTCTTGAACATTCCTCTTGATAGAGCAGTTTGGAAACACTCCTTTTGTAGAATCTGCAAGTGTTTATTTGGATCGCTTTGACGTCTATGCTGGAAAAGGAAATATCTTCACCTAAAAACTACACAGAAGCATTCTCAGAAACTTCTGTGTGATGAGTGCATTGAACTCACAGACTTGAACGTTTCTTTTGATAGGACAGTTTTGAAACACTCCTTTTGTAGAATCTGCAAGTGTTTATTTCGAGCGTTTTGAGGCGTATGCTGGAAAAGGAAGTATCTTCATATAACAACTAAACAGAAGCATTCTCAGAAACTTCTTTGTGATGAGTGCATTCAACTCACAGACTTGAGCCTTCCTGTTGAAAGAGCGGTTTTGAAACAATCTTTTTGTAGAGTCTGCAAGTGGATATTTGGAGGGCTTTGAGGCCTATGTTGGGGAAAGATATACCTTCACCTAAAAACTAGACAGAAGCATTCTCAGAAACTTCTGTCTGATTAGTACATTCAACTCACCGACTTCATCATTCCCTCTGATAGGGCAGTTTGGAAACACTCCTTTTGTAGAATCTGCAAATGTTTATTTTGAGCGCTTTGGCGCCTATGCTGGAAAAGGAAATATCTTCACATAAAAACTAGCCAGAAACATTCTCTGAAACTTCTTTGTGATGAGTGCATTCTACTCACAGACTTGAACATTCCTCTTGAGAGAGCAGTTTGGAAACACTCCTTTTGTAGTATCTGGAAGTGCCTATTTGGATCGCTTTGACGCCTATGCTGGAAAAGGAAATATCTTCACCTAAAAACTACACAGAAGCATTCTCAGAAACTTCTGTGTGATGAGTGCATTCAACTCACAGACTTGAACGTTTCTATTGACAGGACAGTTTTGAAACACTCCTTTTGTAGAATCTGCAAGTGTTTATTTCGAGCGCTTTGAGGCCTATGCTGGAAAAGGAAGTATCTTCACATAACAACTGTACAGAAGCATTCTCAGAAACTTCTTTGTGATGAGTGCATTCAACTCACAGATTTGGGCCTTTCTTTTGAAAGAGCAGTTTTGAAACACTCTTTTTGTAGAATCTGCAAGTGGATATTTGGAGCGCTTTAAGGCCTATTCTGGGAAAAGAAATATCTTCACCTAAAAACTAGACGGAAGCATTCTCGCAAACTCCTGTGTGATTAGGGCATTCAACTCACAGACTTGAACATTCCTTTTGATAGAGCAGTTTGGAAACACTCCTTTTGTAGTATCTGCAAGTGTTTATTTCGAGCGAATTGACGCCTGTGCTGGAAAAGGAAATATCTTCACATAAAAACTAGACAGAAGAATTCTCAGAAGCATCTTTGTGATGAGTTCATTCTACTCACAGAGTTGAAGCCTCTTTTTGGTGGAAGAGTTTTCAAGCTCTCTTTTTGTAGAATCTGCAGGTGCATATTTGGAGCGCTCCGAGGCCTATGCTGGGAAATGAAATATCTTCACCTAGAAACTACACAGAAGCATTCTCAGAAACTTCTGTGTGATGAGTGCATTCAACTCACAGACTTGATCCTTCCTTTTGAAAGAGCAGTTTTGAAACACTCTTTTTGTAGAGTCTGCAAGTGGATATTTGGAGGGCTTTGAGGCCTATGCTGGGAAAAGAAGTATCTTCACCTAAAAACTAGACAGAAGCATTCTCATAAACTTCTGTCTGATTAGTACATTCAACCCACAGACTTGAACATTCCCTCTGAAAGAGCAGTTTGGAAACACTCCTTTTGTAGAATCTGCAAGTGTTTACTTGGAACGCTTTGACGCTTATGCTGGAAAAGGAAATATCCTCACATAAAAATTAGACAGAAGAATTCTCAGAAACTTCTTTGTGATGAGTGCATTCTACTCACAGACTTGAACATTCCTCTTGATAGAGCAATAGGGAAACACTCCTTTTGTAGAATCTGCAAGTGTTTATTTGGATCGCTTTGACGTCTGCGCTGGAAAAGGAAATATCTTCACCTAAAAACTACACAGAAGCATTCCCAGAAACTTCTGTGTGATGAGTGCATTCAACTCACAGACTTGAACGTTTCTTTTGATAGGACAGTTTTGAAACACGCCTTTTGTAGAATCTGCAAGTGTTTATTTCGAGCGCTTTGAGGCCTATGCTGGAAAAGGAAGTATCTTCACATAACAACTACACAGAAGCATTCTCAGAAGCTTCTTTGTGATGAGTGCATTCCACTCACAGACTTGAGCCTTTCTTCTGAAAGAGCAGTTTTGAAACACTCTTTTTGTAGTATCTGCAAGTGGATATTTGGAGCACTTTAAGGCCTTTTCTGGAAAAAGAAATATCTTCACCTAAAAACTAGACAGAAGAATTCTCACACACTTCTGTGTGATTAATGCATTCAACTCACAGACTTGAACATTCCTTTTGATAGAGCAGTTTGGAAACACACCTTTGGTAGAATCTGCAAGTGTTTATTTGGAGCGTTTTGACGCCTATGCTAGAAAAGGAAATATCTTCACATAAAAACTAGACAGAAGCATTCTCAGAAACTTCTTTGTGATGAGTGCATTCTACTCAGAGAGTTGAAGCCTCTTTTTGGTGGAAGAGTTTTCAAGCTCTCTTTTTGTAGAATCTGCAAGTGCATATTTGGAGCGCTCCGAGGCCTATGCTGGGAAATGAAATAACTTCACCTAAAAACTACACAGAAGCATTCTCGGAAACTTCTGTGTGATGAGTGCATTCAACTCACAGACTTGAACGTTTCTGTTGATAGGACAGTTTTGAAACACTCCTTTTGTAGAATCTGCATGTGTTTATTTCGAGCGCTTTGAGGCCTATGCTGGAAAAGGAAGTATCTTCACATAACAACTACACAGAAGCATTCTCAGAAACTTCTTTGGGATGAGTGCATTCAATTCACAGACTTGGGCCTTTCTTATGAAAGAGCAGTTTTGAAACAATCTTTTTGTAGAATCTGCAAGTGGATATTTGGAGCGCTTTAAGGCCTATTCTGGGAAAAGAAATATCTTCACCTAAAAACTAGACAGAAGCATTCTCACAAACTTCTGTGTGATTAGTGCATTCAACTCACAGACTTGAACATTCCTTTTGATAGAGCAGTTTGGAAACACTCCTTTTGTAGAATCTGCAAGTGTTTATTTCGAGCGAATTGACGCTTTTGCGGGAAAAGGAAATACCTTCACAAAAAAATTAGACAGAAGAATTCTCAGAAACATCTTTGTGATGAGTGCATTCTACTCACAGACTTGAACATTCCTCTTGAGAGAGCAGTTTGGAAACACTCCTTTTGTAGAATCTGCAAGTGTTTATTTGGATCGCTTTGACGTCTATGTTGGAAAAGGAAATATCTTCACCTAAAAACTACATTGAAGCATTCTCAGGAACTTCTGTGTCATGAGTGCATTCAACTCACAGACTTGAACGTTTCTTTTGATATTACAGTTTTGAAACACTCCTTTCGTAGAATCTGCAAGTGTTTATTTCGAGCGCTTTGAGGCCTATGCTGGAAAAGGAACTATCTTCACATTACAACTACACAGAAGCATTCTCAGAAACGTCTTTGTGATGAGTGCATTCAACTCACAGACTTGAGCCTTCCTTTTGAAAGAGCAGTTTTGAAACACTCTTTTTGTAGAGTCTGTAAGTGGATATTTGGAGGGCTTTGAGGCCTATGCTGGGAAAAGAAATAACTTCACCTAAAAACTAGACAGAAGCATTCTCACAAACTTCTGTCTGAATAGTGCATTCAACTCACAGACTTGAACATTCCCTCTGAAAGATCAGTTTGGAAACAGTCCTTTTGTAGAATCTGCAAGTGTTTACTTGGAACGCTATGACGCTTATGCTGGAAAAGGAAATATGTTCACATAAAAATTAGACAGAAGAATTCTCAGAAACTTCTTTGTGATGAGTGCATTCCACTCACAGACTTGAACATTCCTCTTGAGAGAGCAGTTTGGAAACACTCCTTTTGTAGAATCTGCAAGTGTTTATTTGGATCGTTTTGACGTCTATGATGGAAAAGGAAATATCTACACCTAAAAACTACACAGAAGCTTTCTCAGAAACTTCTGTGTGATGAGTGCATTCAACTCACAGACTTGAACGTTTCTTTTGATAGGACAGTTTTGAAACACTCCTTTTGTAGAATATGCAAGTGTTTATTTCGAGCGTTTTGAGGCGTATGCTGCAAAAGGAAGTATCTTCATATAACAACTAAACAGAAGCATTCTCAGAAACTTCTTTGTGATGAGTGCATTCAACTCACAGACTTGAGCCTTCCTGTTGAAAGAGCAGTTTTGAAACAATCTTTTTGTAGAGTCTGCAAGTGGATATTTGGAGGGCTTTGAGGCCTATGTTGGGGAAAGATATATCTTCACCTAAAAACTAGACAGAAGCATTCTCAGAAACTTCTGTCTGATTAGTGCATTTAACTCACCGACTTCAACATTCCCTCTGAATAGGCAGTTTGGAAACACTCCTTTTGTAGAATCTGCAAGTGTTTATTTGGAGCGCTTTGGCGCCTATGCTGGAAAAGGAAATATCTTCACATAAAAACTAGCCAGAAACATTCTCTGAAACTTCTTTGTGATGAGTGCATTCTACTCACAGACTTGAACATTCCTCTTGAGAGAGCAGTTTGGAAACACTCCTTTTGTAGTATCTGCAAGTGCCTATTTGGATCGCTTTGACGCCTATGCTGGAAAAGGAAATATCTTCACCTGAAAACTACACAGAAGCATTCTCAGAAACTTCTGTGTGATGAGTGCATTCAACTCACAGACTTGAACGTTTCTTTTGATAGGACAGTTTTGAAACACGCCTTTTGTAGAATCTGCAAGTGTTTATTTCGAGCGCTTTGAGGCCTATGCTGGAAAAGGAAGTATCTTCACATAACAACTGCACAGAAGCATTCTCAGAAGCTTCTTTGTGATGAGTGCATTCAAATCACAGACTTGAGCCTTTCTTCTGAAAGAGCAGTTTTGAAACACTCTTTTTGTAGTATCTGCAAGTGGATATTTGGAGCAATTTAAGGCCTTTTCTGGAAAAAGAAATATCTTCACCTAAAAACTAGACAGAAGAATTCTCACACATTTCTGTGTGATTAGTGCATTCAACTCACAGACTTGAACATTCCTTTTGATAGAGCAGTTTGGAAACACTCCTTTTGTAGAATCTGCAAGTGTTTATTTGGAGCGCTTTGACGCCTATGCTGGAAAAGGAAATATCTTCACATAAAAACTAGACAGAATCATTCTCAGAAACATCTGTGTGATTAGTGCATTCAACCCACGGACTTGAACATTCCGTCTGATAGGGCAGTTTGGAAACACTCCTTTTGTAGAATCTGCAAGTGTTTATCAGGAGCGCTTTGGCGCCTATGCTGGAAAAGGAAATATCTTCACATAAAAACTAGCCAGAAACATTCTCAGAAACTTCTTTGTGATGAGTGCATTCTACTCACAGACTTGAACATTCCTCTTGAGAGAGCAGTTTGGAAACACTCCTTTTGTAGTATCTGCAAGTGTCTATTTGGATCGCTGTGACGCCTATGCTGGAAAAGGAAACATCTTCACCTAAAAACTACACAGAAACATTCTCACAAACCTCTGTGTGATGAGTGCATTCAACTCACAGACTTGAACGTTTCTATTCATAGGACAGTTTTGAAACACTCCTTTTGTAGAATCTGCAAGTGTTTATTTCGAGCGCTTTGAGGCCTATGCTGGAAAAGGAAGTAGCTTCACATAACAACTACACAGAAGCATTCTCAGAAACTTCTTTCTGATGAGTGCATTCAACTCACAGACTTGGGACTTTCTTTTGAAAGAGCAGTTTTGAAACACTCTTTTTGTAGAATCTGCAAGTGGATATTTGGAGGGCTTTAAGGCCTATTCTGGGAAAAGAAATATCTTCTCCTAAAAACTAGACAGAAGCATTCTCAAAAACTTCTGTGTGATTAGTGCATTCAACTCACAGACTTGAACATTCCTTTTGATAGAGCAGTTTGGAAACACTCCTTTTGTAGAATCTGCAAGTGTTTATTTCAAGCGAATTGACGCCTGTCCTGGAAAAGGAAATATCTTCACATAAAAACTAGACAGAAGAATTCTCAGAAGCATCTTTGTGATGAGTGCATTCTACTCACAGAGTTGAAGCCTCTTTTTGGTGGAAGAGTTTTCAAGCTCTCTTTTTGTAGAATCTGCAGGTGCATATTTGGAGCGATCCTAGGCCTAGGCTGGGAAATGAAATATCTTCACCTAGAAACTACACAGAAGCATTCTCAGAAACTTCTGTGTGATGAGTGCATTCAACTCACAGACTTGATCCTTCCTTTTGAAAGAGCAGTTTTGAAACACTCTTTTTGTAGAGTCTGCAAGTGGATATTTGGAGGGCTTTGAGGCCTATGCTGGGAAAAGAAATATCTTCACCTAAAAACTAGCCAGAAACATTCTCAGAAACTTCTTTGTGATGAGTGCATTCTACTCACAGTCTTGAACATTCCTCTTGATAGAGCAATAGGGAAACACTCGTTTTGTAGTATCTGCAAGTGTTTATTTGGATCGCTTTGACGTCTATGCTGGAAAAGGAAATATCTTCACCTAAAATCTACACAGAAGCATTCTCAGAAACTTCTGTGTGATGAGTGCATTCAACTCACAAACTTGAAAGTTTCTTTTAATAGGACAATTTTGAAACACGCCTTTTGTAGAATCTGCAAGTGTTTATTTCGAGCGCTTTGAGGCCTCCGCTGGAAAAGGAAGTATCTTCACATAACAACTACACAGAAGCATTCTCAGAAGCTTCTTTTTGATGAGTGCTTTCAACTCACAGACTTGAGCCTTTCTTCTGAAAGAGCAGTTTTGAAACACTCTTTTTGTAGTATCTGCAAGTGGATATTTGGAGCACTTTAAGGCCTTTTCTGGAAAAAGAAATATCTTCACCTAAAAACTAGACAAAAGAATTCTCACACACTTCTGTGTGATTAGTGCATTCAACTCACAGACTTGAACATTCCTTTTGATAGAGCACTTTGGAAACACTCCTTTTGTAGAATCTGCAAATGTTTATTTGGAGCGCTTTGATGCCTAGGCTGGAAAAGGAAATATCTTCACATAAAAACTAGACAGAAGCATTCTCAGAAACTTCTTTGTGATGAGTGCATTCTACTCAGAGAGTTGAAGCCTCTTTTTGGTGGAACAGTTTTCAAGCTCTCTTTTTGTAGAATCTCCAAGTGCATATTTGGAGCGCTCCGAGACCTATGCTGGGAAATGAAATAACTTCACCTATAAACTACACAGAAGCATTCTCAGAAACTTCTGTGTCATGAGTGCATTCAACTCACAGACTTGAACGTTTCGTTTGATAGGAAAGTTTTGAAACGATCCTTTCGTAGAATCTGCAAGTGTTTATTTCGAGCGCTTTGAGGAATATGCTGGAAAAGGAAGTATCTTCACATAACAACTACACAGAAGCATTCTCGGAAACTTCTTTGTGATGAGTGCATTCAACTCACAGACTTGAGCCTTCCTTTTGAAAGAGCAGTTTTGAAACACTCTTTTTGTATAGTCTGCAAGTGGATATTTGGAGGGCTTTGAGGCCTATGCGGGGAAAAGAAATATCTTCACCTAAAAACTAGACAGAAGCATTCTCACAAACATCTGTGCTTTTAGTGCATTCAACTCACAGACTTGAACATTCCCTCTGATAGGGCAGTTTGGAAACACTCCTTTTGTAGAATCTGCAATTGTTTATTAGGAGCGCTTTGGCGCCTATGCTGGATAAGGAAATAACTTCACATAAAAATTAGCCAGAAACATTCTCAGAAACTTCTTTGTGATGAGTGCATTCTACTCACAGACTTGAACATTCCTCTTGAGAGAGCAGTTTGGAAACACTCCTTTTGTAGTATCTGCAAGTGTCTATTTGGATCGCTTTGACGCCTATGCTGGAAAAGGAAATATCTTCACCTAAAAACTACACAGAAACATTCTCAGAAACATCTGTGTGATGAGTGCATTCAACTCACAGACTTGAAAGTTTCTATTGATAGTACAGTTTTGAAACACTCCTTTTGTAGAATCTGCAAGTGTTTATTTCGAGCGCTTTGAGGCCTAGCTGGAAAAGGAAGTATCTTCACATAACAACTACACAGAAGCATTCTCAGAAACTTCTTTGTGATGAGTGCATTCAACTCAGAGACTTGGGACTTTCTTTTGAAAGAGCAGTTTTGAAACACTCTTTTTGTAGAATCTGCAAGTGGATATTTGGAGGGCTTTAAGGCCTATTCTGGGAAAAGAAATATCTTCACCTAAAAACTAGACAGAAGCATTCTCACAAACTTCTGTGTGATTAGTGCATTCAACTCACAGACTTGAACATTCCTTTTGATAGAGCAGTTTGGAAACACTCCTTTTGTAGAATCTGCAAGTGTTTCTTTCGAGCGAATTGACGCCCGTGCTGGAAAAGGAAGTATCTTCACATAAAAACTAGACAGAATCATTCTCAGAAGCATCTTTGTGATGAGTGCATTCTACTCACAGAGTTGAAGCCTCTTTTTGGTGGAAGAGTTTTCAAGCTCTCTTTTTGTAGAATCTGCAAGTGCATATTTGGAGCGCTCCGAGGCCTATGCTGGGAAATGAAATATCTTCACCTAAAAACTACACAGAAGCATTCTCAGAAACTTCTGTGTGATGAGTGCATTCAACTCACAGACTTGATCCTTCCTTTTGAAAGAGCAGTTTTGAAACACTCTTTTTGTACTGTCTGCAAGTGGATATTTGGAGGGCTTTGAGGCCTATGCTGGGAAAAGAAATATCTTCACCTAAAAACTAGACAGAAGCATTCTCATAAACTTCTGTCTGATTAGTGCATTCAACTCACAGACTTGAACATTCCCTCTGAAAAAGCAGTTTGGAAACACTGCTTTTTTAGAATCTGCAAGTGTTTACTTGGAACGCTTTGACGCTTATGCTGGAAAAGGAAATATCCTCACATCAAAATTAGACAGAAGAATTCTCAGAAACTTCTTTGTGATGAGTGCATTCTACTCACAGACTTGAACATTCCTCTTGACAGAGCAATAGGAAAACACTCCTTTTGTAGAATCTGCAAGTGTTTATTTGGATCGCTTTGACGTCTACGCTGGAAAAGGAAATATCTTCACCTAAAAACTACACAGAAGCATTCTCAGAAACTTCTGTGTGATGAGTGCATTCAACTCACAGACTTGAACGTTTCTTTTGATAGGAGAGTTTTGAAACACGCCTTTTGTAGAATCTGCAAGTGTTTATTTCGAGCGCTTTGAGGCCTCTGCTGGAAAAGGAAGTATCTTCACATAACAACTACACAGAAGCATTCTCAGAAACTTCTTTGTGATGAGTGCATTCAACTCACCGACTTGAGCCTTCCTTTTGAAAGAGCAGTTTTGAAACACTCTTTTTGTAGAGTCTGCAAGTGAATATTTATAGGGCTTTGAGGCCTATGCTGGGAAAAGAAATATCTTCACCTAAAAACAAGACAGAAGCATTCTCACAAACATCTGTGTGATTAGTGCATTCAACTCACAGACTTGAACATTCCCTCTGATAGGGCAGTTTGGAAACACTCCTTTTGTGGAATCTGCAAGTGCTTATTTGGAGCGCTTTGGCGCCTATGCTGGAAAAGGAAATACCTTCACATAAAAACTAGCCAGAAACATTCTCAGAAACTTCTTTGTGATGAGTGCATTCTACTCACAGACTTGAACATTCCTCTTGAGAGAGCAGTTTGGAAACACTCCTTTTGTAGTATCTGCAAGTGTCTATTTTGATCGCTTTGAAGCCTATGCTGGAGAAGGAAATATCTTCACCTAAAAACTACACAGAAGCATTCTCGGAAACTTCTGTGTGATGAGTGCATTCAACTCACAGACTTGAACGTTTCTATTGATAGGACAGTTTTGAAACACTCCTTTTGTAGAATCTGCAAGTGTTTATTTCGAGCGCTTTGAGGCCCATGCTGGAAAAGGAAGTATCTTCACATAACAACTACACAGAAGCATTCTCAGAAACTTCTTCGGGATGAGTGCATTCAATTCACAGACTTGGGCATTTCTTATGAAAGAGCAGTTTGGAAACAATCTTTTTGTAGAATCTGCAAGTGGATATTTGGAGCGCTTTAAGGCCTATTCTGGGAAAAGAAATATCTTCACCTAAAAACTAGACAGAAGCATTCTCACAAACTTCTGTGTGATTAGTGCATTCAACTCACAGACTTGAACATTCCTTTTGATAGAGCAGTTTGGAAGCACTCCTTTTGTAGAATCTGCAAGTGTTTATTTCGAGCGAATAGACGCCTATGCTGGAAATGGAAATATCTTCACATAAAAATTAGAGAGAAGAATTCTCAGAAACATCTTTGTGATGAGTGCATTCTACTAACAGAGTTGAAGCCTCTTTTTGATGGAAGAGTTTTCAAGCTCTCTTTTTGTAGAATCTGCAAGAGCATATTTGGAGCGCTCCGAGGCCTAGGCTGGGAAATGAAATATCTTCACCTAAAAACTACACAGAAGCATTCTCAGAAACTTCTGTATGATGAGTGCATTCAACTCACAGACTTGAACGTTTCTTTTGATAGGACAGTTTTGAAACACTCCTTTTGTAGAATCTGCAAGTGTTTATTTCGAGCGCTTTGAGGCCTACGCTGGAAAAGGAAGTATCTTCACATAACAACTACACAGAAGCCTTCTCAGAAACTTCTTTATGATGAGTGCATTCAACTCACAGACTTGAGCCTTCCTTTTGAAAGAGCAGTTTTGAAACCCTCTTTTTGTAGAGTCTGCAAGTGGATATTTGGAGGGCTTTGAGGCCTTTTCTGGAAAAAGAAATATCTTCACCTAAAAACTAGACAGAAGAATTCTCACAAACTTCTGTGTGATTAGGGCATTCAAATCACAGACTTGAACATTCCTTTTGATAGAGCAGTTGGGAAACACTCCTTTTGTAGAATCTGCAAGTGTTTATTTGGAGCGCTTTGGCGCCTATGATGGAAAAGGAAATAACTTCACATAAAAACTAGCCAGAAACATTCTCAGAAACTTCTTTGTGATGAGTGCATTCTACTCACAGACTTGAACATTCCTCTTGAGAGAGCAGTTTGGAAACACTCCTTTTGTAGTATCTGCAAGTGTCTATTTTGATCGCTTTGAAGCCTATGCTGGAGAAGGAAATATCTTCACCTAAAAACTACACAGAAGCATTCTCAGAAACTTCTGTGTGATGAGGGCATTCAACTCACAGACTTGGGCCTTTCTTATGAAAGAGCAGTTTTGAAACACTCCTTTTGTAGAATCTGCAAGTGTTTACTTGGAACGCTTTGACGCTTATGCTGGAAAAGGAAATATTCTCACATAAAAATTAGAAAGAAGAATTCTCAGAAACTTCTTTGTGATGAGTGCATTCTACTCACAGACTTGAACATTCCTCTTGACAGAGCAATAGGGAAACACTCCTTTTTTAGAAACTGCAAGTGTTTTTTGGATCGCTTTGACGTCTATGCTGGAAAAGGTAATATCTTCACCTAAAAACTACACAGAAGCATTCTCAGAAACTTCTGTGTGATGAGTGCATTCACCTCACAGACTTGAACGTTTCTTTTGATAGGACAGTTTTGAAACACTCCTTTTGTACAATCTGCAAGTGTTTATTTCGAGCGCTTTGAGGCCTATGCTGGAAAAGGAAGTATCTTCACATAACAACTACACAGAAGCATTCTCAGAAACTTCTTTGTGATGAGTGCATTCCACTCACAGACCTGAGCCTTTCTTTTGAAAGAGCAGTTTTGAAACACTCTTTTTGTAGTATCTGCAAGTGGATATTTGGAGCACTTTAAGGCCTTTTCTGGAAAAAGAAATATCTTCACCTAAAAACTACACAGAAGAATTCTCACACACTTCTGTGTGATTAATGCATTCAACTCACAGACTTGAACATTCCTTTTGATAGAGCAGTTTGGAAACACTCCTTTGGTAGAATGTGCAAGTGTTTATTTCGAGCGAATTGACTCCTATGCTGGAAATGGAAATATCTTCACATAAAAATTAGACAGAAGAATTCTCAGAAACATCTTTGTGATGAGTGCATTCTACTCACAGAGTTGAAGCCTCTTTTTGATGGAAGAGTTTTCAAGCTCTCTTTTTGTAGAATCTGCAAGTGCATGTTTGGATCGCTCCGAGGCCTATGCTGGGAAATGAAATATCTTCACCTAAAAACTACACAGAAGCATTCTCAGAAACTTCTTTGTGATGAGTGCATTCAACTCACAGACTTGATCCTTCCTTTTGAAAGAGCAGTTTTGAAACACTCTTTTTGTAGAGTCTGCAAGTGGATATTTGGAGGGCTTTGAGGCCTATGCTGGGAAAAGAAATATCTTCACCTAAAAACTAGACAGAAGCATTCTCACAAACATCTGTGTGATTAGTGCATTCAACTCACAGACTTGAACATTCCCTCTGAAAGAGCAGTTTGGAAACACTCCTTTTGTAGAATCTGCAAGTGTTTACTTGGAACGCTTTGAAGCTTTTGCGGGAAAAGGAAATATCTTCACCTAAAAATTAGACAGAAGAATTCTCAGAAACTTCTTTGTGATGAGTGCATTCTACTCACAGACTTGAACATTCCTCTTGAGAGAGCAGTTTGGAAACACTCCTTTTGTAGAATCTGCAAGTGTTTATTTGGATCGCATTGACGTCTATGTTGGAAAAGGAAATATCTTCACCTAAAAACTACACCGAAGCATTCTCAGAAACTTCTGTGTGATGAGTACATTCAACTCACCGACTTGAACGTTTCTTTTGATAGGACAGTATTGAAACACTCCTTTCGTAGAATCTGCAAGTGTTTATTTCGAGCGCTTTGAGGCCTATGCTGAAAAGGAACTATCTTCACATTACAACTACACAGAAGCATTCTCAGAAACTTCTTTGTGATGAGTGCATTCAACTCACAGACTTGAGCCTTCCTTTTGAAAGAGCAGATTTGAAACACTCTTTTTGTAGAGGCTGCAAGTGGATATTTGGAGGGCTTTGAGGCCTATGCTGGGAAAAGAAATACCTTCACCTAAAAACTAGGCAGAAGCATTCTCACAAACTTCTGTCTGAATAGTGCATTCAACTCACAGACTTCAACATTCCCTCTGAAAGAGCAGTTTGGAAACACTCCTTTTGTAGAATCTGCAAGTGTTTACTTGGAACGCTATGACGCTTATGCTGGAAAACGAAATATGTTCACATAAAAATTAGACAGAAGAATTCTCAGAAACTTCTTTGTGATGAGTGCATTCCACTCACAGACTTGAACATTCCTCTTGATAGAGCAGTTTGGAAACACTCCTTTTGTAGAATCTGCAAGTGTTTATTTGGATCGTTTTGACGTCTATGATGGAAAAGGAAATATCTTCACCTAAAAACTACACAGAAGCATTCTCAGAAACTTCTGTGTGATGAGTGCATTCAACTCACAGACTTGAACGTTTCTTTGATCGGACAGTTTTGAAACACTCCTTTTGTAGAATCTGCAAGTGTTTATTTCGAGCGCTTTGAGGCCTATGCTGGAAAAGGAAGTATCTTCACATAACAACCACACAGAAGCATTCTCAGAAACTTCTTTGTGATGAGTGCATTCAACTCACAGACTTGAGCCTTTCTTTTGAAAGAGCACTTTTGAAACACTCTTTTTGTAGAATCTGCAAGTGGATATTTGGAGCACTTTAAGGCCTTTTCTGGAAAAAGAAATAACTTCACCTAAAAACTAGACAAAAGCATTCTCACAAACATCTGTGTGATTAGTGTATTCACCTCACAGAGTTGAACATTCCCTCTGATAGGGCAGTTTGGAAGCACTCCTTTTGTAGAATCTGCAAGAATTTATTTGGAGCTCTTTGACGCCTATGCTGGAAAAGGAAATATCTTCACATAAAAACTAGCCAGAAGCATTCTCACAAACATCTGTGTGATTAGTGCATTCAACTCACAGACTTGAACATTCCCTCTGATAGAGCAGTTTTGAAACACTCCTTTTGTAGAAACTGCAAGTGTTTCTTTGGAGCGCTTTGACGCCTATGATGGAAAAGGAAATATCTTCACATAAAAACTAGACAGAAGCATTCTCAGAAACTTCTGTCTGATTAGTGCATTCAACTCACAGACTTGAACATTCCCTCTGAAAGAGCAGTTTGGATACACTCCTTTTGTAGAATCTGCAAGTGTTTACTTGGAACGCTATGACGCTTATGCTGGAAAAGGAAATATGTTCACATAAAAATTAGACAGAAGAATTCTCAGAAACTTCTTTGTGATGAGTGCATTCCACTCACAGACTTGAACATTCCTCTTGAGAGAGCAGTTTGGAAACACTCCTTTTGTAGAATCTGCAAGTGTTTATTTGGATCGTTTTGACGTCTATGATGGAAAAGGAAATATCTACACCTAAAAACTACACAGAAGCTTTCTCAGAAACTTCTGTGTGATGAGTGCATTCAACTCACAGACTTGAACGTTTCTTTTGATAGGACAGTTTTGAAACACTCCTTTTGTAGAATATGCAAGTGTTTATTTCGAGCGTTTTGAGGCGTATGCTGCAAAAGGAAGTATCTTCATATAACAACTAAACAGAAGCATTCTCAGAAACTTCTTTGTGATGAGTGCATTCAACTCACAGACTTGAGCCTTCCTGTTGAAAGAGCAGTTTTGAAACAATCTTTTTGTAGAGTCTGCAAGTGGATATTTGGAGGGCTTTGAGGCCTATGTTGGGGAAAGATATATCTTCACCTAAAAACTAGACAGAAGCATTCTCAGAAACTTCTGTCTGATTAGTGCATTTAACTCACCGACTTCAACATTCCCTCTGAATAGGCAGTTTGGAAACACTCCTTTTGTAGAATCTGCAAGTGTTTATTTGGAGCGCTTTGGCGCCTATGCTGGAAAAGGAAATATCTTCACATAAAAACTAGCCAGAAACATTCTCTGAAACTTCTTTGTGATGAGTGCATTCTACTCACAGACTTGAACATTCCTCTTGAGAGAGCAGTTTGGAAACACTCCTTTTGTAGTATCTGCAAGTGCCTATTTGGATCGCTTTGACGCCTATGCTGGAAAAGGAAATATCTTCACCTGAAAACTACACAGAAGCATTCTCAGAAACTTCTGTGTGATGAGTGCATTCAACTCACAGACTTGAACGTTTCTTTTGATAGGACAGTTTTGAAACACGCCTTTTGTAGAATCTGCAAGTGTTTATTTCGAGCGCTTTGAGGCCTATGCTGGAAAAGGAAGTATCTTCACATAACAACTGCACAGAAGCATTCTCAGAAGCTTCTTTGTGATGAGTGCATTCAAATCACAGACTTGAGCCTTTCTTCTGAAAGAGCAGTTTTGAAACACTCTTTTTGTAGTATCTGCAAGTGGATATTTGGAGCAATTTAAGGCCTTTTCTGGAAAAAGAAATATCTTCACCTAAAAACTAGACAGAAGAATTCTCACACATTTCTGTGTGATTAGTGCATTCAACTCACAGACTTGAACATTCCTTTTGATAGAGCAGTTTGGAAACACTCCTTTTGTAGAATCTGCAAGTGTTTATTTGGAGCGCTTTGACGCCTATGCTGGAAAAGGAAATATCTTCACATAAAAACTAGACAGAATCATTCTCAGAAACATCTGTGTGATTAGTGCATTCAACCCACGGACTTGAACATTCCGTCTGATAGGGCAGTTTGGAAACACTCCTTTTGTAGAATCTGCAAGTGTTTATCAGGAGCGCTTTGGCGCCTATGCTGGAAAAGGAAATATCTTCACATAAAAACTAGCCAGAAACATTCTCAGAAACTTCTTTGTGATGAGTGCATTCTACTCACAGACTTGAACATTCCTCTTGAGAGAGCAGTTTGGAAACACTCCTTTTGTAGTATCTGCAAGTGTCTATTTGGATCGCTTTGACGCCTATGCTGGAAAAGGAAACATCTTCACCTAAAAACTACACAGAAACATTCTCACAAACCTCTGTGTGATGAGTGCATTCAACTCACAGACTTGAACGTTTCTATTCATAGGACAGTTTTGAAACACTCCTTTTGTAGAATCTGCAAGTGTTTATTTCGAGCGCTTTGAGGCCTATGCTGGAAAAGGAAGTAGCTTCACATAACAACTACACAGAAGCATTCTCAGAAACTTCTTTCTGATGAGTGCATTCAACTCACAGACTTGGGACTTTCTTTTGAAAGAGCAGTTTTGAAACACTCTTTTTGTAGAATCTGCAAGTGGATATTTGGAGGGCTTTAAGGCCTATTCTGGGAAAAGAAATATCTTCTCCTAAAAACTAGACAGAAGCATTCTCAAAAACTTCTGTGTGATTAGTGCATTCAACTCACAGACTTGAACATTCCTTTTGATAGAGCAGTTTGGAAACACTCCTTTTGTAGAATCTGCAAGTGTTTATTTCAAGCGAATTGACGCCTGTCCTGGAAAAGGAAATATCTTCACATAAAAACTAGACAGAAGAATTCTCAGAAGCATCTTTGTGATGAGTGCATTCTACTCACAGAGTTGAAGCCTCTTTTTGGTGGAAGAGTTTTCAAGCTCTCTTTTTGTAGAATCTGCAGGTGCATATTTGGAGCGATCCTAGGCCTAGGCTAGGAAATGAAATATCTTCACCTAGAAACTACACAGAAGCATTCTCAGAAACTTCTGTGTGATGAGTGCATTCAACTCACAGACTTGATCCTTCCTTTTGAAAGAGCAGTTTTGAAACACTCTTTTTGTAGAGTCTGCAAGTGGATATTTGGAGGGCTTTGAGGCCTATGCTGG
Source organism: Pongo abelii (assembly GCF_028885655.2). NCBI lineage: Eukaryota > Metazoa > Chordata > Mammalia > Primates > Hominidae > Pongo > Pongo abelii. The sequence goes on from NC_071993.2 coordinate 42,257,827, forward strand.
GAAAAGAAATATCTTCACCTAAAAACTAGCCAGAAACATTCTCAGAAACTTCTTTGTGATGAGTGCATTCTACTCACAGTCTTGAACATTCCTCTTGATAGAGCAATAGGGAAACACTCGTTTTGTAGTATCTGCAAGTGTTTATTTGGATCGCTTTGACGTCTATGCTGGAAAAGGAAATATCTTCACCTAAAATCTACACAGAAGCATTCTCAGAAACTTCTGTGTGATGAGTGCATTCAACTCACAAACTTGAAAGTTTCTTTTAATAGGACAATTTTGAAACACGCCTTTTGTAGAATCTGCAAGTGTTTATTTCGAGCGCTTTGAGGCCTCCGCTGGAAAAGGAAGTATCTTCACATAACAACTACACAGAAGCATTCTCAGAAGCTTCTTTTTGATGAGTGCTTTCAACTCACAGACTTGAGCCTTTCTTCTGAAAGAGCAGTTTTGAAACACTCTTTTTGTAGTATCTGCAAGTGGATATTTGGAGCACTTTAAGGCCTTTTCTGGAAAAAGAAATATCTTCACCTAAAAACTAGACAAAAGAATTCTCACACACTTCTGTGTGATTAGTGCATTCAACTCACAGACTTGAACATTCCTTTTGATAGAGCACTTTGGAAACACTCCTTTTGTAGAATCTGCAAATGTTTATTTGGAGCGCTTTGATGCCTAGGCTAGAAAAGGAAATATCTTCACATAAAAACTAGACAGAAGCATTCTCAGAAACTTCTTTGTGATGAGTGCATTCTACTCAGAGAGTTGAAGCCTCTTTTTGGTGGAACAGTTTTCAAGCTCTCTTTTTGTAGAATCTCCAAGTGCATATTTGGAGCGCTCCGAGACCTATGCTGGGAAATGAAATAACTTCACCTATAAACTACACAGAAGCATTCTCAGAAACTTCTGTGTCATGAGTGCATTCAACTCACAGACTTGAACGTTTCGTTTGATAGGAAAGTTTTGAAACGATCCTTTCGTAGAATCTGCAAGTGTTTATTTCGAGCGCTTTGAGGAATATGCTGGAAAAGGAAGTATCTTCACATAACAACTACACAGAAGCATTCTCGGAAACTTCTTTGTGATGAGTGCATTCAACTCACAGACTTGAGCCTTCCTTTTGAAAGAGCAGTTTTGAAACACTCTTTTTGTATAGTCTGCAAGTGGATATTTGGAGGGCTTTGAGGCCTATGCGGGGAAAAGAAATATCTTCACCTAAAAACTAGACAGAAGCATTCTCACAAACATCTGTGCTTTTAGTGCATTCAACTCACAGACTTGAACATTCCCTCTGATAGGGCAGTTTGGAAACACTCCTTTTGTAGAATCTGCAATTGTTTATTAGGAGCGCTTTGGCGCCTATGCTGGATAAGGAAATAACTTCACATAAAAACTAGCCAGAAACATTCTCAGAAACTTCTTTGTGATGAGTGCATTCTACTCACAGACTTGAACATTCCTCTTGAGAGAGCAGTTTGGAAACACTCCTTTTGTAGTATCTGCAAGTGTCTATTTGGATCGCTTGGACGCCTATGCTGGAAAAGGAAATATCTTCACCTAAAAACTACACAGAAACATTCTCAGAAACATCTGTGTGATGAGTGCATTCAACTCACAGACTTGAAAGTTTCTATTGATAGTACAGTTTTGAAACACTCCTTTTGTAGAATCTGCAAGTGTTTATTTCGAGCGCTTTGAGGCCTAGCTGGAAAAGGAAGTATCTTCACATAACAACTACACAGAAGCATTCTCAGAAACTTCTTTGTGATGAGTGCATTCAGCTCAGAGACTTGGGACTTTCTTTTGAAAGAGCAGTTTTGAAACACTCTTTTTGTAGAATCTGCAAGTGGATATTTGGAGGGCTTTAAGGCCTATTCTGGGAAAAGAAATATCTTCACCTAAAAACTAGACAGAAGCATTCTCACAAACTTCTGTGTGATTAGTGCATTCAACTCACAGACTTGAACATTCCTTTTGATAGAGCAGTTTGGAAACACTCCTTTTGTAGAATCTGCAAGTGTTTCTTTCGAGCGAATTGACGCCCGTGCTGGAAAAGGAAGTATCTTCACATAAAAACTAGACAGAATCATTCTCAGAAGCATCTTTGTGATGAGTGCATTCTACTCACAGAGTTGAAGCCTCTTTTTGGTGGAAGAGTTTTCAAGCTCTCTTTTTGTAGAATCTGCAAGTGCATATTTGGAGCGCTCCGAGGCCTATGCTGGGAAATGAAATATCTTCACCTAAAAACTACACAGAAGCATTCTCAGAAACTTCTGTGTGATGAGTGCATTCAACTCACAGACTTGATCCTTCCTTTTGAAAGAGCAGTTTTGAAACACTCTTTTTGTACTGTCTGCAAGTGGATATTTGGAGGGCTTTGAGGCCTATGCTGGGAAAAGAAATATCTTCACCTAAAAACTAGACAGAAGCATTCTCATAAACTTCTGTCTGATTAGTGCATTCAACTCACAGACTTGAACATTCCCTCTGAAAAAGCAGTTTGGAAACACTGCTTTTTTAGAATCTGCAAGTGTTTACTTGGAACGCTTTGACGCTTATGCTGGAAAAGGAAATATCCTCACATCAAAATTAGACAGAAGAATTCTGAGAAACTTCTTTGTGATGAGTGCATTCTACTCACAGACTTGAACATTCCTCTTGACAGAGCAATAGGAAAACACTCCTTTTGTAGAATCTGCAAGTGTTTATTTGGATCGCTTTGACGTCTACGCTGGAAAAGGAAATATCTTCACCTAAAAACTACACAGAAGCATTCTCAGAAACTTCTGTGTGATGAGTGCATTCAACTCACAGACTTGAACGTTTCTTTTGATAGGAGAGTTTTGAAACACGCCTTTTGTAGAATCTGCAAGTGTTTATTTCGAGCGCTTTGAGGCCTCTGCTGGAAAAGGAAGTATCTTCACATAACAACTACACAGAAGCATTCTCAGAAACTTCTTTGTGATGAGTGCATTCAACTCACCGACTTGAGCCTTCCTTTTGAAAGAGCAGTTTTGAAACACTCTTTTTGTAGAGTCTGCAAGTGAATATTTATAGGGCTTTGAGGCCTATGCTGGGAAAAGAAATATCTTCACCTAAAAACAAGACAGAAGCATTCTCACAAACATCTGTGTGATTAGTGCATTCAACTCACAGACTTGAACATTCCCTCTGATAGGGCAGTTTGGAAACACTCCTTTTGTGGAATCTGCAAGTGCTTATTTGGAGCGCTTTGGCGCCTATGCTGGAAAAGGAAATACCTTCACATAAAAACTAGCCAGAAACATTCTCAGAAACTTCTTTGTGATGAGTGCATTCTACTCACAGACTTGAACATTCCTCTTGAGAGAGCAGTTTGGAAACACTCCTTTTGTAGTATCTGCAAGTGTCTATTTTGATCGCTTTGAAGCCTATGCTGGAGAAGGAAATATCTTCACCTAAAAACTACACAGAAGCATTCTCGGAAACTTCTGTGTGATGAGTGCATTCAACTCACAGACTTGAACGTTTCTATTGATAGGACAGTTTTGAAACACTCCTTTTGTAGAATCTGCAAGTGTTTATTTCGAGCGCTTTGAGGCCCATGCTGGAAAAGGAAGTATCTTCACATAACAACTACACAGAAGCATTCTCAGAAACTTCTTCGGGATGAGTGCATTCAATTCACAGACTTGGGCATTTCTTATGAAAGAGCAGTTTGGAAACAATCTTTTTGTAGAATCTGCAAGTGGATATTTGGAGCGCTTTAAGGCCTATTCTGGGAAAAGAAATATCTTCACCTAAAAACTAGACAGAAGCATTCTCACAAACTTCTGTGTGATTAGTGCATTCAACTCACAGACTTGAACATTCCTTTTGATAGAGCAGTTTGGAAGCACTCCTTTTGTAGAATCTGCAAGTGTTTATTTCGAGCGAATAGACGCCTATGCTGGAAATGGAAATATCTTCACATAAAAATTAGAGAGAAGAATTCTCAGAAACATCTTTGTGATGAGTGCATTCTACTAACAGAGTTGAAGCCTCTTTTTGATGGAAGAGTTTTCAAGCTCTCTTTTTGTAGAATCTGCAAGAGCATATTTGGAGCGCTCCGAGGCCTAGGCTGGGAAATGAAATATCTTCACCTAAAAACTACACAGAAGCATTCTCAGAAACTTCTGTATGATGAGTGCATTCAACTCACAGACTTGAACGTTTCTTTTGATAGGACAGTTTTGAAACACTCCTTTTGTAGAATCTGCAAGTGTTTATTTCGAGCGCTTTGAGGCCTACGCTGGAAAAGGAAGTATCTTCACATAACAACTACACAGAAGCCTTCTCAGAAACTTCTTTATGATGAGTGCATTCAACTCACAGACTTGAGCCTTCCTTTTGAAAGAGCAGTTTTGAAACCCTCTTTTTGTAGAGTCTGCAAGTGGATATTTGGAGGGCTTTGAGGCCTTTTCTGGAAAAAGAAATATCTTCACCTAAAAACTAGACAGAAGAATTCTCACAAACTTCTGTGTGATTAGGGCATTCAAATCACAGACTTGAACATTCCTTTTGATAGAGCAGTTGGGAAACACTCCTTTTGTAGAATCTGCAAGTGTTTATTTGGAGCGCTTTGGCGCCTATGATGGAAAAGGAAATAACTTCACATAAAAACTAGCCAGAAACATTCTCAGAAACTTCTTTGTGATGAGTGCATTCTACTCACAGACTTGAACATTCCTCTTGAGAGAGCAGTTTGGAAACACTCCTTTTGTAGTATCTGCAAGTGTCTATTTTGATCGCTTTGAAGCCTATGCTGGAGAAGGAAATATCTTCACCTAAAAACTACACAGAAGCATTCTCAGAAACTTCTGTGTGATGAGGGCATTCAACTCACAGACTTGGGCCTTTCTTATGAAAGAGCAGTTTTGAAACACTCCTTTTGTAGAATCTGCAAGTGTTTACTTGGAACGCTTTGACGCTTATGCTGGAAAAGGAAATATTCTCACATAAAAATTAGAAAGAAGAATTCTCAGAAACTTCTTTGTGATGAGTGCATTCTACTCACAGACTTGAACATTCCTCTTGACAGAGCAATAGGGAAACACTCCTTTTTTAGAAACTGCAAGTGTTTTTTGGATCGCTTTGACGTCTATGCTGGAAAAGGTAATATCTTCACCTAAAAACTACACAGAAGCATTCTCAGAAACTTCTGTGTGATGAGTGCATTCACCTCACAGACTTGAACGTTTCTTTTGATAGGACAGTTTTGAAACACTCCTTTTGTACAATCTGCAAGTGTTTATTTCGAGCGCTTTGAGGCCTATGCTGGAAAAGGAAGTATCTTCACATAACAACTACACAGAAGCATTCTCAGAAACTTCTTTGTGATGAGTGCATTCCACTCACAGACCTGAGCCTTTCTTTTGAAAGAGCAGTTTTGAAACACTCTTTTTGTAGTATCTGCAAGTGGATATTTGGAGCACTTTAAGGCCTTTTCTGGAAAAAGAAATATCTTCACCTAAAAACTACACAGAAGAATTCTCACACACTTCTGTGTGATTAATGCATTCAACTCACAGACTTGAACATTCCTTTTGATAGAGCAGTTTGGAAACACTCCTTTGGTAGAATGTGCAAGTGTTTATTTCGAGCGAATTGACTCCTATGCTGGAAATGGAAATATCTTCACATAAAAATTAGACAGAAGAATTCTCAGAAACATCTTTGTGATGAGTGCATTCTACTCACAGAGTTGAAGCCTCTTTTTGATGGAAGAGTTTTCAAGCTCTCTTTTTGTAGAATCTGCAAGTGCATGTTTGGATCGCTCCGAGGCCTATGCTGGGAAATGAAATATCTTCACCTAAAAACTACACAGAAGCATTCTCAGAAACTTCTGTGTGATGAGTGCATTCAACTCACAGACTTGATCCTTCCTTTTGAAAGAGCAGTTTTGAAACACTCTTTTTGTAGAGTCTGCAAGTGGATATTTGGAGGGCTTTGAGGCCTATGCTGGGAAAAGAAATATCTTCACCTAAAAACTAGACAGAAGCATTCTCACAAACATCTGTGTGATTAGTGCATTCAACTCACAGACTTGAACATTCCCTCTGAAAGAGCAGTTTGGAAACACTCCTTTTGTAGAATCTGCAAGTGTTTACTTGGAACGCTTTGAAGCTTTTGCGGGAAAAGGAAATATCTTCACCTAAAAATTAGACAGAAGAATTCTCAGAAACTTCTTTGTGATGAGTGCATTCTACTCACAGACTTGAACATTCCTCTTGAGAGAGCAGTTTGGAAACACTCCTTTTGTAGAATCTGCAAGTGTTTATTTGGATCGCATTGACGTCTATGTTGGAAAAGGAAATATCTTCACCTAAAAACTACACCGAAGCATTCTCAGAAACTTCTGTGTGATGAGTACATTCAACTCACCGACTTGAACGTTTCTTTTGATAGGACAGTATTGAAACACTCCTTTCGTAGAATCTGCAAGTGTTTATTTCGAGCGCTTTGAGGCCTATGCTGAAAAGGAACTATCTTCACATTACAACTACACAGAAGCATTCTCAGAAACTTCTTTGTGATGAGTGCATTCAACTCACAGACTTGAGCCTTCCTTTTGAAAGAGCAGATTTGAAACACTCTTTTTGTAGAGGCTGCAAGTGGATATTTGGAGGGCTTTGAGGCCTATGCTGGGAAAAGAAATACCTTCACCTAAAAACTAGGCAGAAGCATTCTCACAAACTTCTGTCTGAATAGTGCATTCAACTCACAGACTTCAACATTCCCTCTGAAAGAGCAGTTTGGAAACACTCCTTTTGTAGAATCTGCAAGTGTTTACTTGGAACGCTATGACGCTTATGCTGGAAAACGAAATATGTTCACATAAAAATTAGACAGAAGAATTCTCAGAAACTTCTTTGTGATGAGTGCATTCCACTCACAGACTTGAACATTCCTCTTGATAGAGCAGTTTGGAAACACTCCTTTTGTAGAATCTGCAAGTGTTTATTTGGATCGTTTTGACGTCTATGATGGAAAAGGAAATATCTTCACCTAAAAACTACACAGAAGCATTCTCAGAAACTTCTGTGTGATGAGTGCATTCAACTCACAGACTTGAACGTTTCTTTGATCGGACAGTTTTGAAACACTCCTTTTGTAGAATCTGCAAGTGTTTATTTCGAGCGCTTTGAGGCCTATGCTGGAAAAGGAAGTATCTTCACATAACAACCACACAGAAGCATTCTCAGAAACTTCTTTGTGATGAGTGCATTCAACTCACAGACTTGAGCCTTTCTTTTGAAAGAGCACTTTTGAAACACTCTTTTTGTAGAATCTGCAAGTGGATATTTGGAGCACTTTAAGGCCTTTTCTGGAAAAAGAAATAACTTCACCTAAAAACTAGACAAAAGCATTCTCACAAACATCTGTGTGATTAGTGTATTCACCTCACAGAGTTGAACATTCCCTCTGATAGGGCAGTTTGGAAGCACTCCTTTTGTAGAATCTGCAAGAATTTATTTGGAGCTCTTTGACGCCTATGCTGGAAAAGGAAATATCTTCACATAAAAACTAGCCAGAAGCATTCTCACAAACATCTGTGTGATTAGTGCATTCAACTCACAGACTTGAACATTCCCTCTGATAGAGCAGTTTTGAAACACTCCTTTTGTAGAAACTGCAAGTGTTTCTTTGGAGCGCTTTGACGCCTATGATGGAAAAGGAAATATCTTCACATAAAAACTAGACAGAAGCATTCTCAGAAACTTCTGTCTGATTAGTGCATTCAACTCACAGACTTGAACATTCCCTCTGAAAGAGCAGTTTGGATACACTCCTTTTGTAGAATCTGCAAGTGTTTACTTGGAACGCTATGACGCTTATGCTGGAAAAGGAAATATGTTCACATAAAAATTAGACAGAAGAATTCTCAGAAACTTCTTTGTGATGAGTGCATTCCACTCACAGACTTGAACATTCCTCTTGAGAGAGCAGTTTGGAAACACTCCTTTTGTAGAATCTGCAAGTGTTTATTTGGATCGTTTTGACGTCTATGATGGAAAAGGAAATATCTACACCTAAAAACTACACAGAAGCTTTCTCAGAAACTTCTGTGTGATGAGTGCATTCAACTCACAGACTTGAACGTTTCTTTTGATAGGACAGTTTTGAAACACTCCTTTTGTAGAATATGCAAGTGTTTATTTCGAGCGTTTTGAGGCGTATGCTGCAAAAGGAAGTATCTTCATATAACAACTAAACAGAAGCATTCTCAGAAACTTCTTTGTGATGAGTGCATTCAACTCACAGACTTGAGCCTTCCTGTTGAAAGAGCAGTTTTGAAACAATCTTTTTGTAGAGTCTGCAAGTGGATATTTGGAGGGCTTTGAGGCCTATGTTGGGGAAAGATATATCTTCACCTAAAAACTAGACAGAAGCATTCTCAGAAACTTCTGTCTGATTAGTGCATTTAACTCACCGACTTCAACATTCCCTCTGAATAGGCAGTTTGGAAACACTCCTTTTGTAGAATCTGCAAGTGTTTATTTGGAGCGCTTTGGCGCCTATGCTGGAAAAGGAAATATCTTCACATAAAAACTAGCCAGAAACATTCTCTGAAACTTCTTTGTGATGAGTGCATTCTACTCACAGACTTGAACATTCCTCTTGAGAGAGCAGTTTGGAAACACTCCTTTTGTAGTATCTGCAAGTGCCTATTTGGATCGCTTTGACGCCTATGCTGGAAAAGGAAATATCTTCACCTGAAAACTACACAGAAGCATTCTCAGAAACTTCTGTGTGATGAGTGCATTCAACTCACAGACTTGAACGTTTCTTTTGATAGGACAGTTTTGAAACACGCCTTTTGTAGAATCTGCAAGTGTTTATTTCGAGCGCTTTGAGGCCTATGCTGGAAAAGGAAGTATCTTCACATAACAACTGCACAGAAGCATTCTCAGAAGCTTCTTTGTGATGAGTGCATTCAAATCACAGACTTGAGCCTTTCTTCTGAAAGAGCAGTTTTGAAACACTCTTTTTGTAGTATCTGCAAGTGGATATTTGGAGCAATTTAAGGCCTTTTCTGGAAAAAGAAATATCTTCACCTAAAAACTAGACAGAAGAATTCTCACACATTTCTGTGTGATTAGTGCATTCAACTCACAGACTTGAACATTCCTTTTGATAGAGCAGTTTGGAAACACTCCTTTTGTAGAATCTGCAAGTGTTTATTTGGAGCGCTTTGACGCCTATGCTGGAAAAGGAAATATCTTCACATAAAAACTAGACAGAATCATTCTCAGAAACATCTGTGTGATTAGTGCATTCAACCCACGGACTTGAACATTCCGTCTGATAGGGCAGTTTGGAAACACTCCTTTTGTAGAATCTGCAAGTGTTTATCAGGAGCGCTTTGGCGCCTATGCTGGAAAAGGAAATATCTTCACATAAAAACTAGCCAGAAACATTCTCAGAAACTTCTTTGTGATGAGTGCATTCTACTCATAGACTTGAACATTCCTCTTGAGAGAGCAGTTTGGAAACACTCCTTTTGTAGTATCTGCAAGTGTCTATTTGGATCGCTTTGACGCCTATGCTGGAAAAGGAAACATCTTCACCTAAAAACTACACAGAAACATTCTCACAAACCTCTGTGTGATGAGTGCATTCAACTCACAGACTTGAACGTTTCTATTCATAGGACAGTTTTGAAACACTCCTTTTGTAGAATCTGCAAGTGTTTATTTCGAGCGCTTTGAGGCCTATGCTGGAAAAGGAAGTAGCTTCACATAACAACTACACAGAAGCATTCTCAGAAACTTCTTTCTGATGAGTGCATTCAACTCACAGACTTGGGACTTTCTTTTGAAAGAGCAGTTTTGAAACACTCTTTTTGTAGAATCTGCAAGTGGATATTTGGAGGGCTTTAAGGCCTATTCTGGGAAAAGAAATATCTTCTCCTAAAAACTAGACAGAAGCATTCTCAAAAACTTCTGTGTGATTAGTGCATTCAACTCACAGACTTGAACATTCCTTTTGATAGAGCAGTTTGGAAACACTCCTTTTGTAGAATCTGCAAGTGTTTATTTCAAGCGAATTGACGCCTGTCCTGGAAAAGGAAATATCTTCACATAAAAACTAGACAGAAGAATTCTCAGAAGCATCTTTGTGATGAGTGCATTCTACTCACAGAGTTGAAGCCTCTTTTTGGTGGAAGAGTTTTCAAGCTCTCTTTTTGTAGAATCTGCAGGTGCATATTTGGAGCGATCCTAGGCCTAGGCTAGGAAATGAAATATCTTCACCTAGAAACTACACAGAAGCATTCTCAGAAACTTCTGTGTGATGAGTGCATTCAACTCACAGACTTGATCCTTCCTTTTGAAAGAGCAGTTTTGAAACACTCTTTTTGTAGAGTCTGCAAGTGGATATTTGGAGGGCTTTGAGGCCTATGCTGGGAAAAGAAATATCTTCACCTAAAAACTAGCCAGAAACATTCTCAGAAACTTCTTTGTGATGAGTGCATTCTACTCACAGTCTTGAACATTCCTCTTGATAGAGCAATAGGGAAACACTCGTTTTGTAGTATCTGCAAGTGTTTATTTGGATCGCTTTGACGTCTATGCTGGAAAAGGAAATATCTTCACCTAAAATCTACACAGAAGCATTCTCAGAAACTTCTGTGTGATGAGTGCATTCAACTCACAAACTTGAAAGTTTCTTTTAATAGGACAATTTTGAAACACGCCTTTTGTAGAATCTGCAAGTGTTTATTTCGAGCGCTTTGAGGCCTCCGCTGGAAAAGGAAGTATCTTCACATAACAACTACACAGAAGCATTCTCAGAAGCTTCTTTTTGATGAGTGCTTTCAACTCACAGACTTGAGCCTTTCTTCTGAAAGAGCAGTTTTGAAACACTCTTTTTGTAGTATCTGCAAGTGGATATTTGGAGCACTTTAAGGCCTTTTCTGGAAAAAGAAATATCTTCACCTAAAAACTAGACAAAAGAATTCTCACACACTTCTGTGTGATTAGTGCATTCAACTCACAGACTTGAACATTCCTTTTGATAGAGCACTTTGGAAACACTCCTTTTGTAGAATCTGCAAATGTTTATTTGGAGCGCTTTGATGCCTAGGCTAGAAAAGGAAATATCTTCACATAAAAACTAGACAGAAGCATTCTCAGAAACTTCTTTGTGATGAGTGCATTCTACTCAGAGAGTTGAAGCCTCTTTTTGGTGGAACAGTTTTCAAGCTCTCTTTTTGTAGAATCTCCAAGTGCATATTTGGAGCGCTCCGAGACCTATGCTGGGAAATGAAATAACTTCACCTATAAACTACACAGAAGCATTCTCAGAAACTTCTGTGTCATGAGTGCATTCAACTCACAGACTTGAACGTTTCGTTTGATAGGAAAGTTTTGAAACGATCCTTTCGTAGAATCTGCAAGTGTTTATTTCGAGCGCTTTGAGGAATATGCTGGAAAAGGAAGTATCTTCACATAACAACTACACAGAAGCATTCTCGGAAACTTCTTTGTGATGAGTGCATTCAACTCACAGACTTGAGCCTTCCTTTTGAAAGAGCAGTTTTGAAACACTCTTTTTGTATAGTCTGCAAGTGGATATTTGGAGGGCTTTGAGGCCTATGCGGGGAAAAGAAATATCTTCACCTAAAAACTAGACAGAAGCATTCTCACAAACATCTGTGCTTTTAGTGCATTCAACTCACAGACTTGAACATTCCCTCTGATAGGGCAGTTTGGAAACACTCCTTTTGTAGAATCTGCAATTGTTTATTAGGAGCGCTTTGGCGCCTATGCTGGATAAGGAAATAACTTCACATAAAAACTAGCCAGAAACATTCTCAGAAACTTCTTTGTGATGAGTGCATTCTACTCACAGACTTGAACATTCCTCTTGAGAGAGCAGTTTGGAAACACTCCTTTTGTAGTATCTGCAAGTGTCTATTTGGATCGCTTGGACGCCTATGCTGGAAAAGGAAATATCTTCACCTAAAAACTACACAGAAACATTCTCAGAAACATCTGTGTGATGAGTGCATTCAACTCACAGACTTGAAAGTTTCTATTGATAGTACAGTTTTGAAACACTCCTTTTGTAGAATCTGCAAGTGTTTATTTCGAGCGCTTTGAGGCCTAGCTGGAAAAGGAAGTATCTTCACATAACAACTACACAGAAGCATTCTCAGAAACTTCTTTGTGATGAGTGCATTCAGCTCAGAGACTTGGGACTTTCTTTTGAAAGAGCAGTTTTGAAACACTCTTTTTGTAGAATCTGCAAGTGGATATTTGGAGGGCTTTAAGGCCTATTCTGGGAAAAGAAATATCTTCACCTAAAAACTAGACAGAAGCATTCTCACAAACTTCTGTGTGATTAGTGCATTCAACTCACAGACTTGAACATTCCTTTTGATAGAGCAGTTTGGAAACACTCCTTTTGTAGAATCTGCAAGTGTTTCTTTCGAGCGAATTGACGCCCGTGCTGGAAAAGGAAGTATCTTCACATAAAAACTAGACAGAATCATTCTCAGAAGCATCTTTGTGATGAGTGCATTCTACTCACAGAGTTGAAGCCTCTTTTTGGTGGAAGAGTTTTCAAGCTCTCTTTTTGTAGAATCTGCAAGTGCATATTTGGAGCGCTCCGAGGCCTATGCTGGGAAATGAAATATCTTCACCTAAAAACTACACAGAAGCATTCTCAGAAACTTCTGTGTGATGAGTGCATTCAACTCACAGACTTGATCCTTCCTTTTGAAAGAGCAGTTTTGAAACACTCTTTTTGTACTGTCTGCAAGTGGATATTTGGAGGGCTTTGAGGCCTATGCTGGGAAAAGAAATATCTTCACCTAAAAACTAGACAGAAGCATTCTCATAAACTTCTGTCTGATTAGTGCATTCAACTCACAGACTTGAACATTCCCTCTGAAAAAGCAGTTTGGAAACACTGCTTTTTTAGAATCTGCAAGTGTTTACTTGGAACGCTTTGACGCTTATGCTGGAAAAGGAAATATCCTCACATCAAAATTAGACAGAAGAATTCTGAGAAACTTCTTTGTGATGAGTGCATTCTACTCACAGACTTGAACATTCCTCTTGACAGAGCAATAGGAAAACACTCCTTTTGTAGAATCTGCAAGTGTTTATTTGGATCGCTTTGACGTCTACGCTGGAAAAGGAAATATCTTCACCTAAAAACTACACAGAAGCATTCTCAGAAACTTCTGTGTGATGAGTGCATTCAACTCACAGACTTGAACGTTTCTTTTGATAGGAGAGTTTTGAAACACGCCTTTTGTAGAATCTGCAAGTGTTTATTTCGAGCGCTTTGAGGCCTCTGCTGGAAAAGGAAGTATCTTCACATAACAACTACACAGAAGCATTCTCAGAAACTTCTTTGTGATGAGTGCATTCAACTCACCGACTTGAGCCTTCCTTTTGAAAGAGCAGTTTTGAAACACTCTTTTTGTAGAGTCTGCAAGTGAATATTTATAGGGCTTTGAGGCCTATGCTGGGAAAAGAAATATCTTCACCTAAAAACAAGACAGAAGCATTCTCACAAACATCTGTGTGATTAGTGCATTCAACTCACAGACTTGAACATTCCCTCTGATAGGGCAGTTTGGAAACACTCCTTTTGTGGAATCTGCAAGTGCTTATTTGGAGCGCTTTGGCGCCTATGCTGGAAAAGGAAATACCTTCACATAAAAACTAGCCAGAAACATTCTCAGAAACTTCTTTGTGATGAGTGCATTCTACTCACAGACTTGAACATTCCTCTTGAGAGAGCAGTTTGGAAACACTCCTTTTGTAGTATCTGCAAGTGTCTATTTTGATCGCTTTGAAGCCTATGCTGGAGAAGGAAATATCTTCACCTAAAAACTACACAGAAGCATTCTCGGAAACTTCTGTGTGATGAGTGCATTCAACTCACAGACTTGAACGTTTCTATTGATAGGACAGTTTTGAAACACTCCTTTTGTAGAATCTGCAAGTGTTTATTTCGAGCGCTTTGAGGCCCATGCTGGAAAAGGAAGTATCTTCACATAACAACTACACAGAAGCATTCTCAGAAACTTCTTCGGGATGAGTGCATTCAATTCACAGACTTGGGCATTTCTTATGAAAGAGCAGTTTGGAAACAATCTTTTTGTAGAATCTGCAAGTGGATATTTGGAGCGCTTTAAGGCCTATTCTGGGAAAAGAAATATCTTCACCTAAAAACTAGACAGAAGCATTCTCACAAACTTCTGTGTGATTAGTGCATTCAACTCACAGACTTGAACATTCCTTTTGATAGAGCAGTTTGGAAGCACTCCTTTTGTAGAATCTGCAAGTGTTTATTTCGAGCGAATAGACGCCTATGCTGGAAATGGAAATATCTTCACATAAAAATTAGAGAGAAGAATTCTCAGAAACATCTTTGTGATGAGTGCATTCTACTAACAGAGTTGAAGCCTCTTTTTGATGGAAGAGTTTTCAAGCTCTCTTTTTGTAGAATCTGCAAGAGCATATTTGGAGCGCTCCGAGGCCTAGGCTGGGAAATGAAATATCTTCACCTAAAAACTACACAGAAGCATTCTCAGAAACTTCTGTATGATGAGTGCATTCAACTCACAGACTTGAACGTTTCTTTTGATAGGACAGTTTTGAAACACTCCTTTTGTAGAATCTGCAAGTGTTTA